>NC_133327.1:322929802-323655023 GCF_042186555.1 Aquarana catesbeiana | reverse complement strand
AACTTGGCACTATATGCTTTGATCCATGTATGGTCTCCCATGGACCAGGATTGTCAACTTGCATGCACACTCTGGATATCAAATTATGGTTTACAACAGTGAGAGGGAGGTTACAGGACATTGTCTTGCATTCAAATCTCTGGCGTTTCATACCACATACATACTGTGACTGTACCTTTCAATTCAATATACCTCATCTAGACCACTGTTGATCCAGGGTGCCGTTCCTTCCCCTTTAATATCTCAGCAATTCCCCCCTTTTGGATACATCAAGGAATTAACAACACCTACCACAATATGCCAGTGTGCCTCTTTCCCAGGATCCAGGTCTGATTTTCCTAGGATCCATTTCCCGTTGGGAGCCAACTTAGCTTCACATCCTATTCACATTCTGAACATGGTGACGTAAAACACGTACGTCGGGACTATAAACGGGGCAGTAGCCAATAGCTTTCATCTCTTTATTTATTCTGAGCATGCGTGGCACTTTGTGCGTCGAATTTGTGTACACACGATCGGAAATTCCGACAACGGATTTTGTTGTCGGAAAATTTTATAGCCTGCTCTCAAACTTTGTGTGTCGGAAAATCACATTGAAAATGTGTGATGGAGCCTATACACGGTCGGAATTTCCCATAATAAGGTCCTATCACACATTTTCCGTCGGAAAATCCGACCGTGTGTACGGGGCATAAGAGGAGAATTCCTCTCACTTTGTAGAGATTTCCTCTAACTTCTGGTTGCATCTCAAGGACAGAAGTAAAGGGAGATCTCCCCAATAGAACGCAGAAATAGATGCAATTATATATTATCAAACAACCTTAACTGGTAAAATACACAATTTGCACAATGAAATACATTGGGGGCCTTTCATCAAAACTGGAGCAGTCAGAATTTAGAACAGAAGTGCATGGCAACCAACTTTTCTCTTCAGCTTGTTCAGTTAATCTTTGACAATGAAAGATACAAGCTGATTGGTCGTTGTGCACAACTGCTCCAGATTTCAGCTGCTCATAGTCCATGGCATAACTTTTTAGCATATCACAAAGCTGAAGGTTGAGGAAAATGGTTACAAATGAAACTTATAATATTGAAAACTGCCTATGCTTCAATAATATTAGAACATTGGGCATACCTAAATTGCGATACAATCCTCGCCAGGTTTATTGAAGCTCTAAAAAGCAAAGTTTTGCCAGATGTATTAATATTAGTGAATTTTGCATTAGGGAATCGCTTCTTGGTTCCATTCTGTTTCCTATCAGTAGAAAGACAATGAATGACAAAAAAGATACAGTATCTACTGTGAGAATAAAATTTTGCTTTTTTTCTCATCGTGTTTTCAATGGAATTATTAGCACTTTAAAGCATGAATATAGTAAGAAAGTTTTGCAATTGATTAATAATCACTTGATTGGTTCCTTTAAACCCTTGCCCTATTTAATTATGAGAATTGAGTAAACATTGTTTTCAAATGACATACTAAACATAAGGGTTGGACCCTGTGCTACAGACTAGGTAAAAGACTTGGTTCATTGT
Organism: Aquarana catesbeiana; assembly: GCF_042186555.1. NCBI lineage: Eukaryota > Metazoa > Chordata > Amphibia > Anura > Ranidae > Aquarana > Aquarana catesbeiana. The sequence continues at coordinate 323,653,487 of NC_133327.1, read as the reverse complement.
ATTTTCGTTTGATGACTGGATTCATTTTTTTCTTTTTCTTTTTTACATCAGAGGGGAGATGCTGCTCATGGTGTTTGATGGGTTTTAAGCAATGGTCCTTAATGCAAGGATTACATTCAAGAATGTTGGGAGCATTGGCTCTGGTGATTACAGAGAATGGTAAAATGCTATGATCTTTATATATAATAGAAAACTATTTTATCTCACTTCTCCTCAAACATATTCCATCATTTTAATTACACTATCTCATATCACCGAGTACAGTTAATCAGTTCCAGAAGCATATCAATCATGGATTCTACAGGTAATAAGATAAACTTTTGCCTGTGAGAGAAGATTTAATACCAGCATATTTGGAAAAAACAATTATGCTGATTAATTTATATATTCTGTCAGTTAAACATATACAGTTAAAGTATTAAAAAAAACATATACTGTACATAGTTTCTGAACTCCCAGTCTTTATTATGGGTGGTTTTAATTACATTTTGGATCCAGCATTAAACAGACTAAGGCCAGGTTCCTATGATACTCCATCTCTATTAAGCTGACCATAAACAATAAAATAATTGGATACAAAAAGGATTGACTTGTTTAGATCTGTCCTCATAATACAATGCTTGGTCAATTTAAAGGAGATTGTACACTTAGCTTGTGATGTGCACGACCAGTTTTAGATTGGTATAATGGTTGGCTCAAATATTTGGAACACCGCACTGAAATGTTAAAATCCAAATGTAAAGTTTTATTCCATATGATGTCAGTTAAAGCAACCTTACATGTAAAAAAAAATCTTTTTTTTAAATAAAATTTGTTCCTATTATTAACCCTTAGCTAACCATAATCAGCCCCAATTAACTACTTCTGCTTGTATGAGGGGCAGGCTTAAATGGTATTGGTAGCGGTAAACCATGCACAAGACAGGAACACTAGCTTTTACAAGCTTTTAGGAGCTTTTACAGGTGTCAAGCTCTTGGGTGTTTATTTCATTGGCCAGAAAAAAAATCAATTATTCTGGTCACTGAAATCAATGAATGCTCAAGCACTAGCCTTAGGCGCTTTTAGCAGCTTCTACTAAAAGAACCATTTTAGTAGGTTCAAGCATTTTTTCTTCAATAACATCTCAATCATATTGTGGGATAAAAACTCAGTGTCCACTATTCTTGCCCATATCCAGTGACGGTAATATATATGTAGCGAGGAATGTCAAAATACAATATCTTCAATCCTGAGCAGCAATAATAAATTAAAACGTGGAAATCGCATGCATGTGAATAGGATGTGAAGCTAAGTTGGCTCCCAACGGGAAATGGATCCTAGGAAAATCAGACCTGGATCCTGGGAAAGAGGCATGCTGGCATATTGTGGTAGGTGCTGTTAATTCTTTGATGTATCCAAAAGGGGGGAATTGCTGACAAGGTACAGTCACAGTATGTATGTGGCATGAAATGCCAGAGATTTGAATGCAAGACAATGTCCTGTAACCTCCCTCTCACTGTTGTAAACCATAATTTGATATCCAGAGTGTGCATGCAAGTTGACAATCCTGGTCCATGGGAGACCATACATGGATCAAAGCATATAGTCCCAAGTTGAAAGAGAGTAAATGGATACTTATCAGGTGGTGATGGAAGGACAGATCTTCAGTGCCATTGCCGATTTCCAATGAGGCCCGTCAAGCATAAACAAGTGTTCTTATCCTCCAGTCACTAGGCCAAGGTGGCAAGGTGGTCAAGTTCCCTTGACGATGTCTTCGTGAGACGAAACGTACGTCGGATGGTTGACGCGCTGACGTCATCACTGATTATCTCGTCCCGAACAGCTGTCTGTAAGCCGGCCGGCTGTTGCTGTTTTCTTATGCTTTTATTCATATCCTACATGTAAGTGTAACCTTTAAATTTTATTAAACTTGGGTCTTAACGATTTACACTATGGAGAGCCGTTGTATTATTACTTTTTTGGGTCCTGCCTACTGAATGTCGGGTTGGATGGAGCTACCCTGTTTGTTCCTGGCCCCTCATTGGAAAGCCGTGGTGTGACGTTACCAGCTATTGATTATCAGTTTGCCATACAAGCTTGCCAAAGCTTGCCGTCTGGTAAGCGTTTAGTATATTCGGTGGCAGATCTCCTCACATGTTGATGTCTGTGTGATCGAATAACCTCACGTTTATTTGTTCCAAACACTTTTGGAGGGTTTTTCCCATGGACTGTTTAATATAACATTCACGTTCTTTATTGTTGGGACTAATTTTTACCACCCTTTTATGGTTTTTGGCACCTATATTGCTAACTGTGTATAATTCTTTGGGTCCATTAGGGATCCTTTGACCGTTTGCATATACTGATCTTTCTAGGATCCATTTCCCTTTGGGAGCCAAATTAGCTTCATATCCTATTCACATGCATGCAATTTCCATGTTTCAATGTATTATTGTTGCTCAGGATTGAAGATACTGTATTTTCACATTCATCGCTACAAATATATTACTCTGGATAGGGGCAAGAATGATGGACATTGAGTTTTTATCACAATATGATTGACGTGTTGTGAATGATTCAGTTTTTATCATTGGCTATTCCATTTATGTGTTTTTGATATAATACATTTTTACTTTTTGTACTTGCACAGTGGGCTGTGTATTTCCTTTCCTCTTTTCGTTATCCCCTTTTATGTCATTGGAGTCGGTTGAGCCCAAGCAGGGTTTTTATTATGAGTTTTTGATGATATCATACTGAGAGCTCCCACTCCAATCCTTTTCCCCCCTCTCCCCCTTTTTGCAGTTTAAAGCGTATAGAGGTTAATTTATATATTTATAGATGTATTCATGGCTGGCACTAGCAGGGATTTGCACCCTGAGGGGTCCTTATTTTTAGTTCTGAGTATACCAGCTTTAACTCTTCTGGGAAGGCTGTCCATAAGGTTGCCCACACCCAACCCCTGAGAAACAACCCCACACCCTAATTCAAGAATCGGCTTGGGTGAGGACATTGCGGGATCCCTGGACAGGTAAGTGCTCTAATAGTAAAAGTCAGCAGCTACAATATTTGTCCAATTTCATCACACCAGTGCGCCCTGTTTCACCTTGTTGCAGCCTGGAGGGGTATTGCTCTCGCAGCACCATGTTGCCCGTGTGGCAGTGGGCGTCAACTTGTTGTTGAGTGCCTTCCCTCTTTGACTGCACACACATGGTGTTGGGAGGGACTGGCAATGGACCCCTGGAGATAAATAGTGGAAGCAAAGTGGAAGTAGATGGGGGTGGAGTTTGTTTGCTTAGTTTTTTCCATGAGGATACTGAGAAGCAACACTTTAGCCGCGTACACACGGTCAGATTTTCCGACGGGAAATGTTCGATGTGAGCTTGGTGTTGGATAGTCCGACTGTGTGTATGCTACATCGAACATTTGCTGTCGGAATTTCCGTACAAAAATGTTTGAGAGCTGGTTCTCAAATTTTCCGACAACAAAACTTGTTGTTGGAAAGTCCGATCGTGTGTACACAAGTCTGTCGCACAAAAGTTCACGCATGCTCTGAATCAAGCAGAAGGAGCCGCACTGGCTATTGAACTTCCTTTTTCTCGGCCCATCGTATGTTTTGTACGTCACCGCGTTTTCACGTTCGGATTTTTTGGCCAACATTTATGTGACCATGTGTATCCAAGACAAGTTTGAGCCAACATCCTTCGAAAAAAAAATCCACCTTTTTGTTGTCAGAAAATCCGATCATGTGTACTGGGCATTTGGCTCACAGCTCTTGGTTCATGGTGGGTTATGTTCTGGCTGCCCATATCCTGTCTTTGCATTTGGTTTTGGGTGCTTGGTGGTCTACTTCCTTTCACTGGCATATTCCTTTATCTTTGGACTGGACTCAGACTTGGGTGCTTTTCTCTTTTCTCTCTTTCTTTTTTTATACCACCAGGTGCAGTGTTTTGTACTTTTTACAAACGCATCATGTGTTTCCTCCAATTACTGCTAGATTGCAGCTAGTGCTGCACTTTATTTTTGTTTATTGACTATTCTGATTTTAACATTTACCGTATATACTCGAGTATAAGCGAGTTTTTCAGCACATTTTTTTGTGCTGAAAGTGCCCCCCTCGGCTTATACTCGAGTCAAGCACTTTTCTGGTGCAAAGAATTACATTTTCAGAACCGAATTTGGGGCCCCGTATCTTGGGAGTCGGGATCACTTGGTGCTAGGAACCCCAAATTTGGTATGCAAACCAAGTGGCCCCGAGATATGGGGCCCCAAAGTCGGTTCGGAAAATGTCATTCTCTGCTGCAGAAAAGTGCTTGACATTTTCTGAACCAACTTTGGGGCCCCGTATCTCGGGGCCACTTGGTGCTAGGAACCCCAGCTTTGGATATGTTGTAGTGCTTGTTCCACTGGGTTTGCACACCACATTTGGGGTTCATAGCACCAAGTGGCCACAAGATACAGGGCCCCAAAATTGGTCAACTGTGTCCATCTGCAGCAATGTCATTTTGGGACCCTTTGGGTCCAGAGACCCCAAATTTTGGCTGCAGCTAGGGGGCATCCAGGAACCCTTAACTACCGAGTTTGAAGTTCGGGGGACCTATGGCTGCAAATGGGCACAGTGAGGCATGCAAATGGGCACAGTGAGGCTGCAAATGGGCATTGTTGACCCTCTTTTCCACTTACAGTAGCTGTGCATTTCTCACCCTAGGCTTATACTCAAGTAAAAAAGTTTTCCCAGTTTTTTGTGGTAAAATTGGGTGCCTCGGCTTATATTCGGGTCGGCTTATACTCGAGTATATACGGTATTCCAAAGTGTATTGAAAGCTCCCCCTCCTTGATTGCCCACTCATAGTGTTGGGAGAGACTGGCGAGTGGCCCCTGGGGATAAATAGTGGAAGCAGATGGGGTGTTGTTTTTTTCCCATGAGGATACTGAGAAGCAACACTTTGGCTCACAGCTCTTGATTCATGGTGTGTTATGTTTTGGCTGCCTATATCCTGTCTTTGCATTGGCTTTTGGGTGCTTACTGGTATATTCCTTTATCCTTGGACTGGACTCAGACTTGGGTGCTTTCCTTTCTTTTTTCTTTTTTTTGCATACCACCAGGTAAGTTTTTTGTACCTTTCACTAATGCATCATGTGTTTCCTCTAATTACCACTAGATTGCAGCCAGTGCTGCACTATATGTTTATTTGATAGTATAGTGAAAGCTCTTGGTGATTTATGCTTCGGCTGCCCATATTTTGTTTTTTATATTCGGCTCTGGGCACTTGGTAGTCTATTCCTTTTTACTGGCACACTTCTTTTTCTGTGGACTGAACTTTGAAACTTAGGTGCCCTTCCCTTCCTTATAGCACTGGGTGCAGCTTTTGGCACCTTTCACACACTCACTATATGTTTGCTCCATTCACTGCTATTTGGCAGCCAGCATTGCACATTATTTTTGTTATATATTAATCATTTTGATTTCATTATTCATTTATCACTACAATGCATACTTAACTTTTTTCTATAGCAACTACTTTGGGTGCTATCATGGATTGCCTACCCACTTTGAATCTGCTTCCTGTTTGTCCCCTTGGGTTCTCTACACTTCCACAGCTCCTGTGGGAGACTTCCCTGGGGATCACTATTTGGAAATACTGTGAAATCTACTCTTAGTTGAAATGTGAGTATTAGAACCCCTCTGGCAGGTTTTGAGGTTGGAATTATGAGATACCATTAGGTATGCTACATACATGATGTTTTATTTTACAGATACTATACATGCATCTATTCCTGAAGAAGTGAACAAAGAGTCACGAAACGCATCAAGTTTTTGGATGCAGCTTTAGTTTAATCATGTATTGACAGTTGGATTGTATTTGGTCAACATTATATTTAATTATGTATGAAATGCACTAATATGGATTTATTACAATTCAGCTTGTTACTATTTTATCCTCTTTTTGTATGCAAAATGTATTCTTTTATTAAACAACAATTTTGGAAACTAGTTATTCGTTGATCGTATGTGTTATGCCTCATTTAAAGTCCCAGGACAAATAAATCGATTGTATGTATATATTAATGAAGGGGTGGAGGCACATCACTGGGTGCACCAGGCCACATTCTATTCTGTTACATGGAGTGTCACCAGTGCAGGAAGCAGGGTCTAATTCGATCTTGAAGGTGACTGGCTGATGCAACAGAGCAAGATGAAGTGGGTCTGCATGCTGGTGAGGAAATGGTAGAGGACCGTCTGGAAGCAAGCAGGTACTGTATGTGGGATGCTGCTGCTGGCTGAGAAGAGCCCTGTCATAACTGACCACAATCAGGAAAAGCAAAGAGACTACTCACTTTGTCTGAGAGATCAAAAAATTTCTCCCTGGGAGGGTGTGAGATATACTTTGGGTGCCTGTTGGAATCAAACTGTACTGGGGAGCACTGGAAGGAAAGAAAGGACTGTCTGGATTGAAAAAGACACATCACAGCAATTCCTATCCCTTTCTGAGGACTTGAACTGAACCAGGGCATGTGTCCAAAGACCCAGAGGAGGATGTCCTGAGTCTTGTAAGAGACTACCATTGCACAAGTTAATCTGTTGTGTGCTTTGGTCATAGGCTCCAGTATTGCCGACCAACACTTGCCAGTGGGATAAACACAAGGGCTGTTAAGGCAAGTTAGGACTGTCTTTACAAACTGTTGCTAGGTAGATGCAGTTCAGTTCTGTTAATTACTTTTGGGCAGAATACTGCAGGTGTTTAATCATATCTCTCAGAGTAATGTTATTGTCTTATTAATTGTTTTTATATGTACATTTGCTAAGCCTTTATTCTTATAGGCTATGCTTGGTCTAATAAATTCTTTGAAATACCTCAAGGTGTGTCAGTAAGTGCTAGGTGAGCAAGGTGTATCATCTTCAGGTGTGCAGAGAAATCACAAAACAATTCAGCAGATCCTCTAGGGGTAGCACTATATTAGTTCATTTCCTCAGTGATATATAGTGAGATATCACCACCTCTGCAGGGAACAAACCTAAGCATTATAAGTTTCTGTATTTTTTTAATGTGGGGTTATTTGCTGAATATAACAAGCTGGAAAATATAAAGTGTAAAATATGTACTATACTAGAAGAACATTTGGGCATACCTCATTCACCATTGTTAACAGTGCTGTATTCTTCATTCTGGTTTTTTAATACACTTTAAATTTAAATTACTAAAGGTGTATAATGCTCACTTCAATTACCCACTCAGTTGCAGGGGAATAATTGGTTGATTAAACGGCTTCACTGAGCCCCTTCCAATTTGTTGAAAGCCCTACAGAGTGAATTAAATTGACATTTATTATGTTTAACTTATGTACAGTACAATTTGCCTTGAGGTTTCTGAAAAAAATCCTTTTTTAATTTTTTGCTTGGTTAACAGTAAAATGTAGAGCTTTTGAATTTCAGGATGCGTTGTCAGACATAACTATTTACAATAAAAGACCTGTAGATTTTTTCCTTCGAATTTACCAAAACCATATAATATGAGGTGAAACCTTAATGCCGCGTACACACAAGTGGACATTCCGACAAAAAAACATGGATTTTTTTCCCGAAGGATGTTGGCTCAAACTTGTCTTGCATACACACGGTCACACAAATGTTGTTTGAAATTCCGAACGTCAAGAACGCAGTGACGTACGACGGGACTATAAAAAGGAAGTTCAATAGCCAGTGCGTCACCCTTTGGGCTCCTTCTGCTAATCTCGTGTTTATCTCGCGTTAGTAGAAGTTTGGTGAGAGTCCATTCGCGCTTTTCAGCCTCGTGTTTTTCAGTTCGTTACTGCTTGTCAGTTTGTGCTTGTGGGTTCCTATCTGTTCTTCAGTGCGTATTGTCAGTTCGTCCTGTCTTTCAGTGTGTTCTATTTAATAGTTCTTATCGGTTTTTCAGTGCATTCTTGTCTGCTCGTTTCTGATTTTCAGCTCGCTCTTCTCAGGCCTTTCTGATTTTTAGTGCATTCTGTTAGTTCGTTCTGACCAGCCGACCGTTTTGAAGCCATGTTGCAGGTACGTACTCATCGTAGAGTTCGTGCAGTGCTTGGGCTTGGTGTTGGAGTTCTTGCTTTGACCCAAGTCCAGTCCATGAACAGGGCGAGCAGGAATTCATGGACGAAGAATCGGTTGCTCAGCGTAACCAATTCTCGCACATGCCTTTGCTGCGGGAGATCCTGGAGAATAATCCTAATGATTTCAGGAATTATCTCAGGATGACGGACCCCGTTTTTCACCATCTGTTGGCTTCACTGTCCCCTTATATTACGAAGCAGGACACCTGCATGCAGCAAACCATCACTTACGAGCAGAGGCTTGTCGCCAACGTGCAGGACTTGGTGATGTGGAGAAGTCTCCAGAATATTAAGTTTATGACTGGGATCTCCCCCAGGCTCTGGGAATCATTATTCCAGAGAACTGTTCTGCCATCATACAGGTCCTGCAGAAGGACTATATTAAGGTAAGTTTTCTCCTTTAACATAACATTCTATGTATTTAATGATTGCTAATGTATTGGGTTTTTTTCATTATTCCCTAATTACCATGATTGTAATGTGCTGTGAATGTCCTCTTTGTCCTCATGCATTCTGGAAGCTTTTAATGCTCCTTTTTTGTCCTTCATGCATATTTGCCTTCACTAACCTCCACAGCATGCTATCCTGGGCCTATACACACCTAGCCTAGTCACTTAATGTATTTTGTCAGCTCCATTGTAGTGGTTACCCTAAACACCCCCTAAAATGTGTTCAAATGTTCTTGTCCTTAAATTCAGGCATAGTGCAAGAGGCTTTTTTTGGGGGGGGGGGGGGGGCCCAAACTGATTTGGAACCCTCCCCCCCAACTGCTAAGTCAACCGGTACCAATCCTCTATCTGCTGACTTTGCCAAACCCATACACACTATACCTACCTCTTTTGTGTTCATATTTATGGATGAATTCACCAAAGCATGTAGTACAAGGGCCTGCCTGAATACTTTCAAATGGTACTGTTTCAAGTTTTGTTCTCCTATTATCTTGATAGGTAATTGCACAATGTAAAAATGTGCTTCAATTTGTACAGTGTGTATTCCTATTTTTTGTATTATGACACTTCTTACCTGCCCAGTAGGCTGCCAATAGTGTAAGTAAGGAAGGGCTGGCCAAAGTAATACACATTATTTAGGCATTCAGCTCTCAATGAAGTGGAGAGGGTTACCTGTCCAAAACATCTCCCCCCCATAAAATTTTTACAATGGGCCATCAGAGGGGGTGAGGAATCTGAGAAGTGTACCTTATACTTGTGTTTAAATACTCATTTCAATAAATGTTCTACTTATGTTGGCCAAGAATGTTTGTGTCTAATCTGCTAGCAATGTTATGTGCAAAAGTACTATTTTTTTCCTGTTTGACTCCACAGTTTCCTTCAAACCCACAGGAATGGCAGACTGTGGCCTCTCAGTGGGACTTCCCCAAATGCGGAGGGACAATAGATGGGAAGCACGTCCTGCTTCGTCCCACCCCCCAACTCGGGGTCCTACTATTATAATTATAAGGGGTATAATAGCATAGTGTTGTTGGCGGTGGTGTCGGCGACTTACAAGTTCCTGTATGTGGACATGGGGAAAAATGGCTGGATTTCGGATGGTGGAGTCATCTCCCAGTTGGAGTTCTTCAGACGGCTCCAGAATGGCAGCTTGTGCTTGCCTCCTCCTGAAGATAATGTGGCGAGACTCCCGTTTGTCTTGGTCGTGGATGAAGCATTTGCACTGGGGGACCATCTTCTGCGGACATTCCGATGAGGACCCTCACCCCGGACCAGAGGGTTTTTAATTACTGGCTGGCCAGAGCCAGAAGAGTGTTGGATAATGCCTTTGGAATAATGGCCAGCCGGTTCCACCTATTTCTCACAGCTATCAACATGGCGGAATATAAAATCAATCACATCGTTCTTGCATGCTGCATACAACATAACTTTTTAAGAAAAAGATGCATCAAACTATGTGGCCTCAGTTAGGACTGAGGCCGGCTTATTGCCGGATCCAACAAATCTGACGGCTCTTGAACCTGGCCGTCCTGGCTTGCCCCCCCCCAAAGCGCCCGCGAAGTTCGCCAAAAGTATGTAGAGTAGTTTGCGGGTAGTGGGGCCATTGATATGCCAGAGAATCGATAAGCCTGTTTAAAATAAGTTTTTTATTTATAAACTGAACTCATATTTCATTTGATTTACTGCTTGTGTTTCTTATCTGTCTCCTCGGTTCTCCAATGGCCTTTTATTTTTGGCCATTTTCTTCAATAGTGCAAACATAACTTATTTGATACATGAGGTGACAATCTCTTCTTCAGATATTATGTTGTGCTATGGGTCTGCTACACACACACCTTGTTTTTGTTGTTAAAGCGGGGGTCCACCTATCTATCGTTTTTTTTTTGTAATGCATTAATGATAAAAAAAAATCATCCTTTTCAACTCCATGAATTCATTGCTTGTAGTCCGTAAAATGGCCTGAGCGGGGCAAATTTTAGAGCACTGTGGGTGTTATTTACTGAAGGCAAATCCACTTTGCACTACAAGTGCACTGCAAGTGCACTGAAACTGCACTGAAAGTGCACTTGCCTTTAGTAAATAAAACCCATTGTCACTGTAACTACACCAACTTACTCCAAAAACTGGTATTGAGCATTGAGAGAAGAAGCCACACATTGTTGAGTATAAAACATTTTACTCAAAGCACATTCACATGTGCGTTATAAAGGGGTTAACAAACCAACATCTTTGGTTTTGTAACATTTATGTTTGACAGTAGATATCGCCTTTTTTTGGCTAAACAGGCATGTTTAAAACCATAACATACACAACTCAGGAACTTACAATGTTCAACTTTGATAAAGTGAAGGCAATATGTGACATTATTATATCATAACTGTGTTGATTTTGCCTTCATCAGATGGGGTGATGTCACCCCTGTAAAAGCCAAATTTTGAAGATGCACACAAATTTGGAATCAAAATGTGGATTTCCGTCCTGATCCCATGCCTAATGTCAACATGTGCTAGCTCCCATCATGGGGGATCAATGGATATGTTTCGGGGGTGCAACCCCTTCCTCTCATCTACTTTATTTGCGAGGAAGGGGTTGCACCCACAAAACGCGTATATTGATATCCCGTGATGGCAGATAGCACATGTTGACACGCTGTGTGCATCTTCAAAATTTGGCTTTCAAATAAGTGAAATTAAAAAAAAAAAAAAAAAAAAATTTATTTATATATATATATATATATATATATATATATATATATATATATATATATATATACATATATACATACACATACACACACACATACATACTACAACCAGCAAATTTACAATTTTTGGTGTTTTTAGATTCTGCCTACAACATCAGTGATGTTGGTCATTTTTTTGGACATCATTGATGTTTTCCTTGACCTTCTCTAAATCTCGATTACACACCATGATCTCAGCGATGAGGATCTGTGTACTTGCACTGTTGAAATTAGTTTCTTCTTCCACAACATCCACATCACCTAAAAATAAAAAAAACACCATGTATTATAAATATGCAGGCATCCATCTATTACCTGAAGCTGTGGTCTCAGACACTGACCTGTTGTGGTCACTATTTCGCCCACGTCATGAACCTTTCCCTCCAAATCTTCTTCATGTTGTGTGGGGATTTCCCCTTCTTCATGAGTAGTGGGGTTTGTGGTGTCCTCAGATGTCCCGATTCTGTTCTCCCCTATGTGAATAAAAAAAAAGGTATACTTAGCACACACATATTTGAGGCAAGAAATTGGAATATGAAACATTGCTTAGAAGCGTCATACAATTGTCTGTTTTGGCAGAGTTCCAAGCTTAAAACATGTTTTTTTTTTCCCCTTTCTAAAGCTGGAATACTTACCTTTTTTGTTATTAAAGTTTCACACGTGGAGAGAGACCTCTAGTATCCACTGGAGCACCTGTGTGGGACACCCTAAAAAAGAGTGTTCTGGTGTCTCACACTAGTGTTCCTGCGTCCAGATGTGTAAACAGCTGCTAAGTGTCCTCTCCTTACACTGAATCTAGTTTGCATTTCATTCTAGTTAAAAACCCATCTAGACAACAATGTACTAAACGTATTTTAATACAAATAGGCATGAACAAATGTAGTTTACCTGCATCTACCAAAAACATCATATTAGTGGGCAAACAATGTTTCCATACGAACGATTACTGTGCCCACAAACCTGAAACTTGCCATTTTAAACTGTACAACAGTAAAGAAAAGCACATGGAGCAGCACTAAAGTAATAATAATAATAATAATAATAATAATAATAATAATAGGAACACATGACAAATACTTACTTTTTTGCAGCACTCTCTTGATCCTTCTGTACTGATCTTGTTCCCTCAATTTAAGGTCTGACCAGCTTTTCCTCAATTGCTCCTTGTTTTGTCATACCCCAAAATTGCTGTGCAGACTTCTCACAACTTTAGTCATGATCTTGGCCTTTCTCACATTTGGGTTGCTGTACGGTCCATACTTCCCATCATAGTTGGCCTTCAAGATGTCCACCATCTCCACCATCTCTACAAAGGACATATTTGAAGCCTTATATCTCATCCTGGATTGGGACGTATCTTGCTCTGGGCTTTCCTCCTTGTTGCTGCTATTATCACGCACCTGCTGTCTCTCTGCCATGTGCTCTCCCACTGCGCCGAAAGAGAAGGGTGGGGAAAACACTAGAAAGAAGATCAGGGGCAGGGTTTCACGCATGCGCAGTGTATATAAAGCATAGCACGCGTGCATCATACATAGGATCTGTAAAGGGAGGATGGAGTAGCGTAAGCGCCGATTGTGCAAACGAAGGTAAAATTTTAACTTGGGGGATCAGTGGTTAGTGGCCTATGTCGCTTATACATTGAGGCCTATATTGGGACAAGATTAGGAGAGTTGAGCCTGACATTAGGGTTTGTCTTGCAGAGAAAATGGATAAATTTACTGACCCAGACTTCCTGACAAATTTCATAGACATGTACAGGAAGCTGCCATGTCTGTGTCAAGTCAAACACCGAGAATACTCCAACAAGCTAAAGAGGAAGGCAGCGCTGGAGCAACTGTTGGAATTGGTGAAGCCTGTGTATCCCACGGCAGACATCACCTATTTGAAGGCCAAAAATGGTGGCCTGAGGAGCACATGTAATAGGGAGCTCTAAAATGTCCAGGATTCCATGAGATCAGGAGCAGCAGCAGCAGATGATGTTTATGTCCCCGTGCTCTGGTACGACAGACTGCGTTTTTTTGTCATACCATAGTGAACCCAGGCCATCACTATCTACACTTCCTTCCACATCAGATGAGGCTTCAGAAGTCCAACCTGGGCCTTCCACCCAGGAAGAAGATGTAGAGGAGCCCAGCTTGAGCCAGGTATAGCATTGTTCAACATATTTCTTTTCAAAAATTGAATGATGTTAACTAGATATTATTGATCACTAATGTCTGATTTAACAAAGTGGTTTACATATCAATAGACAGTAGTAGTCGAAAATGATTGGGACAAGAATGAAAAATGCTGGGGTCAGAATGATAGTCTTTTCTATTTGTTAACAAATTTGTAATTTGCAACAGTCATGAGCTCAAAATTGTGTGTGATTGATGACCAAAAAACTAAAACTATTACCATTTTCATACACAGGAAAGTCTCAGCCAGGAGGAGGCAGTGGAAAGTGGCAGCCAGGAGGTGGCCGTGGAAAGTGGCAGCCAGGAAGTGGCCGTGGAAAGTGGCAGCCAGGAAGTGGCCGTGGAAAGTGGCAGCCAGGAGGTGGCCGTGGAAAGTGGCAGCCAGGAGGTGGCCGTGCCCAGTAGCCTGACTGAATCCCAGGTTCCTCCCCTCCGCCTTCCAACAAAAAGGACCAGGAAGGCGAAGAACCTGGAGGAGTCAGCGACTGTTTTGATTCGGCAGGCTACTGCGGTCCTCACAACAACCCCTGGTGGCCCGGAGTCGTATGGCTGTCTTACAGCCAGTAAACTGGAAGAAATGGAGGTGGGCCAACATTTCATGTCTGAGGAGATAATAATTCAGGCCCTAAACAAGGGAATGAGGGGCCAACTCACAACTAAAACCTACCTGTGTGAGTTGGACCATATTAGTCCTCCACCACCTCCAACAACACTGCCACCCAACCGAAGACAGCAGCCTGGAAGGAAGCGTGGAAGGAAGTGTTGAGAGTGATGGGTTTGGTGTGGTCTGGCAAAAGACGCAGGCTGTGGTAAGACCACAGCCTGGGGACATATATGTCATCTGCTGCTGCTCCCAATCTCTGAGTCCTGGACCGTATTGTGCTCCCTATTAAATGGACTCCTCAGGTTACCAATTTGGCCTGTCAAATAATTGATGTCTGCCCTGGGGTACAAAGGCTTCACCAATTCCAACTGTTTCTCCAGCATTGCCTTCCTCTTTATTTTGTTAGGACCCCTAATAAATTAAAATTTTTGGTTTGGACAAATACTTGGGTATGTGTTTTATTTAAAAAAAGGACAGTTTGTTTGTGAGTAAGCAGGTACATTTCAAAAATACAATGTCAAATTAACAAGGGACACCAACACCAACCAACCTATTTGAGGTAAAAAAAATACAAGATAATAATGGTATTATGGTAACTTGACTCACAAAACGACATAAAATTATTATGGAGATCACTAAAAAAAAAAAAAGAAAAAAAAAAAAAAAAAAATATTCTGGAGATCTGAAAAAAAAAAAAAAACAACAACAAAAACAAAGATTATTCTTGAGATCACGAGAAATACTAAAAAAATCAGTTTGTCAGAACTCTGTGTGAATATCAGCAGCAAAGCAACTTTATTATTCTAGCATTATAAAGAGAGAGAATGTGCTGCATTGAAAGATTTAAAAATTTGCTGCGTGACGAATGTGCTATCTCCATTACGAACGCTAGTTTTACAAGACCGAGCGATTCTGTCTCGTACTTGATTCTGAGCATATGTGGACTTTTGGGCGTCAGACTTGCGTACACACGATCGGAATTTCCAACAACAAAGTGAAGTTGTCAGAAAATTTGAGAACCTGCTCTCAAACATTTGTGTGCGGAAATTCCGACAGCAAATGTTCGATGGAGCATACACACGGTCGGACTTTTCGACAACAAGCTCACATCGAACATTTCCCGACGGAAATTCCGATCGTGTGTACGCGGTATAAGAGTTTCAATTTATTACAATCAGGCAGGCCCCTGCACTACATGGTTTTAGTAAATCTAAAGGAAATCAGACAACAAAAGTTTTATAGTGTGTATGTCTTGGTATAGGTCCAGACACTCATCTGCAGCAACATGCATAGTCACATACTTGCCATTGAACTATCCCTGTTTCCATTAGTCAAACAGGTACTGTCTCCAACAGTGAATGCGAGTCTCAGCATTCCATCCTATTTTGCATAATATTTTTTTTTTTTTGTTACCTTTAGCAGACGATACTTGCAAAATGTCCTTAAAAAAAAATAAAAAAAATAAAAACCCACACTTTTGTCACACTCAATCTATTTTTCTTTAAGAATGTACACTACATGGCAGATGCTCATTCTTAGTAGGCCAAAAATGTATGCACAGAGGTTACATGATTGAAGACTAAAGATGACTAGTGGGCAAGGAGGATTGCTGTGGATCCTAAAGAGACAGCAGGGGAGACGGTGGTAGCATCAGATGCAGCAGCGATCACAGCCCTGAATTGTTACCACTAGGGGTGGGGACCCTGTAACAGGCACAGTGTGCTTGCACATTATGGCAAATGACAACCCCACAGACAGTGGAGTTTAGTTCTGCCTTAAAGAAGAACTCTCACTAGAAGCTAAATTAAGGCTCATTACATCCCCCATGAGGCCCTATGCACATAGTGCTTGTCCCCTATAAAATCAGCGCAGTGATTTGGAAATACAATTTTATTTTTAACGATGCCCATGTAATGTGTATTCCTATGGGAGAGATACAGGTAGCACAGAAACCACAGCCTCTTCTCAATTCTGCAGCCCTCTTTGCAATGCACCCCTGGACCTCCCCTTCTCCATTCTGCAACCATGCTTCCACTGATATTGTTAAAAGCCTGAGTTCACAATCTTCCACAGCCATGAGCTAGTTCAAAGAAGATGAATTTAGTAGAAGCACAGGTTATTCACAAAAACACAAGCCTGCAACTTGCCATGCCAGCATGGGCCTACACTAGTCTATCTCAGACAAATGTAATAGCTGCCCTATCAACCTTTGAACATATTAGAAGTGCTATGCCAATAAAAACATTCACACCTTTTCAATATACTGGTTTAACGAGAATAAGTCACTTTTTCCATTCTGAGCAAAATGGAGGTCTCTAACTAGCCCTCACTCTAACCCACTTATGTTTACCTTGATGCTTCAAGCTTCATGTCCGAAGGTATCAACCTGAACTTATTCTGGGTTGATGATGCTGTCCTCTTCGTCACATGACAGAGTTCGGTCCTGGCGATTGGCTGCTAAGGCCAAACCACTGCATCATTGGAGGAGTCCCCACGCACCCCATACTCAACAAAGCAAAAGAGCACCAGGGGAGTGCTGCCAAGCAAGTATAATATGGTTAATGAATGGGGTGGCAAGAGAATGTCATTTTGTCCTAAATGGAACAGTAAATACTTTGTAGTAGCAGTTTGTTAAATATTAACAGGCTTATTCAATAAATGGTTCAGTAACCTACTAAACTAAAAAAAACACATCATCACTTTACTGAGGACAAACCAGAAAGAGATTGATCCAGCTTGGTTGCTATATGACCTGCACTTGAAGAGGAGCTCCAGTAAAATACAATTAAAAGTCAGCAGCTACAAATACTGTAGCTGCTGACTTTTAATACAAGGACACTTACCTGTCCAGGGATCCCATGATGTTGGCACCCCGAGCCGACTCGTCAATCAGCTTCAGGTGCAGGCATTGTAAGTAAGGGAAACCGTTTTCCTACTGCGCATTCACGAGTCGCGCAGCGCTTTCTGAATGGTACCGCCATCTTATGGGACCTGTGTGTGTCTCAGAAGGCATCGGGGGGGAAGAGGAGGGGCCAGAAATGTCGTAGATTGCCAATGGCGATCTTACCCAGAAGTAGGAGTGGGTACCTATCAAAAGCCAGATCCCGCTCCACCCCGACCCCCCCACCCACCACAAAAAAATGCCAAATGTGGTGAGGGCGCTAATAAGTGACGGTTCCCCTTTTGAGTGGAGCTCCACTTTAAGGTTTTGATTCAAACACAGCTTTATAGAATCCTTCTGAATGTCAGCAGATTCTTCCTGCTATTATAATAATGCTGTATTGTAGGTGATTTACCAAAGAAAGTTGAGAATGTTCACACAAAAGAGAGTGAAAATTCAACTCAATTATCCAATTATGTGAAAAGCAAATTCTTGATTATTTATTTAATCTACACATGATTGAATACTTTGGATGAAAATTCTTGACTCCTTCAGTAAATCAGCCTTATTATATTACATATCCTTGCTGTGCAGTACATAATGATAATACCTGACCTAAAATTACCTTTTAATGCTCTATGCTCTGTGTTTAAGCCCTTTTCTTAAGTTACTTTGCTAATGGACTGTAAAAGAAGCAGCAAAATAGTATAATTATTTCTAATTAACGTTTTAACGAATGCAGTGTCTTGGATACAATGTCATGTGTGGTTAAGTAACTTATTTTTCTAACAAGGTCAAAGATAACCTGAGATAGCACACAGTATATTATTTTTATTTTTGCTTTTTGCAACTAAATGTCAAGAGATTTTCCAATTTTAAGTTAAAAGGGTTACCATACCATGGTAGTCAGACATTTTTCATTAATGAAATATATCCGGAATGGAATAACAGAAAACTGTCAAATAAAAAAAAAACACAAGGGAGAGTTCTTCTTTAGTGCTTTGATTTTTTTTTTATTCATATAATTCAAGTCTGTTTTTCTTACTGGGGAAAGCAGCATTAGAATAATGAAAACGTTTAGCTTGGTTTTGCTTAAGACCACAAAATTAAGCATATATAAACCCAAAAACTAAAATGTAACACTGCATATTCCAGTTTACCCATCTTTAGATGTGGTGGCTGCATTTTCCATTTTCAGATTTTTTTTTCCTTTAATTTCACCAGGTCATCCTGTCAATAACACCCTCCTGTCCTAGGTTGACTATGCTAACTCACATCACTGTATCTATGGGGAAGCCCTGGTTTTCACGTAGAGTGGATAAGCATGTCATCCTCTCTTCATCACCATTAGATGGGGGTGGGTAGATTAATAGTTTACAGAAGATTAATATTATTTGTCCTTTCCTTTCAGCTCACAGGAAGTGGCATCATCTCTGCATTTTGGCAAGATCAAAAAGTATGGTCTGTACCTACCACATCTAAGGACTGGTAAACTGCAATACATTACTTTTTTGTTTAAAGTTTATCTTTTGTTTACAAACTTTAAAGTGGTTGTAAACCTCTGACATGAAATATGAACAAAGCACATCCTTCTATACTGTGCACTTGTCTCTATCCAAAGCACTGAGTGTGTTTTCTCTCTGCTGCCCCGTTCAGAGAGAGTCACTTCTGACAGCTTTTCCCGGCTTTAATGCCTAGTACACACGGCTCAATGTCGGGAGACATCGGCCAGTTCAATAAAAACTGGCCAACACTTAATCAGTGTGTATGTCAGCTGGTCTGACAGAAGCCAGCTGTTTTACCAGCTTCTGTCAGATGAGCATGCTCGAAAACCAGCAGCCGACTGGCTCCTGATCAGCGCTCTCAGTCAATGGCTGAGAGCGCTGACTGGAGTGTTCTGGCGGGGAGGCCGCTTCCCTGTCAGAACACAACAGCTTAGTGGGGGAGATCACTGTACTAATGTCAGACTGTTTGTTTGAGCACCAGCTGCCACTGACTAACTAAAAAATTCCGTAAAATACTGGAAAAAAAACATCAAATGCAGCCTCACTCTGCCATAAAATGCAGCCACTATGCCCATCAAATACAGCCACTGTGCCCATCATATGCAGCCACTGTGCCCATTATATGCAGCCACTGTGCCCATCACATGCAGCCTCTGTGCCCATCACATGCAGCCTCTGTGCCCATCACATGCAGCCACTGTGTCAAGACTGGGCTCAGCCCTTCCTTCTCAGAGCAGACCACTTAGCTGTCAGTTAAGTTCCAGCTCTAATCTTTCCACAGTGACTCACCTGGTGATGATATCCTGCTCGTCAATTCCCTAGAGAGCCACCACACAGATGTCTGTCATGTGCTTCAGAGAAAACAATCTATACTGTAAATTGGAGATGTGCGAGTTCCATCGTGAACAGGTTAAATTCCTGGGTTATGTCATTTCCACTGCTGGTTTTTCGATGGACCCAGAGAAACTTTCAGCAGTCCTACAGTGGCCCCGGACCATGGGGTTACGCCCTCTGCAATGTTTTCTTGGCTGTCAATTATTATCGGAAGTTTATTCGTAACTTCTCGTCTCTGGTCCAGCCCGGAGTCCATTAAGGCCTTTAAGAGTCTCAAGGCTGCCTTATGCCTCATTTCCACCGAGCGGATCGGTTCGGGTCAGTACAGTTTGGAAGGCCTAGAATGATCCGGCCTATTCAGGTGAGCGTTTCCACTGCAAGTCGGACCAACAGGTGCCATACGTGGGTTTAGAAAAAATGCCTAGCATGGCGTCACATGTGCACCAATCAGTGGAATGTATTGTAGCTCCACCCTAACTGAACCGTACCATTTTCTATGGCCCCACATCTGAAGCAGGACCCCGA
This sequence comes from Aquarana catesbeiana, assembly GCF_042186555.1. Classification (NCBI taxonomy): domain Eukaryota; kingdom Metazoa; phylum Chordata; class Amphibia; order Anura; family Ranidae; genus Aquarana; species Aquarana catesbeiana. The sequence goes on along the minus strand of NC_133327.1, from coordinate 323,633,699 downwards.
ATGGTGCGGTTCGGTTGTATGGGCCGCTTTCATAATGGAAACACTCAAAATAGTGTACCGTACCGAACCAAACCGATCCGCTCAGTGGAAATGAGGCATTCGTTTCTGCTCCTGTGTTGGCACATCCTGATCCTACGTTACCCTTTATCCTTGAGGTTGATGCTTCTGAGACTGGAGTTGGCACCCTTCTGTCTCAACGTCCTACCTCTGAGAGCGCTATGCATACTTGTGGCTACTTTTCCAAGAAATTGTCACCTGCGGAATGCAATTAGGAGATTGGGAACAGAGAGTTGTTAGCGATCATTTTAGCCCTTAAGGAATGGAGGCATCTCCTCAGAGCTACTACTGTGCCGGTTCTCATTCTGACTGACCATAAGAGTCTCACATTCTTGTCTGAGGCTAAACGCCTCTCTCCCAGAAGGGCGCGATGGGCTCTTTTCTTGTCAAGTTTCAACTACATAGTCTCATTCTTACACAATACTAAGAATGTAAGGGCTGATGCTTTGTCGCAAAAGTTTTCCTTCACTTCCAAGATGGAATCGGTTCCTGTTCCTGTCATTCTTCCTGATCGTATTCAGGCTACGGTTCGCACCAGTCTCACTTCTCCTTTGGGTGACAAAATTCTTGCCGCTCAGATCCATGCTCCTCCTGAGAAACATTGTGACAGCTGCTTTGTCCCTGAGAGTCTCCACACTACAGTGCCCCAGACTTACCATTCCTCCAAGGCTGCTGGCCACCCAGGGAAGAAGCAACTCTTTTGGGACATTTCCCAACAATTCTGGTGGCCTAGTCTATGTGCTGATGTAGTCGCCTTCGTAGCTGCTCGTTCTGTGTGTGTGCTGAAAGTAAGACCACGACACCTTCCAGTGGGCCTCCTACAACCCATACCCAATGGATAGAGGCCTTGGACCCACCTTTCCATGGATTTCATTGTGAGTTACCCAACTCTCAGGGCAACACCGTTATCCTTATGGTGGTTGACCGGTTCTCTAAAATTGTATTCCATTTAAGAAGTTACCCACGTCTAAGGAACTGGCTTCCATTTTTGCTCTGGGGATCTTTTGCTTACATGGGCTACCCAAGGTGATCATCTCGGAGAGGGGTAGTCAGTTTGTGTCCCGGTTCTGGTGAGCCTTTTGTGCACAGTTGGGAATGCAGCTTTCTTTCTCCTCTTTGTATCACCTGCAGTCTAATGGGGCCGCGGAACGAGCCAACCAGTCCTTTGAAACAGTTTCTACATTGCTATATTTCTGACCATCATAACAACTGGTCAGACCTCTTACCTTGGGCGGAGTTTGCTCACAATAGTGCCATGAATTCTGCTTCCCGATTGTCCCCATTTATGGCAAACTGTGGTTTCCAACCATCCGTGTTGCCTGATTCATTTGTTCCTCAGAACATTCCTGCGTTAGAGAAGCATCTCCGTGGTCTTCGTTCCACTTGGGTACAAGTCCAGGAGGCCTTGCGACATACCAATGATAGGTACAGACCCCATGCTGACTGCAGACGCCTGCCTGTGCCTTCCTACCAGGTTGGGGACAGGGTCTGGCTGTCATCTCGCAACCTCAGACTCCGTGTTCCCTCACTGAAGTTGGCACCTCGGTTTATCGGTCCTTTCCGTAATCTCCGCAGGATTAACCAAGTGGCTTACGGTTTAGACCTTCCTTCTAATATGCATATCTCAAATGTATTCCATACCTCCTTATTAAAACCTTGGTCTGCAACCGCTTTACCACCTCAGTGCCATGCCTGAATCCAGTACAGGTTGAGAACCATGAGGAGTATGAAGTACAGTCCATTGTTGACTCCCGTAGGTTTTGTGAGTGCATACAGTACCTGGTTCATTGGAAAGGGTACTGTCCAGAGAAAGGCCCTTGTATCTCATCCTCGGATGTACATTCCCCTGCCCTCCTCTGTGCTTTTCATAGACGTTTTCCCCTCAAACCTGGTGGTTCTCCGAGGGAAAGGGGTCGTTGAGGAGGGGGTACTGTCAGGGCTGGGCTCAGCCCTTCCTTCGCAGAGCAGACTGCTCAGCTGTTAATTGCCAGCTCTAATCTTTCCACAGCGACTCACCTGGTGATGATATCCTGCTCGTCAGTCCTGCTGGTTACTTAAGCTGTTCAGTCCAGATCCTCTCTGCCTTCGCCTTGGTCAACATATCAAGAGACTCTCTCCTGTGTGCCTGTTAAAGACTTGCTTGGCTGACGTCCCTTCTGGTTCCAGATCCCGCCTGCTGTTCCACTACGCTGATTCTTCAGTTTCCTGATTTCCTGGCCTGTTCTGAAGCACGCTGATCCCTGGCTCTCTGACATCCGTGCTTGTCTGACTATCCGTTCTGGTTACCGAACTCTGGTTATGTTTTGACTACGTTTGCTTTATTTACCTTTTACTATTATTATTATTATTATTATTATTATTAGTGATTTTACTGCACTTCTGTCTCAGTCTGATTCATAGTTTCTGACACACTGTGCCCATAAAATGGAGCCACTGTGCCCATCATATGCAGCCACTGTGCCCATCATATGCAGCCACTGTGACACCCCCTGCCGCTCACCCGCCCTCTGACTGGCACTTACCCCACCCTGGTGGCGGGTCAGGCAGCGGGTGATGGCGGTGAGCCGTGGGACATGCAGCGGGGTCAGGTGATGTCTCCTGCATCTTCCACGGTTCCCGTGCAACTCTTCTTCCATTTCCGCTGGGCGTCCAATAGGGATGCCGGTGCCTTCAGCCAATCAGGTGATGGGTATTAGACCCGCACTTCTTGATTGGCAGAGAGGAGGTCCAGTGTTAGAAAAGAAAATATTAATTTGCTTTTCTATCACACTTGTGTGGGCTCCGAGCGCAATGCTCACCTTTTTTGAAGCCTATTACAGCCTATGGCTGTAATAGGCTCAGGTACTTCAAAAAAACACCCCCGCCGCTGTAATTCAGGCGCCCGGCGTCTGAAAAGGGGCCGGAGACCTGAATAGGGAGTGGCTACAGCGGACATGGATAGATTCATGCTATGCATGAATCTATCAATTTTACGTATGGGGGGTGGCGTGACAGAGGGGGCGGCGCTCGTGTGCCCTTAATGGATGCACTGGAAAGGTTTATGGGTAAATTAGTGCGCTGGATACAAGTACAGGCAGAAATTAAATTAAAAATGAACTGCTGCCCCTACAGACACACCACCACCTAGGTGGAGTGTACTAGAGTTGATTTGAAAGGAAATGTAGGTGTGGCACTGTTCTGATTTGAGGTAAAACACCTATTATGGTAAACCTACTGTGTTGCACCCTCTGCAGTCCACCAGGACCAGGAGTGGGTATGTAAAAGAATCAATAAACAAAGAACCAAAAGAGTATGCAAATAAATCCTTAACAGAAAATGTCAATATCAATGTATGTACACCCTCTGCAGGGTGTAATACCTCATGAAGTGGTGCTGGTGTTCAAATATATTACCCTCTACTGGATGCGCCAAAGTTTAAGAGAAGGAATAAATGTATATTATAAAACTAGTTTATAAATCTGGGTGATGGAATACAAAAATTAGGTGAAGGGAACAGCAACTCTTTTGCTGTTGTGTTATTGTGCTACACCCTCTGCATAAAACCAGTGCTTGTGTTGTGAACAAAAATTTGTGCGCATGTGTGGCACCGTATAATATAAAATAAAAAATAAAATAAAAATGGACAAAACAGTGTATTTAAATGCAAAAGAATAGGACTGGTGAGATGGTGATAGTCATGAACTAAAAATGTCCTAGTTCAAATAATGTGATTTGAAGAGTGTTACACCCTCTGGCTGGTGTTAAACAAAATTAATTTAAACAATAAGTGATAATTAATACATTTTTCTAGTGAAAGTAACTTAATAAACTGAGTATACACAAACAAAGCGACTTGTGCTCAAAAATTGTGCAGTGCTTGCTGATGGATGATGCTTTTTTGAAAAACTTCTTATTTAGGTGACAGCTGTTGTTGGCGATCCTTATTCGTGCTCCTAATGTGAATGCACTCACCGAATAGCCTCACCCCCCCAGGGGTACTGTGTGGTCTCAGTGTCTGCCACTGTGTAGCAATCCTTGAACCCCTGGTCCGTGCTGGACTGCAGAGACTCTGCCTGGACATGATTAATGAAATGCACTGAACTGTATGATCAGGAAAAGCAAGTCATGGTTGTTACGTGCTGTGCTTAGACCGGCTTCTTTAGGCAGTACATAGAAGCTGTTAAAGACGCTGCTTTACAACAGAGAAATTATATACCTGTGCTGGACGCACTGCCACTGCTGTTAGTACAGCTGCTCCAACTGGAGTTGTCAGTTTTTTTTTTCGTTCAACCCGATGGGTTCACACTAAAAAAAATTAGTGTAACAGGCTTAAGAGATAATTGGTTAAAGGGGAGGAGAACTCCAGCACACAACCTGTTATTGACAGTCACAACTGTGCATGCTCCTGTGTACTATAAGATGGGTGGTGTGTCCCTTCCCTCCCATCAGGGTGTGAGACTTCAGATCCCTGTCCACTGCTTTTTAGAGCTAAAAAGATGCTGTGTGAATTATGTGTTTTGGAAGACTGTCAGAAGTTTTTTCTCCTTAATGCATAGGATGCATTAAGGTGAAAAAACACAAGGGTTTACAACCCCTTTAAATAATAATTTCCTTTATTTGTATTTTGTTTCCAGCTGTATTGTCTATTTTTTTTACATTTTAATGACCTGGATAATAAAATATCTAAATGACTTGTATTGCCATGTAAATATATATCTACACACACACACACAGATCTACAGATCTATTAAGTTTTCATCATTTAGATAAATATTAAAGAGGAACTTCACTCCTCCCTGCTTTTGTTTCCCTCTTACACGTCCTGCAGCGTTGACTTTGGTTCTCATACTCACCTCCTGCCCAGCGAATTCAGCATTGTCCTGCTTTAATCTGCTGCTCAGATGCCAAAGCCCCAAGCATGGTGCCACCTCCTGTATATCCCAGGAGGCTGCAGAGAGAGAAAGTCATTATTTTCGCTCAGGGAAAAATAGCGGCTGGGGGCAGGGCCAACTAAAAAAAGTTTTTCAAAAAGGCAAAAAAAATTGGTTTGAATTTGAATTGCTGCCACAAAATCCCATGGGAGATACTTTTTGTTTTTGCCATTTGAAATGTTGATGGTGGAGGGGAGGATGAGAAGTGCAATGATATCTAGTGCATTCATTTAGTGAAGGTCCACTTTAAGTACATGTTGCAATATGGACATAAAGCATGTTGACTCTACGCTTGAGAATGTTGCTTAGGTATTTTTTTAGTATATTAGGTGTACAGCAATCTTCTTGGTAAGAAATGAGCAAAAATACTGGCTGTGGATAGTATCTCCTTTGAAATTTCAGCTTCTTACCAGTGCATACAGGAAATAGAGTCTGAACAGCCAACGCTTCTAATATAAGATAAGCTAGTAGAGAGCAGTGTAGTCAGCTGCAGAAGACTTCATGCTGTGCTCTTGTGTGGATTTTCAGGAGACAGATTGCAGGTACTTTCACATGCATTCTAAGTATGGAGGTGATTTATCAAAAACACTCCAGAGGAAAAGTACTGTATGTCCTGATTCTGTACTTTTTCATAGATAAATATTTTGCTTGATAAATTGTGTCTGCTTTATAGGCTGTGAAACTAAAGACTGAATATGGAAGGCAAGGACATTTATGTATTAGTTAAAATATCTTTACACACTGACTATAATGAATGTACATTATTACTTAAAGTTGAACTGAAATAACTAATATACAGTTGAAATACATACAGATATATGTGAACAGTTTTATCTACCAAAGGATTTGTATCTTTGTTCAATCAATCACTCTTGTATCCAGGTACTCCTGCCAGGAAGCGAGACCAAAAACAAAAATGTAATATATTGCAGCTTACAGGTCCTTAGCTATGTTGGCTGCATTCATTTTCTTTTTTTTAAGTGCTACTAAACCCAGGACACTGCATTCACTATATCTGGTCTTACACAGTACACAGAAAAAGAAAATGCAAATATTTTAGTAAAAATAAACTGCTAAATACCTTTTCTCATCAGCAGTATATAGCAGTCTTGTGACTTCTATCAGTGTGTCTAGTTAAAGCTTGTATGAGGAGTTTTCATTCTCCTCTGACTGTCCTATGAGGTTGCAGGACTCCTGACCCTCTGTCTGGACAATGCTGATTGGCCCTGTGCTGATCACATTCACCATCCCAGGAGAAAGAAAAGCCGATCTAGCAATACACACCAAACTAAGTATGTGCAGAGCAGGGGCTGACTGACCATTCGGGCACAGACCGAGGGCCCCATGCCACTAGGGGGTGCCATCAGAGTGGCCAGCCTCACTAAAAGCAGGGACAGTATGTAAAAATCAGTTTTTTTACATCTGTCCCTGAAATGTCCCTTGCCGACATCATTTTGCTGTAAAAAAAAACCCTGAGGCTATAGCTGCCCCACCTCTGTACTGCCTCCTCAGCCAATGGGAACACAGTGTACACGCCCCCTTCCTCACCGCGGCTCATTTCATTTCAGAGCAGGAGATTGCCAACAGCTGGAGGAGAGGAGAGGAAGGAGAGGAGAGGGAGGAGGGGACACAGCCTGCAGTGTGGGAAGGGCTGCAAACTGCTGGAAGGTAAGCTTGCTGAGCTGAACTGATTGTATTTCTGTCAGTGGCTTACCCTAGTGAGCAGGAGGGAGGGGGAGGATGTGTTTTTCCTCTAGCAGGGCTCCTCCTGTCTCTGACGCTGTTAGATCGATTTTCTGAGAAGTGCCATGCTTCTGGAGGAAGGATGTTCTGAACTTCTCCTCCAATCTCTGCTACCCTGCCTATTCATTACCTGCCCACCAATACACAGACACAGTCCCCTCCTCACTTGCATTACCACCTAAAGTATCTGTGAGCTGCTGGGGCACTACAATTCCCAGCATGCCAGGAGATGCAGCAGTGTGTTTCTTTTAGGCTGATTTTTGGGTGAAAAGTGCTGGTGTGTGTGTGTGTATGTAAATATGTATGGTGTGTTTCTGTGTACTGTGTGTATATATGTATACTGTGTGTTTATGTGTATATATGTATATGTATACTGTGTGTCTATCAGTGGCGGTGCATCCATAAGGGGCGCATGGGCGCTTCCCCCTATCTCCTGGCACCTCTCTATCACCATAGATAGATTCATGCATTGCATGAATCTATCTATCTATCTATGGTCGCCGCTGACACCCCCTATTTAGGTGCCTGGCCCCTTTTCGGGCGTCGGGCACCTAAATTACAGCATCAGGGGTGTTTTTGGGAAGCACCTGATTAGAGCAGTAGGCTCTAATAGGCATACAAATCGTAGTAAAAAACACAAAGGGCGGGGTCCTGATGACCAGTATCGTTGGTCAATTCAGGTAACAGGTTACCAGCTCACCTAATAGGGTGGCGTTTCTTGTCAGAACAGGAGAAGTAGTCAAAATAAAAGGGGAGTGGGAATAGGACCCAAGGTGTCCTTACCTTCAGTGAAGGAAAAGGAACAAACTGCGGTTTAACCTGATATAACTATTAGAACAATTAGTAGAAAAACATTTTAATCATTGAAAGGAAAGCATAAACAATAGGAGATTGCATAAGGTAAAAACTGACAATGTTGTCACTTAAAGCGGGGTTCCACTCAAATTTTTAACTTAATCTTACCCCCTTCAGTTAATTGCATAGATGTTCAAATGCCGCATGAAAAATTTTTTATCACTGTAATTACCTTTGTATTGTACTTTATTGTGACACTTCCTGTCTCTCCTCCCATGGGAGTAGGTGTGTTTATTGCCTTTCTACGGCGCCGCACTGTCTCCTGGGAGCTTAGTGTCAGGCTTCCACAAGCTGTGAATGCATTCACCGCATCCAGGAAATCAATGCTTGTGGGCTTCACATGCCCACAAGCAAGATGGAAACAGCCAGCATCACATTTTTTAAGTTATTCTTCAGTACAAAAACAGACAGAGGTGGAAATATTACACCCAAACTGTGAGTATTATTTTGGGATTAGCAAAGTGTCTCAATGACTTAAAAAAAAAAAAGGGAAGAAGAAGATTGGTCGCTGGACTCCCGCTTTAAAAATGCATGCCCATGAGCTCAGCCATATCCCAGTCATCCACACGTGTCAATCATCTCAAGTCATTAAGTGTGACTTAATATATAATGCTTAAATGTATTTAGGCGAGGTGAGTTCCGGGAAACCTTGGTAGCACAAGTTGGTACCCATATTGTGCTTAACCATGGACCTCTAGACTCCCTATATGCCTATAGAGCTGCTGCATTAAGTCTTTACAGTGTTGAAGAAAACATTGGTTACCTCAGACAAATAAATGCAATTCTGGCTAGAAAGTATTCCTGATAGTGAACAGGACAGATTTGATTTTTGGACGTAGCACTGTCAATCATAGAGATAATATAAAAAAAAAAAAAAATGTAGCACGCTGTGATGCAAGCATGCGACTTGAGTCAAGGAGAAACAATAGATCCACAACAAGCCTGTTAGTCATTCAGCACCATGTTTCCATGAAACATTAAAGATAGCACCGCATGTAGTTTGGATAGGAAAATATAGTCAGCTGAGTCAAAACACAGAGCCTCCAAAAAATAAATAAATAAATAAATATGTTCAGGCTGTGATTGCTTGCTGAATATACCAGTTAAAAAGAGACTCACTGTTTAGATGATATTAGATTGGTCCTCAATTGCAGCCACAAGGTGGTGAATCCAGAGCCCTTTGCAGGGGTCCACAGGTGTGCAGGATGCGAATCTCTGTATTCCTAGTCCTGGTGACACGCACAGGATGTTATCCACTCAAAACCAGCATGGGGCCGTCTGGCCATTTACTTCCAGTTTTCGGTTGTTTGTGGATTTCCAGTTTGCGGAGATAGGATGAGGGCTAAAGAGTGATGAAAAGCCCAAGTTGGCTATCTGCAGAGGGCATGTGTAGGCGCACACACCGACATGTTTCACCCACTTGTGACATGGGTTTCTTCAGGGTGAAGTGTTTGCATGGACAGAATCCTTTTGCAGGCAGAGTGACACTCAGTGAATTACTTCCTGCCTAGACATGGTCATGTTAACCCCATAGGGGAATTCAGACTGCTGTAAGGAAAAAGTGTTTTTACACCGCTGCCATCTTGTGGCAGTATATGACTATTGCAGTTCATAGTATATAATCATTGATGTATAAGGTAAAATCGCCATTCACATGTTAACATTATATGCTTTTAATCACATCTATAAATTCAATAGTAGTTGTATTAAGATGTGAATGTAAAGCTAAATACAGATAGATACATTTGTACAAACTGAGGCTTAGTATGATATTTTGACAATCGATCAATTCAGTGGAGATCAACTTACGGAGTCAGGAATACCTGTAAATTCAGCTCAGTGTTTAATCCACTCGGCACGAGCGTCCCCAGCCGAAAAATCCACTCCTTTTCTTTTTGAAGAAGTATCAGGTCGAAGTCACCTCTTCTTACTGGGAGTTTTATGGGTGCAGTGGCAGCAATTTATGGGTACAGTGGCTGCGTTTGATGGCACAGTGGTTGCGTTTGATGGCACAGTGGTTGCGTTTGATGGCACAGTGGTTGCGTTTGATGGCACAGTGGCTGCGTTTATTGGGCACAGTGTCTGCGTTTGATGGGCACAGTGGCTGCGTTTGATGGGCACAGTGGCTGCGTTTGATGGGCACAGTGGCTGCGTTTGATGGGCACAGTGGCTGCGTTTGATGGCACATTTGCTGTGTTTGATGTGCACAGTGGCAGCAATTGATGGGCACAGTAGCTGTGTTTGATGGACACAGTAGCTGCGTTTGATGGGCACAGTAGCTGCGTTTGATTGGCACAGTGGCTGCAATTGATGGGGTTTTTTTTCAGTTTGTTTGCACACCCCAAAAATTTTGAGCACCAGCCGCCACTGGTGTCTATGTGTATATATGTATAATGTGTGTGTGTGTGTCTATGTGTATGTATACTGTGTGTGTATGTATACTGTATGTTTCATTTGTGCCTACTGCCGCTAAACAGAAGTCGATCTAACAATCCTATGCCCGTGAAAAATCCACTTGTTGCCATTCAGAGGCAGCTGAATGGTGGACTGCTGAGCCCGGCCTCGGATCAGGCAGCAGGGCAGGTCTGGGTGCATGCCTGTGCAGTGATATGGCACACATCAAGCATAGCTTTTATTTACATGCCCCACTGCCAGATCTGAGGCCAACCACAGCAGTTTACTATTTTGCTGGCTCTAAGACTCACTTGCGCAGTTCAGAGCCTGCAACAAGTGGATTTTTTTTTTCTAATTTAAAGGCCTTTTCCTGCCAGCTGCCTGCCACACCAAGCACTAAGGTGCAAAGGTGGGTGTAAGGGGACACTGTTAGAAGGTGACACACTGGGGGGGGGGGGCTCTGCCATAATGTAGGACTCTGCGGACTGTGATGTATAAGGAGAATGTTGGGACTTTGGTGTAAGGGAGGACTCTGATGTGAGCTCGGCACTCATCCTGACTGCTGTACTCCATATGTTGTTTTGTTTGTTACTTACTCCTGGCCTGGCAGCCACCTGTAAGCCTGGGGGCTCCATAATCTTCTATTGCCCGGGGGCCCCATGAGTTGTCAGTCCGCCCCTGGTGCAGAGTGACTCCAAAGGCTCTGTCTTATGAGGAGATGGATTGTAGACAATGGGAGAAGAGGATGATCATAGAAGATAGAATGAAACAGCCTTTTTACACAATGAGGAGGAGTAACCCCTTAGGTTCCATAGTGAGTAAAACAAGCATGCTTTACTGCATATACAGTTTGATTTTACTGTTGTGAGTTTAGTAACACTTTAAGACTAAGACGATATCCTGCAAGTACAGAAACATACATGTTGACCTTGTCAGGAAACTTGTGTCCTCATAATGGGCAGCACAGTGGCTAAATGGTTGGCACTTCCACCTAGAAGCATAAGGGTCGCCACTCCGAATCCCAACCATGACACTTCCTACCTGGCATTTGCATGTTCTCCCTGTGCCTGCCTGGGTTTCCTTCCATACTCCAAAGACATGCTGGTAGCTTAATTGGCTTCTGTCTAAATTGTCCCTAGAGTATGAATGTGAGTTAGGGCCCTTAGATTGTAAGCTCCTTAGAGGACTGGGACTGATGTGAATGTACAATATACTGTATATGTAAACCGCTGTGTAAATTCATGGCGCTATACAAGTACCCATAATAAGAATAATTGTTTCTGGTAGATTGAACTGAAATCTCAAACAAAGTTATCAACTATTTCAGCTATTTTTTGTGAACTCAAAGTAATGCCCTTCTATGTAATTAAGATGAGGAGGGGATAACATTTTCTAGTCCAAATCAAGAGAGCAGCCTAGGTTCGCAAAGCTGTTCATCCATAGATACAGTGCAGTGAGTAAGCATTGTCAACCTAGGATAGGAAGTGTGTTACTTCCTGTCCCAGGTGAAAATAAAGATAAATAATCCTGAGAAAAAAAAATGCAGCCATCACATCTAGGGATTGGTAAGCTGCAAAATATTATTATAATATTATTATATTTTTGTTTTTGAGTTTAGATAAACAATTAATACCTAAAAGTTGACCATTTTGATCTGATTATATACCCTGTATCTCTAAACAATCACTTTTTGATTTACCAATCTTGCCATGCTAGGCCTGCCTAAACAAACTCTTTCAACCTGAATTCAGCCAGGCATGGCCTTCTACTACATAGCTGCTGATATAGCCAAGAGAGATGAGCAATACAGTGCATCCAGAAAGTATTCACAGCGCTTCACTTTTTCCACATTTTGTTATGTTACAGCCTTATTCCAAAATGGATTAAATGCATTATTTTCCTCAAAATTCTTCAAACAATACCCCATAATGACAACGTGAAAGAAGTTTGTTTGAAATCTTTCCAAATGTATTAAAATAAAAACCGAAAAAATCACATGTACATAAGTATTCACAGCATTTGCTATGACACTCAAAATTGAACTCAGGTGCATCCTATTTCCACTGATATCCTTGAGATGTTTCTACAACTTGATTGGAGTCCACCTGTGGTAAATTAAGTTGACTGGACATGATTTGGAAAGGCACACACCTGTCTATATAAGGTCCCACAGTTAATAGTGCATGTCAGAGTACAAACCAAGCCATGAAGTCCAAGGTATTGTCTGTAGACCTCCAAGACAGGATTGTATTGAGGCACAGATCTGAGAAAGGTACAGAAAAATTTCTGCAGCATTGAAGGTCCCAATGAGCACAGTGTCCTCCATCATCCGTAAATGGGAAGGCGTTTGGAACCACCAGGACTCTTCCTAAAGTGGGACGCCCGGCCAAACTGAGCAATCAGGGGAGAAAGGCCTTAGTCAGGGAGGTGACCAAGAACTCGATGGTCACTCTGACAGAGCTCCAGCATTTCTCTGTGGAGGGAGGAGAACCTTCCAGAAGAACAGCATCTCTGCAGTACTCCACCAAACAGGCTTGTATGGTAGAGTGGCCAGATGGAAGCCACTCCTTAGTAAAAGGCACATGACAGCCCGCCTGTAGTTTGCCAAAAGGCACCTGAAGGACTCTCAGACCATGAGAAACAAAATTCTCTGCTCTAATTAAACAAATATTGGCCTGAATGGCAAGCATCATATCTGGAGGAAACCAGGCACCGCTTATCACCTGGCCACTACAATCCCTACAGTGAAGTATGGTGGTGGCAGCATCATGCTGTGGGGATGTTTTTCAGTGGCAGGAACTGGGAGACTAGTCAGGATTGAGGGAAAGATGAATGCAGCAATGTACAGAAACGTCCTTGACAAAAACGCTCTGGACCTCAGACTGTGGTGAAGATTCATCTTCCAACAGGACAACGACCTTATGCACACAGCCAAGATAACAAAGGAGTGGCTATGGGATAACCTTAAATGGCCCAGCCAGAGCCCAGACTTGAAACCAACTGAACATCTCTGAAACATCTGAAAATGGCCGTGGACCAACGCTCCCCATCCAACCTGATGGAGCTTGAGGGGTTCTGAAAAGAAGAATGGGAGAAACTGCCCAAAAATAGGTGTGCCAAGCTTGTAGCATTATACTCAAAAAGACTTGGAGGCTGTAATTGGTGCCAAAGGCGCTTTAACAAAGCATTGAGCAAAGGCTGTGAATACCTATGTACATGTGATTTTTTTGCATTTTTTATTTTTAATAAATTTGCAAGGATTTTAAGCAAACTTCTTTCACATTGTCATTATGAGGTATCGTTTGTAAAATTTTGAGGAAAATAATGAATTGTATCTATTTTGGAATAAGGCTGTAACATAACAAAATGTGGAAAAGGTGAAGCACTGTGAATACATTCTGGATGCACTGTACGTATGGTTAGCTTAAAACCACTTTGAAAAGCAAAAGAGCTCTGACTGACTCAGAATTCTGGCCATCCTTCTTCCAGTATGTAAGAGGATTACAGAAAGTTGATATGGGGACAGATCCAGGTATCGATGCTAGCTCTATGTAAAATACATTTAATAATTTTTAATTAATACATAACTATATTTATTATTGCTTCGAAGAAACATATTTAGGAATAGCGCTACTTATTTTTATGCAATTAAATTAGTGTTTTTTAATTGCCTGGAAGTGGTTCCAATGCTCAACCCCAGCCATTTATTTATTTTTTTCTCAAAAAAGGTTTTTATTGAGCAGAAGTAAGACGTACATAGTCCAGAGCACCGTAAGTATATAAGGACTGCAAATAGTAACATACATGGGTTTAAGTCAATGTTCACCACACACCATGCATTGATCTTCATCCTACCTATACAGTCAAATAATTTCTTACTAAACACAATAAGATCCCCAGCCAATTATTTCACTTTTGAATAGAGTGGAATCTTTGTGATGTCTGTATTGCTGTGGTGAAATTCCCTCTGATTCTTTCTTTCTGATGACAAGCTATTGCACCTTGACACCTAAGGTGTCACCTTGATAAGAAATATGTGGTAATCTCCCCATGGAGACACAGACAATAATAAAGCCTGGCAGAAAATTCAACCCCCTACCACCCCGCCCCCCACTCTATTAAAGTGGAGTTCCACCCATATTTACATCTTTACACTATTTGCTTCAGAAAAGCAAAATAAAACATCATTGGCCATTGTATGTTATTTTTCTAGCTTGATTTACCTTGTTTTTATGGGGTAATCTTTTTTTCTTCCTGTTAAGGCCGCCACAGCAAGGTATGTAATTTCTGCGATCGGATCGTGCCCTTCTTCTCCCCCCCACTGCCTTCTGGGACCTGTGTGTGTCCCAGAAGATGACGGGACCATTCAGAAAGTGTCACAAGACTCGTGCTTACTAGCAATTCCGGCGCCTGCACCCGAAGCTGATGGACGGATCGGCTTTGTGGGCTCCCTGGACAGGTAAGTGTCCTTATATTAAAAGTCAGCAGCTACAGTATTTGTAACTGCTGACTTTTATTTTTTTCCCCCCAGGCTGGAACTCCACTTTAACAAAAAATGTTTTACTGCCATTTATGTTTCCATTGGGTACATTTTCCCTCACTCTGTCCCAATGACAAAGTTAAAAAATGCAATTTATTTATCCAAAAGAAAAATCTCAGGCTAGTTGAAGTAAGTGCCTTAGGCAATTCAAAGCTGAAATAACCCCAAGTAGGTCTGATGACCCATGAATTTATATAGTGCTGACTCTTTTTAATAACTCTGAGCTATTTCCTTGGTCATAATGTCACAGCTATGTGAGCTTAGCTAATTAATTCTCTATTTTCTGATTGAAGTGATATATGAGGTTTGGTTTTTTTTAAATCTGTTGCCTTCTTATTTTTTTTGTCATAAATACAAGCCACCAGAAAGTATTTTCTCACATTTCAATAAAATCAGTGTAATAAATCTGTCGCTGTGACACACTTTCAATAGCAAATTCAGCTTTTAAAAGACTGTTGATATGCTATGGGCAACTCGCAGAAAGCTAATCTCAGTGAGTACTGCTCAAGTTGTGTTTTGGAGAACCTGTATGTGAAAGCTGTGCCCCAGAAAATGAAAGCAGAGGGCAAATGGGCTAGTTCCCAGTATTGCCTGTGGGCTCTCTGCAGCTAATACTTTCCCTAAGGCTGGGTTCATACTGGTACAACACGACAGTCGTACCACTTTGGATCTGACTTTGCCCTGCGACTTGAAGTCCAACATGCGTCCAACTTCAATGAACAGGGATTCGACTTTGTTCCCCAACAATACCAGGCACTGTGTCTGGTATGAATCTTTAGGTGGAACTCCACGCACAATGTAAAAAAAAAAAAAAAACAGCATGGGTTCCCCCTCCAAGAGCATACCAGGCCCTTCAGTCTGGTATGGATTTTCAGGGGAACTCCCACGCCGAAAAAACGGCGTTGGGGTCCCCCCAGAATACCAGATCCTTATCCGAGCACACAGCCCGGCATGTCAGGAAAGGGGATGGGGACTAGCGAGCGCCCCCCCCTCCTGAACTTTACCAGGCCGCATGCCCTCAACATGGGGGGTGGGTGCTTTGGGGCAGGAGAGGCCCTGCGCCCCCCCACCCCAAAGCACCTTGTCCCCATGTTGATGAGGAAAAGGGCCTCTTTCCGACATCCCTGGCCGTTGGTTGTCGGGGTCTGTGGGCGGGGGGGCTTATCAGAATCTGGATGAGTATGGGGTACATTATACCCCTACCCATTCACCTAAAAAAATTTCAAAAATAAAAGACAGTACACATATTTTTAAAGTAATTTATTAAGGCAGCTCCGTCATCTCTTCCAATCTCTTCTTCCCTCTCCGGCTCCTCTCCCTCCGCTGACATCTTCTGCCTCTGCCTTTTTTTCTCCGCTCTCCGCTGATGTCTTATAGCCCTCTCCGGTTCTTCTCATTCTGTCCGCTGTTTTCTGCCTCTGCCGGGTCTTCACTGCTGTCTTCTCGCTCTTTTGCCAGGTCTTCTCCGCTGTCTTCTCCCTCTGTTCTTCTTTTGATGTTGACTCAACGCTCTCTACCGTTCTAATGCTGGGTGACGGTGTGCGACTACTTATATTGGCATGGGGCGGGGTCACTGGGTGATGTCATTGGGAGGCCCCGCCCCTTAGGACGTCACCGCCCGGGGCATGATGGGAACCGGAACCCATGACGTTTTTTTTTAATTTGACGTGAAGTTCCCCTACAAGATCCTCAGATCACAAGTCGCATGCCAAAGTCGGGTCAGTTAAGACGGCGATCCGACTTTGATCCGACTTCAGTGATAATCAATGGGCTGAAGTAGGATCAAAGTGGGACCGAAGTAGTGCAGGGAGCATTTTCAAAGTCGGACCCACTTGTGTCAGACCAGTTAAGACGGCTTCCATAGGAAAATATTGATTTTCACACGTCCTACGACATGAGCTCCCAATGCCGGAGCATTTGTCGTACCAGTGTGAACCTGGCCTAATGCTGAAGTACTATGTTCTGCACTGTGCCTCCAGGTGGAGTAGTATCTTTGTAAAGGTGTAGGTCTTTGCTTCAGCATGTTAGATCGGCCCCTAGTGACCAGTGATCTGATGACTAGTGGAGTCAGGAAGCAGCAAGCAGCAGGAGATGTGCAGATAGCACATATCTTCAGAGTGAACAAAGCAGAATCAGGGATATCATCGTACCGCAAGTCCTCAGCGAGCCACGGCTGGTGCAAGGATTTTTGACACCCTAGACAAAACCTAATTTCGCTGCCCCTGACTCTGCCCCTGACTCCACCCCCTTTGCCCTGCCCATGTATATGGTGGAGGTGGTGTGGTGGAGATTTTTGCGGCACTGGGTATGGTCCTATTCACTGCAATGTAACATTTGGTGGTAATCGTGTCTGGTAAAAACATGGGACATAACCGGGTCCCGCACTCCCTTGTAATGTATAGGGTGGTAGTGCGGGGATCTCAGGAGGATAACAGGTGGTGATGATGATAAGATGACAGATTCCTCCCAGCTGCCTGTCACCTGCCAGAGCCCGAAAAGCCTCAACCACACCCACCTATATTACACCCCATTGCGGTCCCGCCCCATTCACCTACCTGAGCTGTGATGGGGGGTAATTTTTGCTGTGACCTGTGTACAGCCCCCACCAACCGCAGCTTCTCCTCCATCCATATGAATGAGGCCATGGAGACAGCCAATCACAGATCACCATCAGTCAGGCGGGGTTAGAGGTCAGCATTTGGGAAGGTAGGGACACTGTCCGCCATACACAACCCCACATATTAGATCACAACCCAGCCGCCCCCAATATCATACAATCCAGCCCCCCATATCGCACAATCCAGCCCCCCCATGTCAAACAATACAGCCCCCCATATCATACAATACAGCCCCCCCATATAATACAATACAGCTCCCCCATATCATACAATACAACCTCCCTATATTATACAATACAGCCCCCCATATCATACAATACAGCCCCTCATATCATACAATACAGCCCCCCCATATCATACAATACACCCCCCCCATATCAAATACAGTCCCCCCATGTATGAAGACAGTGAGGAGGCCAGTGTCCTGGTTGGGGGTGTATCGTGTGATGGGGGAGGAGGGGACACACACAGCCATCGTCTCAACTGGCTGGCTTTGTGGAATTGTTTCCTCAGCTGGGCCACAGACATGCTGTCCTCATTGTGTGATGGGGAAGGGAGCCAGGTGTCTGGCGATCCACTTCTGCCAAAACACGGAGGAGCAAAAGACGTCTGAAGAGGTGCAAGCTGCGCCCCTAGGTGTGATTGGAGAAATCATAAATCCTGCCTCTTCTGTCTAATTACACTAAGCTTGGCTCCAGGTCTACAAGCAGTGATTGGCTGGAGGGGCACGAGCGCCAAGCTGGATCTTACGGAGAAGCTTCAACCGGTTAACCCAATAAGTGTTAGGTGGCATTAGAAGCACAGAGGATGTCTTTTCTATGGAGGGCACCTCCGATACCCCTGACTGATGTGCACTCTAGGCTGGTGCCTACCTTGTCTATAGGTAGTGCCGGCCCTGTAGGTAGCACAGCGCAGTGGAGGAATTACCAAATCTCACTCCAAATTATGTGAGACTAAAGCCTAGTACACACTATAAGTTTTCTTTGTCCAACCCAGCGGGTTGCTTCCTATCTAGAAAAAACTTTGTCAGCAGGACAGGAAGTGATGGTAATTCTCTTCAACAAAGCACTGAATAGCAGTAAAAACCAGATAAGAATTCTAATGCCTGGTACACACTACAGTTCCTTATGCTTGGTACACACTACTATTTGTAGTAGTGGGTTGAACAACAAAAAACTGTCAGCCCAGGTCGGAGCCACTGTATGAATTATGCAAAGTTAGTGCAGCGATCGCCATCGCTGAGCTGTTATGTTCTGCCAGGGGGGCAGCTCCCCTGCCAGAACACTCTGATCAGCGCTATACACCATTGGCTAAGTGCATTGATCGGGAGTCGTCGGCTATTGGTTTTCCAGCATGCACATCCAATAGAATGGGTGAATGACAGCTGTTTTTTTTAACCTCCCAATGTCTCCCTGGGACACGGCGCATCCCTGATCTCGGTAAAGAGCCGATGATGAGGCTCTTTACCCATGTGATCAGCTGTGTCCAATCACAGCTGATCAAATGTAAACAAGGAAATGTTGGTTATTGGCTTTCCTCTTCTCACACTGACAGCGTGAAAGGAGAGCCAATCCGCAGCATTTCCTCACAGGGGAGATCTGCGCAGATAATCAGGGCACTGATCATCAGTGCCCTGATATGCAGTGCAGCCCCAACAGTGCCCATCAGTGATGCCAGTCAGTGACCAGAAGTGTGCCCATCAGTGATGCCAAACAGTGCACATCAGTAATGCCAGTAAGTGCTGCCTTTCAGTGCCCATCCGTGCCTGCTCATCTGTGCCACCCATCAGTCCAGCCTATCAATACCACCTATCAGCGCCCATCAGTGCCGCCTAGGGATGGGCCCAATGTCCATTCGACTCGAACATAGAGTGTTTGCCTGTTTGTCAAATAGCGAACAATTTGGGGTGTTCGCAGCAAATTTGAACACCCCTTAAAGGTCGGCTCATCCCTAGTACCGCCTATCAGTGCTGCATATCAGACCCACCTATCAGTGCCCATCAGTGCTGAATATTAGTGCCTCCTCATCAGTATTACCTCATCAGTGCCCTTCAGTGCATCTAATCAGTGCTGCCTCATCAGTGCACATCAGTGAAGGAGAAAAATTACTGATCTAAAAAAAATGTCTGACAGAAACTAAGAAACCCCCCCCCCCTTTTTTTTTGTTTTTACATTTTTGGTCTTTTTTTGTTATTTAGGCAAAAAATAAAAAAAAACAGTGGTGATTAAATACCACCAAAAGAAAGCTCTATCTGTCTCAACTACATTATAAAAGTTTAATTTGGGTACAGCATTGCATGACTGCGTACTTCAAAAGTAAGACAGCGCTGAAAGCTGGAAATTGGCCTGGACAGTAAGGGGGTAAAAATGCCCCGTTTTGAATTCCAATGCTGCAGACAGTAACAGGGTGTAACCAGAACCCCGTTGCGAGTGACTGCCACAAAAAGTAACTTCCAGGAAGCCTAGGGGCAAGCCCCTGTTTGGAGCTTTGACTTGGAAATCATGAGTTTACTCCCTGCGGGGAGTGGGAGGGAATGAGGCATTCAGTGTGACTGGACTGCCTGATAGAGCCTCCTCTCCCCCATCTTACCTATTGAGACTGTGGTATTCCTTAAAGGGTCCCACCACTGTTGGCCAACATGCTTATCTCATCTGTTTAGATGCTATAATTAGTCTTTTTTTTCCTCCTGACATTAAAGTGGATGTAAACCAGATTCATGAAATTTGAGCTGGGCACATATATCTGCAGTGTTTTTTTATCTCTCTTCAAAGCACTTAGTCCCGTAGCTGTCTCCTGCTCTGTTGTCAGCTTGATAACTTCTCACACGTTCTCCGAGACAGAAGATAGAAGTGTGTGTCATGGGAGCTTGCTATAAATAGATTAGCAGACTGCTAAACTATACACAGAGAATCTCTGCATGTGTGGGGAAGGGGTGTGTGCCTTTCCTCCAATCAGCTGTCTCAGTGTCTAGCAATACTCACCTCCTACAGGGGAAACAGGAAGAGAAAATTGTAACAGGACGTGCACTTTCTAAACAATATATAAAGCTGAACACAGCAGATATACATGTAAAACGTATGTAGGGAGATTTGTTTCATCTCTGTGTATCATCTGAGGCTGTTCACTTCACTGGGTATGTGGAGAGTTTACATTCACTTTAACCAGTTGCCGACCGCCGCACAACGATGTACGTCGGCAGAATGGCACGGGCACGCAAAAGGACTTACAGGTACGTCCGATCGGACCCCCCCGGTGCCTGCGGCGGTCGGCAAATCTTCCCCGGCGATCGGAGGTGAGGGGGAGGCCATCCATTCGTGGCCCCCCCTCGCGATTGCTCCCAGCCAATGGGATCATTTCCCTGCCTCTGTATTGTACACAGAGGCTGAGGAAATTATGTCATCTCTCCTCGGCTCGGCATTTTCCGTTCTGGCGCCGAGGAGAGAAGACTGTAATGTGAGTGCACAACACACACACATACAGTAGAACATGGCAGGCATACATTACACCCCCGATCCCCCCACCATCACCCCCCAATCACCCCTCCCCCCGTCACACTGACACCAAGCAGTTTTTTTTTTTTCTTCTGATTACTGCATTGGTGTCAGTTTGTGACAGTTAGTGTGGTAGGGCAGTTAGTATTAGCCCCCTTTAGGTCTAGGATACCCCCCTAACCCCCCCAATAAAATTTTAACCCCTTGATCACCCCCCGTTGTCAGTGTCGCTAAGCGATCGTTTTTCTGATCGCTGTATTAGTGTCACTGGTGACGCTAGTTTGGGAGGTAAATATTTAGGTTTGCCGTCAGCATTTTATAACAACAGGGACCCCCGTATACTACCTAATAAATGTTTTAACCCCTTGATTGCCCCCTAGTTAACCCTTTCACCACTGATCACCGTATAACTGTTACGGGTGACGCTGGTTATTTATTTATTTTTTTTTATAGTGTCAGGGAACCCGCCGTTTATTACCGAATAAAGGTTTAGCCCCCTGATCGCCCGGCGGTGATATGTGTCACCCTAGGCAGCGTCAGATTAGTGCCAGTACCGCTAACACCCACGCACGCAGCATACGCCTCCCTTAGTGGTATAGTATCTGAACAGATCAATATCTGATCCGATCAGATCTACACTAGCGTCCCCAGCAGTTTAGGGTTCCCAAAAACGCAGTGTTAGCGGGATCAGCCCAGATACCTGCTAGCAACTGCGTTTTGCCCCTCCGCCCGGCCCAGCCCAGCCCAGCCCACCCAAGTGCAGTATCGATCAATCACTGTCACTTACAAAACACTAAATGCATAACTGCAGCGTTCGCAGAGTCAGGTCTGATCCCTGCGATCGCTAACAGTTTTTTTGGTAGCGTTTTGGTGAACTGGCAAGCACCAGCCCCAGGCAGCGTCAGGTTAGTGCCAGTACCGCTAACACCCACGCACGCACCGTACACCTCCCTTAGTGGTATAGTATCTGAACGGATCAATATCTGATCCGATCAGATCTATACTAGCGTCCCCAGCAGTTTAGGGTTCCCAAAAACGCAGTGTTAGCGGGACCAGCCCAGATACCTGCTAGCACCTGCGTTTTGCCCCTCCGCCCGGCCCAGCCCAGCCCACCCAAGTGCAGTATCGATCGATCACTGTCACTTACAAAACACTAAACGCATAACTGCAGCTTTCGCAGAGTCAGGCCTGATCCCTGTGATCGCTAACAGTTTTTTTGGTAGCGTTCTGGTGAACTGGCAGCAGCCTAGTACACCCCGGTCATAGTCAAACCAGCACTGCAGTAACACTTGGTGACGTGGCGAGTCCCATAAGTGCAGTTCAAGCTGGTGAGGTGGCAAGCACAAGTAGTGTCCCGCTGCCACCAAGAAGAAAACAAACAGGCCCGTTGTGCCCATAGTGCCCTTCCTGCTGCATTCGCCAATCCTAATTGGGAACCCACCACTTCTGCAGCACCTGTACTTCCCCCATTCACATCCCCAACCAAATGCAGTCGGCTGCATGAGAGGCATTTTCTTTATGCCCTCCCGAGTACCCCTACCCAACGAACCCCCCCAAAAAAGATGTTGTGTCTGCAGCAAGCGCGGATATAGGTGTGACACCCGCTATTATTGTCCCTCCTGTCCTGACAATCCTGGTCTTTGCATTGGTGAATGTTTTGAACGCTACCATACACTAGTTGAGTATTAGCATAGGGTACAGCATTGCACAGACTAGGTACACTTTCACAGGATCTCCCAAGATGCCATCGCATTTTGAAAGAACCGAACCTGGAACCGGTTACAGTTATAAAAGTTACAGTTACAAAAAAAGTGTAAAAAAAAAAAAAAAACCACAAAAAAAATATAAAATAAAAAAAATAGTTGTCATTTTATTGTTTTCTCTCTCTCTCTCTCTCTCTCTCTCTCTCTCTCTCTCTCTCTCTCTCCTCTTTTTTACTGTACTCTATTCTGCAATGTTTTATTGTTATTATGTTTTATCATGTTTGCTTTTCAGGTATGCAATTTTTTATACTTTACCGTTTACTGTGTTTTATTGTTAACCATTTTTTTGTCTTCAGGTACGCCATTCACGACTTTGAGTGGTTATACCAGAATGATGCCTGCAGGTTTAGGTATCATCTTGGTATCATTCTTTTCAGCCAGCGGTTGGCTTTCATGTAAAAGCAATCCTAGTGGCTAATTAGCTTCTAGACTACTTTTACAAGCAGTGGGAGGGAATGCCCCCCCCCCACCGTCTTCCGTGTTTTTCTCTGGCTCTCCTGTCTCAACAGGGAACCTGAGAATGCAGCCGGTGATTCAGCCAGCTGACCACAGAGCTGATCAGAGACCAGAGTGGCTCCAAACATCTCTATGGCCTAAGAAACCGGAAGCTACGAGCATTTTATGACTTAGATTTCGCCGGATGTAAACAGCGCCATTGGGAAATTGGGAAAGCATTTTATCACATCGATCTTGGTGTGGTCAGATGCTTTGAGGGCAGAGGAGAGATCTAGGGTCTAATAGACCCCAATTTTTTCAAAAAAGAGTACCTGTCACTACCTATTGCTATCATAGGGGATATTTACATTCCCTGAGATAACAATAAAAATGATTTAAAAAAAATATGAAAGGAACAGTTTAAAAATAAGATAAAAAAGCAAAAAAAATAAAAAAAAAAAAAAAAAAGCACCCCTGTCCCCCCCTGCTCTCGCGCAAAGGCGAACGCAAGCGTCGGTCTGGCGTCAAATGTAAACAGCAATTGCACCATGCATGTGAGGTATCACCGCGAAGGTCAGATCAAGGGCAGTCATTTTAGCAGTAGACCTCCTCTGTAAATCTAAAGTGGTAACCTGTAAAGGCTTTTAAAGGCTTTTAAAAATTTATTTATTTGCCACTGCACGTTTGTGCGCAATTTTAAAGCATGTCATGTTTGGTATCCATGTACTCGGCCTAAGATCATCTTTTTTATTTCATCAAACATTTGGGCAATATAGTGTGTTTTAGTGCATTAAAATTTAAAAAAGTGTGTTTTTTCCCCAAAAAATGTGTTTGAAAAATCGCTGTGCAAATACTGTGTGAAAAAAAAAATGAAACACCCACCATTTTAATCTGTAGGGCATTTGCTTTAAAAAAATATATAATGTTTGGGGGTTCAAAGTAATTTTCTTGCAAAAAAAAATAATTTTTTCATGTATACAAAAAGTGTCAGAAAGGGCTTTGTCTTCAAGTGGTTAGAAGAGTGGGTGATGTGTGACATAAGCTTCTAAATGTTGTGCATAAAATGCCAGGACAGTTCAAACCCCCCCCCAAATGACCCCATTTTGGAAAGTAGACACCCCAAGCTATTTGCTGAGAGGCATGTCGAGTCCACGGAATATTTTATATTGTGACACAAGTTGCGGGAAAGAGACAAATTTTTTTTTTGCACAAAGTTGTCACTAAATGATATATTGCTCAAACATGCCATGGGAATATGTGAAATTACACCCCAAAATACTTTCTGCTGCTTCTCCTGAGTTCGGGGATACCACATGTGTGAGACTTTTTGGGAGCCTAGCCGCGTACGGGATCCCGAAAACCAAGCACCGCCTTCAGGCTTTCTAAGGGCGTAAATTTTTGATTTCACTCTTCACTGCCTATCACAGTTTCAGAGGCCATGGAATGCCCAGGTGGCACAAAACCCCCCCAAATGACCCCATTTTGGAAAGTAGACACCCCAAGCTATTTGCTGAGAGGTATAGTGAGTGTTTTGCAGACCTCACTTTTTGTCACAAAGTTTTGAAAATTGAAAAAAGAAAAAAAAAATGTTTTTTTCTTGTCATTCTTCATTTTCAAAAACAAATGAGAGCTGCAAAATACTCACCATGCCTCTCAGCAAATAGCTTGGGGTGTCCACTTTCCAAAATGGGGTCATTTGGGGGGGGGGGTTGTGCCATTTGGGCATTCCATGGCCTCCGAAACTGTGATAGGCAGTGAAGAGTGAAATCAAAAATTTACACCCTTAGAAATCCTGAAGGCGGTGATTGGTTTTCGGGGCCCCGTACGTGGCTAGGCTCCCAAAAAGTCCCACATATGTGGTATCTCTATACTCAGGAGAAGCAGCTAAATGTATTTTGGGGTGCAATTCCACATATGTCCATGGCCTGTGTGAGCAATATATCATTTAGTGACAACTTTTTGTAATTTTTTTTTTTTTGTCATTATTCAATCACTTGGGACAAAAAAAATAATATTCAATGGGCTCAACATGCCTCTCAGCAATTTCCTTGGGGTGTCTACTTTCCAAAATGGGGTCATTTGGGGGGGGGGGTTTGTAAATAAATAAATAAATAAATAAATGTGTCACTTTCCCGCACCTTTTGTCAAAATATAAAATATTCCATGGACTCAACATGCCTCAAAGCAAATAGCCTGGGGTGTTTACTTTCCAAAATGGGGTCATTTGGGGGGGGGGGGGGGTTTGTGCCATCTGAGCATTTTATGGCCTTCAAAACTGTGATAGGTAGTGAGGAGTAAAATCAAAAATTTACGCCCTTAGAAATCCTGAAGGCGGTGATTGGTTTTCGGGGCCTCGTACGCGGCTAGGCTCCCAAAAAGTCCCACACATGTGGTATCCCCGTACTCAGGAGAAGCAGCTGAATATATTTTGGGGTGCAATTCCACATATGCCCATGGCCTGTGTGAGCAATATATTATTTAGTGACAACTTTTTGTAATTTTTTTTTTTTTTTGTCATTATTCAATCACTTGGGACAAAAAAAATAATATTCAATGGGCTCAACATGCCTCTCAGCAATTTCCTTGGGGTGTCTACTTTCCAAAATTGGGTCATTTGGGGGGGGGGGGGTTGTACTGCCTTGCCATTTTAGCACCTCAAGAAATGACATAGGCAGTCATAAACTAAAAGCTGTGTAAATTCCAGAAAATGTACCCTAGTTTGTAGACGCTATAACTTTATGCGCAAACCAATAAATATACACTTATTGACATTTTTTTTACCAAAGACATGTGGCCGAATACATTTTGGCCTAAATGTATGACTAAAATTGAGTTTATTGGATTTTTTTTATAACAAAAAGTAGAAAATATCATTTTTTTTTTAAATGTTCGGTCTTTTTCCGTTTATAACGCAAAAAATAAAAACCGCAGAGGTGATCAAATACCATCAAAAGAAAGCTCTATTTGTGGGAAGAAAAGGACGCAAATTTTGTTTGGGTACAGCACTGCATGACCACGCAATTAGCAGTTAAAGCGACGCAGTGCCAAATTGTAAAAAGTGCTCTGGTCAGGAAGGGGGTAAATCCTTCTGGGGCTGAAGTGGTTAAGCATAGGCTACCGATATAGTTTCATATTGCTAGAAAAGAGCATTGCTATTGCTTGTTCACTCCATACAAAATATATTGTTTTGTTGCTTGTGTGCTCTTTGACATACTAATTGTCTTTTCTCAGATTGTTTTTGCTCAAATAAATTGTTGAAATGCTCAAGGTGTGTCGGTAAGGGCTGGAGGAGCCAGGTGTGTCATTTCCAATTACACAGAGACATATCCAGTGGCTCCTCCAAGGGTGGCATTATATCGGTAATGAACTACGCAGGTAGCTGAATTTTGAAGAAATCACTGCAGGAATACCTGTCTGCTTCCTTTCTCTAAACTACCAGCACTGCGGTGGTTAATAGCCTTGGGTCTTCAGGAAGTATAGCAGTACAGATCCGATGGGGACACAACCCCCCCCCTTCCTCCTTCTCAATTGAATAAAGTTATTTCATTGATTACACTGCTTGTAACATGATCTGTGAATGGGGAGAGAATCCTGTGACCAGACTTTTCTCCATTCATAGGTTTTCTCAATGAAGTAAGACAAGCATGCCCATGTTGGACCATCTGTACTACTGTTCTGCCTAAGGACTTGAGGCTATTAACTATTACAGTACTGGAAGTTCCTGGACAGGGAGAGTACTTAGCACCCCTGCAGCGAAGAGGATCCAGTTGCCTGCACAACATAGAACATTATTACAGGTAAGTGATTTGACTAATGCCGAAGGGATTATTTTAGCCAAACTTCAGCTTTAAGATATGTATAAAGGGATTAAAAAAAAAAAAAAAGATGTGGTAGGGGAGTGTAGAGAGCAGGGAGTGCAGGGATCAGAGGGAGGGGGGAGGGGAGGGGGTTCCTAAAAAGGGGAGGTGTGCTTTAAAAGACATGTAGCGGCAGCTATGCATCTTCATTACATTGCCAAGCTAGCTGGGACTCTTATGCCCTGTACACGGTCGGACTTTCCGAAGGAAAATGTGGGATCAGAGCTTGTTGTTGGAAATTCCGACCGTGTGTGGGCTCCATCGGACTTTTTTCATTTGAATTTCCGACACACAAAGTTTGAGAGCTGGCTATAAAATTTTCCGACAACAAAATCCGCTCACGTAAATTCGGACCGTGTGTGGACAAGTCCGACGCACAAAGTGCCACGCGTGCTCAGAATAAATTCCGAGACGGAACTGCTCGGTCCAGTAAAATTAGCGTTCATAATGGATATAGCACTTTCGTCACGCTGCAATGTTTTAAATTGTTTAATGCAGCGCACTCTCTTCTTCTTTATAATGCTAGAAGAATGAAGTTGATATGCTGCTTATAGTCACACAGAGTTCTCACAAACTTCTTTCTTTATTATTTCTCGTGATTTCATGAGTATAATATTTGTATTCATCAGATCTATCAAATTTTTGGGGGTTTTATGTTTTTATATTTTTGATAATATGTTGTTTGTTTTTTTTAATCAAGATCTCCTGTTTTTGTTAATTTTTTTTTTTTTGGTGATCTCCATAATTATTTTTGTGGGTTTTGTGTGTCAAGTTACCACAACACCATTATTATATTGTATTTTAGAATCTCAAGGAGATTGGTTGGTGTCCCTTGTTAATTTCACATTGTATTTTGGAAATTTACCTGCCTACTCACAAACAAACTGTCCTTTTTGAAGTAAAACACATAGGCAAGTATTTGTGAAAAATAAATAGCCATTTATTCTGGGTCATAACAAAATAAGGAGGAAGGCAACGCTGGATAAACTGGTAAAATTTGCAAAACCTTTGTACCTCAGGGCACACATCAATTATTTTACATGCAAAATTGGTGGCCTGAGGTGTCCTTATAATACTGAGCACAATCCGCTCCAAGACTACAAGAGATCAGGAACAGCAGCAGATGACATATATGTCCCCAGGCTGTGGTCATACAAGAGCCTGCATCTTTTGCCAGACCAGACTGAACCCGGGCCATCACTCTCTGGTCTTCCTTAGACGCTTCCTTCCAGGCTGTGGCTCTGGTGTTGGAGGTGTGGCAGGAGGTGGAGGAGGAGGAGGACCTGGAGGAGGAGGACCATGGTTGAACTCACAAATGTGGCTTCGGCTTGTGAGTTGGCCCCTCAACCCCTTATTTAGGGCTTGTAAGGTGAGATACTCACCTATTAGGAGTTGGCCCTCCTCCATTTCCAGCACTTTGCAGGCTGTAATGTAGGCAAAGTCCTCTTGAAGACAGGGGGGTTTCTGAGGGCCGCAGTAGACTTCCAAAATAGGCCAATTGCTGCCTCCTCCAGGTTACTCCTATTCCTGCCACTTTTATGTGGAAGGCGGAGGGGAGGGACCTGGGTATCGGGCAGGCTACTGGGCCCGGCCACCTCCTGGCTGCCACTTACCCCCGCCACCTCCTGGCTGAGACTTTCCTGTGTATGAAAAAGGGACATAGTTTTAGTTTTTGGTTCATCAATCACACACAATTTTCATCTCATGACTTTTGCAAATTGAAAGTTGATAAATGGAAAAGACTATCATTCTGAGCCCAGCATTTTTAATTCTTGTCACAATCATTTGTAGCCACTACTGTCTGCTGATATGTAAAACACTTTGTGAAATCAGAAGTTAGTTATCAAAACTAACATATATTTAACATCATTAATTTGGCAAACAGAAATATTTAGAAGAATGCTATACCTGACTCAAGCTGGGCTCCTCCACATGTTGCTGCCTGGAAGGCCCAGGTTGGGTGTCTGAAGCCTCAGCTGGGGGGGAAGGAAGTGTGGAAGGAAGACTGAAGAGTGCTGGCCTGCGTTCTCTCTGGTCTGCCAGAAAATGCAGTATGTCATAGTACCACAGCCTGGGTACATAAATGTCATCTGCTGCAGCTCCTGATCTCAGGGAATCCTGGACCTTCTTGTGCTCCCTTAGATAAGTGCTCCTCATGCCACCAATTAGGGCCTTCAAATAGGGGATGTCTGCCATGGGGATCACCGGCTTCACAAATTGCACCAATTGATCCAGCGCTGCCTTCTTCTTTGTTTTATTGTTATAATGTGGGTGGTTTACCTGCCACAGACAGGGCAGCTCCCTGAACATATCAATGAATATTGGCATAAAGTCATGATCATTGACTAGATCCATTTTCTTTGCAAGACACAACACAAGACAAACCCTAATGTCAGGCTAAACTCTCCTAATCTTGTCCCAATATAGGCCTCAATCTATAAGCAGTATAGGCCCAAGTTAAAATGGTACCTTTGTTATCACGATCGGCGCTTCCAATACTCCTTCCTCTGCTCACAGATCATACATACGATGCACACGTTTTACACTTTATATACACTGCACATGCATGAAACTCCTCCCACCCCTGACGTTATTTCTAGTCTATTCCCCGCCCCTTGTCTTTCGGTGCAGTGGGGGAGAGCACATGGCGGAGAGACAACAGGTGCGTGATAATTCCAGCAACGAGGAGGAGGAGGAAAGCCTGGAGCCAGAAATGTCAGGATCCTGCAGGCGATTTAAGGCATCAAATATGGCCTTTGTAGAGATGGTGGAGATGGTGGACATATTGAAAAGGGCCGACTATGATGGGAAGTATGGACCTTACCCAAACCCAAATGTCAGAAAGGCCAAAATCATGGCTAAAGTTGTGAAGAGTCTGCACAGAAATTTTGGGGTACGTTGATCCAAGGATCAACTGAGGAAACAGTGGTCGGACCTCAAATTAAGGGAGCACGATCAGTATAGAAGGATCAGGAGAGTGCTGCAAAAAAGTAAGTAGTTGTCCTGTGTTCCTATTCTTTATTTTGATTAGGTTCGTGCTGCTCCATGTGCTTTTCTTTACTGTTGTACAGTTTAAAATGGCAACTTTCATGCTCATGGGCACATTAATCGTTCGTAGGAAACATTGTTCGTTCGGCCACTAAAATACGATGTTTTGACCAGATGCAGTTCAATCTCGTGTTTCTGTTTTACTTCTATTTAAAAAAGTTTGTTGTCTAGATGGGTTTGTAACTAGAATGAAATGCAAACTAGATTCTGTGTAAGGAGAGGACACTCAACAGCTGTTTACACATCTGGACACAGAAGCACTAGTGTGGGACAAAAGAACACCCTTTTTATTAGGGTGCCCCACACAGGTTCTCCAGTGTATACTATAGGGGTGTCTCCATCTGTGAAGCTTGCAAAAAACAGGTAAGTATTCAAGCTTTACAAAGGACAAAAAAAATTCTTCAGCTTGGAACTCTGCCAAAACAGACAATTGTACCCCACTTCCAAGCAATGTTTCATATTCCTATTTCTGCCATCAAATATCTGTGTGCTAAGTATACCTATTTTTGTTCACATAGGAGAGAAAAGACTCGGAGGGCACCACTCATCAGAGGACACCAGGGACCCCCCACCTCATTAAGAAGGGGAAATCCCCCAAACCCAACCAGAGGAGGAGGAGGGAGACATTGTAGAAATTGTAACCACAACAGATGAGTGTCTGCGACCACAGCTTCAGGTAATAGATGGATGCCTGCATAATTATAATAAATGGTGTTTTTTGGGGTTTTTTTTTGTAGGTGATCGGGATGTTGTGGAGGAGGAATGTCATTTCACCAGTGAAAGTGCACAGATCCTCATTGGGGAGATAATGGGGTGTAATAGGGATTTAGAAAACCTAAAGGAAAACATCAATGAAGTTCAAAACAAAATGAAGAACATCATTGATGTTTTAGGGAGAATCTAAAACACCCAGAAATCCCTACATTTCTTCAGCTTTTTTTATCTTTTATGACTAATTTTTTACGTTTTTTAAAAGCCAAATTTTGAAGATGCACACAGTGTGTCAACATGTGCTATCTGCCATCACGGGAGATCAATGTACGCGTTTTGTGGGTGCAACCCCTTCCTCGATAAAAAAGTAGGTGAGAGGAAGGGGTTGCACCCACAAAACACGTCCATTGATCCCCATGATGGCTGCTAGCACATGTTGACATTAGGCATGGGATCAGGAGGGAAATCTCCTTTTTGAATCCCAATTTGTGTGCATCTTCAAAATTTGGGTTTTACAGGGGTGACTTCACCCCATCTGCTGAACGCAATATCAAACATAGTTTGTACATACTCATGTCTGATATTGCCTTCGCTTTATAAAAGTTGAACTTTGTAAGTTCCAGAAACATGCCTGTTTTACCTATAAAAGGCCATTTATCATTAATGTGACCTAAAAAAATGTTGGTTTGTTCAAAAACCCTTTTACGCACATGTGATTGTTGATTATCATACTTTTTACTCAAAGCACAATGTGTGGCTTCTTCTTTCAATGCTCAAAAGCAGTTTTTGGAGTGAATTTAGTTTTTTACGTGGCAATGGGGGTTATTTACTAAAGGCAAATCCACTTTACACTACAAGTGCAGTTTCAGTGCAGTCTCAAGTGCACTTGTAGTGCTAAGTGGATTTTCCTTTAGTAAATAACACCCAACAGTGCTTTATAATTTTACACAATCATGCCATTTTCATGACTCCCCAAATTTCGGTCATGGTGCTGAAAATGCAGAATATTTTTGTCAGTAATGCATTACATACATAACAACAAAAACAAGGTGTGTGTAGCAGATCCACAACATAATAATAATAGTTAGCCGAAGAAGAGATTGTCACCTCATGTCTCAAAGAAATTTCGTTTGCACTAAGGGCCAAAAAAAGGCCAAAAAAATAATAACATTAAAAGATAACCGAGGAGACAGCTACAAGAAAGCCAAGCAGTAAATCAAAGCAAATATTTGTTCAGTTTCAAAGATATTTTTATGTAAAAAATGTCTCAGACATTGTCTGGCATATCGATGGCCCCCTACCCGCAAAGTATTCCTTGTATCTTATACGGACCTCGTGGGCACTGGGGGGGCAAGCCAGGACGGCCAGTTTCAAGCGCCGTCAGGGTTGGTTCATTCAGAATTCTGGCCTCAGGCCCAACTGAGGCAGCATAGTTCAAAGAATTTCTCCTTAAAAAATTGTGGAGAACACAGCAAGACAGGATGATGTGATTGAGTTTATATTCCGCCATGTGTATCAGTGTAAGAAATAGGCGGAACCGGCTGGCCATTATTCCAAATGTGTTCTCCACCACTCTTCTGGCTCTGGCCAGCCGGTATTTAAAAACACTCTGGTCCGGGGTGAGGGTCCTCATAGGGAATGGCCGCATAAGATGGTCCCCCAGCGCAAACGCTTCATCCGCCATGAAGACGAATGGGAGTCCTTCCACATTGTCTTCTGGAGGTGGCAAGCCCAAGCTGCCATTCTGGATGGAGACGCCTGTAGAACTCCGTCTGGGGATGACTCCACCATCCAACATCCAGCCATTCTTCCCCACATCCACATACAGGAACTCATAAGTAGCCGACACCACCGCCAACATCACAATAGTATTGAACCCCTTGTAGTTGTAATGGTATGACCCCGAGTTGGGGGGTAGAACGATGTGGACGTGTTTTCCATCAATTGCCCCTACGCAGTTGGGAAAGTCCCACCGCTGGGCAAAGTGGGAGGCCACAGTCTGCCATTCCTGTGGCGTGGAAGGAAACTGTGGAGTCAAACCAGAAAAAATAAATTAGTCATTTTGCACATAAACATTGAAAGTAGATTAGACACAAACATTCTTGGCCAACATCAGTATAACATTTATTTTATGGAGTATTTAAAGACAAAAGTATAAGGTCCACCTATCAGATTCCTCACCCCCTCCGATAGCCCATTGTAAAAATTTTAGGGGGGGAGATGTTTTGGACAGGTAACCCTCTCCACTTCATTGAGAGATGAATGCATAAATAATGTGTGATACTTTGGCCAGCCCCTCCTTAATTACAGGTTAATTACACTATTGGCACCCCACTGGACAGGTAAGAAGTGTCATAATACAAAAATATGAATACACACTGTACAAATTGGAGCACAATTTTAAAATTCTACAATTACCTATCAAGATAATAATAGGATACAAAAACGTTAAACAGTACCATTTGAAAGTATTCAAGCAGGCCCTTGCACTACATGCTTTGAGGAATTCATCCATAAATATGACCACAAAAGAGGTAGGTATAGTGTGTATGGGTTTGGCAAAGTCAGCAGATAGAGGATTGGTATCGGTTGACTTAGCAGTTGGGGGGAGGGAGGGTTCTAAATGAGTTTGGGACCCCCCCAAAAAAAGCCTCTGGCACTCTGCCAGAATATAAGGACACAAATAACATTTTTACACATTTTATGGGGTGTTTAGGGTAAATCACTACAATGGAGCTGACAAAATACATTGTTAAGTGACTAGACGAGGTGGATATGGGCCCAGGAGAGCATGCTGGGGAGGTTAGTGAAGGCAAATATGCATGAAGGACAAAAAAAAAAAAAAACATTTAAAAATTTCAGCATGCATGAGGACAAAGGGGACATTCACAGCATATTGCAATTATGGTAATTAGGGAATGATGAAAGAAATACAATATATTATCAAACATTAAATACAAGAAAATGTGATGTTAAAGTATAAATCTTACCTTAATATAGTCCTTCTGCAGGACCTGGATGATGGCAGAACAGGTCTCTGGGATAATGATCCCCAGAGCCTGGGGGGAGATGCCTGTTGAGAACTTGAGGTCCTACAGGCTTCTCCCCATCGACAAGTACCGCAACGTGGTGACTAGCCTCTGCTCCAGAGAGATGGCTTGCCATATGCAGGTATCCTGCCTGCTGATATAAGGGGTCAGCAAAGCCAACAAACGATGAACTACGGGGTCCGTCATCCGGAGAAAGTTCCTGAAATCATCAGGATTATTCTCACGGATCTCATGGAGCAAAGGCATGTGACAGAATTGGTCACACTGGAGCAACCAATTCTTGGTTCATGAACTCCTCCCCACCCTGTTCATGGACTGGGCTTGTGTCAAAGTAAGAACCCCAACACCAAGCCCCCGCATAGCATGAACTCTACGATGAGTACGTACACGCAACATGGCTTCAAAACGGTCGGCTGGTCAGAACGACGTAACAGATCGCGCTGAAGAACAGCAAGGCCTGTGAAGAGCAACCTGAAAATCAGTAACGAGTGGACAAGAACACACTGAATAAACCAATGGGAACTCGCTGCATGCACTGAAGACCAGATACAAACCCACAAACACAAACTGAACAGCAAAAAGAAAAATCTGAAAACCACGAGTCTGAAAAAGCGCGAATTGTCTCTCACCAAACTTTTCCTAACACGAGATTGGCAAAAGGAGCCCAAAGGGTGGTGCACTTGGTATTGAACTGCCCTTTTATAGTCTTGTCGTACGTGGTGTATGTCACCGCGTTCTTGACGTTCGAAAAATTCCGACAACTTTGTGCGACCGTGTGTATGCAAGACGAGTTTGAGCCACAGAAAAAATTTGATGTATTTTGTTGTCGGAATGTCCGATCAATGTCCAATCGTGTGTACAGGGCATAAATAAACAGAGATACAGCTTGTCAGCTTTGCACGAGGGACCTCCCCACTTTTCTTCTCACAGACTTGTTCACTAGGGATGGGCGAACGGTTCAGCCCAAGCATAAGTTCGCGCTGAACTTTGGTTGTCTGGATGTTCTGCGAAAACCAAACATGCAGTGTTCGGGGCAAATTCGAAAGCCGCTGGAACACCGTTAAAGTCTATGGGACACTAAGATGAAAAATCAAAAGTGCTCATTTTAAAGGCTTATATGCAAGTTATTGTCATAAAAAGTGTTTGGGGACCTGGGTCCTGCCCCAGGGGACATGTATCAATGCAAGGGTTGTGGGGATGAGGCCCTTGTCCCCATCAACATGGGGACAAGGTGCTTTGGAGGGCTACCCCAAAGCACCCTCCCCATGTTGAGGGCATGTGGACTGGTATGGTTCAGAAGGGGGGGTGCTCTCTCGTCTCCCCCTCGTTTTCTGCGGCCTGCCAGGTTGCGTGCTTGGATAAGGGTCTGGTATGAATTTTTGGGGGGACCCCACTACATTAAAAAAAAAAAATGGTGCAGGGTTCCCCTTAAAATCCATACCAGACCCTTCAGGTCTGGTATGGATTTTGAGGGGACCCCTATGCAATTTTTTTAAAATTTGGCACAGGGTTCCCCTTAATTTCCATGTAAGACCCGAAGGGCCTGGTATGGATTTTAGGGGGACCCCCACGCAATTTTTAAAAAAAAATTTGGTTCGGGGTTCCCCTTAATATTCATACCAGACCCTAAGGGCCTGGTAATGGACTGGGGGGGATCCCATGTTCTTTTTTTCAATGAGTTTTATCTATATTGCTGAGACCCGACAATTCATTACAGCCGCGATCAGTTTTAAATGACAATTCTTTCTTTAGAAATGTCATTTTGCTATGGTACTGTTCTAAACACGGGAAAAAATGCGCCACTTTACAGGCATACTATAGACACCCCCCCAGGCACGATATTTAAAGGAATATTTCATTTTTATTGTTTCACTTTAAGCATTAAAAAAAAATACTAGTCCCGAAAAAACGTCCGTTTTTAAAACATTTTTTTGCATTGATCCATGTCCCCTGGGGCAGGACCCAGGTCCCCAAACATTTTATGACAATAACTTGCATACAAGCCTTTAAAATGAGCACTTTTGATTATTCATGTTCATGTCCCTTAGATTTAATGGTCTTTGTGTGTTCTGCAGAATTTTTTGCCTCTTTGGTATGTTCTGGTGCGAACTGAACCAGGGGGTGTTCGGCTCATCCCTATTGTTCACAGGCAAGACAGCCCACTCTGCCTTTTCACCTAGTTTTCCATAGGCAGAGGTTAGTGGGCCAATCAAGGGAGGACGAAGAGATGCAAAGAACTTTGGGAGATGTAAAGAACTGCTTGATTAAAATCAACATGTAGAGAACTACATCTTCCAAGAAGCACTGCTGCATGGGAGAAGTTTTACCCTGGAGGCTTTATGGGTGAAAATCCAGAGCTAGCTAGCATGGGAAGATTGTGTAAGTGTGGACAGGAGACTGTGGGTCTAGATCTGGGTGATTGCATCTGTCACAGCCAGGAAGTCGGCGGAAGACATCTGGGAACAAAAGAGGACTCTGCGTACATCCCCAGGCATTCCGATCCGCATGCGATGCCCCTGTGAAAAGGTGTCAATCGGACACTTGCAAGGAGCGGCACTACAGTAATTTCACCTGCGGCCTTCGGACACAGGAGTTGGTGAGTGGACTTTTGCTCAGATACTTCATAAGCCAGAACTCTGATTTATCCTTGTTGCCCTGCCTCCCTTAGTTACATGGAACAGTGATGCTGTTACACTCTGCCTGGCAGTGAAAACACTTGCTTACTACCCTATAGGATTACAATACTGGTTGCTTGCCAAGCCCTTTGGATGTACTGAGTTCACCTCATTGCAGGAGATCAACAAGTGCACTACCGTAAAGTAGCTCAAAATCTTAAGGGCCTTATCTGAGTTCAAGACACTAGTCAATTACAGGTGGAACCACATTGGGGGTTGATTCGGTGCACTGGGTCAGGTATTGAAGTTAAGCGGGCCTGCTGGGACTGATATAGCCCAATTTGTTTGGAGCTGTCAGATGCTTTATTTCTGCATTTTCTTGACCTTTTATTTTCATGTCTTTACCTCTGCTTTTGAGACCATTTCACTTAAAGTAGTCCTCTAAGAGCAGATGAATTTGGCCTTGTTGATTTCCTGTAACCTTTGTCTTGTCATATCTCATCACACCTGATTACTGCTTTATATTGCTGTGACTGTTTGTCCTCTTTTAAGCAAGCACACAGTAAAAGTTATTTTCTGATTGCACTATAACCTGTGTCTTTTACTGTGGTATAAACACTACACTAAAGCCAGGTGTATCAGTGGGGTTGAGCCTGTTCTTGGGGTTGGGAGGGCAGAGTAAAGAACCCACAATATTCAAGTGGCTCTGCGGGGGTAGCTCTACAGGCACAAATACTGTAGGAGATAATGTAGAATTTACAACTTTTTATGGCCTTAACACACTAGGAATTGTATGATTATTTCTTTTGGTAAGTGAAGCAGATATAAACAAAATAAATGCAAAATTTGCTATTTATACATGAGAAATTAACATTCTCCCTGAAAGAAGTTATGACATGAAAGCAATTTTGGCACAGCAACCTGGCATGTTTATTGTACACCTACTTTTCTAAAAATGTTTTTTCTTTTTTTTGCATTGGTTTCATTTGGCAACCTGTACTTCTTCCTCTGTGGATTGGTGAAACAACAAACATGAAGAAATAAAACCTGAGGCTAAATCTAGAATATTAGAAGCATATAACGGAGACTTATTTGTTTATTATTAGCACTGTACATAATTTTCTATGTAAGACTATGCAAAATTGGTAGAAAGTGATAATGTTTATTACATTGGGAAGGTTACATTAAAGGAAAAAAATAAATCCTAGAAAATCAAATGCTATATTAAGCAATACTAATTTATTTATAATCACACACAAATACAGAAAACTTCAAACCTATTTTAAATATGCCTCCTAGTATGTTCTGAGTTTGCAGTTAGTAACATTTTCATCCCTGGAACTATACTGGAAACACTGAGGGTAATTTAGTGAGACTGGAGCAGACAGAATCTGGTACTGTGCATGGCAACAAATCAGCTTTCATTTTCAAAGCTTAACTGAAGCTAGAAGCTGATTAGTTACTATGCACATCTGCACCAGTTTTAGTAGATTCCCCTCACTATGCTTTCCTAGATCTTAAATTCTCATTGTTGCAGTGCAGTAACCCATAGCAACTAATCAGCATCCGCTTAACCTAATCTTACTTCAGCACAGTGAACTCTAATCATTTTTGCCTTTTGTATATACAATATGTAAGTCCACTTGCTAAACATTAAAGCTTTACTGTCACTTTAAATAGTTTGTTTGGGCCAAGAACGGGTGTGCCCGCTGGGTGTGCTGTATAAACTGTAAGTAGCCTCAGCTCAAGCTCAAGCCTTAACTTTTCTTTTTTTTTTAACTTTTCCTTCCCTTTATACTCTTCACCACCCATTGGGCTACTTGAAGGTTTAAGCATCGCTGCTTAACCAGAACAACTTTTACTTGCATGAGGTTCTTTTGCATACA
Source organism: Aquarana catesbeiana (assembly GCF_042186555.1). NCBI lineage: Eukaryota > Metazoa > Chordata > Amphibia > Anura > Ranidae > Aquarana > Aquarana catesbeiana. The sequence goes on along the minus strand of NC_133327.1, from coordinate 323,595,726 downwards.
GTTCGCAGGTGTTTCCACCAGAACACAGAACAGTGCAACATCCATAAACATGACTTTTTCTATCCTCCACTTGCTCAAGTGCTGTGGCTGTAGAACTCATACCTTTTTGTTGTACTTGTCTCCCAAAAAGAAAATAATAAAAAGTCAGTCCTTCATCCAGAGTCCCGCTATGGGGCAACCGCACTTTCAATGCATCGCCTACATCTACATCTGTGTATGTCTACCCTCCTGCTTTCCCAGAAGACCTTGAGGCCTGACCTTCTTCTGGATAGATCTCTTCTAAAACAGAAAGTGACACATACCGAGGAGCACACACCACAGCACACCTTTAACCATTTAAAACAACACACATTAACCTTTTGCAGTATAACGCTAATTAACACATAGGCACATACCTATGAGTTGTCCCCAGAACAAGAGGTGAATGGAAAACTTGAAGGGGTTTTAACCCATCCTTACTCTTAATTAAAAAAAAGAGAAAAAAAAGTTGGCTATACGTACACTGTAGTTGTTAAAGTATATGTTAACTATAATGATTTCTGACAAGGGATTTGGGACTAGTCAACTACATCTATACATTACATTTAAAGTGAATACCATTGATAAGGACATTTTATTTTCATCTGTAATAATTTGAATTTACTGGTAAAGCAATTGATCTAGGGTGGGCATCACTAAGTGGTGACCCATGGTACGCATCCTTGGACTGGACTGACTTACTGTCCTGTCCAGACCGTCGTGGTTCCGCCATTTAGAAGCCTGTTGTGCTCTTCAGCTGTCACAGCTGTCATCCTCGTAGCCCATAGCTTGGTAGTTTTGCACAGAAGGTTTGCCTACCGAATTCACAGGCAGGTGTTTGAGAAGCAAACCCGCCCTCTGTCCAGACCCGCTGTGCCTCCGCTTATGGCCTGTCTGTGTAAAGTAAGACAGGAGAGGGTGGGCAATGTGAAGAAAGGCTTCTTCAGACAGTAATAGGGTTAAAATAGTTAAATTTCACTTGTCACACCCAGGCCTGATTACCGCCAGACCTGTTGAATCAAGAAATCACATAAATAGAAGCTGTCTGACAAAGTAAAGCATGCTAACAGATCACAAAAAGTCACACATCATGCCACAATCTAAAAAAATTCAAGAACAGATCCGAAACAAAGTAAAGTTCATGTATCAGTCTAGGAAGGTTTTCAAAGCCATTTCTAATGCTTCCGAACTCCAGTGAACCACGGGGAGAGCCATTATCCACAAATAGAGATAACTTGGAACAGTAGTGAACCTTCCCAGGAGTGGCCGGCCTACAAAAATTACTCCAAGACGACTCATCAAGGAGGTCATAAAAGAACCCAGAACAACATCTAAACAACTGCAGGCCTCACTTGCCTCAGGTAAGAAAAATGGCATCCATGGGAGAGTTTCAAGGCTAAAGCCACTGCTAATCAAAAAGAACACAAAGGCTCATCTCATATTTACCAAAAACATCTTGATTATCCCCAAGACTTTTAGGCAAATATTCTGTGGACTGATGAGACAAAAATTTTACTTTGTGGAAGGTGTGCGTCCTGTTACATCTGGCATAAAAGTAATACAGCATTTCATAACAAGAACATCATACCAACAGTCAGACATGGTGGTGGTAGAGTGATGGTCTGGGCTGCTTTGCAGCTGCGGGACCTGGATTACTTACCATAATTGACGGAACCATGAATTCTAAACTCTACCAGAAAATCCTAAAGGAGAATGTCCAGCCAAAAGTTTGTGACCTCAAGCTCAAGTGCACTTGGGTTATGCAGCAGGACAATGATCCGAAACACAACAGCAATTCCACCTTCAAATGGTTCAAACAAAGCAAAATTTAGATTTTGGAGTGGCCTAGTCAAAACCCGGATTTAAATCCAATTGCTGTATCATGACCTTACACAGGGCATTCATGCTGGAAAACCCTCCAATGTGGCTGAATTAAAACAATTATGCAAAGAAGAGTGGGCCAAAATTGCTCCACAGCAATGTGAAAGACTCATCGCCAGTTATCTCAAACAGTTGATTGCAGTTGTTGCCGCCAAGGGCAGCACAACCAGTTATTAGGTTTAGGGGGCAATTACTTTTTCACATTAAGCCAGGCAGGCTTGGATAGCTTTTTTGCCTTAATAAATGAAACCATCATTTAAAAACTGCATTTTGTGTTTACTCGGGTTATCTTTGTGTAATAATACAATTTGTTTGATGATTTGAGTCATGTCAAGTGTGACAAATATGCAAAAAAAATAAAAAATCAGAAAGGGGGCAAATTCTTTTTCACAGCATTGTATGTGTGCTTTAAAGATGCACAACTTCTGTTTGTGTTACTTCATCTTGACAGTATTCTTATTCATAAGAATAGAAGCTGGAGGTCGTGGTCTAATACTTTGTGGAGGAGTTACATTGAGGAGGTGAAGGACTAGGAGTGCGAGTGTAAAGTGTGGGTAGCAGTTCAGGCCAAAGCAACAGGTTTACAAAGAAAATACACAGTACTTCAAATTATGAAGGCTTGTTCCTCTTTATTTCTTGTGACAGTGCCAATACGTGGTGATTGGAGCAGAGATGTTATTTGAGGCAGAAAAACGATCTCACTAGCGAAACTTTAAACATACAAAAGGTGTCTTTCTTTGCTCTCAGCGGATGAATGGAGCGCCAGGGAACAGAAGGAGAGTATTTTAGCTCCTGAGGAAGGAGGCATAAATGTGCACCTGATGCTTTTTTTCCTGGATGAGCAATGCATAGGTTTGCATTTAAAAATATCCAGCTCCTAGATGTGTGTACATTGGTACCCACTTGTAAAACAGTGGCCCTTTGTGTCAGGGAACATGGCCAAAGTACCCAAAATGAATGCAAAAAATGATATTTAGAAGCTGTTCATGAATACTCTGAATGCACTAGTTAATTCCATATAAACAAGAATTATTACATGGTCCTAATTTAAATTAACACCAGTTAGTTTTAGACTTTTTCATGAATAAAGATCTTGGACCTTCAAAAATCAGGTGACAATATCTAAATTTGTAGAAAATCTCTATGAACCCCCACAAATTAAAATTTGCAGAGTTTAGATAAAAGTGGAAGATTTCTTTTTAAAATAAACAAAAGCAGCGATGCCTGATTCACACATGTGTGGGTGGTTCCTGCTGCAGGTCCACACCTTTCCCTTGTTAAAACTTTTATGACATTTTAGTTTAAGAAACCATGCTTAAGTTCTCTGAACTGCAGTGTTGGGATCCATTTTCCTATGTGACCTGCCTTTATACACAGATCCATACACTCAATAATCCTGTTAAGGACCAATATGTGTCCACAACAACCAATTGATAGCTTGCTCTTCAATTGTCAATATCTTAGCATTTTCTTTTATTAGTTTATTAATGCTTCATCTGAAAATAAAATAGTCGCAAGAACAGTGTATTACTCACATTCATTGCATCCCACATGCCCATAGAGTAAAGTAAGTAAAAGTTAGACATATGCAAGTTAGGCTTATTGTCCCTGTTTAAAACTGCCCTGCTGATAGCCACGTTTACACTGCTGTATCCTCTTCAGTATTTAAATTCTTCTACTAAAGTCCCAGCCTTTGCTCTTTGTCTCCAGTAAATTGAGCCTTGCTATTTAACACTGTCCTGCTGCTGGTCAATTTTACTGCAGTGTCATCTATGGTCTCCTAATTCTTAAAACACCTTCCTATATCCTTTTTTTTCTAGTGAATTTCAGCCTGTTCTCCCTGATTAGGAGTGCCTTGCCACTTAACATTTTAATTTGGGGTGATAAGAGTGCATCAGGCAGTCGTAGCTGACAGTCTGTTCAAGAGCTGCCTTTTTTCATAGCACTGAACACCCAAGACATTGCACAACTTTCCCCCCTACTGCCCTGAAGGCCATCTCCGTCATGACACATGCAGTAGGACAGACTAGTACCCAGATTGCATATCGGACCACTCTCAGTCACCGTTACATCCTTGGCACCCAGTAATTCATATATATGTTCACTGGTAAACTATTTGGTTACAGCCTTGCCGTCCTTGTCTAGGTTTCTGTGACCAGGGCAGGAATAGACTTATGAGAAAAAAATAAGTATATATGCTAAAAAATAAAAATGATAAAACATGTAAATATCTAAATAATGTTTCAAAAGCATTTAAAAATAAAGATGGCAGGAAGAAAAATGTCTGATGGCCAATAAATCCCGGACGACGCCCCCCCACATGTAGCAATAACTCTCTGTGGAGCTGCTGGTTTAAAGCGGGCTGTTACCTTCACTCTTGATACCTCTGTTTCACCGGCACTGGGTCTAGGGTCCCGTTGAGTTTACCTCTGGACGATATAAGCACCAAACACTTGAGTATTTTTTCCAATGCTTTAATGAACAAGTAATAAAGGAAGTAGCAGGAAAGAGACAGAAGGAAAGTTGCAGGGAAGCTCAAATACCTTTCCTTAGTATTCTTTAGAACATTATTTGGAATTGAACACTTGTAGTTAAATGCACTCCCCTTGTGGGATTCAATCTTTGCCCGCCTGGATAGGCCTCTCTCACTAGCTTAGCAGCCAGTACGTGGCACGAGCAAAAGTCTCTGCCACAGACTTGTTTGGAATAAAACCCATACGATCCTCTGCCACAGGATGTATTGGTTTACGATGAATGTCAGACACAGTACTTGAACTTTTAAGCCAACCCCGCAGTACTATGCAGTAAGATTACTTCAGGATACGTCCTCCAACCGAGTGACCAGGCCCCTCTCCAGACCAGCACTCTGCATGATCCTTCCATGATGGGTCCTCCCCTGGGATCTCCTCAGTTGTCCAGCTTCTTCACTCAGGATAGACAGCTTAGGACCGTTCCTCTGCTGCTATGGTAGGTCCCAGACAGGCTTCTGGGCCCACCCACACGCCGCAGCAACGTGGGCCTCCGGAACGGAGGACCACGAGGAGGTACTCTTAACGCATACCTGTCGGCCAGAAGGGCCAGCAGGTGGCTGAAAACGAACCCCTAAACATGGCGTCTGTCCCATAAATACCCTATCCCAGAATGCAACTCGGAGGACCACCTCCACCGAGTTGTCTCTGAGACAGAGGAGCACTCATACGCTTCAACACATTGCCTTTCCAACACCAGCCCATGGTGACAACGACACCCACCAGTGCAGTGTGGAACTACACGCAACTCAGCCAAGCTGGAACAGAGGCAAATCTAACTTCACCTATCAGCGGTAGATTAAAAATCTACCAGCGCTACATAAGCTAGGTTCTTGCCCTTTCTATTGTTTTGGAGACTGATGACCTCTCACTCCTTGATTAACATCTAATCTGGTTCTCTGTGCTTCAGAACTGGCCTTTTTAAATCATTAGAGACATTTTCTCTCTACCCTGAGCTACAAGCTCAAAAAAGTGATACATTTAAAAATGTGTAAAAACTGTAAATAATGTTTAACAAAAGAAAAAAAAAAACATAAAATACTACCTCCAAGTGCCTCTGACTCTGCCTGATCTTTTCTTTAATAAATGAGGCTGCCTAAATATAATGGCAGTTATTTCAATAGGAGGGATAAATATGTGATGCTTTTGCTTTATATGTTCATTGACATGCTGCGAAGGGCAGCTTTACTTGTGTCTGCCCCTTCTTTTGGTTGTGGGGTTCTCCTCTCCATTTTCTGCCTCCCTCCCTTCCCCCTATGTTGTGGAAAAAAGGGAAGCAGGTTTCCCACTGCAACTATACTCCAGTGCCATGACCATAATGAAATTATATCATTATATCATCTAATGCTCATCGCCATCACCCCAACCCTCCTCCCCCTTCCCATATTCCATAGAACTCAGCAATCATGTGTTTTGAGGGAGCTGCCTGAGAGTGCTTGTCTGCAGCTGGGCTTGAGCACTGTGGTTTAAATAAATCCATGGCATGTTGGTCATCAAAGGGATTTCTGCCACAATCAAGGTTCTTTGCATTACCTCCTCAAAATGTGGCATTCTGGTCTTCCTCTGAGATAATGACAGTAAATCCTAGATTTTACCCATGTATCAGATGAAACCCCCCTGATACAAGGGACACAATCCCACAGGAATGGGGTGTTTGCTAAAGAGTTTGCAATAAGATGCCAGGCATAGGGGTGATTTAAGGAACCATTAAACCCAAATCATTAAAAACTGTCAAAACATGCTATAGCATTTGTTTTCTGTAGATTGCAAGAATCCTGGTTGATCCTACTGTTCACTGTCCCTCTCTCATTGTTTGTGTCCCTATTGCAGCCTGTGATTGTGTAGACCAGCTGCTGCCACATCTACTGAACATGCTCCAGTTTCAGGTTCCCTTATAAGCTGTTCATTTCCTCCTTTTTTTTATCTGAGCAGCCCACATGACTATGGAGTCACACGTGGGTTTATACACAGTGGTAAATGGCTCTCCCCTCCCTCCATCCTCCTCCTCAAGGGAGGAGGTGGGATTAAAAATGGTGATTGATGGAGCAATCCCTCTGTCAGTCCCAGCATATACACACCATAGGCACAGGCTGGAGGGGGATGACAAAGCCTGGGATTGGCAAAATCTCTTCCATATCTCTTTACAGTGTGAACAAAGTTAAAGCTAACACCGGTAAACTCTGTCTACACCATGTTATTGCAAAATAATAATAATAATAACATTTGCTTTGAAATATAGATTTGCGATTATCGTTAAAATACATTGTTGCTAGTAATTTTAAAAAATTGCAGAACTCCTGATAGCCAGCTGGTGGGGCTATGGCAGGATTAGCAAAAGAGAGGGAGGAAAAGGGTGCATTAGCAGTACTTGCAGGCAAGTGCCTTCTCTGTGCCCCTTGGGAAGTAGAGGAAGGCCAGGAGGAAAAAAACATATTAGCAGTACTTGTAGGCCTTTCCAGACTGCCTCTGTCATATATTTGAGTGTTTCATTGAGGAAGTAAATAGGACAAAAAATATTGCTTCCACCGTGGCAGAGGTGCTCTGTCCACAGTGCATATAATTCCATTCCAGCAGAATATACAGTATGTTAAAAAAAGAAGACCCTAAAAACCTACAGAGCTCTGTTAGACTGACTCTGGGGGTTTCAAAGTCCAAAAAAATTTCACCAAATTCTCATAGACATTTGGTATGGCTATGGTGGGACTAACTGAAGAGAAGCAAAGGGAGGAGGAAAATCCTGCTCTGGACCCTGGGGGAGTAAAGAAGGAGGAAAAGGGCACATTAGTAGAGCTTTCAGGCAAGTGGCTGCTATGCATTCTTTAGGCTGGATTTTTTTCCCACCCTGCCAGTGGTGAATCATACAATAGGAAGTGAAGTAGCTGCTGACAAAGGCTTTTCTCTTCTTACTCCTCCCAGGACCAGAGCAATCACTTGCCTGCAAGTGCTACTAATATGTATTCCTCCTCTTAGAAAATGTGGCTGGCTTTAGATTATAATATATTTATTTTTAGTCAGGGCACTGAAGCCATATGCAGGGGAAAACCAATGATGAAAGGCTGCCCACCCTTCCCCAACACAGGGGGAAGGGAAAGCAGCTGCAAATAGTGGGGAGAAATTCTATGGCCAGGATGAAGGGTAGGCAGTAGGAAAAATTAATTGAAAGATCCTATTCTCATTGTCTGCCAGCCCCTTTGCAGATCAGGGTTTTTTTTTTTTTTGGGGGGGGGGGGGGGGGATATTTTTAAAAATTTATTTTTCCATGGCCCTTAATATTTTTGGCTGCAAAGTATACACTTATTGCTGACATAGGCAAATCTACCATTTGTTTGCAGCACATGACCACATACTTGTGTAATAACATGACAATAACAAATGTATCTCCCCAAATGTCATAGCTGCCATTAACATTAGGCAACGCCCTTTATTTATGTAGCAACCTCTAATGTGCTACTAGTGTGAGAGTAGGCAAAATATAGTTTGGCTCATGGAATCTGGGTCAGAGTTTATTTGTGTTTAGGTTGGATGACTCATACAGGCAAGTCTCAGGTGCCTCCCTCTGGGTCTGGAAGTTGGGAGAAACTTCTTAGTGGACGGAGGCCAGGAGGGTCGTTCTGCATACTCAAGGTAGCTTGGCACATCCCCAGGCATGTGGGCCTAGCAGGGTGGTTGAGCCAGCCCATAAGTATGGATGAGTCATGCTGGCAGTTGAATGGAAAATAGAGGTGGAGTGCTGAGTAGTCTGTCAGTGGCACAGGAGCCCTCTAGGTCTAGGGGGCTTCACAGGCCAGAGGCTCTGGCTGGCTCTGAAAGGATCCGGTCTGCAGTACGGTGTAATTGGGACCAGGGCCGGGACAAGGGGTGGGCAGGAGGGGCTACTGCCCTGGGCAATGTGGTATTATATGGGGTAGGGGGGCACCACCAGGAGATTGGGGGGAGTGGATTTGTGTTGGGTGGGGGAATTTAGGGGGGTGGTAAGGGGTTAAGAATTGTTCTAAAAGGGCAGATTTGGTGAGATTTACTAGGAATGCTAATTTGGTGGGATTTGTGTTGGGAGGGTGGATGGGGGAAGAGGATTTGTGCTAAGAGGGGATTTGGGGGGGTTTATCCTATAGAAGTAATATGCTTAAGGGGATTTTTTGGGGGGGTGCTAGTAGGAGTGATTGGGGGGTATTTGTGCTAGGAGGGGAAGTTTGTGGGGGGAGATTCGTGCTAGGATAGGGGATTGGGGTGGGAAATTTGTGCTGGAAAGGGGGGGTTAGAGTGGGGGGGTGTTTATGTTTGGAGGGGAAAGTTGAGGGGTAAAGGATTTGTGCTAGGAGGGGGAATATTTATTTTTTGGTGGAAGGGGATTTGTGCTGGGGGCATATGGGGAGAGAGAGGATTTGAGCTGGGTGGTTAGGGGGTGAGCAAGCAGATTAGCGATCAATTTTTTTGGGGGGAGGGGATTTTTGCTGACACATAATACTCATACATAATGGGGGAGGGGGGGGCGCAATTTGAAATGTTTGCCCTGGGCTCTAGATAACCTTGTCCCAGCACTGATTGGGACCACCACCTGGGAGCAGTGGGAGCAAGGACAGCACACTCAGGGATACTACAAGGGGAAAGTCTGCCATATGAAGAATACACCAGTTAGGCCTATTATCCCTGATTAAAGCTAGCCACTTTTGTAAAAGTGTAGTGTCATAGGCAAATCTACCATTTGTTTGCAGCACATAACCACATACTTGTGTAATAACATAAACATCCCTTCATCCTTACCCTGAGAGATTTCCGGAGCAGCCGGGAGGGTTGGTAGGATATACTGTGTAGTGGAGCTGGGACCAGAAATCCCATAAATCCCATCAACCTATCCAAGCTGTTATCCCCTAATAAAACCAACAAAAACAAGTTATGGGACTGACTTCTTGTTTCTGGCTGCAAGTGGAAAAATGCATGTTGCCTGGCTGTGCAGGAATAGAAGAGACGGTTGCCAGTGGCCCCTACAGGGATAGTGCTGCATTTAAACAAAACTTCAGACAGGCTTTAAGTAAGAGGCAAATGTTCTGTGTATGGAGATAATGGATTTATTTTTTTTTTTCTTATACATAATTTACAGGTTTACTTCTTTATATGTGTCATTTTTGTTTCTTTTTTTATTTATTTTTTGGAATGTCATACTGTCTAGGTCTTGCAAACAAAGGTAGGAATGGCAATAAAAACGATATACTACCTTAGGTAAGAAGAAAGTCTAAGGTCTCAAAACCAGTTTGTCCTCATGCAAAAATGGCAAAGATCATGGCTACTAGGAATACTACCTTGCAGGTGAGAGAAGATAAAGGAATGTCTCCAATGTGTTATAAAGGAGATTTCTGAAGCACACACAGAACCAGATTAAGTCTAAATGAAGGAGTTGTAAGCCAACAGTCTTTGTAAGAAGATAGACAAGGTAGAAACCTGACCTTTGATAAGATAGTGCAGAGAACCAAATGTTGGTCCAGACACAGCCACTTTCTCACCTACCATCACTATTTTTTAATTTTTTTTTAACATTTAATAAGAGACTACAGATGACACAGCAGTGTGTAAAACAGGGCAGTAGCAGGTCAACTAAATAGCAAGGCTAAGCCCAATTTACTAGAGACAAAGAGCACAGGCTAGGACTTTTCTTACAACAATTAAAATACTGTAGTACACTACACTTTTACAAAAGTGGCTAGCTTTAATCAGGGATAATAGGCCTAACTGGTGTATGCCTAACCCTAATTTTATATATGGAGAAAGGGTAGAGTGCTATGAATGTGAGTGATATGAGTGGTGGTTTAAGTGCACGCTGTTCTTGCACTTGTTTTCTTTCCAATGATGCAAAAAGAAAATAAACAAAAGAAAATACTCCAAATAATAGAAATAAGTGAAAAATGGATAAGCTGTAAGGAGGCTATGCAAGGGAAAAAACTGCAAGCCACTACAATAAGCAAATATGCCTTGTAAAAATGCATGCAGTGTGTTATCAGGGTAGTACATGTGTACAAGAACAGGCTGTGAAAAAAATCATTTGCAGCTAGCAACATGCCCTGTGGAAAAACACAGACAGCCTGTCATCACTTTAGTGCATTTGTCAGGGGTAGGCTGAAACAAAGCTGTAGCAGCATTAAAGCAGAAATAGCGCAAAAAATAGTCTGATAAAAATGAACAAACCTTAAAAAAAAAAAAAAAAACAGTACTTTTTTTCTGCCACCAGATGTCCTTAGTCGGATGGCCAGTATCATTCAACCCACTTCCTGTGAGCCCAAATCATCCTGGACTTCCCCCCTAGCTTGTGACCAAACTTGAAGGAGAAGCAGCACAGTGGTGAACTCGTCTCTCTCTGTCACGTGCATTAGCACGCATTTTGTCAGCACATGAAAAGATTGGCTCCTTTTACGGCTTGTCCCTTCTCCAGTCTGAATTCTGCTGTACAGGGACTACAAGAAGCTGATGCCAAGTCAAATGCAGATACTTACAGTGCTTGCATATAAAAAACACATTTAAAGTGATTGTGAAGTCTTGTTTTTTTTTTTTTTAAATAACAAACATGTTATACTTACCTTATATAGCCCAGATCTTCCTCTTCTCGGGTGCCTCTTCGCTGCTCCTAGCCACTCCCTCCTGTTGAGTACCACCACAGAAATCAGCTTGCTATGGGGGCACCCGGACCGAGCTGCAGCTCTGTGTGTCCATTCAGACAAGGAGCTGCCCTTCGGCCCCGCCCCCTCTCGCTCCTGATTTACTGACTCTGATTGCCGCAGAGGCCAATGGCGCAGCTCCTGTGTCTCGGCCAATCAGGAGGAGAGTCCCGGATCGCCGAAGGACTCGATGACATCACTGGATAGAAAGGGGGCTCAGGTAAGTATTAGGGGGTGCTGGGGAGGCTGCTACCCACAGAAGGCTTTTTATCTTAATGCATATAATGCATTAGGATAGAAAACCCTATGCCTTTACAACTCCTTTAACCACTTAAGGACCGCCTCATGCCGATGTACGTCGGCAGAATGGAACGGGCAGGCAGAATCACGTACATATACGTGATCTGCCCCCCCGGTGCCCGAGGCGGTCCGCTTCTGACCAGTGGCGATCAGAGATGAGGGGGAGACCATCCGTTCCTGCCCCCCCTCGCGATCGCCGCCGGCCAATCAAATCATTCCTTTGCTGCTGTATGCTAAACAGCAGCAAAGGAAATGATGTCATCTCTCCTCGGCTCGGTATTTTCCATTCCGGCGCCGAGGAGAGAAGACTTCAATGTGAGTGCACAACACACACACATACAGTAGAACATGCCAGGCACACAAAACACCCCCCTTTACCCCCCCCGATCACCCCCTAATCCCCCCCCCTCCTGTCACACTGACACCAAGCAGTTTTTTTATTTATTTTTTTTTTTTCTGATTACTGCATGGTGTCAGTTTGTGACAGTTACTGTGTTAGGGCAGTTACTGTTAGCCCCCTTTAGGTCTGGGATACCCCACTAACCCCCCCTAATAAAGTTTTAACCCCTTGATCACCCCCTGTCGCCAGTGTCACTAAGCAATCATTTTTCTGATCGTTGTATTAGTGTCGCTGGTGACGCTAGTTAGGGACGTAAATATTTAGGTTCGCCGTCAGCGTTTTATAGCAACAGGGACCCCCATATACTACCTAATAAATGTTTTAACCCCTTGATTGCCCCCTAGTTAACCCTTTCACCACTGATCACCATATAACTGTTACGTGTGATGCTTGTTAGTTCGTTTATTTTTTATAGTGTCAGGGCACCAGCCGTTTATTACCAAATAAAGGTTTAGCCCCCTGATCGCCCGACGGTGATATGCGTCACCCCAGGCAGCGTCAGATTAGCTCCAGTACCGCTAACACCCACGCACGCAGCATACGCCTCCCTTAGTGGTATAGTATCTGAACGGATCAATATCTGATCCGATCAGATCTATAATAGTGTCCCCAGCAGTTTAGGGTTCCCAAAAACGCAGTGTTAGCGGGATCAGCCCAGATACCTGCTAGCACCTGCGTTTTGCCCCTCTGCCCGGCCCAGCCCAGCCCAGCCCACCCAAGTGCAGTATCGATCGATCACTGTCACTTACAAAACACTAAACGCATAACTGCAGCGTTCGCAGAGTCAGGCCTGATCCCTGCGATCGCTAACAGTTTTTTTGGTAGCATTTTGGTGAACTGGCAAGCACCAGCCCCAGGCAGCGTCAGGTTAGCGCCAGTACCGCTATCACCCACGCACGCACCGTACACCTCCCTTAGTGGTACAGTATCTGATCGGATCAATATCTGATCCGATCAGATCTATACTAGCGTCCCCAGCAGTTTAGGGTTCCCAAAAACGCAGTGTTAGTGGGATCAGCCCAGATACCTGCTAGCACCTGCGTTTTGCCCCTCCGCCCAGCCCACCCAAGTGCAGTATCGATCGATCACTGTCACTTACAAAACACTAAACACATAACTGCAGCATTCGCAGAATCAGGCCTGATCCCTGCGATCGCTAACAGTTTTTTTGGTAGCGTTTTGGTGAACTGGCAAGCACCAGTGGCCTAGTACACCCCGGTCGTAGTCAAACCAGCACTGCAGTAACACTTGGTGACGTGGCGAGTCCCATAAGTGCAGTTCAAGCTGGTGAGGTGGCAAGCAAAAGTAGTGTCCCGCTGCCACCAAGAAGAAAACAAACACAGCCCCGTCGTGCCCATAGTGCCCTTCCTGCTGCATTCGCCAATCCTAATTGGGAACCCAGCACTTCTGCAGCGCCCGTACTTCCCCCATTCACATCCCCAACCAAATGCAGTTGGCTGCATGAGAGGCATTTTTATGTCCTCCTGAGTACCCCTACCCAGCGAACCCCCCCAAAAAAGATGTCGTGTCTGCAGCAAAATGTTTTGAACGCTACCATTCACTAGTTGCGTATTAGCGTAGGGTACAGTATTGCACAGACTAGGACACACTTTCACAGGGTCTACCAAGATGCCATCGCATTTTGAGAGACCCGAACCTGGAACCGGTTACAGTTATAAAAGTTAGTTACAAAAAAAAGTGTAAAAAAAAAAAAAATATATAAAATAAAAAAAAATTTGTCATTTTATTGTTCTCTCTCTCTCTCTCTCTCTCTCTCTCTATTCTCTCTCTATTGTTCTGCTCTTTTTTACTGTATTCTATTCTGCAATGTTTTATTGTTATTATGTTTTATTTATGTTTGCTTTTCAGGTATGCAATTTTTTATACTTTACCGTTTACTATGTTTTATTGTTAACCATTTTTTTGTCTTCAGGTACGCCATTCACGACTTTGAGTGGTTATACCAGAATGATGCCTGCAAGTTTAGGTATCATCTTGGTATCATTCTTTTCAGCCAGCGGTCGGCTTTTATGTAAAAGCAATCCTAGCGGCTAATTAGCCTCTAGACTGCTTTTACAAGCAGTGGGAGGGAATGCCCCCCCACCGTCTTCTGTGTTTTTCTCTGGCTCTCCTGTCTCAACAGGGAACCTGAGAATGCAGCCGGTGATTCAGCCAGCTGACCATAGAGCTGATCAGAGACCAGAGTGGCTCCAAACATCTCTATGGCCTAAGAAACCGGAAGCTACGAGCATTTCATGACTTAGATTTCGCCGGATGTAAACAGCGCCATTGGGAAATTGGGAAAGCATTTTATCACACCGATCTTGGTGTGGTCAGATGCTTTGAGGGCAGAGGAGAGATCTAGGGTCTAATAGACCCCAATTTTTTCAAAAAAGAGTACCTGTCACTACCTATTACTATCATAGGGGATATTTACATTCCCTGAGATAACAATAAAAATGATTAAAAAAAAAAAATGAAAGGAACAGTTTAAAAATAAGATAAAAAAATAAAAAAGCAAAAAAATAATAAAGGAGAAAAAAAAAAAAAAAAAAAAAAAAGCACCCCTGTCCCCCCCTGCTCTCGCGCAAAGGCGAACACAAGCGTCGGTCTGGCATCAAATGTAAACAGCAATTGAACCATGCATGTGAGGTGTCACCGCGAACGTCAGATTGAGGGCAGTAATTTTAGCAGTAGACCTCCTCTGTAAATCTAAAGTGGTAACCTGTAAAGGCTTTTAAAGGCTTTTAAAAATGTATTTAGTTTGTCGCCACTGCACGTTTGTGCGCAATTTTAAAGCATGTCATGTTTGGTATCCATGTACTCGCCCTAAGATCATCTTTTTTATTACATCAAACATTTGGGCAATATAGTGTGTTTTAGTGCATTAAAATTTAAAAAAGTGTGTTTTTTCCCCAAAAAATGCGCAAATACTGTGTGAAAAAAAAAATGAAACACCCACCATTTTAATCTGTAGGGCATTTGTCTTAAACAAATATATAATGTTTGGGGGTTCAAAGTAATTTTCTTGCAAAAAAAATAATCTTTTCATGTAAACAAAAAGTGTCAGAAAGGGCTTTGTCTTCAAGTGGTTAGAAGAGTGGGTGATGTGTGACATAAGCTTCTAAATGTTGTGCATAAAATGCCAGGACAGTTCAAACCCCCCCCAAATGACCCCATTTTGGAAAGTAGACACCCCCAGCTATTTGCTGAGAGTCATGTCGAGTTCATGAAATATTTTATATTGTGACACAAGTTGCAGGAAAGAGACAATTTTTTTTTTTTTTTTGCACAAAGTGAGGTCTGCAAAATACTCACCATGCCTCTCAGCAAATAGCTTGGGGTGTCTACTTTCCAAAATTAGGTCATTTGGGGGGGTTTGTGCCACCTGGGCATTCCATGGCCTTCGAAACTGTGATAGGCAGTGAAGAGTGAAATCAAAAATTTACACCCTTAGAAATCCTGAAGGCGGTGATTGGTTTTCGGAGCCCCGTACGCAGCTAGGCTCCCAAAAAGTCCCACACATGTGGTATCCCCATACTCAGGAGAAGCAGCTAAAAGTATTTTGGGGTGCAATTCCACATATGCCCATGGCCTGTGTGAGCAATATATCATTTAGTGACAACTTTGTGCAAAAAAAAAAAAAAAAAAAATTGTCACTTTCCCGCAACTTGTGTCAAAATATAAAATATTCCATGGACTCAACATGCCTCTCAGCAAATAGCTTGGGGTGTCTACTTTCCAAAATGGGGTCATTTGGGGGGGGTTTGTGCCATCTGGGCATTTTATGGCCTTCAAAACTGTGATAGGTAGTGAGGAGTGAAATAAAAAATTTACGCCCTTAGAAATCCTGAAGGCGTTGATTGGTTTTCGGGCCCCGTACGCCGCTAGGCTCCCAAAAAGTCCCACACATGTGGTATCCCCGTACTCAAGAAGCAGCTGAATGTATTTTGGGGTGCAATTCCACATATGCCCATGGCCTGTGTGAGCAATATATCATTTAGTGACAACTTTTTGTAAATTTTTTTTGTTTTTTTTTGTCATTATTCAATCACTTGGGGCAAAAAAAATAAATATTCAATGGGCTCAACATGCCTCTCAGCAATTTCCTTGGGGTGTCTACTTTCCAAAATGGGGTCATTTGGGAGGGGTTTGTACAGCCCTGCCATTTTAGCACCTCATGAAATGACATAGGCAGTCATAAACTAAAAGCTGTGTAAATTCCAGAAAATGTACCCTAGTTTGTAGACACTATAACTTTTGCGCAAACCAATAAATATACGCGTATTGACATTTTTTTTACCAAAGACATGTTGCCGAATACATTTTGGCCTAAATGTATGACTAAAATTGAGTTTATTGGATTTTTTTTATAAGAAAAAGTAGAAAATATCATTTTTTTTCAAAATTTTCGGTCTTTTTCCGTTTATAGCGCAAAAAATAAAAACGGCAGAGGTGATCAAATACCATCAAAAGAAAGCTCTATTTGTGGGAAGAAAAGGACGCAAATTTAGTTTGGGTACAGCATTGCATGACCGCGCAATTAGCAGTTAAAGCAACGCAGTGCCAAATTGGAAAAAGTCCTCTGGTCCTTATGCAGCATAATGTTCCGGGGCTAAAGTGGTTAATGATGTATTATTGATATCAGAACTGCATTCATTTGTATCTTTTATATCTTTCTTAAATTCAGCTTTAACATGTAAAATCCCATCCCTCCAGCATCACAAATTTCCCTAGATACACAGTATTTTGATACCTATGTTACATTAAGTAAGGGTTTATATCTACTTTAAGTGACCAGCCAGTGCCTATAAGCCCTACACTAATCTGCCCTTAAGTACTTCAGCAGCAATACTTCCTAAAATCTGTTAATTTGACTGCTAGGAATCCATCCTCTTATAGTGAAAGGGCTGGCTTACCAAAGTGTTCCCTTATTAGCCCTTCTAAGCCACCTGACATAGGTTCAAAGGCCAGAAAGTACAGTATGATTAGTTAGTTGCTATGACATACAATTTCACCTCTAACCCATCTTAGACCCAAACCTCATGCTTATTTGTGGCTATTGTCTCTTTAAATCATATTAAAAATCATAATCATCATATTAAATAATATTAAAATGGACAATTCATAATAAAACAGACAATGAATATGGCATATCATTACAAAAATAAGTATACAACAGTGTGTTGTATACTTATTTTTGTGATAATATGCCATATTCATTGTCTGTTTTACTATAAACAGGCATACTCTGCTTACTGTATTTCTTTCATGTGTCTCCTGAAGAAGCAGGTTTTAGATCCTGCAAAACACGTAGAGACACCGAGACAAAATTAAGCCACCTCTAAAGATTTATAAGTTGTAATTGCGACCTATAAGAGTTTAGGCATAGTTGAAGTATGACAGATAAACTTTGCAGGGGAAATTTCTACATTTTTTAACCTTTTGATGAGATGGTTTCCTTTGAGCACCTCCCTCAAAAATCGATTTAATCCAAATCCAGCTATCCACACCATAAAGCCTTGATGTGGTGCCTTGATGTGTGTTTCCCAACAAAAATATTTTGATTTACTTTTGGGTAAAATAGCAGATGACCCAAAAAGACAAAATTCAGGTGCCGCTCAGGTAGAGGGATAAAGTCCAATGAAACCGCTGTGAGTGCAGGCAGGGACAGGGAGCTCATCCTAGCTCCAAGCTGCAGCAATGTCAAAGGAAAAGGTCCATAAGCTGCCCATCATGAAGCAGGACCATGTGAATGAAGTGAGATAAATGCAGCCTCAGCCCGGACTCCATTCAGGCCACGTCCCCAATGCGTTTCACCCTACCCCTGGAGCTTGACCATGATTAAGCTCCAAGTGGCGGTTCGAAACACGTTGGGGCGTGGCCTGGCTAGAGTCCGGGCTAAGGCTGCCATTCATCTCACTTCATGCACATGGGTCTGCTTTATGATGTGCAGCTTATGGACCTTTTCCTTTGACATTGCTGTAAAATAACAGGTGTCGCAACCAACTAACAAGCAATAACTTTTTTCCCCAAGGTGTAATGAATCAGATTGTGATGCTGCTGCTGTATTTATGCCAAGCTAAATGTTAAACAATCAATTATACATCCAAAATATGTGATGCCCATATATAATGCTGTTTGTGTAAGTCATACTGTTTAGTAACTTTAGATTTGTGTTTTTCCTCATGGTGCTTTTTATTTTTTGCTTTGTTAATTGCCTTCCATGGCAGTGCCCAGCTACCCATGCCTTCTTTGGTTAATACATTACCTATTAGTCTGACCAGAATGTAGTATCCTGATTCGCCCCCCCCCCCCCCCATGGACTTCAATGGCGCTTGATTTTAAGTTTGGTTTTGGCAGACTGCAAACAGGATTTGATGACCCCCCCCCTGCAAATTTAACCCAAGGCAGATTTGCTTATCCCTATTTTCAAACATGCAAATAAAAAATTACCTAAGATCCCTAATCACATGTTTTGTGATGAACATGCAGTATTTAAACATCATCTAAATCTGTAAAACTTGGCCCTGGAGCTCAAATGTCTTGATCTCTTGCCATTCTAAGACATTCATGTACAATTTATTTAATTTAAGCCATTAGGTACACAGGCTGTTTTCACAGATAGTTAATTTTCTGCACTCTTATCAGAGGACACTGCATGAGGCACCTCTCATTAGTTCCTTTATTGGTAGATCAGAATATCATGGCATAGCATCATTAAGCCTGGCACAGTTTCCCTCCTCTTTCAGCAGTATTTGTTAACCTGTTAATTCAATCTCTCATTATGGTGCTTTCACACCAGATGGTTATATGCTAGCAAGGGAAAATAAGTCAGACTGCACATAATGAACTGTTCCATGCAGAGTAATAGCAAGGTTCTACATTTGACCAAATTCGGTATTGCATATCTCTCTTCTTGAGCAATACAGTAACTTGCCTAAATGACCCTATAATGTACCATCCATACGAAGGGAGTCTGAAAGACCCAGAAAGCATTACTTTTTTCTAATAGAATTTAAAGGCTTGGAATTTGCGTATAGGTCTTGAAATACTTAACAGGAATTTGCTACTGGAAGATTTTCAAAAAAGTTCAAGATACACAGCGTAATGAGAGAGGAAGAACAGATGTCTCAACTCCCAACAGTTCTGCCAAATTTAACATTAATATAGTCCAAGAAACTGCTTGTAGGTGGGTGTCCATATTTTCTATTAGTACGCTTTATGCTGGGGGGAAATTGAAATACTAAACTCACATCAACCTACAGTAATACCAACATATTCCAAAGAACCATATAGTGTACAAAAATTATCTGAGGTATACAGATATAAATGTATTAATCAAAATGAAAAACACGTGTTCCTGTTGCACAATGCCTTACCCCTTATATCTTTAAACTCTTTGCAGAAGTAGGCTAGACATACATAGATTATTTATTAAACCAATGTTATAAATAAGGTTCATTGTGGTATTCATACAGGCAAATACCCAGGTCCTGTGATGACAGCACCATCGTTTGATAAAGCAATGGTATGGACATGTACAGTATGCCAGTGTCATAAACGTGTTCACAGTGCCAATTGTATGTAAAATTAAACTCCCATCACACATAAGACCTGATTTATTAAAGTGAGTACAGTTGTGCATAGATTATGTATGCACAACCAAAGCATACTATCTCAGTATTTACTATGCACCTATGCTGTACACAGATACATGCACAAGGTGCAGTGTACATATGATGATTTTGCCATGGAGTGTAAACCAGCAAAATGATGGTTTGATAATAAGAAGTGATGTTCTTTAATGCTTTCAGGTCTAATCACTGTTACCAATTTTATATGTGCACAAAGCTTGCACTGATATTATTATGCATGTACAGAGCTATAGTCTGTATTTACAGATGTACTGTGTACACACAAATGATTGAAACTTTAATCATTGCTAATGATCTTCAAGTGACTGTACATTTGCAATATTTCAAGCTAACTGAAAAAGATTTTATGCTGCACAGCTGTATGGGCACCAACAGGTTGTTGGAAGTACAACAGCAAGTTGCTTATATACTGTGACTATATACTGTATGCATTATACCTATCTATGCAGCAGGTGGCCCTGTAGTATTATAGTGTAATGTGCATGTAAATCTCTATTGTATTGTAACTCTATTGTATATGAGAGGAAGTGCTTTTCTTAGTGTGTTCAGTTCCTGTTACCATGATGTGAAGACATATTCTGCAATCCTCCATGCAAGTAAAGTTATTCTCTGCATTCAACAAGCTTCCAGCGCATCATATTTATACTTAACCAACAGGTTATGGGCTCAGGCACTGGAGAGAATACTAAAAGTCAGTGAGTACTGTATACAAGCTGCTGAAAGATGGCAAGTGGTTCAGATGTGAAGTTTGCAATAGCACACATGATCAATGCCAATTACCAGCTGTGGAAACTCAAGCTAGAACTGCTTCTCAGAAAGGACGACTTGTGGCAAGTGCTGAATACAGACAGACCCACAAATGGAGGTACAGAGGAATGGGACAGGAAGAACAGGCAAGCAAGAGCAACTATAAGCTTACTAGTGGAAGATGACCAGCTTATCCACATAAGAATAGAGAAAACGGCCAAAGGTATGTGGACTTTGTAACAAAAATGTAAGCATAGGATAGTTTTGCCTTAACGAGATGTGATGTGATCTGTAGAAGTAGTGTAATTGTAGATGTAGATTAATTCTGGGTTATTAAAAATATAGTATTCAATATCAGTCATGCACAGATGTTCTTTCATTAGCATTTGAAAAGGACAGAGCCAGTTTCTAGGATCAAAGTGACACCTAGATGCCAATAAAAGTTTGCATTAGAGTAAACATAGATTGCTACCTTCCTGAGCCCTCAAAGAAAACTGCTAGTTATCTTGGCTACACTGATCCACAGGGGGCATTCGCAAGGCCCTGGCCGGTCTGCAAACTTTGATTAATGTCAACAGATCTAAGGAACCTAGTTTATCTCTCATAAAAGCTAAAATATTAGTGCCTGAGGAGATGAAAATAATTCCTTTTGATTGTACAGGTGATGGGTAGGGATGGGCCAAACACCCCCCTGTTCGGTTTGCATCCGGAACGTGCGAACAGGCAAAAAATTTGTTCGAACACGCGAACACCGTTAAAGTCTTTGGAATACGAACATGAAAAATCAAAAGTGCTAATTTTAAAGGTTAATATGCAAGTTATTGTCATAAAAAGTGTTTGGGGACCTGGGTCCTGCCCCAGGGGACATGTATCAATGCAAAAAAAGTTTAAAAAAAGGCAGTTTTTTTCGGGAGCAGTGATTTTAATAATGCTTAAAGTGAAATAATAAACGTGAAATATTCCTTTAAAACTACGTACCTGGGGGGGTGTCTATAGTATGCCTGTAAAGAAGTGCATGTTTCCCCTGTTTATAACAGTCTGGGAGTAAAATGACATTTCTAAAGGAAAAAAAAGTCATTTAAAAGTGCTAGCGCTAGTGCCGGCTATTAATGAATTGTCGGCCCCGACAATACACATAAAATCATTGAAAGTCATTGTAAAATTAAAAAAAAAAATGCGTGGGGGTCCCCCAAAATTCTATTACCAGGCCCTTCAGGTCTGGTATGGATATTAAGGGGAACTCCGCACCAATTTTTTTTTAAAAATGGCGTGGGGTTCCCCCAAAAATCCACACCAGACCCTTATCTGAGCACGCAACCTGGCAGGCTGCAGAAAAAGAGGGGGGATGAGAGAGCTCCCCCCTCCTCCTGAACCGTACCAGGCCACATGCCCTCAACATGGGGAGGATGTCCCCATGTTGATGGGGACAAGGGCCTCATCCCCACAACCCTTGCCCGGTGGTTGTGGGGGTCTGTGGGCAGGGGGCTTATCGGAATCTGGAAGCCCCCTTTAACAAAGGGGACACCCAGATCCCAGCCCCCCCCATGTGAATTGGTAAGGGGTAGTAGGAGCATGGATTTATTGGATTAAATCGCTGGAATCTCTTTTTTATTTATTTTTTTTTTATTTTTAATAAAGGACTTATCCCAAGCCGTCTCCTGTGGTTTTTTAACATTTTGACACTTTCTTTTTGTGAAATGGTAGGGGTACAATGTACCCCTTACCAATTCACATGGGGGGGTGGGATCTGGGTGTCTCGGACTGTTATAAACACGGGAAACATGCGCTACTTTACAGGCATACTAAAGACACCCCCCAGGTACGAAATTTAAAGGAATATTTCACTTTTATTGTTTCACTTTAAGCATTATTAAAATCACTGCTCCCGAAAAAATGGCCATTTTTAAAAAAATTTTTTCATTGATATATGTCCCCTGGGGCAGGACCCAGGTCCCCAAACACTTTTTATGACAATACCTTGCATATTAACCTTTAAAATTAGCACTTTAGATTTCTCCCATAGATTTTTAAAGGGTGTTCCGCGGCTTTTCGAATTTGCCACGAACACCCCAAATTGTTCGCTGTTCGCCGAATGGCGAACAGCCAATGTTCGAGTCGAACTCATGCTAGTGATGGGTTATGTGTACATGCAACTCTGTATTTTACAAAAAACAAAAAAAGCTAATTTTTTTGTTTTTTGTTATTTATGCTATTTTTGCCATTTATACATTTGTAAGGTTCAGTATCACACAGCGCTGCATTTTTTTGTTTTTTGTATATATGTTTTCACAGATTATGGGATTGTGATCACACACCTGATGCTAGGTTTTAACCTCTAAATGGAGCAACTAACAGGGTTTGAGCAAGGAAGATAACCTTGTGTGTAAGCTTCAGAAGAGCATCTACAGTCTTAAGCAATCTGCAAGGATGTGGAATGAGAAAATGAATGAAGCACTTACTAGAGGGGGATTCTCAAGAAGTAAAGCAGACCTCTGCCTCTACTCCAGGAATCAAGGAGACAGATGGGTATACATCATTATCTATGTCGATGACATTATAACCTTTTGAACAAGACGGGGATTACAACCAGATAGTTCATAAGCTGAAAGAAATTTTTGAAATCAAAGAGCTAGGGAACATTAGCTACTATCTGGGAATCCAAATAGAGAGATAAGAAGATGGAAGTTATCTTCTCAACCAATCTCAGAACATCTCTGAAATCTTGGAACCTTTCCATACAGAAGATGCAAAGGAAGTGAAAAATCCTGTGGAACCAGGCTATCAAAAGAGCAAGGAAGCAGAAAACTTGCTACCCAACAATGACATGTATCGAAGAGCAATCAGTAAACTGCTATATGTTGCCACTGTGACAAGACCAGACATAGCCGCAGCAGTGTGCATATTATGCAGGAAAGTCTCAGCTCCCTGTCAGCATGACTGGAACGCAGTAAAAAGGGTGATACAGTACCTCAATGGAACAATTCAGATAAAGTTATGGTTACCAGCAGCATTGAATCCAAACCTGGCCGGGTATGTGGATTCTGATTGGGCCAGGAACTGCATAGACCACAAATCCACAAGCGGATTCATCTTCCAGTATGGGTAAGGAACAGGAGCGGATTTATAACTCATGGGGCCCCCGGGCAATAGGAGATTATGGGGCCCCCAGGCAATAGGAGATTATGGGGCCCCCAGGCAATCAGAGATTATGGGGCCACACAGTATACACACACACACAGTATACAGTCACACAGTATACACATACATGTATACACAGTATACACAGACAGATGAAAAAAAAACACAGATTTATACATACTGTCCCTGGTTTTACTGATGCTGGCAACCCTGATGGGGCCCCCCAGTGGCCCAGGGCCCTCGGGCAGTACCCGAGTGGCTCAATGGTCAGTCCGCCCCTGGTAAGGAACCATAAGTTGGTCTAGTCGAAAGCAGGTAACTGTCGCTCTATCTTCAACTGAAACAGAGTACATTGCAGCAGCACATACATGTCAAGAAGTGATATGGATTTGTCAAATTTTTGTGGACATTGGAGTAGACATGTCAAAACCAATTCCCATTTTTAAAGACAACCAAGGATGTATAAAGCTTACTCAATCAGAAAGGGTCAATCCTAGGACCAAACAGATCAACGTCAAGTAGGCTCCATATCCACACATTATATTGGTGGCTCTGACTGCTTTTAAACAACAATGGTATTTACCTCAAATTTTTGGGTTCCTTTCCAGCAAATTCTGAATCTCAGCCATCCTAGGTCCCGATATCGTGGTCTGGATGTGACTCTATAGGTAGGTATATATTTTTTGTCAAGCATACAGCTAGATGACAGCATGGCCATCCATATACTCTTTGTATATATGTATAGATTCATTTGTTTATCTGCTCTTTCCCCAGGACTCCCCTTCTAGGCCTCAGTGTCCGTGGCTTTTTCTCCAGGGACCTTTCAACAACCCCCCCTTCCCTTTTCTTTCTGGGGTGGGGTGTAGTCCCTTTACTGTTCTATTTATATTTTTTTTATATACTGGAGCACCTTCATCATAAACCTCTATTTGAAAGCAGCTACAATGCAGGCAGATTTGCCGGAGACCTTATGTGACAGTGTTTTTAAAGTGAACATGAAATCTTCATGTATATACAACTGAATCAGATGTGAGTTGGTAAATATATATGTTCTTCCCATACTTATATGTTATTGGGTAGATGCACCAGTTTACTGTTTTACTGTCTGTGTTTGAATTTTATAGACTATATACATCCTGTTAAAACCCTGATGAAGGAGACGACTATCAGCTCTGAAAACGCGTTGGTTATAGGATATTGTATCTACACCTGTTGTATAGCTTGATTTTTCAGTTTTCATGACCATGTTCAGTATCTGTGTTTGAATTTATCTTTGAATAAAACCAACAATTTTTTATCTACAATTTGCTTCTTTAGTAGTGCCTTTAAAGTCCCACCCTAGGGGTTTTTCTCTTTTTTCATGTTCTAATTTTAAAAGCTTTTTTTTCTTTAGTTTTCTACAGAGGTAGAGCATGATTAAACCATTTGTTGGGTTTTTGTCTTTCTGCCAATATGACACTCTCATTTGGGTCATTATATCACAGTGAAGCTGAGGTGTCTTTCATGTCAGGCAGGAATTTATTTGTTAATGTTTTAGGTGTAGATTTGTTATTTGTTACACACATTGAAGTAACAGCCTTTAAGTGAAGCTATTACAATTTTGGGTCAGTTGTATTGAAATTTTTCTATACATTTAAAGGATTTTAAACTAATTCAGTATACCTGTTATTTTACAATTTCTATATTATCTTTCTCTAAGAAATAACCATTTATTACATTACAAAAGGCTCTCAAAACACTATGGCTTAGCTAAAGATAAACCACGGAATAAGTTCTTTTCTTAAAGGCATGTGTTCTCTCCCCAAAATCTCAAATGCTGTGTCCAGTAAGGGATACTGCATTTAAATTAATCTGTGCGTGTGTGTGTATTTTTCAGCTTGAGCTATCAAACTCTGTAAACAATAAGCTTTTTTACAATCAAAAGTAAGGAGAAACAAGAAAATGTGAGAAGGACACTAGCTCCTCCTAGCTGTAAATGAAAAATTAAATATGTATATGGAATATTTCCTTATTAACTTATTAAAAAGGAAAATCTTTATTTTAAATGCTTTTTTGTGTTTCTGGCATATTGAATAATAAAGAAAATATATATATAAAAAAAACACTGTACATTCCTGTTAATATTTGGAAAGGGAAGGGGAAAATTAGATCCTCATGTGTACAACTGCAGGCAAATACAAATAATACATCCATCAAATCTTAACATATTAGCTATCTTTAATTTGATAAGTAGTCCCTACAGACAGTAACATTTAAATGATGTTCACAACAAGTAGTGAAGTGTGTGTTTTTGACCCAGTTTCCATTAATGGTAAGTATATCAGAATTTCTGACTTCGTTCTCTGAAGGTTGTTTGTTATAATTAATTCAACATAAATGGCAATCTGCAAAATAATCCCTTGAGGGACAGATGCAGACCCATTAATTGGCTAGTGGATTCTGGCACTACTTAAGCTTTTGTTATGAAACTAGAAATGATATAATTTTTTGCTTTTTTTATTCAGGAACAACACATTGCCATGTTGTGGATGATTTCTGTTAATATAAATAGAAACAATTTTAAAACTTCATTAATTTTCAAACTGATACTGATTAACCTGTGTAGCTAATTTGTACATTTGGCTTTGATAAAGTTTTCTAATATTATGCTTATAAAAATATGTACATTTGGAACTTAAAGAAATGAGCTTTGAATGTAGGCACCTGCATTTTACTTCCCTCAACATATGTCTGACTTTTAGGCATTGGGACCCACAAAAAGAATCATAGGATTTTAGCTCAAGCTGAAAGGCTCATTTTTACAAGGACTTGCATTAAATATTGATTTTGTGAGTCATTACTGAATAACGAGTTCATTTAGTGAATATGCCAAACATGAGCCTCCATATTCCTTAAGTGCTTACTGACAGATTCATCTATTAGTAACCACAGCATTAAGGTTAATGGCCTTTGTATAGGGAAACACACTAACCCCAGTGAGCGCAAATAGGGGAAAAGTTGCTGACAGTTGCAAAATGTTTGTGGTCTATCAAGATAAAACTGTATTTTATTCTTAAACTCCAGTTTGGTTATGTATTCAGACCAAATAAAAGTCAGAGTAAAATTTAAATGCAGGCAACAGAATTACTTATGAAGTTCTACTTTATTTCATGCCACTTGATTTGATGGAATACATCTAATGCCGTGTACACACGACCGTCGGAATAAACCCTGAAGGTTTCTCAGACGGAACTCTGACGGAGTACACACGACGGTCTTGCCTAGTCAAACCAAAGTTCAACCGTCCAGAACGCGGTGATGTACAGCATGTACGACGGGACTAGAAAAAGGAAGTTCAATAGCCAGTAGCCAATAGCTTCCATCTCGTACTTGCTTCAGAGCATGCGTTGCTTTAGGTCAGTTGGAACAGCATACAGACGAGCAGTTTTCCCGATAGGAATTGGTTCCGTCGGAAATATTTAGAACATGTTCCATTTCTAGGTCCGTCAGAATTTTCTAAAAAAAAAGTCCGATGAGGCATACACATGATCGGAATAGACGATGAAAAGATTTCAAACTTTTTCTGTCGGACATTCCGCTTGTGTGTACGCGGCTTTTCTCTTCAGCTTTCTCACCCTTCATACATAGCAGGGTTGACTCAATAGAATGCAGGGCCCAAGGTGAATATCGAGCTTAAAGTGCATGTGCAACAATCTGTGGTCATGCCAAAATGTTAGCATACTTTTTTAGGCCGTAAATGCTAATCAACCACTTACCAGTCCTGCTCCACAAATAAATAGTTATAGAGAGAAAAGCCATAGTGCGTATGGCTAAAGTAGCATAGTTACATATAATTTAAGCCTATTCAAATACACACTTCACACATATGCTGCAATCTACAATTATTTTCCTGAATTACAGTGCCACACACATTAACCTCAAAACAAAGGATAATATAAAAAAGACAAAAGTTTCCATCGCATATGCAGTTCTGCGCCCAGAATATTGTCATAGAGCTAACACTTTGTCTAACCTACCTTACAAAAGAACTTCATTAAAACACTTGAGGGCTATTTAGCAGCCAGCAACCACTGGGACAATTAAAATCTTTGCTCAGGCATATATAATATACAACACAGTTTACATAATGAGCATTTAGAGGTATGTGAGATACAACATGTAATTTATTAAGTGAACAAGTCAGGACTATGTAAAGTACAACACAGGGAAGAGATTGCATTATAGAATATAGAGGTCAGAAATATGTAGCATACAGCATAGCCCATAGAAGGTACAGGTCAGGTCAATGCAACATACACACAGAACACAGTTTTCACCCAAGATTCACTCATTTTCCACATAAAACTCTATTAGGGAATGGATGAATCTTGGGTGAAAACTGTGTTGTGTGTATGTTACAGGCCTGACCTGTACCTTCTATGGGCTATGTTGTATACTACATAATCTTGAGAGAAAGTTATGTGAATCTTTCATGAAGGAATTGATAAATAGACCCTATAGTGTATATGGTGCAGGGCTGGGAGTGCATTTATATAGTGTTATGCCCCGTACACACAATCGGATTTTCCGACAACAAAACCATGGATTTTTTTCCGAAGGATGTTGGCTGAAACTTGTCTTGCATACACACGGTCACACAAATGTTGGTCCAAAATTCCAAACATGAGAACGCGGTGACGTACAACACGTACGATGGGACTATAAAAAGGAAGTTCAGTAGCCAGTGCGCAACCCTTTGGGCTCCTTCTGCATAATCTCGTGTTTATCTCATGTTAGTAGAAGTTTGGTGAGAGACGTTTCGCGCTTTTCAGCCTTGTGCTTTTCAGTTCATTTTTGCTTTTCAGTTTGTGCTTGTGGGTTCGTATCTGTTCTTCAGTGCATGTTGTCAGTATGTTTCTGTTTTTCAGTGCGTTCTATTTATAGTTCGCTTCTGTTTTTCAGTGCATTCTTGTCCGCTCGTTCCTGATTTTCAGCTCGTTCTTCTCAGGTCCTTTCTGATTTCCAGTGCGTTCTGTTAGTTCATTCTTACCAGCCGACCGTTTTCAAGCCATGTTGCGGGTACATACTCGTCGTAGAGTTCGTGCTGTGCTTGGGCTTGGTGTTGGAGTTCTTGCTTTGACCCAAGTCCAGTCCATGAACAGGGCGAGGAGGAGTTCATGGACGAAGAATTGGTTGCTCCAGCGCGACCAATTCTCACTCATGCCTTTGTTGCGGGAGATCCAGTAGAATAATCCTGATAATTTCAGGAATTATCTCCGGATGAAGGACCCCGTTTTTCACCGTCTGTTGGCTTTGCTGTCCCCTTATATTACGAAGCAGGACACCTGTATGCAGCAAACCATTACTCCCTAGCAGAGGTACTTGGCGACGGGGAGAAGTCTCCAGGATATTAGGTTCACGACTGGGATCTCCCCCCAGACTCTGGGAATCATTATTCCAGAAACCTGTTCTGCCATCATACAGGTCCTGCAGAAGGACTATATTAAGGTAAGTTTTATCCTTTAACATCACATTCTATGTATTTAATGTTTGCTAATATATTGTATTTCTTTCATCATTCCATAATTACCATGATTGTAATATGCTGTGAATGTCCTCTTTGTCCTCATGCATGCTGGAAGCTTTTAATGCTCCTTTGTTGTCCTTCATGCATATTTGCCTTCACTAACCTCCCCAGCATGCTATCCTGGGCCCATACACACCTAGCCTAATCACTTAACAATGTATTTTGTCAGCTCCATTGTAGTGCTTACCCTAAACACCCCCTAAAATGTGTCTAAATGTTATTTTTGTCCTTAAATTCAGGCAGAGTGCAAGATGTTTTTTTTGGGGGCCAAACTCATTTGGAACCCTCCCTCCCCCCCAACCGCTAAGTCAACCGATACCAATACTCTGTCTGCTGACTTTGCCAAACCCATACACACTATACCTACCTCTTTTGTGGTCATATTTATGGATGAATTCACCAAAGCATGTAGTGCAAGGGCCTGCCTGAATACTTTCAAATGGCACTGTTTAAAGTTTTGTTCTCCTATTATCTTGATTGGTAATTGCAGAATGTAAAAATGTGCTTCAGTTTGGACACTGTGCATTCATGTTTTTGGATTATGACACTTCTTACCTGTCCAGTGGGGTGCCAATAGTGTAATTAAGGAGGGGCTGGCCAAAGTATCACATATTATTTATGCATTCAGCTCTCGATGAAGTGGAGAGGGTTACCTGTCCAAAACATCTTCCCCCCCTAAAATTTTTACAATGGGTCATCAGACTGGGTGATGAAACTGATAAGTGTACCTTATAGTCTTGTGTTTAAATACTCATTTCAATAAATGTTATACTTATGTTGGCCAAGAATGTTTGAGTCTAATCTGCTTGCAATATTATGTGCAAAGGTACTAATTTTTTTTTGTTTGACTCCACAGTTTCCTTCAAACCCACAGGAATGGCAGACTGTGGCCTCCCAGTTTGCACAGCAGTGGAACTTTCCCAACTTCGGTGGGGCAATAGATGGGAAATATGTCCACATCATCCCACCCCACAACTCGGGGTCATATTATTATAATTATAAGGGGTAAAGTAGTATTGTGTTGTTGGCGGTGGTGTCGGCGACGTATGAATTCCTCTATATGGACTTGGAGAAGAATGGTTGAAAATGACTTTGGCATAATGGTCAGCCGGTTCTGCCTATTTCTCACTGCAATCAATATGGCAGAATATAAACGAAATCACATTGCTCTTTCATGCTGCATTTTGCACAATTTTTTATGCAAAAATGCAGCCAACTATGTGGCCTCAGTTGCGACTGAGGCTGGCTCACTGGACTGAAACATTACGGCGCTTGAAGCTGGCTGTCCTGGCTTGCCCCCCCAAAGCGCCCGCAAAGTACGGCAAAGCTATATGGAGTACTTTGTGGGTAGGGGGGCAATTGATATGCCAGATACAGTTTAAAAGCTATGGAAAATAATTTTTTTATAAACTGAATTCATATTTCTTTTGATTTACTGCTTGTGTTTCTTTTATCTGTCTCCTAGATTCTGCAATGGCCTTTATTTTGGGCATTTTCTTCAATAGAGCAAACGTAACTTATTTGATACATGAGGTGACAATCTCTTCTTCAGCTAACTATTATGTTGTGCTATGGGTCTGCTACACACACAACAATGTTTTTGTTGTTAATGTATGTAATGCATTAATGATAAAAATAATCATCCTTTTCATCTCCATGAATTAATTGTTTGGAGTCCCTAAATGGCCTTATCGGGGCAAATGTTAGAGCACTGTGGGGGTTATTTACTAAAGGCAAATTCACTGTGCACTACAAGTACACTGCAAGTGCATTTGAAAGTGCACTGAAACTGCACTAAAAGTGCACATGTAGTGCAAAGTGTATTTGCCTTTAGTAAATAACCGCCATTGCCAGTGTAACTACACCAACTTACTCCAAAAACTGGTACTGAGCATTGAAAGAAGAAGCCACACATCGTTGAGTATAAAACATTTTACTCCAAGCACATTCACATGTGCATTATAAAAGAGTTTTTTTTTTTTTTTTTTTTTCCTTGTCAAAAGAAGTTTATTGAGTATACAATGTTATAAAGATACATAAAGTAAGTTTACAAGGATCTATAAAGTAAGCTCATTGTTTTACAGTAGGGTTTATATAGGTAAATATCATGAAATTTCAAATATTAAACATTGGGTTCACGTAAACCTAAATTAAAGATATATATAATTTCCTTAGTTACTTTTGTAGGTATTTAAATGATTTATACCTACTATACATATTGTTTACAAGTAGAGTGTATATAGGTCAAATAAATTATGATAATGAGCTTTAATCGTAAGGTGGAGAAAAGGAAAGAGAAAGAAGAAAAAAGGGTTGAAAGGTAGAGGTATGGTCCACAAGGTTGTCCCGCTCGTCAGTTTATTATTCTTTTTAGTTCTCTTTGAAGCCTTAGAATGGGTGTCTCTGTAAGTCATTTAATCTGTTACCATGGCAACAGGACAGAGTCATTGAAGTTTGACAGGAACTGTTGTTTTATCCAAGGATGCCAAAGTTTTTCAAATTTTGGAATTTGATTTTGATCGATGGCTACCATCTTAGCATGGGACATTGTATTATTCATTCTGTGAATTGTTTCTGCTAGTACCAATGTAGGAGATTTCCATGCCTTGGCCACTGTTTGTTTTGCAGCCGTTATTAGTTGGATCATAAGTTTGAATTGAGAGAGTGTTAACCATTCCGGTTTTAGATTAAGTAAAGTTAAATATGGATCTGGTTGTATTATTTTTTTAAATATTTTAGATGCAATCACGAAGACTTCCTTCCAGAAGGTTTGGATTACTGGGCACGTCCACCATATGTGTAAATATGTGCCTATTTCTGGGCATCCTCGAAAACAAAGAGCTGAGGTATTAGGTGAATATTTTGCCACTCTAGCGGGTACAAGGTAGCAGCGAGTTAGGACTTTATAATTTGTCTCCAGTGCTAAGATGTTGGGTGAAGATGACTTAGATGTGAGCCATATGTTAGACCAGTCCGTGTCTTCTAAAGTTCGTCCCAGGTCCTCCTCCCACCTCTGAACGTAAGAGGGTCTATTAAGATTTGCTACTCCATATAATTGATTATAAAGTGATGAAATTGTACCTTTAGCAAATGGATCTTTTGTACAGATTGATTCAAAAATGGATAATTGGGATAATGGTGTATCCTTCTTTAGGAATGGTGTATAGAAATTTTTGATTTGGAGATATCTAAATATCTCAGAGTTTGGTAGATCATATTTTTCTCTAAGCGATGGGAATGAAAGGAATGATTTAGATGCTATGAAGTCATTTAGTGTCTGAATGCCTGATGTTGTCCAAGCTTTAAAAGAATTTGGGTAGATCCATGCCGGATAAAAGGCCGGATTTCTGATAAAAGAAAGGAGAGGATTGTGTGGAGATTGTAACTGATATTTGGTTTTTAGTTTATCCCAGAGAGATAAGAAGTGTTTAGTTATGGGATTATGAATTTTAAAGCGGTCTTTAGGATCAAGCCATAATAAATTTGATATTAATAGAGGGTCATTTTCTGAAGCCTCTATAAATACCCATAATGGGATTTCCTGTTTTGCATGGTATTTGGACAGACTGGCCAAATGTGCTGCTCTGTAGTAGTTAGTAAAATTAGGGTATCCCAGGCCTCCTTTATTTTTGGGAAGATGTAGTGTGTGTATAGGTATACGTGGTTTAGAAGAGCCCCATATAAACGAAGTTGCTCTTTTTTGTACTGTTCTCAAAAAATAGGAAGGAATTGGAATAGGGAGGACTCTGAATAGATAAAGCAATTTGGGTAGAATAGTCATTTTGATTGCATTAATCTTCCCTATCCAGGATAAAGGAAGTTGCGACCATTGTTTTATTAGATTTGTGATCTGTCTTAATACAGGAGGATAATTGGTTGAGAATAAGTCAGAATGAGATGCTGTTAAATGAATTCCAAGATATGGGATTGATTTTTCTGCCCATGTGAATGGGAGTGCAGCCCTAGCCGGGATCAATTCCATGTTTGTGAGTGAAATATTAAGCACTAGGCATTTTTTAGGATTAATCATAAGGCCGGATAGGGCTGCAAATCCATCAAGAGCTGGTATTAAGTTAGGACCAGAGACCTGTGGTGATGATAGAAAAAGTAATATATCGTCTGCAAATATACATAATTTGTGTGTAATACCTCCTACTTCAATGCCAGTTATAGTTTGGTTTGTTCTGATGTATTGGGCCATGGGTTCGAGTATAAGGGCAAATAATAAGGGAGATAATGGGCAACCCTGTCGGGTACCTCTTTCGATATTAAAGGCTTCAGATTTGTATCCAGCATATTTTATATAGGCTTTGGGTTTATTATATAATGCTTTGATCCATGTTAAAAAGTGGGGTCCAAAACCCCATTTTTGTAATGAATATTGCATATATTGCCAGGATACTGTGTCAAATGCCCTCTTAATATCGAGAGATAGAAAACATAAAGGGATTTTCCGTTTTTTAGCAATATGTGCCAATAACACTGCCCTGCGTATATTATCGCCTGCCTGTCTATTTGGCATGAAGCCTACTTGATCTCTATGTATTAATTTTCCTATAATGCTATTGAGGCGTTTTGCTATTATTTTTGCTAATAATTTAATATCGAGGTTTAACAGAGAGATAGGCCGATAACACAGGAAGTATCATCAGAAAGGGGTTTTGGGATCATACAAACAATTGCCATTAGTGTTTCTTGCCGAAAAGAATGTCCATCTAAAAGTTTGTTAAAAGTTTCAGTGAGAATGGGAGAGAGTATTTCTGAGAATGTTTTATAGTATAAAGCCAAGTAGCCGTCTGGGCCTGGTCTTTTGTTAAGTTTTAGGTCTTTTATGGCGTTAGCAACTTCATCTATAGTTATAGGCTCATCCAAACTGCTTTTTTGATTCTGAGATAACTCAGGTAAGGTTATTTTTGAGAAGAAGGATTCAGCTTCTGTAGGATTAAATTCATTGTTTGTCTTGTATAAAGTTGCGAGATGTGAGTGAAATTTATGGACTATTTTAACTGGATTACAAGTGTAAACATTTTTTGATAATTTCAAACGTATTGGTTTGAAAGATTTGTTAGTTGAATTTAATGCCCGATCCAAATATGTACCTGGTTTGTTTGTATTCATGTAGAAATTGTGTTTGGAGCGTTTGAGGGATTTATCAACTGACTCAGTGAGAAATAGATCGTATTCCAATCTAGATTTTTCCAGATGAGATTTTGTACTCTGAGATGGATTATCTTGAAATGATATGTAGGCTGCATTAAAATTGAGTTCTAGTTTTTTTGCTAGATTTTTGCGTTCCCGTTTAAATAGTGCCATTTGTCTTTGTATTGTACCACGCAAGACAGGCTTATGAGCTTCCCACAGTGTTATTGGGGAGATGTCTGTTGTATTATTAATTGATATGTATTCCTTTAAAGCTTGTTCAATGGCCATCTGATGTAGTGGGTGTTTGAGCATTATGTCCGGTAAGTACCACGTTGGGTCATGCGCTTTTGGTATGGCTGAGGCTATAGTAGTGTATACTGCATTATGGTCAGACCACGGAATCGGAATTATATCTGATGCAATAATTTCTGGTATCATTCCTATTGTTAAAAAAATATGATCTATTCTGGTGAAGGTTTGATGAGGGTGCGAGAAATAAGTGAATTTCTTTTTCATTGGGTTACTTTCTCTCCATGAATCTACCAGATTATATTTGGAAAGAAGATGAGAAAAAGGTAATCTAGAGGTTATTTTGGATGGTGTAAAAGGTGATTTATCTAGAAATGGGAGAAGGACCTGGTTCGAATCCCCACACATTATCACTGTTCCTATTTTGTGTGTATTAATCACTTGTAATATATGTGAGAGGAATGGTGTAGGTTGTTTGTTAGGAGCGTAGTAGGAAATCACCGTGATTGCTGTATCCATTATATAACCCATGAGTATCAGGTATCTACCTTCTGGGTCTTTAATTTCTGATGATAAGGTGAATGGTGTGGATCGGTGAAATGCAATTAGAGTTCCCCTTTGCTTGGTACAGGCAGAAGCCGTGTAAATTTGTTGATAAAAAGGAGAAATATATTTTGGAGTAGAATCTTTGGTGAAGTGTGTTTCTTGGAGGCATACTATGTGAGCCTTCTTGTTATGGAAAGTACGGAAGGCTTTGGTCCTTTTTTGAGGGACATTTATTCCCTGAACATTCAGGGAGAGTATATTCAGTGGTGCCATGACAATAGATCAAATAGTTTTGACTTACTTTTTGTTATGCAGAGCTGACTGCGCAGATCAACCTGTGTGGACTGAAGAGATGAATAGATAGAAAAGAACTCTCCTACTTCCGCGTGTGACGTCAGTGCGTAGTTCCTAGGCGGAGCTACGCACTGACGTCACACGCGGAAGTAGGAGAGTGTGGAACGCAGCTGAGGCGCACGCTGCGCAGCTGACGATCCTAGATGCCCTGCACTCTCCATACGAATTAGCTCACAAGCTGTGTGACTGTCTTGGTTTTTAAACTTTTTATTTATTTGGTTCTCTTGTATATCGTGATAAATAAAATACCTTAAAAGTATCACACTATGGAGCCCTGTTTCTTCTCTATGAGGACGTACTGAAGGATACCTTACAGCTGGAGCGGTGTACCCTGTGGACCCATACACATCTGATTGGAGTCTAATACTACATGCCTACTACCCCTGCAGGGGTGTAGGGAGCTGGTGAGTGGGGATCTTTGAGGGGGAGCACCGCAAGTCACTGGATCTGATCAGCTGTGTCCACGAAAGTCACCTATGAGGCTCGGTTCACACTGGGGCGACTTGGGATCCGACTTGTACGCCCTCAAGTCGCCCCAAGTCGCCCCAGAAATAGTTTTGATGGGAGTTAACGCTAGTGTCTTAATAGACACTACTGAAGTCGCTCCGACTTCAGAGCGTACTCCCTGTATTACTTTGATCCGACTTGGTAGGCGACCTGTACCATAGAAATCAATGGAAGTCGCCTCCAAGTCGGATCTCTCTGTAAAGTCAAGCGACTTTGCAGGGAAAACCCCTCCCTCCCCCCCTCCCTCCCAGAGAGCTGATTGGCCACAGGCGAAGTCGCCTGTCATGGAGGCGACTTCAAGTCGCCTCGTAATTTGCCGAAGTCGCGTCGGAGTTGCGTCGAAGTCGCGTCGAGGTCGCGTCGAAGCCGCCGTGCAAAGTCGCGCTAAAGTCGTGTTGCCCATGTGTGAACCGACCCTTACAGACGCTTTTTCACTTGTTGCTATTGGATTTTGTTATTAATTTTACACTATTTTTTCATCATTTTTTGATCTATTTTTTACCCAATCTTTACTAAGTTGATCACCAATTTTCACCAGCCTTATATTACCTAATGTGGAACTCTGCACTATATGTTTAAAGCTGGGACTATTCATATTCACTTTTATGCTTATAAGCATATTGGCACACATGGGGATTGATATAATCTTGTACTGTGGTTTATTTTAGTTTTATTTATTTATATGAGGTTTGGTCTACCACTGTTGACTTGTTGTCAATTAATATAAAATCTTTTTTTCTTTTTTGTTGATTAAATCACACGGTGCACACCTGTATATAGGTATGACTAAGACCTGTTAGCACAGCATATTCAGTTAACGCTGGATATCTAGACCCATCACTTAAAGAGGGATTACATAAGTAGGGGGTATAGTTACTATTACATCTTTCCGGATCCCTTTTGAGGCTCATTATATTGCAAATCAAGGTACCCTCACAAGGTAGCGCCACCCACCCCCTGTCAATTTTTCTGTATTATTAACTCACCCCTTCGGTGGTAAGTGTTAGGGGAGGCTGCAAGCCTTCAGGTCCGTGAGCGCGGAAACCCTTTTCTTAGTTTAAAAAGCTTCCATTACTTCTGGATTATTGAACATATTTGTCCTAAAAAGTAATAAATCTATTGTTATTACCTGATACGATATAACTGAACAAGAATTTCCTTATTTCACTTATATATTCTAAGGCTATATGAATCAGAAGTAATAAGAAATATAACTGGAATGTAACATGATCCCACACAGTGTGTGACTATCAGAATGCAGTTACATTCAGTTATAAATATAGGTTTTTTATAGAGAACCATCTCTTAGTATAATAAATGAAGAGATATCAGGAATTAGGATGTCAGTCCATTGAATCTTCTTGGTCCATGGATGATGTGGCATAACGGCCTCTTTTGTGAGAATGATGATTCCCATTTTGTTCTGAAATTTTCTGGGTGCTGCCTGAAGGTGAAGATGATGCCATTCTTCTGCGTGTGGGGGAGTTGCTGCTTGTGGGTTCTGTCAGATTTAATTTTAAAAGGGTTTGTTGTAGTTCATCTGCTGATCTGCTTCTGTAAATTGTACCTTGGTAGTTAAATCTGACTGAAAAGGGGAAGCCCCATTGATACATAATGTTGTGGCGTTGCAGTTCCATTAGTTGGGGTTTCATGGATCGTCTTTTAGTAATAGTAAGTTGGGATAGGTCAGCAAAAATTTGATAATTGTGTCCTTGAAAATTAAGTTCCTTTTTTTCTCTTGCAGCAATTAGTATTTGTTCTTTCGTTCTGTAATAATGACATTTTGTGATTATATCACGTGGGGGTCCATCTTTCTTTTTGGCTGTGAGGGCTCTGTGTACTCTGTCCAGTTCTAAACGTTCAATAGGGATATCTGGCTTTAGTTCTTGTAATAGAGCAGTAATAGTAGATTGCAGGTCTGTCACAGTTTCAGGTATTCCCCTTATGCGCAAGTTTGAACGTCTGGCTCTATTTTCGTAATCTTCGAGCTTAGTTTGAAGTATTAAATTCTCTTTTTTTAATTGTTCCAATTCTGTTATATTTTCCTGGGTTGTAATTTCAATTTCATCCATTTTTATTTCTAAGGCTGCGGTGCGGTTTCCCAGCTCTCTTATTTCTTTGGTTAGGCTTTTTGCTATTTGGTCTGAGGTTTGTTTTAAAGCCTTATGAAGCATCTTTTCAAATTGTAATAATATTACTGGGGATACTGAGGAGGCTTGTGGAGAAGTTTGTGAGAGGATTTGTTCTGTATCTGACTCAAATGGAGAGTCTTGCTGTGACATTTTCTGTCTGTGAGAGCGCCCTGATGCTGTATCTTGTGAGGTGACTGGAGCTGCTTCAGCTGCAGTGAGTGCCTGTGAGCTCTTTGTGAGGTGATTTTTATTTCTGCCACGGTTTCCTCCCAGTACCATATTTCCTGCCCAAACTTTCACAGTTTGTTCCCTGGGGCAAAAAGGTTCAAATGGATACCTTTTGAGCCTGCAGGCTCCGCTTTGTCCTTCTCTTCTCTCCTCAGCGGTGTGGAGCTCTAACAATGCATGTCTGCTCTGCTAGGCTCCGCCTCCTGCCTCCCCCTATAAAAGAGTTTTTAAACAAACCAACAAACTTTGGTGTATAACATGTATGTGTGACAGTATATAGCTTTTTTTGGCTAAACAGGCATGTTTAAAACCATAACATCCACAACTCAGGAACTTACAAAGTTCAACTTTGATAAAGTGACGGCAATATGAGACATTAGTATGTCAAAACTGTGTTGCTTTTGCCTTCATCAGATGGGGTGATGTCACCCCTGTAAAAGCCAAATTTTTAAGATGCACACAAATTGGTACTCAAAAATGTGATTTCCATCATGATCCTATGCCTAAAATGTGTGTCTTTTCCCTACATCTATTTTGATAGATGACACACAGGGGGTCATTTACTATAGAGCTGCGGTGCTAATTGCCGGTAATTAGCGCTAATTAGCGCTAAAACGGTATTCACTATAGCGCTGGTGAGAAAATACTCCCAAAATCGAATTTACTATAGTTCCCTGAAACCAAATAGCACCCAAACCCTTACTCTGCTAAAACCTGGAGTAGTGCACATGGAAATAATGTTTAGAGCATGATATAATTGCCTAAATGGTACTGAAATATGCGGTATATTATTTAAAGATAATCTGCTTTTAAACTGTGTAAAAAAGTGATTTCTACAATGAAACATCTTTAAAAGTCTGAAAAGTGAAAAATTCCCCGTTTTGGACAACTAGGTGCCAACACAACTGAGCATGCTCAGACCTGAAAATAACTCTCATTTTAACTCGTGTCTTTTTTACCCGGCGCTATAGTAAATACCAAAATAAGAGCTAATTAGAGAGCATTTTTTTGAAGTGAAAATCTGCTCTATTCTAGTCCAAATCAAGTTTCAGCCATTGATTCTAATGGAACAATTCTAACTTTCACAAAAAAACCTTTTAATGTTGAGATGAAATGTATCTTTCTCTGAAATAAATTTTCCTTTGCAACATTTATGTGTTTTTATGTGTATTTATGTGTAGGAGGCTCTCATATGTGGTAGCTTCGTGGCTTAGAGGTTAGAACTTCTGCTTAGCATCCCTGAGTGTCTGTGTTCAAATCCCAACCACGTTGCTTCATGTAGAGATGTTGTTTCATCTCCCAGATCCTATAACTATGTCTAAATGTAGTATTTATGTGTAGGAGGGTTCCACCACCATTGTAAGTCTTTTCCAGATACACTATTTAGCCAAAAGTATTGGGACGCCTGCCTTTACGCACACATGAACTTTAATGGCAGCCCAGTCTTAGTCCGTAGGGTTACAATTTGATTTGGCCCACCCTTTGCAGCTAGAACAGCTTCTGGAAAGGCTGTCCACAAGGTTTAATGTGTCTATGGGAATGTTTGATCATCCTTCCAGAAGTGCATTTGTGAGGCCAGGCACTGATGTTGGATGAGAAGGCCTGGCTTGCAGTCTCTACTCTAATTCAGCCAAAGGGTATTCTATTGGGTTGAGGCCAGGACTCTGTGCAGGCCAGTCAAGTTTCTCCACCTCAAACTTGCTCATCCATGTCTTTATGGACCTTGCTTTGTGCACTGGTGTACAGTCATGTTGGAACAGGAAGGGGCTTTCCCCAAACTGTTCCCACAAAGTTGGGAGCATGAAATTGTCCAAAATGTCTTGGTATGCTGACGCCTTAAGAGTTCCCTTAACTGGAACTAAGAGACCAAGCCCAACCCCTGAAAAACAACTCCACATCATAATCCCCCCTCCACCAAATTATTTGGACCAATGCACAAAGCAAGGTCCCTAAAGACATGGATGAGTGATTTTGGGGTGGAGGAACTTGATTGGCCTGGACAGAGTCCTGACCTCAACACAACAGAACACCTTGGGGATGAATTAGAGAGGAGACTGTAGGTCAGGCCTTCTCGTCCAACATCAGTGCCTGACCTCACAAATGCACTTGGAAGAATGGTCAAACATTCCCATAGACACATTCCTAAACCTTGTGGACAGCCTTCCCAGAAAAGTTGAAGCTGTTATAGCTGCAAAGGGTGGGCCAAATGAGTTTTGAACCCAATACTAATACTGGGATGCCATTACAGTTTATGTGCGTTTAAAGGCAGGCATCCCAATACTTAGGCCAATATATTGTATATTGCTTGTGACACTGAGCATGGCTATGGGTTTAGGGCTGGTTCACATCACAGAGATGCAGAGAACAAGTGTGAGGCTGCCTGGTGGCTAAGTGGGTAGCAGTTCTGTCTAGCAGTACCTGGGATGTTGGTTCAATTCCCCAACATGATAATGCTTGTGTTAAAGTTTATATGTTCTCCCTGTGTGGGTTTCTCACCACAATCCAAAGACATGCTGGCACTTTATTTGTCTCCTGTCAAAATAGGTTCTAATGTAAGAAAGTTAATGTTGGACTTTATATTGGAAGCTCATTGCATCCAGGGACTGATGTTAATGTTTATTAGCACTAATCATGCCCAGGGACTTGGACATTTAAAATTGTAGGGTTTACACTGCACAGGTACATATGCTTAGAAAACTGTTGCTTTGTTTATGTGGATGCAAATGGACTTTGATCTGGATGCACATAGCCAAGGGCTAAGACAGTTGCGAATACCCTGTTTCCACCACACCCAAGTGTTCGGTGATCCCACTCCCTATAGAATTCCACTCACCGACTTTCAATGCCCACACTCTCGTGTAAGGCTCAAATGCTTTCTGACTGCATCAAAGGGGTCACAATGGCAATCCACAAACTAGATTGATGTGCAAATCAACCAGATGTGCACATCAGTCTGGTTTGTGGATTGCCATTGTGACCCCTTTGATGCGGTCAGAAAGCATTTGAGCCTTACACGAAAGTGTGGGCATTAAAAGTCGGTGAGTGGAATTCTATAGGGAGTGGGATCACCGAACACATGGGTGTGGTGGAAGCTATAAGAAGAAATCACCATTTAAGGACTTTTGTTTATTTGCTGTTTGTGATTACATTTTTTTTTGGTATATTTTGATATATTCTATATTTGATTATATATAATATCACTTGTCACTTGGGGGATATATTATACATATTTTGCTTTTTCATTAGATTGCCTGAAATAGGGAATTCTTATATAAAAGGTATAGTTTTATATTTTAGCGCCACTGTGTTTTTTCACTTTATTTAGTCAATTTTTATTTAGAAAAACACTCTTTTTACAGTATTTGCATCTTTAAAGTGGCAGCTATAGAATAGATTTCACTTTGCAACCCTATGCGCAGTGGTGGTAAACCAGGTAAAAGGGAGGCGATATTACTTGTTGTTACCAAACGGTTGGAATACCCTGTTTCCCAGAAAATAAGACCTAGCGTGATTGTCAATGATGGCTGCAATATTAGCCCTACCCCCCAAATAAGCCCTACCCTGATAATAAGACCTACAAGGACTTTAACTAGGGCTTATTTGGGGGGTAGTGTTTCTATTGCAGCCATCACCGACAATCACGCTAGGTCTTATTTTTGGGGAAACAGGGTAGTATTATGTGTTCCTGCTCATCAGGTGCAATCACTTTAGACATACATGAAGAGACAGATTGAAAGATACTGGTGGGCGTGTACTTCTATTGGGCGTGTCAGTGTGCTAACAATACAACCTCTCTTATATAAAGGCCTGCAGTAGGGGGGTTTGTTTGGCCTGAGAAGGTCAGGTTTTTTGCTGTGATTTGTGGGGGAGAAGGAATGATATTGTGCATATTGACAAATGCCCAACTAGGGATATTTGATGAAATTCTTGTGCATTTTTTCAATCAAAAGTGGGTTTATGTGGCCATGCTGTCAATGTTGTGTGTGTATTGTTCCTGTCTGATCATGCAAACATCGTTTGGAAGCATCTGCTGACCTACTCTTATTGATCTCGTGTAATCGTGTACCCTGAAATGCAGCTTCCAGCAGAACATGGCCACCAATGTATGTATGTGTGGATTGTGGGCTGGTGGTGGGTGTTTTGAATAAGTCTTTTGTAATATTATGTTGGAATGCTTTGTAAGAATGACTCAAGTATGTTTCTATAATCTTGCAGATAAAAATGTGATGTGCTGCCCGTTATACACTGAAATTAAAGCTGTGTCCACTCTAAAGTTTTGTCAAATTTTAGATTGTAAGCTCCTATGAGCAGGGCCCTTAAAATCCCATTGCTAAATGTAGCACCATATATCCTGTCCAAATTTTTTTCAAGCTAGTAAATGAATGTACATTTTTTTTTCTGCTGGTAAAATAAAAGTACATTGAGTATATTGAGCTTTGTTGTGGTTTTTTTTTTTTCTTCTACTTTCCTTTCTCTTTAGTTTTTGTGGGTGGTGGTTTTGGGAAAGTGCAGTATCTCTTATTTTATTTCAATATGTATTTGTGCACCAAAAAACTAATCTCTTTGCCCTGGTTCACATTGTCATAAAGTCATTTAAAAGTTTTTGTATTGTCGGTCCGACAATACACATAAAAGTTCATTAATAAATACGGCATGGGATTTCCCCACAGGGGAACCCCGAACCAAAATTAAAAAAAATAAATGGCGTGGGGGTCCCCCTCAATATCCATACCAGACCCTTCAGGTCTGGTATGGATTTTAAGGGGAACCCCGAGCCAAAATTGAAAAAAAATGGCGTGGGGTCCCACAAAAATCCATACCAGACCCTTATCCGAGCACGCAACCTGGCAGGCCGCAGGAAAAGAGGAGGGGACCAGAGAGCGCCCCCCTCCTGAACCATACCAGGCCACATGCCCTCAACATTGGGGGGTGCTTTGGGGTGTCTCTTGTCATTTTTAACATTTTTGACACTTTTTTTGTGAAATGGTAGGGGTACTTTTGTACCCCCTTACCATTTCATACAGGGGGCTGGGATCTGGGGGTCCCCTTTGTTAAAGGGGCTTCCAGATTCCGATAAGCCCCCCACCCGCAGACCCCCACATCTACCGGGCAAGGGTTGTGGGGATGAGGCCCTTGTCCTCATCAACATGGGGACAAGGTGCTTTGGGGGGGACCTCCCAATGTTGAGGGCATGTGGCCTGGTATGGTTCAGGAGGGGGGGTGCTCTCTCGTCCCCCCTCTTTTCCTGCGGCGTGCCAGGTTGCGTGCTCGGATAAGGGTCTGGTATGGATTTTTGGGGGGGACCCCTCGCCATTTTTTAAAAAATTTTGGTGGGGGGTTCCCCTTAAAATCCATACCAGACCTCAAGGTTCTTGTCAGACCGGCAATTCATTATAGAGTACTTTTAAATGACTTTTTTTCCTTTGAAATGTGATTTTGCTGTCAGACTAAACACGGGAAAAATGCACCCCTTTACAGGCATACTATAGACACCCCCCAGGTACGAAATTTTAAGGAATATTACACTTTTATTGTTTCACTTTTAACATTTTTTTTGCTCCCAAAAAAAGTCATTTTTTAAAAAAATTTTTTGCATTGATACATGTCCCCTGGGGCAGGACCTCTTTTTATGGCAAAGAACTTGCATATAAGCCTTCAGTGAGAACTTTGGAATTTGCAGGTTCAAGCCCATTGACTTCCACTATTCCAGCATATGTGATCTGACAGGCATTATTGCTGGCAATAGCGCTGCTTTCCATTTGCATTAGCGCTGACTTTCTGAGAGTTGAAGTCTTTCTGGCCTTTTTTGAGAGCTTTTTTTTGGTACTGCAGAATAATTTTTTGGCGCTATAGTAAATGACCGCCACAGTGTGTCAACATGTGCTATCTGACATCATGGAATATCAATGTACGCGTTTTGTGGGTGCAACTCCTTCCTCGCAACTAAAATAGATGAGAGGAAGGGGTTGCACCCACAAAACGCCTACATTGATATCCCATGATGGCTGATAGCACATGTTGATACACTGTGTGCATCTTCAAAATTTGGCTTTCAAATTATTTTAAAATTTTGATAAAAATGTAAAATAAGATATTATTTTATGGCTAAAACATCAATGATGTTGGTGAGTCTTTTTTCAACATCATTGATGCTTTCCTTGACCTTCTCTAATTCACGATTGGACACCATTATTTCAGGATCTGTGCACTTGCACTGTGCACTTGCACTGTTGAAGTGAGTTTCTTCTTCCACAACATCCACATCACCTAAAAAAAAAAAAAATACACACCATGTATTATAAATATGCAGGCATCCATCTATTACCTGAAGCTGTGGTCTCAGACACTGACCTGTTGTGGTCACTATTTCGCCCACTTCCTGAACCTGAACCACCATCCTCATGGTGTGTGGGGATTTCCCCTTCTTCAGGAGTAGTGGGGTTCGTGGTGTCCTCAGATGTCCCGATTCTTTTCTCCCCTATGTGAATACAAAAAGGTATACTTAGCACACAGATATTTGAGACAAGAAATAGTAATATGAAACATTGCTTGGAAGTGTTATCAAATTGTCTGTTTTGGCAGAGTTCCA
Source organism: Aquarana catesbeiana (assembly GCF_042186555.1). NCBI lineage: Eukaryota > Metazoa > Chordata > Amphibia > Anura > Ranidae > Aquarana > Aquarana catesbeiana. Next base: position 323,551,099 of record NC_133327.1, on the reverse strand, counting down.
AGCTGAAGACATGATTTTTTTCCCTTTCCAAAGCTGGAATACTTATCTGTTTTGTTAAAGTTTCACACATGGAGAGACCCCTAGTATCCACTGGAGCACCTGCGTAGGACACCATAAAAAGGGTGTTCTGGTGTCCCACACTAGTGCCCCTGAGTCCAGATGTGTAAACAGCTGCTGAGTGTCCTCTCCTTACACTGAATTAGGTTTTGCATTTCATTATAGTTACAAACACATCTAGACAACAATGCACTAAACTTATTTTCATAGAAATAGGTATGAACAAATGTAGTTAACCTGCATCTGCCAAAAGCGTTGTATTAGTGATCGAACAAACGATGTTTAATACGAACAATTACTGTGCCCACGAACCTCAAACTTGCCATTTTAAACTGTACAACAGTAAAGAAAAGCACATGTGCCAGCACGAAAGTAATAATAATGGGAACATACGAAAAATACTACTTTTTAGAAGCAGTTTCCTGATCCTTCTGTACTGATCGTGCATCCTCAATTTCAGGTCTGACCAGCGTTTCCTCAATTGCTCCTTGGATCGTCGTACCCCAAAATTTCTGTGCAGACTTCTCACAACTTTAGTCATGATCTTGGCATTTCTCACATTTAGGTTTGGGTACAGTCCATACTTCCCATCATGGTCGGCCTCTTCAAGATGTCCACCATCTCCACCAAGGACATATTTGAGGCCTTATATCTCCTCCTGGATCGGGACATTTCTTGCTCCGGGCTTTCATCCTTGTTGCTGCTCTCTGCATGTGCTCTCCCACTGCGCCAAAAGAGAAGGGAGGGGGAATACACTAGAAAGAAGGTCAGGGGCAGAGTTTCACGCATTTGCAGTGTATATAAAGCATAACACGTGTGTGTTGTACGTACGATCTGTGAGCAGAGGATGGAGTAGCGTAAGCGCAGATCGTGCAAACTAAGGAACAATTTTAACTCGGGGCATCAGTGGTTAGTGGCCTATACTGCTTATAGATTGAGGCCTATATTGGGACAAGATTAGGAGAGTTTAGCCTGACATTAGGGTTTGTCTTGTGTTGTGTCTTGCAGAGAAAATGGATAAAATTACTGACCCAGACTTCCTGACAAACTTTATAGACAGGTACAGGGAGCTGCCCTGTCTGTGGCAAGTCAAAAACAGAGAATACTTCAACAAGCTAAAGAGGAAGGCAGCTCTGGAGCAACTGTTGGAATTTGTGAATTGGTGTATCCCACTGCAGACATCAACTATTTGAAGGCCAAAATTGGTGGCCTGAGGAGCACATATAATAGGGAGCGCAAAAAGGTCCAATATTCCATGAGATCAGGAGCAGCAGCAGATGATGTTTAGGTCCCCAGGCTCTGGTACTACGACAGACTGTGTTTTTTGTTAGACCAGACAGAACCCAGGCCATCACTATCTACACTTCCTTCCACACTTACTTCCACATCAGATGAGGCTTCAGAAGTCCAACCTGGGCCTTCCACCCAAGAAGAAGATGTGGAGGAGCCCAGCTTGAGCCAGGTATAGCATTGTTGAACATATTTCTTGTCAAAAATTGAATGATGTTAACTAGATGTTATTGATCACTAATTTCTGATTTAACAAAGTGGTTTCCATTTTAATAGGCAGTAGTAGCCAAAAATGATTGGGACAAGAATGAAAAATGCTGGGGTCAGAATGATAGTCTTTTCTATTTGTTAACATTCAATTTGCAACAGTCATGAGCTCAAAATTGTGTGTGATTGATGACCAAAAAACTAAAACTATGTCCCATTTTCATACACAGGAAAGTCCCAGCCAGGAGGAGGCCATGGAAAGTCTCAGCCAGGAGGTAGCCGCAGAAAGCAGCCTGACCGAATCCCAGGGTTCTCCCCTCCGCCTTCCAACAAAAAGGACGAGGAAGGCGAGAAACCTGGAGGAGTCAGCGACTACTTTGATTTTGCAGGCTTCTGCGGTCCTCACAACAACCCCTGGTGGCCCCGAGTCCTTTGGCTGTGTGACGGCCAGTAAACTGGAAGGAATGAAGGAGAGCCAACTTTTCATCTGTGAAGAGGTAATACTTGAGGCCCTAAACAAGGGGATGAGGGGCCATCTCACAAATAAAAGCCACGTGTGTGAGTTGGACCATACTCCACCACCTCCAGCAACACCACCACCACCTCCAGCAACACCACCACAGCCACTCAACCTACCACAGCAGCCTGGAAGAAAGAAAGTGTTGAGAGTGATGGCCTGGGTTTGGTGTGGTCTGGCAAAAGATGCAGGCTGTTGTAAGACCACAGCCTCGGGACATATACAGTATGTCATCTGCTGCTGCTCCCGATCTCTCGGAGTCCTGGATCATATTGTGCTCCCTATTAAATTGACTCCTCAGGTTACCAATTTGGCCTGTCAAATAATTGATGTCTGCCCTGGGGTACAAAGACTTCACCCTTTCCAACTGTTTCTTTGTGAGTAGGCAGGCACATTTCAAAAATACAATGTTAAATTAACATGGGACACCAACACCAACCTACCTATATGAGGTAGAAAAAAATACAAGATAATAATGGTGTTGTGGTAATTTGACACACAAAATGAAAAAAAAATATTATGGAGATCACTATAAAAAAAATGATTCTGGAGATCTGGAGAAATAAAAATTACAAAAAAAGGAGATTACTATAAAAATTTAAAAAAAAAAAGATCTTTCTGGAGATCTCGATAAAAAACAAAAAACAAAAACAAATATTATTCATGAGATCACAAGAAATACTAAAAAATCAGTTTGTCAGAACTCTGTGTGAATATCAGCAGCAAAGTAACTTCATTATTCTAGCATTATAAAGAAGAAGAGAATGCACTGCATTGAAAGATTTCCAAATTTGCAGCGTGATTTCCAAATTTGCAGAGACTGATAGTGAGGACTCATCATGCATTAACACCATAGCAAGTAGAAAGTTTGTAACCAGAAGACCTAAAGACTCTTTTGCCTGATTCTCCAGCAACTGCTTAAAGTGTATGTAAACCCCAATTTTTTTTTCTTTAAATATCACACTGTAGAGTATAAGATTTCCTATCATTTGAGCCCATTCTTGCCACACAGAGTTAATCCATCTCTGAGCAATCCTCTTTTATTGTTCAGTGAGATAAATCTTGACAAACTAAGAAAAACTTTGTCAAATACTCCCCCTTGCTGTGAGTGACAGGTGATTTACATATCTTGTGCACTAGCCTAAGAGACATGCAGTATTTTTTAATTCCCTCCCACTCCTTTCTTCAGCGGCTATGCAAGGATTGGATGTTCCACACCTCAGCATGATTTGGAATGCTGAAGTCATGTGGTTACTTTCCTGTCTTTTCACTGGATGTTAGAGATCATAGTAGAAGTTCAGTGTAAGAAATACACAGGAGAACATGCACATTGACAAGGGGAGTGTAGAGGTGGGCGGAGAGTCTACTGACATCACGACTCCACCCACCGAGCTCCAGACAACAGACCCACCCACAGAATATGCAGTTTTTCGGGTCTAATAACAGACAGAGGGGAGACATTTGACAGGTAGAGATACATGCAGGAGGCATGTATATCCTTATAGATAACCCCTATGGCAGTAGTTTAGAAAGGATGACATTGGGTTTACATCCACTTTAAGAAGCTTGAGTCCTAGTTGTCAACAGGGATCAAAACACACAGTAACCAGAGTTAAGTACCTTTTAAGCTTATTTATACTGTTATGGACCATAGTTTCTGCTATGTTTCTATTTGCTAGGCATCTTGCTTGATATATCTGTCAGTATTATTCTGTATTCCTAATATTGTAATAGTTTTGTATGTACAGCATTTTTGTTCGGTAAAAGCACATTTATACACTGCACAGGTCTGGGCTTCCTTGCTTATACCGCAAAGTAACCTAGCTAGATAGACTCAAGCAAAATATTAAAGCAAACAAAAGAGCAGCTTTCTTCAGAAAAAAATAAAGCAAATAAACCATAATCCTGGTATCATCAAAACAACGTAATGGATCACCACTGTTCTGTCTCAAAGAGCAGATAGATAAACCTACTTATCCCAATAACTGTAGATACCATATTTCTTTGATCTCAGTTTTATTAGAACAAGCCAGGTGAAACTACAAAATAACAGAAAATTGACCTCAATAAGTATAATATTGCATACAATACAGCATACATTGCATAAACAATGATATACAGTACAAGATGGGATAGTAAAAACGTACTTTCTCTAAGGGGTGATGGCGATAGATAGAGAAATACATGTGTTGTTTCCTGAATGTCTTCTCAAAGAATGGTGGCTGTTTCACTTCCTGTGAAGAGTCTACCCAGAATTCCCTGCTTGCTGACAACTTCCTCAATTACACATACAAATAAACAGATAAACAGAACTGCAGCAATACCAAAAAGGTACACTAGATGGAGCCTGCACACCACATATGATTGTCTTAAGTAAATTACACATTTTGCATGTAAATTAAACAACACTGGTACAAATAACCAGTGTAAAACATCAGCAAGACATCTGGTGGACAGAACACTCCCCGCCTGACATCAAGTGATGTCACTAACAGAGTCCTCTGTAGAAAGCAACAGAATAAGTTCAGTCACTGGTCTCAAGAATACTTTAACCTCATTCTGTTGAAAGATCTTGACCTTGACCTTACGGACACGATTATCCTTGCTTGGCAGTACTTTGGTGATCAAACCTAAAGGCCAGATATTCCTAGGTGTCTGGCAATCTTTCATGAGCACAACATCACCAGGTTTAAGATTAGGCTTTTCAGTGTGCCACTTTCTCCTTACTTGTAGAGTAGATATATATTGTTCTCTCCACTGGTTCCAGAAGGTATTGGCAAGGGTTTGTGCTTGTCTCCATTGACGTTTGTAAAGGTCATTCTCACAAAACTCTCCAGCTGAAGCACCAGCAAGACTAGTCTTTTGCGTGAGTAACATGGCAGGTGTGAGGACCACTGGATCTTCAGAGTCATTTGAAATGGATGTCAAAGTTCTGACGTTAATGATAGCTGTAACCTCTGCCATAAATGTCACTAAACATTCGTGAGTAAGTCTTGCAGTTCCTACTTGTAGGAAGATAGAGTCAAGGATTCTGCAGGCTATGCCTATCATCCTCTCCCAAACACCTCCCATGTGAGAAGAGTGAGGTGAGTTGAAGATCCACGTGTAGTCTTGTTCACTCAAGTATCTTTCTACTGTAAGAACATCCAAGTTAGAATGAATTTGAAGTTCTTTTACTGCTCCTACAAAGTTAGACCCTCTGTCAGAGCGAATGAGTTTCACTGGGCCTCTGATTGCAATGAATTCAGCTAGTTTTGCGGCTAATACTGCAACACAAAGTTCCAGCCTGGGTATGGTGTGTTCGGAAAGTGGTGCACGTTTTGCTTTCCACATTATAAACCCTATGTGACATTGTCCTTTAGTGTCTATGGTTTTCAGATAAGCTACAGCAGCAATTGCTTTAACAGAAGCATCCGAAAACACACAAAGTCTTTGCATCTGAACGTCAGCAGATGACAGAGGAGCATATGGTCGTGGAATTTTAAAGTTGGATAAAGCTGTTAGTGAGTCCTTCCACTCTGGCCATAGGTTCTTTTTGTTGGTGGGGAGAGGGTGGTCCCAATCTAGCGACTCACTCACAAGTCTCTCAGTAGTGCTTTACCCTGGATGGTGACAGGTGCTGCAAAGCCTAAGGGATCATATAGGCTGTTTATGGTAGACAGGACACCTCTATGAGTAAAAGGTTTTTCTTCTGTGTTTACCTGGAAGGTAAAGGTCAGCTCTTAAGTCCCAAAGCAGACCAAGACTGCGTTGCATGGGAAGTGAGTCTGTGCCTAGATCTAAGTCCTTTAACTTATTAGAACGATTTTGGATAGGAAAGGCTTCTAAAACTTATCTACTGTTGGAAGCAATCTTGTGGAGTCTTAAGTTGGAACAAGCAAGCATTGCCTGAGTTCTTTTGAGGAGACTGATTGCAGCTTCATTTGTGGGTAGTGATTTCAAGCAACCGTCTACATAGAAATCGTTGTCCACAAACTGTCTGACATCTGACCCATACTCTAACTCCCCAACTCTAGCAGAGTGTCTGAGGCCATATATAGCAACTGCAGGGGAAGGACTGTTGCCAAATATGTATACCCTCATGTGGTATTCTGTGATGTCTCCAGAGGAGTTGTTGTCCCTGAACCAGAGAAACCTCAGAAAGTTTCGGTGTTCTTCTTTAACAAGAAAGCAATAGAACATTTGTTGTATGTCTGCCATGAATGTGACTGAATCTTTGCGAAAGCGAAGAAGTACTCTTAATAGTCTGTTGTTAGGGTCAGGGCCAGAGAGAAGGACATCGTTTAGAGAGACACCCTCATGCTTGGCGCTAGAATCGAACACCACTCTAATCTGCCCTGGCTTCTTAGGGTGATAGACCCCAAATATAGGTAAGTACCAGCATTTCTCTGAGTCTTTGAGGTTTGGGGCTTGACCATTCTGGAATATTTTCTCCATGAAGGAAAAGAAATGTTCTTTCATCTCTGGTTTCCTTTGAAGATTGTGTCTTAGGGAAGTGAGACATTTATATGCTATTTCTCTGTTGTTAGGCAAACATCGTCTTTGTGGTCTAAAGGGAAGAGGTGCAACCCAGCTATTAGTCCCGTCTTTCTCCATACTCCTTTCCATAACTTCTAAGAAGAGCCTATCCTCAATGGACATTGCTACTTGGTTGTCTTCCTTTGTTCTCCTGAACACTGTGCCTCCTAAGTTGCTTTGGTCATTGTCATAGGTATTGTTGTCACAGAGGGGACTTAGAAAGAGAAAAGGAACAGGGTTGTTGTGTGGTAGCTCCTTTATGAGGACGTGATTCTGACAGGGTTGGAAAAGAGAAGGACGATCATTCTTGAGGGTACCAGTGAGCAGGTTATTAATAGATGCAGGTTTGTGTGCACCTCCCAGGCAAACATCACTGATAATGACCCACCCGAGATCCAATTTTTGGGCATATGGGGCATTTTTATGACCATTGATCAGTTTTCTTACTTTGTGGACTTGCAAGATATCCCTTCCTAGGAGTAAGATTATCTGAGCCTGATCATCTAGTTCTGGTATGAGATGTGCTATGTGATTCAAGTGAGTCTGGTGAGCTACTGCGTCTGGTGTGGGAATCTCTGATCTGTTGTCTGGCATCTGGTTGCACTCTATTATGGTTGGTAAGGGTAGGCATGTCTTACCATCCATAGATTCAATTTGTAGGCCATCAGCTCCTCTCCCCGCCGTTTCCACTGTACCTGCACAAGTCCTAAGGGAGTAAGGACTGCTGGGGCCTTTAAGGTTTAGAATGTCAAAAAACATAGATCTAGCTAGTGACTTGTTACTCTGATCATCCAAGATGACTGAGAGCTTGACTGCTTTGTCTCTGCGTCCTTTTGATAAACTCTCACAAGACAGATTGTAGAGCAGGATCTGCCACCTGTACTTCCTTTGCAGACTTCAGTGCACTGTGAAGTGATTGCTATTGCGTCTGTACTAGAGTCTTTGGTCTCCCCGTCTTGCTCCTTGTCCCTATGAACAGGTGGGAAAGTTCTTGGAGTAGGCCTTGGGTGTAGAGCTGTGTTGTGCTCTGTGCTGTCACATTCTGTACATTTGACACTGACCTTACAGTCCTTGGCGATATGTGTGGACAAAGAGCAGCACTTGTAACAGATGTTGTTCTCTTTGAGGAAAGCTTTGCAATCCTGGATGGTCTTTGTCCTGAAGGCTCTGCATTCCAGAAGAGAATGTGGCATCTTATGTAGAGGGCAGAACTTAGTAGGGTCGCTGTCTTGATCCCCTGGCTGAAACTCTACAAATGTGTGGGAAGAAATGTTTGTTTTGTGCACTGCTACTGGAGCTCTGAGTTGTTTAGGGCCAGAAGAAGTGGTATAAGACACTGGAAAAATGAAGCTGGGGTCATCTTTCATTCCTGCTTGTCTGTCTACAAAGTCCACAAACTCACTAAAGGGTGGAAAAGGCACATTGTGTTTTCGTTTGTAGTTACAGCCATGAGTAATCCATCTTTCGTGTAACTCATAAGGAAGTTTTTGTGCTAAGGAGTTAATACCTCTAGCAGAGTCAAGATAAGAAAGGCCAGGTAAGTCCCCTTCTGCTTTAGCCACTTGTAACTCCATACACAGGTCACTGAATTCTCTGAGTCTTTGGTAACCTCTGCTAGGTATTTTTGGGAAGTCTTATTTCCTTTTAAACAGCGTACTCTCTATAGCCTCTGGTGAGCCATAACATCTATCCAGTCTGTTCCAGATGTTTGCAAGGCCTATCTCACGGTGGTTTATGTTAATGTCTCTGATCCTTTTGGCATGTTCAGCAGAATCATTGCCAAGCCACTTTACGAGGAGTTCTATCTGTTCCCTGCAGGATAGATCTAGACCTTGAATGACACTCTGGAAAGCGGATCGCCACGCCCTGTAGTGTTGAGGGGGATCACTAAATTTGACAAGTCCTTGGGTAACTAACTCTCTTTTGGCCAGGAACTTGGCAAAGTCTACAGTAGCCTGATTGGCATTGGGGTAGGCTGCTGATGTATTGTCGTGCGGTATAAAGGCATACCTGGTAGAAGTCTCTTCTTTTGGCACGCTGGGTTCAAACTTGCATAAGGTAGGCAGTTCGTACCGTCTCGTTGCATACACTTTTGGAGTGAAGACTGGTGTTTGATGCTTGTATGAAGACTGGGTACTGGGTTGTGGAGTAGAAGGTTTGGCTGGAACTGGAAAGTCTGGAACTCTGTCAGATTTTTCCTGCTTGTAGAACTGGGGTACAAGGTTGTCTTGTTGCTGCTTTATTTGATGTGACTCACTGACGTCATGTTTAATTTCTTGTTGTGAGATGCTGCTTGGGTCCCAGTGCTGGTGGACATAATCTGACGTGCGTTGTGAAGAATCTTGTTGGTCCTCCTCTAGACCCAGTATGCTGCCTACTCTTGGTTCATCGAAGATGGCTGCTTCTAAAGCTTCTGCTTCTGCAATGGCGGTGGCAGCGTCTCTTTCTACTGCCAGCTTTTCCATGTTAGCTTCTAAGATAGCTTGCTGCAATTTCAGAGATGCTTCCTGTTGGGCTAGCTCTTCTTCCAGGCGAATTTCTTTTCTTCTCTCTCTCTTGTTCCATGTGTACTCTTTCTTGCTCCAAGCGTACTCTTTCCTTCTCTCTCTCTTGCTCCAAGCGTACTCTTTCTTGCTCCAAGCGTATTCTTTCCTTGTCTCTCTCTTGCTCCAAGAGTACTCTTTCCTTCTCTCTCTTTTGTTCCTGTCTCACCTTTTCTGCATCAAGGTGGGCCTTTTCTTTTTTCATCTGCAACTTTTGGTCTGCGAATGCGGCCCTGGCTTTAGCTGTTTCGGCTTTTGAACGGGTGATAGCTGCTGCATTTGCGACAGATGACTTAGATGAGCTTGCTCATGAACGTGTTTTGTAAGAAGATGTCCCACTGTGAGACATGACTGCGGGGAAGAAGCTGTCTTGCTGTATAGGGACCGTTCTAGTGTCGATGCTGCTTGACAGAGCGCATCTCTGTGTAGCGTGGCTGCTTGCTTCGCCTGCCGCAGGCCTGTATCTTTAAGGCTTCTGACTGTATGGATACTTCATAGCCCCAGGCTGTACAGACTTCCGAAGTTGGCTTATCTTCCCTTCAGAGGTCAGCTTAAAAATTTCACTGTTCTGTCTCAAGGAGCAGATAGCTAAACCTTCTTATCCCAATAACTGTAGATAACATATCTCAGTTTTATTAGAACAAGCCAGGTGAAACTACAAAATAACAGAAATAGACCTCAATAAGTATAATATTGTATACAATGCAGCATACATTGCATAAACAACAATATACAGTACAAGATGGGATAGTAAAAACTTACTTTTTAAGTTCTCTAAGGGGTGATGGCGATAGATAGAGAAATACATGTGTTGTTTCCTGAATGTCTTCTCAAAGAATGGTGGCTGTTTCACTTCCTGTGAAGATTCTACCCAGAATTCCTTGCTTGCTGACAACTTCCTCAGTTACACATACAAATAAACAGATAAACAGAACTGCAGCAATACCAAAAAGGAACGCTAGATAGAGCCTGCACACCACATATGATTGTCTTAAGTAAATTACACATTTTGCATATAAATTTAACAACACAGGTACAAATAACCAGTATAAAACATCAGCAAGACATCTGGTGGACAGAACAACCAATAATACAACAGAATCACACTTGGTTTTAGGGTTCCTATCTACTTCAGGGAACAGGAAGAGCTGCTGGAGCTGAGCAAAACAGAATTTCAGTGCCCAGATACCCCACACTTGTTCACAGCTGTGAACCACTCCACACTATCTCAAAGACATGTGCTGATTCCTCCCCACTGCTTTTCAAGGCTACCTTGCAGGGTTTGGGGGCTCTTTTCCACCCAAAGGCTCCCAAGCTTCTTAATCTGGGTCCAATCCAAAGAGTACTGAAATCAGTCCTCTCCCACTTGACTGGACTATACTTGAACCTCTCACCCTGCATGGGTGAGAACCACTGAGTACTAAAAATGTTTGTCAAACTCTCCCTTAAAGGGACCACAACCCAAATAGTGTGGGAATATATCTCCAAGTCAGGACCCATCCCTGGCGTCTTATACACTAGGACCCGATTTAAAGCACAGGACAGAGTAGGCATGCAACATACACCACCCTAATCCTCACATCATCATTTTCTTGCTTTGAAAAATCCCAAATCTGGGTGTAATAAAATGTTTATTTAAGAAGGCTTGTTAAGTAAGTTTTCAAAGCAAAGAGCACTGGTAATGTGTAAAGTGAACCATGTGATTAAAAGATGAATTGGTTTTTGTGGATTACTACACTCTTTGCAATATACTAGGAATTCTGCATAAATAACTGCCTTGGGAAAAACAAAATGTTATATGTATTTGCACACAAATGTTTAAGACAATAACAAGCATGTATTTTAATTTGTACCAAAGTGCACATATGCATAAAGTGTATACTAAAAATATGTGTATAGAAAAATGCAATAACTACCTTAGGCTTCTTTTTAGTAAGTTTAAGCTTTCTATTCCGATTTTATTTTTTAGGTTAGAGAAAGACGAGATAGGCAGCTATACTTTGACATCTCACTGACAGCCATCCCAAAGCTGAAGGATGTCCTGGCAATGGGATAGTGATAAAAAACATTTTAGACATTTCATTTTACATTTGTCAGAATAGTAATACTGAAAAGGGTACATAGAGGGAACCGTATCAGATGAATTGTGGATACAGAGATTTATCTGGAAGCTGTCAGGAAAAGTGTCCCTACACCAACACATGATTTTGACCTCTCACCTTTCATCATCATAAGGAGCCTTTTATGTTCATTTCATATCTTATATGCCATGTTACAGAATTTGACGTTTGACAAACCATCAGATTTTACCTAGGCAGAAATGTATTTTGCATATGCTTTATATGCATATACTGTAATATTGGCTGTATATATAATATTGTACTGTTTTGTTAAAATAATTATACACTAATATATGGGTAATAATAATAATAATAATAATAGCAACTAATCAAATACTCATCTGCATTTTATAAACTTAAAATAGTTTTTTTTAAGTTGACCTAGCCTAATTTTATATTAATCGCATGCATGCTAAGTAATGTGTAAACATGTAGGATCCCCCTAGCTGCAAAACATGGCTGAACCTTCAGATAGTGGGCTATAGTAATACGAGTCATAAGGATTTAAGTGCAGCGTTAAGTAACTAGTGATATATGTAATAATGCAAACATATAAGTGACAGTCGACTTTATATTGTGGAATATGTATTGTACTACTTGGCCAGCGTTCTATGTTGTAATGCCAATTGAATTATAGCATTACTATTGTTCATGGTTCAATAAAGCACTTACTGGTTATACATTTTTTTTATTATTCTGGATTTCAAGATATTGCTGTCTAAAGCCCCACCGGGGAAACTGTCCATTTTTTACCATTATTGTTTTGGGGTGTGCAGCGCATGCCTCTCTCCCACATGTGTTTTTCTCTTTACTGTGTAAACATGTAGGATCCCCCTAACTGCAAAACATGGCTGAACCTTCAGATAGTGGGCTATAGTAATACGAGTCATAAGGATTTAAGTGCAGCATTAAGTAACTAGTGATATATGTAATAATGCAAACATATAAGTGACAGTGCACAATTAAACATACATTAATGACACTGCCTGCAAAGCAAGACTAGTATGCAAAAAAGTGAGACAACATCTACACAGGGTGGGGAGGAATTCATGGACCAAGAATTGGTTGCTCCAGCGTGACCAGTTCTGTCATATGCCTTTGCTCCGTGAGATCCGTGAGAATAATCCTGATGATTTCAGGAACTTTCTCCAGATGACGGACCCCGTATTTCACAGTTTGTTGGCTTTGCTAACCCACTATATCAGCAGGCAGGATACCTGCATGAGGCAAGCCATCACTCCGGAGCAGAGGCTAGTCGCCACCCTGCGGTACTTGGCGAGGGGGAGAATCCTGCAGGACCTCAAGTTCTCGACAGGCATCTCCCCCAGGCTCTGGGGATCATTATCCCGGAGACCTGTTCTGCCATCATCCAGGTCCTGCAGAAGGAATATATTAAGGTAAGATTTTATTGTATATAATGTTTGTTAATATATTGTAGTTCTTTCCTCATTCCCTAATTACCATGATTGTAATATGCAGAAGGAATATATTAAGGTAAGATTTTATTGTATATAATGTTTGTTAATATATTGTAGTTCTTTCCTCATTCCCTAATTACCATGATTGTAATATGCTGTGAATGTCCCCTTTGTCCTCATGCATGTTGGAATTTTAGGTTTTACTTTTTGTCCTTCATGCATATTTGCCTTTACTTACCTCCCCAGCATGCTCTCCTGGCCCTATATCCACCTTGTCTACTCAATTAACAATGTATTTTGTCAGCTCCATAGTAGTGCTTTACCCTAAAACCCCCCTAAAATTTAGAAAATTGTGATGTGTGTTTGAAATTCAGGAAGAGTGGCAGAGTGGCAGAGGCTTTTTTTTGGTGTTCCAAAATCATTTGGGATCCTCCCTCCCCCCAACTGCTAACTCAGCTGATAACAATCCTTTGCTGACTTTGCCAAACCCTTACACACTATACCCACCTCTTTAGAGGTCAGATTTATGGATGAATTCCCCAAAGCATGTAGTGCAAGGGCCTGCCTGAATACTTTCAAATGGTACTGTTTAAAGTTTTGGTATCCTATTATTATCTTGATAGTTAATATCAGAATGTAAAAATGTGCTAAAATTTGTACAGTGTGTATTTATATCTTTGTATTATGACACTTCTTACCTGTCCAGTGGGTTGCCAATAGTGTAAAGTAAGGAGGGGCTGGCCAAAGTAATACACATTATCTAGGCATTCATCTCTCAATGAAGTGGAGAGGGTTACCTGTCCAAAACATATCCCCCCCCATAAAATTTTACAAATGGCCCATGAGAGGGGGGAGGAGGAATCTGATAGGTGAACCTTATACTTTGGTCTTTAAATACTCCCTAAAATAAATGTTATACTGATGTTGGCCAAGAATGTTTGTGTCTAATCTGCTTTCCCTGTTTATGTGCAAAATGATTAATTTATTTTTCTTGTTTGACTCCACAGTTTCCTTCCACGCCACCGGAATGGCAGACTTTGGCCTCCCACTTTGCCCAGCGGTGGGACTTTCCTAACTGCGGAGGAGCAATTGATGGGAAACACGTCCACATCGTCCCACCACCCAACTCGGGGTCATACTATTACAACTATAAGGGGTTCAATAGTATTGTGATGTTGGCAGTGGTGTCGGCTACTTATGAGTTCCTGTATGTGGACGTGGGGAAGAATGGCCGGATGTCCGATGGTGGAGTCATTGCCCAGACGGAGTTCTACAGGCGTCTCCAGAATGGCAGCTTGGACTTGCCACCTCCAGAAGACAATGTGGAAGGACTCCCATTCGTCTTCATTGCTGATGAAGCGTTTGCGCTGGGGGACCATCTTATGCGGCCATTCCCTATGAGGACCCTCACCCCGGACCAGAGGGTTTTTAATTACCCTCTCTAATTACTCTTAGCCAGAAGAGTGGTGGAGAACACGTTTGGAATCATGGCTAGCCAGTTCCGCCTATTTCTTACACCCATACACATGGCGGAGTATAAACTGAATCATATCATCCTGGCGTGCTGTGTTCTCCACAACTTTTTAAGGTAAAATTCTTCCAACTATGCTGCCTCAGTTGGGCCTGAGGCCAGAATTCAAGTAAATGAACCAACCCTGACGGCGCTTGAGGCTGGCCGTCCTGGCTTGCCCCCCCTGAGTGCCCGCAAGGTCCGTCTTAGATACCTTGATTACTTTGCGGGTAGGGGGGCCATCAATATGCCAGACAGTGTCTGATACATTTTTCAAATAAAAAAAATTAACTACTAAAATTTTTGGTGACATTTACTGCTTGTGTTTCTTTTAGCTGACCCCAACAGAAACGTGGGGAGTCCTGAAAATGGCGTGATTGTGTAACCTAAAAAAGCACTGTTGGGTGTTATTTACTAAAGGAAAATACACTTTGCACTACAAGTGCACTTGAGCCTGCACTGAAACTGCACTTGTAGTGCAAAGTGGATTTGCCCTTAGGAAATAACCCCCATTGTCACTGAAAACAACAATTTTACCACCACAAAATTTTAGGAGCATTGAAACAATAATCCACACATTCTTGAGTATCAATGTTTTTAATACCAGCACAATCACATGTGCATTTCTAAAAGGTTTTTAAAACAAACCAACATGTTTGTTGTATAACAATTTTTTGGGTCACATTAATAAAAGTAGAAATGTCCATTTAAGGTAAAACAGGCATGTTTCAAACAAACAAGAAATACACAAATCTGGAACTTACAAAGTTCAACTTTTGTAGAAATCGAAGGCAATATCAGACATGAGTATTTATAAACTGTGTTTGATATTGTGTTCAGATGGGGTGAAGTCACCCCTGGAAAAGCCAAATTTTGAAGATGCACACAAATTGCCATATGTCAACATGTGCTAACTGCCATCACGGGGGATCAAGGGACATGTTTTGGGGGTGCAACCCCTTCCTCACAGCTACTTTATTATTCAGGAAGGGGTTGCACCCCCAACACGCATACATTGATCTCCCGTGATGGCAGATAGCACATGTTGACACACTGTGTGCATCTTCAAAATTTGGCTTTTCTCGAATATGTCCAAAAATCTGAAAAAAAGTAAGGGATTTGGAGGTGTTTTAAACTCTCCCTAAAACATCAATGATGTTCTTTATTTTGTTTTTAACATCATTGATGTTTTTCTGGATGTTTTCCAAGTCCCTATTACACCCCATGATCTCCCCGATCAGGATCTGGGCACTCTCACTGGTGAAATGTCCTTCATCCAAAACATCACGATCACCTAAAAATATAAAAACAAAAACACACCATGTATTATAAATATGCCGGCATCCATCTCTTACCTGAGCCTGTGGTCGCAGACACTCACCTGTTGTGGTGACAATTTCCACCTCGTCTCCCTCCTCCTAATGTTGACTTTGTTGGATTTCCACTTCCTCATGAGGTGGGGGGTCTGTAGTCTCCTCCGATGAGGGGTGTCCTCCGAGTCTTTTCTCTCCTATATAAAAAAAAAAATAGGTATACTTAGCACACAGATATTTGATGACAGAAATAGGAACATGAAACATTGCTTGGAAGTGGGGTACAATTGTCTGTTTTGGCAGAGTTCCAAGATGAATAATTATTTTTGTCACTTTGTCAAGCTTGAATACTTACCTGTTTTGTACAAGCTTCACAGATGGAGACACCCCTATAGTATATACTGGAGCACCTGTGTGGGACCCCCTAATAAAAAGGGTGTTCTTTTGTCCCACACTAGTGCTCCTGTGTCCAGATGTGTAAACAGCTGCTGAGTGTCCTCTCCTTACACAGAATCTAGTTTGCATTTCATTCTAGTTACCAACCCATCTAGACACCAAAATTCTTTGACGAGAAGTAGGCTAGCAAAAATGTATTAAAATGCATATGTCCAAAACATGGTGTTTTCTATGCCGAACGAACAATGTTTCATACGAACGAATAATGTGCCCATGAACAGGAAACTGTACAACAGTAAAGAAAAGCACATGGAGCAGCACAAACATAATATAAGTAAAGAATAGGAACACAGGACAACTACTTACTTTTTTGCAGCACTCTCCTGATCCTTCTGTACTGCTCATGCTCCCTTAATTTCAGGTCCGACCACTGCTTCCTGAGTTGATCTTTCGATCGACGTACCCCAAAATTTTTCTGCAGACTCTTGACCACTTTCGCCATCATCTTGGCCTTTCTGACATTAGGGTTGGGGTAAGGTCCATACTTCCCGTCATAGTCGGTCCTCTTCAGGATGTTGACCATCTCCAACATCTCCCCAAAGGACATATTTGAGGCCTTAAATTGTCTCCTCCGGGATCGGGACGTTTCTGGCTCCGGGCTTTTCTCCTCCTCGTTGCTGTAATTAGCACGCACCTGCTCTGTCTCCGCCATGTGCTCTTCCCCACTGCACCGAACGAGAAGGGGCGGGGAATAGACTAGAAAGAACATCAGGGGCGGGCGGAGTTTCACGCATGCGCAGTGTATATAAAGCGTAACACGCGTGCGTAGTATGTACGATCTGTGAGCGGAGGAAGGAGAATCGGAGACGCCGATCGTGATAACGAAGGTAAGATCTAAGCTTGGGCCTATACTGCTTCTAGATTGAGGCCTATATTGTAACAAGATTAGGAGAGTTTCACCTGACATTAGGGTTTGTCTTGTGTTGTGTCTTGCAGATAACATGGATGGCTTCAATGACCACAACTTCCTCCCCCCTGTTCATAGACAAGTACAGGGAGCTGCCCTGTCTGTGGCAGGTGAAACATCCTCATTGTAATCATAAACAAAAGAGGCAGGCAGCGCTGGAGAAACTGCTGGAGTTGGTGAAGCCGGTGGTCCCCACAGCAACCTTCCCCTATTTAAAAGCCAAAATTGGTGCCCTGAGGAGAACTTACCTTAGGGAGCACAAGAAGGTCACGGATTCCCAGAGGTCCGGAGCTTCAGCAGATGACGTTTATGTCCCCAGGCTGTGGTACTATGAGAGACTGCGATTTCTGTCAGACCAGACTGGAGTCAGGGAATCCCTCTCCACTCTTCCTTCCACTCTTCCTTCCACCCTATCTTCCACCCCAGCTGAGGCTTCCGATGTCCAACCTGGGACTTCCAGCCAGGAAGAAGTGGAGGAGCCCAGCTGGAGCCAGGTATAGCATTCTTCTACAGATTTCTGGTCAATAAATAAATGATGTTTACTAGATGTTATTATTGATCACTAATTGCTAATTTAATAAAGTCTTTTACATATCAATAGACAGTAGTGGGCAAAAATAATTGGGACAAGAATGAAAAATGCTGGGCTCAGAATGATCATCAGTTATATTTCTGAACATTCAATTTGCAACAGTCATGAGGTGAAAATTGTGTGTGATTGATGAATAAAAAACTAAAACGATGTCCCTTTTTCATACACAGGAAGACCTCAGCCAGGACGAGGCTCTGGAATGTGGCAACCAGGAGGAGGTGGGGGTTACTGGAAGCCAGGAGGAGGCGGGGCTAAGTGGCAGCCAGGAGAAGGCCGGGCCCAGTAGGAGCCTGACAGAATCACAGGTTCCTCCCCTCCGCCTTCCAACCAAAAGACCCAGGAAGGGGAGTAACGTGCAGGATTCAGCACTCAGGCTGATTCAGGTGGCTTCTGCATCCCTCAGAGCCTTACCCACTCCTGAAGAGGCCTTTGCCTGCATGGCTGCTACAAAACTGAAGGACATGCAGGAGGGCCAACGCCTCATGTGTGAGGACCTTCTTTACGAAACACTAACTAAGAGGGCGAGGGGCGAAATCACACACAAAACCCACCTGTGTGAGTTGGACCATCCTCCTCCTCCTCCTGCCACAACTCCACCACCAGAGCCACAGCGTGGAAGGAAGCGTGGAAGGAAGACCAGAGAGTGATGACCTGGGTTCAGTCTGGTCTGGCAAAACTTGCAGGCTCTTGTATGACCACAGCCTGGGGACGCAGATGTCATCTGCTGCTGTTCAGGATCTCTTGGACATCTGGACCAGACTGTACTCCCTTAGATATGGACTCCTCAGGCCACCATTTTTGCAGTAAAATAATTGATGTGTGCCCTGGGGGCCAAAGGCTTCACCAATTTCTGCTGTTTCTCCAGCATTGCCTCCCTCTTTGTTTGGTTCTGATCCCTTAATAAAGGATTTTTTGTTTCAATTATAATTGCCTATGTGTGTTTTCCATCAAAAAGGACAGTTTGTTTGTGAGGAGGCAGGTACATTTCAAATATACAATGTGAAATTAACAAGAGACACCAACACCAAGCAATCTCCTTGAGATTAAATAATACAAGATAATAATGGTGTGGTGGTAACTTGACACACAAAACACACCCAAAAATATTCAGGATGTAAAATAAAAAAAAAAAATTAAAAACAGGATCAGGCTTGAAACAATACAAACCAAAAAATAAAAACATATATCTTTTTTGTCAGGTGTGACAAATCAAAATATATTGATGAAATCACGATAAATAATAAAGAAAGAAGTTTGTG
Organism: Aquarana catesbeiana; assembly: GCF_042186555.1. Classification (NCBI taxonomy): domain Eukaryota; kingdom Metazoa; phylum Chordata; class Amphibia; order Anura; family Ranidae; genus Aquarana; species Aquarana catesbeiana. The sequence goes on along the minus strand of NC_133327.1, from coordinate 323,532,392 downwards.
AGAAGTCTGTGTGAATATCAGCAGCAAAACTACTTCATTCTTGTAGCATTATAAAGAAGAAGAGAGTGCGCTGTATTAAACAATTTTAAACATTGCAGCCTGACGAAAGTGCTATATCCATTCCGAACGCTAATTTTACCAGACCGAGTTGTTCCGTCTCGGAATTTCTTCTGAGCATGCGTGGCACTTTGTGCGTCGGAATTGTCCACACACGGTCGGAATTGACGCAATCGGATTTTGTTGTCGGAAAATTTTATAGCCTGCTCTCAAACTTTGTGTGTCGGAAAATCTGATGGAAAAAGTCCGATGGAGCCCACACACGGTCGGAATTTCCAACAACACGCTCCGATCGCACATTTTCCGGCGGAAAATCCGACCGTGTGTACAGGGCATTAGATGAGTCCAAAGTGAAAAAAGCAATTTTTGCAAACGGTGCAAAATAGGTGGATACTTGGACTTCCAGCCAAGGACGACTGACAGAGGTGTGTGCTCAATTGAGCAAGGAAACAATATTCACCATCAAATGTGCTACCACCACCAGCAGTGAAGGTAATAGGGTACTCTTACCAAATAGTGTGGGCTACCTGCCAGCAGCAGAGAGCCATACAAGCAAAACTGATGGGGTCTTTAACATCACAGGAACCAGCATGTGGATTGTACAGCAGTGCAGATTCGAAAATCAAGCTTTCAGGGACCAACATCAAATAAGCATAACGATCCAAGCTCAGCATATAGAGACTCATCGGCTCCACCAGTCAACAGGAAGGGGTCATACAGGAAAAAAAAGATCGCCACATAGCATAAAATCCTTGGCTAAAAATTTATTAGCCACTTGCCGACCAGCTGCTGTCATTATACAGAGGCAGGTCGGCACGATCCCACGAACCGTCGTAGCTATAAGTCGTCCCTTTAAGCGGGATAGCAGGCGCTCGCGCGCCCGCTGCACAGTGGGGGTGCCGATGTTCATGACCGGCGGTCGCAATGACCACCAGCCATGAGCGATCATGGGCACGAGAGGCAGAACAGGGACGTGTGTGTGTAAACACACACATCCCAGTTCTGTGAGGAGAGAGATCGTGAGTTCCTACGAGCTGGGAACCATGATCTCTCATCTCCTACAGACAGTCCCATCTGCCACATTTAGAACACACACATAGGGAACACAGTTAACCCCTTGATTGGCCCCTAGTGTTAACCCCTTCTCTGCCAGTGACATTTATAGAGTAATCAGTGCATTTTTATAGCACTGATCACTGTATAATTGTCAATCAACCCAAAAATGTGTCAAAAGTGTCTGATGTGTCCACCATAATGTCGCAGTCTTGATAAAAATCGCAGATCACCGCCATTACTAGTAAAAAAAAAATAATAATAAAAATGCCATAAATCTAGTCCCTATTTTGTAGACGCTATAACTGTTGCGCAAACCAATCAATATGCACTTTTTGCTATTTTCATTACCAAAAATATGTACAAGAATACATATCAGCATAAACTGAGGAAAAAATTCGCTTTTTTAAAAAAAAATTGGGGCTATTTATTACAGCAAAAAGTACAAAATATTGTGTTTTTTTTCAAAATTGTCGTTCTTTTTTTATTGCAATTGTCAGTTGTCATTGTGCAGTGCCGTATTGCAAAAAATGGCCTGGTCATTGAGCAGCCAATTCTTCCGGGGCTGAAGTGGTTAGATAAAGTATTGCACTTACATCAATGTAGATAAAAACAGGCCAAGGGTTTTATGATATGTGGCAATCTTTTTTTTCCTGTATGACTCCTTCCTGTTGACTGGTAGAGCCGATGAGTCTCTATATGCTGAGCTTGGATCGTTATGCTTTCTTGATGTTGGTCCCTGAAAGCTTGATTTTCAAATCTGCACTGCTGTACAATCCACAGGCTGAATCCTGTGATGTTAAAGACCCCGTCAGTTTTGCTTGTTTGGCTCTCTGCTGCTGGCAGGTAGCCCACACCATTTGATAAGAGTACCCTATTACCTTCACCGGTGGTGGTAGCACATTTGATGGTGAATATTGTTTCCTTGCTGAATTGAGCACACACCTCTGTCGGTCGTCCCTGGCTGGAAGTCTGAATATCCACCTATTTTGCACCAATTAAAAAAAAAATTACTTTGTTTCACTTTGGACTCATCTAAGTGTCTCTTGACACAGTTTAATGGACATTTAGGTTTTTAATATGGTTATGTATATGTTGTCCCACTTTTTTGCATATTAGTCTTACTTTGCAGGCAATGTCATTAATGTATGTTTAATTGTGCACTGTCACTTATATGTTTGCATTATTACATATATCACTAGTTACTTAGTGCTGCACATAAATCCTTATCACTTTCTTTACACAATTGGTATAATTATAGTGTCAGCAGCTCATCTATTAAGTGTGGTGTTGCAGTATTTTCCTTCCTTTATTTTTAGTAATGCGAGTCACCCTGGCTGGATTGTTAAGCCAGTTTCTGGCTCAGGTCTTCAATGCAGACCTCCATGTCTGCGACATGTGCGAGGATACCATCAATGTTTCCATTGTATGTGTCACAGGAGGAGGTACTTACATTACTGATGCATAGTAACCTCTCAAATAAAACCTCTGTGCCTATTTTTCCAATGACAATCATGAGGCCTCCACCATCACCTCAAAGGAAAAAGCATACACATGCATCCTCTCTGTGCTACATCCTGTCTCTTCCTCTCAGGTATCGTGCGGAAAAGCCTTCCTAAATAGTTAGGGCACAGACTTGTTCTCTGTAAGGAGCAGCTATGTGCATTCCTCTATGCTGCTACATGATGACGCTGTTTCTATGCTCTCTTTCCATGTGAGGACCCCCTATAAAATAGTGGACATGTGATGGCTACGCCAACACGACCAGTCAAGGATATTGTCTTCCCCAGGCTGGCCTCCATATCAAGGAGCAACTTAAAGAGGAACTGTAGTCTGCTCACATAATTTTTGATAAAAACATCTCTGACATTCTGAAGCTTCCCTCCAACAACTTTGCATATTATGTTATATATACTGTGATTCTGTACTTGCCAAATATGCTGCAGAAGTCTCCCTCCACTGAGTCTGGCTGCATCCATTTTAACTGTGGGCAGCTGAATCTGCTGCCTGTTCACTTCCTGGATTTACACAAACACACAGAGGCACACCTCCAGCTCTGCAGCTCTCATTGGCATTTTTATGAATCATCCCCCTCCTTTCCTGGCAAACTCTCACAAAAGTGAGAGAGAGAGAGCTGTGCATCATGTCATAAGCCTAGGTTTTTTACCAGACAAGAAACAGGAAGTGGGCTGTATAAGGTATTTACTGGCAGAGAAAAAATGTTTTACTATCCAAAGTTAAAACAACAAGGACAGAGGATTTAATAGATGGAAAGATGAAAAAAATTACACAGTGGCCTCTTCAGGTCAGTGGACATACTGCAGCACTACACCTGCCTACAAACATTCCTAGGTATGTATCACCTCTTAAGGCCTGTACACACGATCGGACTTTTTGACAATAAACATGCAAATTAGCTGTTTTGGGGCAACATCCGACCGTGTGTACGCTCCATCGGACAAACTTTTTCGGTTTTCATCGTTTTTTTTTTGTTGGCTGTGCGAACGGACAAACTTTCCGGCAACAAAAGTCTGATGGAGCAAAGTCCGATTGTGTGTACACTAAGCCATCGGACTTTTGTACAAGCTACAGTACCTGCCCGCGAGAATGTTTCCAGTGCAATCCCATTGCGCTGGTTCTCGGCGACAGGGTACTATACATCTCGCTCTGGCTGCAATAGGAAAAACACATTTTCCTATTGCAGCGAGCACGAGAGGGAATTCCCCTCTGTGAGCATACCAGGCCCTTAGCTCTGGTATGGATTTTAAGGGGAACCCCCTACGCCGAAAAAACGGCGCGGGGGTCCCCCCAAAATCCATACCAGGCCCTTATCCGAGCATCCAGCCAGGCCGGTAAGGAAAGGGGGTGGGGACAAGCAAGCGCCCCCCTCCTGAGCCGTACCAGGCCGCATGCTCTCAACATGGGGGGTGGGCGCTTTGGGGCAGGGGGGCGCCCTGCGGTCCCCCACCCCAAAGCACTTTGTCCCCATGTTGATGAGGACAAGGGCCTCTTCCCGACAACCCTGGCCGTTGGTTGACGGGGTCTGCGGGCGGAGGGCTTATCGGAATCCAGGAGCCCCCTTTAATAAGAAGGCCCCCAGATCCTGGCCCCCCACCCTATGTGAATGAGTATGGGGTACATCGTACCCCTACCCATTCACCGGGGGAAAAAAGTGTCAATAAAAAAACACACTAGACAGGTTTTTAAAGTAATTTATTAGGCAGCTCTGGGGTCTTCTTCCGACCTCTCCGGTCTCTCCGGCCTCTTCTCCCAGTGTCCGGTTCTTCTCCCGCTCTCCGGTTCTTCTGCTGGGCTCCTCCGCTATCTTCTGCTCTTTTGCCGCTCTTTTGCTAGTGGTGGCCTGGTCTTATCCGTCATCTTGTTCCCTCTTCTCTTTTTCTGATGTTGACACGACGCTCTCTCCCGCTATAGTGCTGTGTGCGAGGTGCGCAACGACTTATATAGGCATGGGGTGTGGTCACCGGGTGATGTCACCCAGTGACTCCGCCCCTTGTGACGTCACAGTCCTATCATGCCCCGGGACTGTGACGCCATAAGGGGGCGGGGTCACCGGGTGACATCACCCGGTGACCACGCCCCATGCCTATATAAGTGGTTGCGCACCTCGCACACAGCATTACAGCGGGAGAGAGCGTCATGTCAACATTGGAAGAAGAGAAGAGGGAACAAGATGACAGAGTAGACCAGGCCACCGCTAGCAAAAGAGCGGCAAAAGAGCAGAAGAACCGGAGAGCGGGAGAAGAACCGGACACCCGGAGAAAAGGCCAGAGAGCGTGAGAAGAACCGGACACCGGTAGAAGAGGCCGGGGAGAGAAGAGAGACAAGTCGGAAGAAGACCCCCGAAGTCGGAAGAAGACCCCCAGAGCTGCCTAATAAATTACTTTAAAAACATGTCTAGTGTGTTTTTTTATTGACACGTTTTTCCCCAGGTGAATGCGTAGGGGTACGATGTACCCCATACTCATTCACATAGGGTGGGGGGCCGGGATCTGGGGGTCCCCTTATTAAAGGGGGCTCCCGGATTCTGATAAGCCCTCTGCCCGCAGACCCTGACAACCAATGGCCAGGGTTGTCGGGAAGAGCGTGCACCCCCCATGTTGAGGGCATGCAGCCTGGTACAGTTCAGGAGGGGGGGCGCTCGTCCCCACCCCCTTTCCTGACCGTCCGGGCTGCATGCTCAGAGGGTCTGGTATGGATTTTGGGGGGACCCCAAGACGTTTTTCGGTGTAGGGGGTCCCCCTTAAAATCCATACCAGACCTAAGGGCCTGGTATGCTCCTGGAGGGGAACCCATGGCGGTTTTTTATTTAAAATTTGGCGTGGAGTTCCCCTTCATGATTCATACCAAACACCTGTAGGCAATGCTTGTCGCTCATCGCAAAAGGAAAAAAACACATTTTTCCTTTCCCGATGAGCGAGCCAGCTCAGCGCTGGCTTCCTCGACGGGGCTCGCAGGTGTCAAATCTCGCCGATACAGGAGATGACAAAGGGTGGCAGTGAAGAGCTGAAAAACCACAGGATTTGGTGAAAGTTGGATGAAAAAGTCCTGCCGTGTGTATGCTTAATTAGTTTAAGGCCAATGCCCTTTGTACAAAAATCCACGGGAAAGTTTGTACAAAGTCCTATCGTGTGTATGAGGCTTTACATAGATTTCAGTTCTCTCCCTTACATTGTCTTAATCTGCTTTTTCTCCAGAAGGAGAGAGCCATGTTTCCAGGCATAACCTACGGTCAGAATCTACTTCTTGGGCTGTGCTGCCAGTGCAGTTCTTGGCTGCGTTAGGACACAAATCTAGGCACCTGCTGAAGCCTCTAACCTTATGACTTGCTACAAAGTAACAGGCAGTCTGATCACGGGGGAAGAGGAGATTGTGAAAATACTTCCTCCTGTTTGCAGCAGGTTGATGACATCATCTTGGCTTAGGCAGGACCAGATATACTTCTAGCTCCATGTGCCAACTGTTTTGCCTCCCTCTCCTCTTACCGCAGTTGACTGACTAGCCTTTGAGAAAATTATTCTATCCCTTTGAAAGTGGGTAGAGGTTGCCACCATCTCTCATAAGTCTAAATGTAAGTTGTCTGAAAACCTCTCATGGGACTTTGTCGGCAACCAACCATAGAAAAATAAACACTTATTTTAAAAATACAAAAATGATAATAACAGGACCAATGTTGCACAATTATACTTGACAGATTGTGTAGCAGGCAATAACTGGTCATACCACTATCTGTCAAGTATAATTTTTCAACATTGGTCCTCTGTTATTTTTGTGAATGCACCTAATATGTTTTTAATAAGATACCACCCACCAAAGCGGTGATTTTTATGAAATGTTATCAAGAAAGAAAATTATTTTTGTGGAAGTGGCATCCCAGTTAGCAACAACAACTGATCATACCACTATCTGTCAAGTATAATTTTGCAACATTGATCCTCTGTTATTTCTGTGAATGTACCAATTATGTTTTTAATAGGATACCACCAATCAAAGTGGTGATTTTTAGGAAATGTTTTCAAGAAAATCATTTTTGTATATTTAAAATAAGTGTTCATTTTTGTATGGTTGGTTGCCAATAACATCCTTTGAGAGGTTTTCAAACAAATTCTATGTAGACTGACTAGCCTTTGTATCACACTAATAAGGCATAATAACATATGTCATAGCCATATTAGGCTTTCTAAGGCTGGGAGTAGTGGGCTGAAAGAACTTGATGAATTAAAGAATAAGGCAAAGTATCTCCTTACTAACAACTAGGTTCTATGTATAAGGAGCGAAAATGAATTAACTCACTGTGCAGGTACAGCAACAAGCGAGAAGTCACTGGTAGTCTGAAACCTTTTATTATACACAAGAATGTGGTACTGAGAGTCAGCAACATGATTTGTAGGTTGCTGGTCCCTGCCGTAGGCTGTGTTGGCTCTGCGGAAATCCAGTAACCTGACTGGAGCTCAGGACTGCTTTTTAAATTTAAATGTGGACATTTTACCACTTTCAAGATTTTTTGTACAGCCCAGGGTACTTTATCTTACAATCTAACATGTACTCCTTGTTAGTATGCCCCTCAGATGAGCTCCCTCTGCCTTATCTTCACAAGTGGGAGGCCGACCTAGGTAAAACTTTCATGGCAGACCAAAATTCACTGATTACCAGATTCCGGAGGATCCTTCCTTTTTTCTCTTGCATGTATCTGACATTCCTGCCAATACTTACAAGATGTCCATTTTACTTTGCCCTCTTAATGCAGCTAAGTTGTGCATTTCTCCCAGATGAAAAGACCCACAACCTCCTTCCATCCGACTTTGGCTTCACAGAGTGGATGAGTTGAACCAAATGGAGGACCTTGTTTTTTCCGCTCAAGCAAAGGCAAGCTGTACTCCAAAACTTGGCTTCTTTGTAATATGTTTATCTATTCTGAGGAGGGTAAGTCTCTTCTCGATGTTGCTCCCAGTGGACAGTGAGTCTTGACATCAGCCCCTGCCCATTCCCACTTCTGTCATTACTTTCCTCCACCCACCCTTTTTTTTCATTTCCCCAACATCTGTTTGCCCTACCTTATTTCCCTTTTTGCCCTCTCCTTTTTACTCTTCTTCTCCTTCTTCATTATAAGTAAAATGCAGAGTCCTGTCCTGTTCAGGCCCTGTTTGTGTCCTGGTAACTTGAATCCTTTTAGATTGTTGGCAAATGGAAACAAAGGACAAAGTGCAACCTTGTTTTCAACAGTTCAACTTTAGTCTATGTTCACGTCCTCAATCCTCATATACAGTAGAGTCTCAACTAGTCTACTGATGAGGTAATTCCCACCGGCATTGTTCTTTCTTATGTCGAATGGATTCTATCATTGCCTAATGTTGGCCTGTATGTATCTGATTATATGATGGATGTTGCCATTATTTGTATGGCTTGTTGGATACTGCATTTCTTAAAGATTTTTTTAAAAAAGGAACTTTTTTGAAAAATTATATGGTAGCTGTATATTGTGACATATCAAGAATATACTGTATTTATTGGCGTATAACACTCACTTTTTCACCTTAAAAATTGGGTGCAAATAGCATGTGCGTGTTATACGCCAATACTTCAATTTTTGATGCCTCGGAGGGGACAGGGAGGGGGCGGGATGAGCGCTGTCAGATTACATACAGAATCTCCTGTTTACTTGGCGGCCTCTGTAATAGGAAGTCCCGTCTCCTGGCCGCCATTGGACCACTGTTCTGTCTATCATAGGAGATTCTCACTGTATATAATCTTTCGGCGCTCGTCCTGCCCCCCTCCCTGTCCCCTCTAGGCTGTAAATGGGCATCAATCAGGCTGCACTGATGGCAATGGTGAGGCTGCTGCATTGATGTGGACTGATGAGGTTGCATTGATGGCACTTGTGAGACTGCAGATGGGCATTGATGGGGCTGCATTGGTGGCAATGGTGAGACTGCAGATGGGCACTGACCCTTATTTTGCTTCAAAGTTCCTTATTTAAAATTTAATTTTTTTTCCCTGAAACTTCCCTCTTAAAGTTAATGTGCGTGTTATACACCTGTGCGTGTTATACGCCGATAAATACGGTATTCATATACTTTTAGTTGAAAACTCCTTTCAAAGTGGAGCTTTTTAGAATAGTATAGGAAAGGATTAGAACCTGTCTGGTTTTTATATCTGTCTCTCCCCCACTGGAAATATTTATCTATATACTGTATACACACCATTAAAGAACTGACAGAAGTTTTAACTTTGATGGATGGATATTATATGCGATGGGGAAATTCTGCTCTATAATTGTACTAGTTACCCCACAATGATGGGAAATCTCTCCAACAGGGACAAAGGCAGTAATAAATATCTTAAAGCGGTATTAACCATGTTGGGAAAAAATGGCCATAGTTCTATTTTAAATCAGTTGGCTGCTATTGCCTAGTAGGGATGAGCTTCGTGTTCGAGTCGAACCCATGTTCGACTCGAACATCGTCTGTTCGCCCGTTCGCCGAATTGCGAACGATATGGGCCGTTCGCGCCAAATTCGTGTGGTGCGTCACGGCCCATAATTCACTGCGGCATCGCAGTGCATTGCTGGCTGATGATTGGCCAAGCATGCACTATGACCCGCATGCTTGGCCAATCACAGGGCTGCCTGAACAGAGAGCCGTAATTGGCCAAAGCCAAGGAGGCTTTGGCCAATTATGGCTCAGGGGATTTAGTACACGCCCCACACTATATAAGGCTGCCTGCACGGCGGCCCTGTGTAGTGTGTGTTCCGGCGTTCTTTGAGAGAGAGAGAGAGACAGATAGTGACATTTGATTTGAGTTAGATAGATTAGGCAGAACAGTCAGTCAGTTAGCTGCACTTACAGTGTATTGTGTATATACAGTATATGCATCCAAGGTGTTGCATATATATATATATATACACTGTATTCAGTTTAGCTAGATCCGTTCTTGTTATCTTCCTACTGACAGGCAGGCTTGTCTTGTTACAGTATTTACAGCTACCTGAAGAAAATTACTGGTGTTCTTTTGATCCTATTAGTACCACAGTCAGGCAGCTAGACTATTTACAGTTAGTGCAGTGCGTCCTGCTCACAGTGTTCAGCTAGATCCGTTCCTGTTATCTTCTTACTGACAGGCAGGCTTGTCTTGTTACAGTATATACAGCTACCTGAAGAAAATTGCTGGTGTTCTTTTGATCCTATTAGTACCACAGTCAGGTAGCTAGACTATTTACAGTTAGTGCAGTGCGTCCTGCTCACAGTGTTCAGCTAAACCTACAAGTTAGTGGGGTGCGTCCTGCTCACAGTGTTCAGCTAAACCTACAAGTTAGTGCGGTGCGTCCTGCTCACAGTGTTCAGCTAAACCTACAAGTTAGTGTGGTGCGTCCTGCTCACAGTGTTCAGCTAAACCTACAAGTTAGTGGGGTGCGTCCACCTCACAGTGTTCAGCTAAACCTACAAGTTAGTGCAGTGGGTCCTGCTCACAGTGTTCAGCTAGATCCGTTCCTGTTATCTTCTTACTGACAGGCAGGCTTGTCTTGTTACAGTATATACAGCTACCTGAAGAAAATTGCTGGTGTACTTTTGATCCTATTAGTACCACAGTTAGGCAGCTAGACTATTTACAGTTAGTGCAGTGCGTCCTGCTCACAGTGTTCAGCTAAACCTACAAGTTAGTGGGGTGCGTCCTGCTCACAGTGTTCAGCTAAACCTACAAGTCAGTGGGGTGCATCCTGCTCACAGTGTTCAGCTAGATCGATTCCTGTTATCTTCTTACTGACAGGCAGGCTTGTCTTGTTACAGTATATACAGCTACCTGAAGAAAATTACTGGTGTTTTTTTGATCCTATTAGTACCACAGTCAGGCAGCTAGACTATTTACAGTTAGTGCAGTGCGTCCTGCTCACAGTGTTCAGCTAAATCTACAAGTTAGTGGGGTGCGTCCACCTCACAGTGTTCAGCTAAACCTACAAGTTAGTGGGGTGCGTCCTGCTCACAGTGTTCAGCTAGATCCGTTCCTGTTATCTTCTTACTGACAGGCAGGCTTGTCTTGTTACAGTATATACAGCTACCTGAAGAAAATCACTGGTGTTTTTTTGATCCTATTAGTACCACAGTCAGGCAGCTAGACTATTTACAGTTAGTGCAGTGCGTCCTGCTCACAGTGTTCAGATAAACCTACAAGTTAGTGGGGTGCGTCCACCTCACAGTGTTCAGCTAAACCTACAAGTTAGTGGGGTGCGTCCTGCTCAGAGTGTTCAGCTAAACCTACAAGTTAGTGGGGTGCGTCCTGCTCACAGTGTTCAGCTAGATCCGTTCCTGTTATCTTCTTACTGACAGGCAGGCTTGTCTTGTTACAGTATATACAGCTACCTGAAGAAAATTACTGGTGTTTTTTTGATCCTATTAGTACCACAGTCAGGCAGCTAGACTATTTACAGTTAGTGCGGTGCGTCCTGCTCACAGTGTTCAGCTAAACCTACAGGTTAGTGGGGTGCGTCCACCTCACAGTGTTCAGCTAAACCTACAAGTTAGTGCAGTGCGTCCTGCTCACAGTGTTCAGCTAGATCTGTTCCTGTTATCTTCTTACTGACAGGCAGGCTTGTCTTGTTACAGTATACACAGCTACCTGAAGAAAATTACTGGTGTTCTTTTGATCCTATTCGTACCACAGTCAGGCAGCTAGACTATTTACAGTTAGTGCAGTGCGTCCTGCTCACAGTGTTCAGCTAAACCTACAAGTTAGTGGGGTGCGTCCACCTCACAGTGTTCAGCTAAACCTACAAGTTAGTGGGGTGCGTCCTGCTCACAGTGTTCAGCTAGATCCGTTCCTGTTATCTTCTTACTGACAGGCAGGCTTGTCTTGTTACAGTATATACAGCTACCTGAAGAAAATTACTGGTGTTCTTTTGATCCTATTAGTACCACAGTCAGGCAGCTAGACTATTTACAGTTAGTGCAGTGCATCCTGCTCACAGTGTTCCGCTAAACCTACAAGTTAGTGGGGTGCGTCCTGCTCACAGTGTTCAGCTAAACCTACAAGTTAGTGTGGTGCGTCCCCCTCACAGTGCTCAGCTAAACCTACAAGTTAGTGGGGTGCGTCCTGCTCACAGTGTTCAGCTAAACCTACAAGTTAGTGGGGTGCGTCCTGTTCACAGTGTTCAGCTAAACCTACAAGTTAGTGGGGAGCGTCCTGTTCACAGTGTTCAGCTAAACCTACAAGTTAGTGGGGTGCGTCCACCTCACAGTGTTCAGCTAAAGCTACCTGTAGAAGGTTGGTGGTGTTCTCATACTACAGGCAGGCAGTTGATTTTGCTAGCTGCAGTATCAGTACATATATATATATATATATATCCCAGCTTAGTGCAGCTACAGGCCATTAGTATGTCTGGAAAGCCAAGAAGGAGAGGCAGACAGTAACAAGCCAATAAGAGAGGGCAAGCAGGCTCTGTGTCTAGTACTGGTCGTGGAGACGGTGCATCCTCATCAGCACGTGGCCGTGGGACACGCTTGGCCTTTTTTACGGCAGCTGGCCGTGTTGAGCCACAACATGTGGAAGACTTGGTCGAGTGGATGACCAAGCCGTCCTCATTCTCCTCATCCTCTCTCACCCATGCCCAGGGTACTTTGTCTGGCAAAGCAGCGGCCTCTTCCCTCGGCTCAATGTCATCAGTGACTCCTTCCCTAGCTCCACCATGTCCTCCTGAGGAGTCCCTCGAACTGTTTGACCACAGTGTTGGGTACATGCTCCAGGTGGATGCCCAGCGTTTGGAAGGCTCCGATGATGATACTGAGCTCGATAAAGGCAGTAACATGAGCACGGACAGAGGGGGTGCCCAAGAAGGACAGCAATCTGGCAGTCATGCTCCCTCTGCTGCAGCATACTGCCAGGTTTGCTCCAGTGATGAGGAGGGAGGGGATGATGAGGTCACTGACTCAACGTGGGTGCCTGATAGGAGAGAGGAGGAGGAGGAGAAGGAGGAGGTGGCACATCATAAGGCCAGCACATTGACTGCATCACACCCCAAAGCTCCACATGTGCAGGGAGCTGCAGTCTCTGCACGTTATTCAAAAAGTTCTTTGGTGTGGGCCTTTTTTGAGACGAGTGCATCAGATCGCACCGCTGCTATTTGCAACATATGTCTCAAGCGTATCTCGCGTGGCCAAAACATCTCCCGCTTGGGTACCACATGCTTGACCAGACATATGTTGACCTGCCATGCAGTTCGTTGGCAAGCGTATCTAAAAGACCCACACCAAAGAACAAAGAGGACCTCTCCTTGCTCCTCATCAGCTGAGATTTCCAACCCCACTATACCTTCAGTCCTCTCTGAGACCTGCACTGAGAGGAATGAAGGTGTAGAATTAGGTGTGTCACAGCCAAGTACTTGTGGGCAATCTGCTTTTGGTACACCGACGTCAGATTGTACCAGGCAAATTTCCCTGCTCCAGCTGCTGCACCGCCGAAAGAAGTTTGCTCCCAGCCATCCACATGCCCAGCGGTTGAATGTTAGCTTGGCAAAATTGCTAGCACTTCAACTGCTGCCTTTTCAGTTGGTAGACTCTGCCCCCTTCCGTGAGTTTGTGGAATGTGTGGTTCCTCAGTGGCAGGTACCTAAATGCCACTTTTTCTCACGGAAGGCGATTCCGGCTCTCTACCGGCATGTGGAAGGCAATGTCCATGCTTCGCTGGACAGGGCGGTCAGCGGTAAGGTGCATATTACCGCTGACTCATGGTCCAGCAGGCATGGACAGGGACGTTACCTAAGTTTCACGGCGCATTGGGTGACTCTGCTGGCAGCTGGGAAGGATGCAGGACAAGGTGCAGTAGTGTTGGAGGTTGTTCCGCCACCACGCCTCCAAAATGCTAATGATTGTGACACACCTCTCTCCTCCACCCCCTCCTCTTCTTCTTCCTCCATGGCCTCTTCCTGTGCTTTGTCCTCGGAACCAGCGGTGCTCCGTAGCTGTTCAAGGGGCTACGCAAGTACGCAGGCCAAAAGATGCCATGCGGTGCTTGAGCTGGTGTGCTTGGGGGACAGGAGCCACACTGGGGCAGAGGTTCTGTCAGCTCTGCAGGGGCAGGTTCAGAGGTGGTTGACGCCACGCCAACTCAAGGCAGGAATGGTGGTTTGCGACAATGGCACCAACCTCCTCTCTGCCCTCCGACAGGGACAAATGACCCATGTGCCCTGTTTGGCTCACGTCCTTAACTTGGTGGTGCAGCGGTTCTTGGGCAGGTACCCGGGCTTACAGGATGTCCTGAGGCAGGCCAGGAAAGTCTGTGTGCATTTCCGCCAGTCATATAATGCCAGTGCTTGGCTGACGGACCTCCAAAAGGAGTTTAACCTGCCCAAGAACCGCCTAATCTGTGACATGCCCACCAGGTGGAACTCAATGTTGGCCATGCTGCAGTGGCTGCACACGCAGCAGAGGGCCATCAATGAGTACCTGTGCGACTATGGCACCAGGACAGGGTCAAGGGAGCTTGGTTTTTTTCCCCACGCCAGTGGGCCATGATCAGGGATGCATGCACTGTCCTGTCACCATTTGAGGAGGCCACGAGGATGGTGAGCAGTGACAGTGCATGCATCAGTGACACTGTCCCCCTTGTCCACCTGTTGGAGCACACGCTGCGTGGAATAATGGACAGGGCACTTGAGGCAGAACAGAGGCAGGAAGAGGAGGACTTTAGCTCTCAAGGCCCCCTTTATCCAGACAGTGTTCCTGCGTGCCCGCCGATCACACAGGAGGAGGAGGAGGAGGAGGAGGAAGATTGTGTCAGTATGGAGGTGGAGCCTGGCACTCAGCATCAGTCTTTAAGGGATCAGTCCCAAGAAACACATGGACTTGTACGTGGCTGGGAGGAGGTGGCTGCGGACCATGTCGTCCTTAGTGACCCAGAGGACTCCGGACCGAATGCCTCAGCAAACCTACGCTGCATGGCCTCCCTGATCCTGCAAAGCCTGCGTAAGGATCCTCGTATTCATGGTATCAAGGAGAAGGACCAATACTGGCTGGCAACCCTCCTTGATCCACGTTACAAGGGTAAGGTTGCGGACCTTATCTTGCCATCGCAGAGGGAGCAGAGGATGAAACATCTTCGGGAGGTCTTGCAGAAAGGTCTGTGCAACGCGTTCCCAGAGACTGGGAGGTTACAAACTCCTGTTTCTGGACAACGTGTTGCTGAGGCTTCGGTCAGTCAAAGAAGGAGCGGTGGAGAAGGTGGCCGTCTGACCGATGCATTCAGACAATTTTTTGGTCCGCAGCCCCAAGGTATGATCGGTTCCAGCAACCATCGCCAGCGTCTGTTTTACATGGTGCAGGAATACCTAGGGGCAAGATCAGACTTGGACACCTTTCCCACCGAAAATCCTCTGGGTTACTGGGTCTTGAGGATGGATCACTGGCCAGAGCTTGCACAGTATGCAATTGAGCTACTGGCCTGTCCTGCATCCAGCGTTCTTTCGGAACGCACATGCAGTGCTGCTGGAGGCGTGGTAACCGATCACAGGGTGCGTCTGTCCACCGACTCGGTCGATCGACTGACCTTCATAAAAATGAATCAGTCTTGGATCACCACCAGCTACCAAGCACCTGATGCTGATGTAACCGAATAATTTTTTTTGAAATCTCAGATCCCTTCAAAGACTGCCTATGCTGATGCTGAGTGACTATCCCTGAGTAATTATCCTCTTCCTCCTCAATCATCACGCTGATAGCTTGTAAGAACATTTTTGGCTCTGGGCGCCACCACCAGTGCCTAAGGCACAATTTTTCAGCCCCTGTTTAACAGGGGCGTGTAATTACAATTTTTGTTGCAATACTTTGCAGCAGGGCTCGTTCCTGCGTTCCAACTAGAGTGTCTGTGAGGGGTTGCAGTGTTGTGGCACCAGTGCCTAAGGCCCAATTTTTCTGCCCCTGTTTAACAGGGGCGTGTAATTACAATTTTTGATGCAATACTTTGCAGCAGGGCTCGTTCCTGCGTTCCAACTAGAGTGTCTGTGAGGGGTTGCAGTGTTGTGGCACCAGCACCAGTGCCTAAGGCCCAATTTTTCTGCCCCTGTTTAACAGGGGCGTGTAATTACAATTTTTGATGCAATACTTTGCAGCAGGGCTCGTTCCTGCGTTCCAACTAGAGTGTCTGTGAGGGGTTGCAGTGTTGTGGCACCAGTGCCTAAGGCCCAATTTTTCTGCCCATGTTTAACAGGGGCGTATAATTACAATTTTTGATGCAATACTTTGCAGCAGGGCTCGTTCCTGCGTTCCAACTAGAGTGTCTGTGAGGGGTTGCAGTGTTGTGGCACCAGCACCACCACCACCACCAAAGGCCCAATTTTTCTGCCCCTGTTCAACAGGGGCATGTAATTACAATTCTTGATCTAATATTTCACAGCAGGGCCCATTTCTGCACCAACCAAGAGCGAGTGAGGACTTACAGTGTTGTGGCACCAGCACCACCACCACCACCACCAAAGGCCCAGTTTTTCTGCCCCTGTTCAACAGGGGCATGTAATTACAATTCTTGATCTAATATTTCACAGCAGGGCCCTGTGAGGGCTTACGTTGTTGTGGCCACAACAACACCTAAGGCCCGAATTTCTGCTGAGTATATAGGGCAGGCCCCTACTTTCAAACATCTAACTTACAAACGACTCCTACTTGCAAACGGAAGGAGACAACAGGAAGTGAGATGAAATCTACCCCTAGGAAGGGAAATTCTCTCCTGTAAGAGTTAATATGGGAAAAACATTTCTCCTTTCCACTGATGCTTTCCAATCCTTGTTCCACAAAAAACCCCAAATTCTCAAAAAACATTTGTCATTGGGACAAAAAGTGAGGTGAAATCTTCTAAAGAGGAGGAAAGACAGCAAAACAAATGTCACAGGGGTGATAACCCTTCCCTATGTTTTCCAAAAAGCTTAAAAAAGATATTTTGGCTGGAGCTAAACACGTTAAAAATGTACCCGTTCAAAATGACAAACAGATTCTACTTAACAACAAACCTACAGTCCCTGTCTTGTTTGCACCGCCTGTATACTGCTATTCAGAGTATATAGGGCCTGGTGGCCCCACACCTTTCCTTATTTTAATTTGGGTGCGGGGTTCCCCTTAATATCCATACAAGACCCAAAGGGCCTGGTAATGGACTGGGGGGTACCGTTTGTCTCACTGATTTTCATCCATATTGCCAGGACCCGACATTACATTAAACCCGTAAGCAGTTTAAATGAGATTTTTTCCTTTAAAAATGACATTTGGTGCAGGGACTGTTCTAAACACGGGAAACACGCGCCATTTTACAGGCATACTATAGACACCCCCCAGGTACGATATTTAAAGGAATATTTCACTTTTTGTTTTTTTACTTTAAGCATCATTAAAATCACTGCTCCCGAAAAAATGTCCGTTTTTAAAAGTTTTTTTTGCATTGATACATGTCCCCTGGGGTAGGACTCGGGTCCCCAAACCCTTTTTAGGACAATACCATGCAAATTAGCCTTTAAAATGAGCACTTTTGATTTCGAACGTTCGAGTCCCATAGACGTCAATGGGGTTCTAACGTTCGTGCGAACTTTCGGTCCGTTCGCAGGTTCTGGTGCGAACCGAACCGGGGGGTGTTCGGCTCATCCCTATTGCCTAGAATAAGTTCTGATCAGTTCATATGCATTATGTACATAGTGTGCATTATGTACTATTTTGAAAAGAAAGGTTCTAAACTAGAGATTGCACAGGTAGTCTCAGGAGCAAAGCTTTTATTGCAAGGCAGCAAAACAAATTGTTTCTTTCACAGTAAATGTGAACACAATTCTTAAAAAAAACATAGCTAGCACTACTGGCATTTTATATACAGCTCACAGCACTGAAATCAACCCGAGATCTGTGAAAATGAATCTGTGTTCAATCTTTCCCTGTATCAGATGGCATCTGTCACCAGCCAGATTCCAGATAGCCACACCATTCTTCAAGTGCATATAAAGATTATGCTGGGGTTTAATCAGAACAGCTATTTTAGTTTTATCCCTACTAGTTCACTCTGTAGATGTTAAAGGAAAAAAAACATATGGAGATAGAGATACTTCAACAGTTAGTGAATATGCTTATGAAACGCATCACGTGGTTGTCTAAATCAGATGTATCTAGTGAGCTTCTTCCCTTCTGCATTATAGTAAGAACTGCTGAAATAAGTCACTACCTATACAGAATACAATGATATGTTGAAACTAAAGATATTGTATTTGCACTGCAGGTCTGGGATATTAAAATTTCCTACATTAGGAAACAGTAAGATTTGTAATTTGACTCACCATGTTTGAAGCTGATCTACACACAGATGAAAATAGGCAATTAATACAATTATGAAATTTTTTAAAAGTCACTAAGGGCTGGTTCATACCATCAGTGCACACTACCGCTTGACCGCAGTTGTATGATATTAAGGCAGTGGAATCCATGCACATTACAAAAAACAAGAAAATTCCCAGCACACTTACCAGCTAGCCTGCAAAAACAACCCCCAAATTTAACCCTGTCTAACAGTGTATGTCAAAGACAAAGGGTTTAGTTGCACACATTTGCTAATATAGGAAAAAAACGACAGTACCTCGTCAAGGCTCCTCTGTATACTGTGGTCCTAACTCTATAGTTTTCAGAGTCTCCAAAGTTGGAGCATGTATAGCATTGGATAGATTAGGGGCACGTTTGTCTGGGGGGAGCCCACTCCTCCATAAAGGCGCAGGGACATATTGGCCACCCAGCAAAAGCACAATGGCAGCTGAAAACATCCAATCTGTCCCCACTCACAATTCAGTCGATAAGCTGTGCAGATAATTGGCAACCAACCCAATCTATAACTAGCCTTTATTGTAAGGTGCACATGGAAGGGACTTAGCACATTACCAACAACAACAAAAAATCCCAGCACACTTACCAGCTAGCCTGAAAACAAAAAAACAAATTAGCCCTGTCTGACAATATATGTCAAAGACAGAGTTTAGTTGCACACATTTGTAAATATATGTGAAAGCACAGCAGCTGAGGTTTTTTGAAGCTGGGTAGGTGCAGCCTGATGGGGTTTTAAAGATACTAGTTATCCATCAGGTCCACTTCCCTTCTGATTGACAGCAGGCATTGAATGAATACATAGACAGCAGACTGCCTGCAATTGGCTATAGACTCTGCCCACTGCCTGCTGTCAATCACAAGAACAGAGTGGACCTGATGAGGGACTAGTGTCTCAGCTTCTAAATCAGGTTACCTCCATTGTCAGTGACAGTGGTTGTGACAAGGATGTCAGCCCTGAAGCCCACAGCATCCATAACAACTATGGGTAGTGGCGGAAAACATGCTGCACTGCTAGACAGTATATAGAGTAAAGTAATTAACTTTGGTGCTTTTTTAAAGCGATGCTATTCAGCCTAGGAAATCTGGATGGAGGGTTTTTATAATCTGGCACAGAGCATTTTAAAGGGCCATACTGCCAGAAAAGTGGAACTAATGCTTTTTTAACCGCTTCCCGACTGCCTCACGCAGATATACTGCGGCAGAAGGGTACGTACAGGCAGATTAACATACCTGTACGTTGCCCTTTAAAAGGCAGCTTGCAGGCGCGCGTGCCCCACCGGGAGCTCCGTGAGTGTGATCGCGAGTCCCGCGGACTCGATGTCCGCGGGGATACCCGCGATCGTCTCGCGGTGAGGAAGAACGGGGAACTGCTAATGTAAACAAGCATTTCCCTGTTTTGCCTAATGACACTGATCACAGCTCCCCCCCACAGTTAGAATCACTCCCTAGGACACATTTAACCCCTACAGCGCCCCTTCACTGCCAGTCACATTTACACAGTAATCAGTGCATTTTTAATCGCACTGATCGCTGTATAAATGTGAATGGTCCCAAAATAGCGTCAAAAGTGTCCGATTTGTCCGCCATAATGTTGCAGTCATGATAAAAATAGCTGATTGCCGCCATTACTAGTAAAAAAAAAAAAATGTAATAAAAATGCAATAAAAATATCCCCTATTTTGTAGACTCTATAACTTTTGCGCAAACCAATCAATAAACGCTTACTGCGATTTTTTTTTACCAAAAATATGTAGAAGAATACGTATCGGCCTAAACTGAGGGAAAAAAAAAAATTTTTATATATTTTTTGGGGATATTTATTATACCAAAAAGTAAAAAATAATGCGTTTTTTTCAAAATTGTCACAATTTTTTTGTTTATAGTGCAAAAAATAAAAACCGCAGAGGTGATCAAATACCATCAAAAGAAAGCTCTATTTGTGGGAAAAAAAGGACGTGAATATCGTTTGGGAGCCACGTCACACGACCGCATAATTGTCAGTTAAAGCGATGCAGTGCCGAATCGCAAAAAGTGCTCTGGTCTTTGGCCAGCCAAATGGTCCGAGGCTTAAGTGGTTAGTGGTTAAATTATTCCCCTGCATGTGCAATGTCTTTACAGAGTGGGGCGGGGGGGGGAGTTATTATTATTATATTATATTATTATATTATTATTATTATTATTTAGCTGTATGTGCAAAACTCAGCATGAAAAAGTCATTGAGCTCTCAGCAAAACATATAAAATGACCCCAGAACACATGTGAGAGAGTCCAGGGCTCAATCTGATGGCTGGAAATGTAAATAAAAAAAATATTTAAATGCAATAGTTCACATTTACCCAACAAAAAAAATTAACCTTTTTTTTTCAGTCCTTAATGAAATAATGAAAGGAAATATATACCGAAACAATACACGCTCCATTTAAATCAAATAAATAGATCCACTATGCAGGTGCCATTTATTATGAGTACATATACATTGTGTATTCACATGGCCATACATCTTCTTTGACAAACCATACTGAAATGAGGAAGTGGTAAGCTTTCTTTTTTAACTTTTTATTGACACCATTAGACCTTATTAATGAGCTTTTTCCCTGGCGGAAGTGTCCAGTGACTAATTATTTCACAATACAATAGATTAAGATGGACTTACAACAACAGTAATTGCGCTGATGGATCTGTTACTTACCAGAAATTGAACATAAAAGCAGGAACTATCGATGTGCATTTATTCATTAATTTGTGCAATATCACAAGTACATAAAGAAAGAGGGCACTCTAAGCCATAAAACCGAACTGTAACCCAGCTATTTTTTCATGAAAAGAAATCTGTACATTTATTTTCAAACAGCTATCATATACAATTGGATCTTTTGGGATATTATCCTGTTCTGATCCCCTGCACAATAGCTGTTAGACTAGTAGAAGTTGGGTCAGTTATTGCTCTATTGTTTTATACAGTTTTTCAGTCTCCCTCCTGAAATGAATTAGAAGAACAAAGAGATGACCTCATCAGACCAAAAACGTCATGTTGTACAATCTTTGGAACGTTCTAGGTACCATGCTTCTCAATGTGTCAATAATTGAATTAATTTGTCTTCACTGTAAAACTTTTCTTCCTAAAAACTATGTGTATAAATCTATACATTATATATTCTTAAGTATATATTTCCCAGCCATCATCCTAACTTATAGCTACACATCATTATCCTATACAATACAGTGTCAACCCTTAACATCTTAATTGATGAGGAGGTTCTCAATGGGTTTTGTGGCGCAACTGGCCAGCTTCTTCAGGAGAAATACAGGGGCAAATGTTTTGAACAACAATAATGATTGTGGACAGTCTTAAGGCCCGTACACACGATCTGACTTTTTGACAACAAACATGCAAATTAGCTGTTTTAAGGCAACATCCGACTGTGTGTACGCTCCATCGCATAAACTTTTTCGGTTTTCATCGGACAAATGTTGGCTGTGCGAACAGACAAACTTGGCGGCAACAAAAGTCCGATGGAGCAAAGTCCGATCGTGTGTACACAAAACCATCGAACTTTAGTTCAAAGTATAAACACGCATGCTCAAAAGCAAGGACCAGCCGGAAGGGGTGGGTCTTGTAAAACTAGCGTTCGTAATGGAGTTTGCAACCTGCCAAATTATAAAAAATTTCTAAATGCAGCACACATTCTCTTCTTCTTTCTAATGGCTTAATAATAAAGCTGCTTTGCTGGTGATACTGATTGAGTACTAACAAACATATTTACAAAGGATTTGTGTTCTAGAGATATCAATACATTTCTTTTTCATTTTTTTGGCAAGTTAGCACAACCCCATTATCCCATAGTGATTTTGAAGCTCAAAGCTCCAACTCGATTTGTGTCCCTTGTTCCTAATTTTAGAAATTTACCTGCCTACTCCCAAACTGTCATTAGAAGTTAAACACATCATTTCTATTTTTAGTGAAATGTTATATTTTTAGAATAGTAAGCACAAGAATACCATATCAAGATCAAGAGGAAGGCAGCAATGGATCAACTGGTGGAATTGGTGAAGCCTCTGTACCCCAGGGCAGACATACATTTTGTGAAGAGCTAAATTGGGAACCTGAGGAGTGCATACAATAGGGGGCACAAGAAGGTCATGGACTCCAAGAGATTGTGAGCAGCAGCAGATGACACATATGTCTCCAGGCTGTGGTACTACAACAGGCTGTGTTTTTTGGCAGACCAGACCAAACCAGACACATCACTCTCCACACTTCTTTACACATTAGCTGAGGCCATTTTGTTTATTGTGCATTCACAACATAAATACAATTAATAAATTAGTAGACATATTCTCTGTCATCCAAATTCGATATTATAAACCAAAAGTGCAAATGATACACAGAAAAATAAAAAAAAGTATAATCTAGAAAATCATACTCAAATAAAAACTACAACATTCTAAATTAGTAGCACCTAAACTCCCCAGACCACTGGCCTTGTTGTGGATCCTGGGTCTGATTTGGCCACTGAACACCATGCCGCTGAGGTGGGTGGGCTTGCTGGGGTAGGTAGGTTTGCTGAGCTGGGTAGGTTTGCTGAGGTGGTAGGTTTGCTGGGGTGGGTAGGCTTGTTGTAGAGGAGGTGGAGGTGTGTGGTCCAAACGACACACATGTGATTTTGTGGTTAGCTCTTGCTTCCTGGCCTTGCTGAGGAGCTGGATGATTATCCCCTCACATAGCTCCCTTTGATCCGCGTCAATCTCGTGTATTAGCTGTAAAACAGCCAAACCCTTCAGCACTATCGGGTGCTGTGGTGATGACAGATGTAGCCCTAGTTAGGAAGTCAGCTGTGGCCTCATCCAGGTGGTGGCTCTTCCTGGCCATTTTGTTGGGAGGGCGCAGGGGAGGGACTTTGCCCAAAGATCCAACTCTAGGGGAGACGCCAGTGGTGCTCTTTAATCTGTGAGGGGGTGTTGGCCAGATAGAGTTGGTTACTATAGCTGGAGACCTTGAAGAGAGACATCTGAGCTCCGGTCTGCTTGTTGCACTACATCCCCTGTGATTCCAACTTGGCTGTCTTTGGCGGACACCGGCCTGAGGACAACGGCCCAGAGTCCATTCCACTGTATATAAGCTTGTTTGACACGCAGAGCGTATGCCCTGACGTGATAAGCCTCCCCTTTATCCGGTGGTGGTTCTTCTCACAATTAGATTTGTTCACTGTTTGCAAGACTTATCTTCATCCTCATCCAGACGGGGAATCTATCTACACCTAAATACTGTTTATGGACACTTTTGTTATCTTTTTTTGAGTTCCAGTCTGTCTGCTGCATCACAATCCTTGTGATTCCATAGTGTTTGCAAGCTGTATTCAGACTGGGAATATATTTATTTATATTTATCATCATTTGTGGATATCTCTGAGTGACTTTCTACATCAGTTTATTCACTATTCATTTATTGTATTTATATTTCTCATTTTTAGTGCTGTTTAAAATTCACTTATGCACATCGCACTAGGCATGTTATCCTTTAGCGCTACACTTTGTTAAGTTTGTCCAAATAGTAAAGACTATCATTCTGACTCCAGCACTTCATTCCTTGTCCTAATCCCTTTTGGCCACTACTGTCTATTGATATGGAACTCACTTTTTTAACACAACAAATTATTATCCATACTAATATCTAATTAACATCATTGAATTTTTTTCATCCAAGCTTTTAAACAATGCTATACCTGGGTCAAGCTGAGCTCCTCCTCCTCTTCATCCTGTGTAGGATCAGGCTCAGTATTGGTGGCCTCAGCTGATGTGGAGGGTAGTGTGGAGAGGGATCTGCGTGGTATAGTTTGATCAGACAAAAATTGGAGGCTGTTGAAATACCAAAGCTTGGGAACATAGACATCTTTAGCTGCTGCTCCTGATTTTTTGGATTCTTCGTTCTTCTTTCGTTCCCTGTTATACATGCTTTATCAAACTGTCGGTTGCTCTGGGGTGCACAGTCTTCCCAAATTCCACCAGTTTCTCAATTGCTGCCATCCTCTTGGTTTTATTGCAATAATCTTTATGTTTGACTTGCCACAGACAGGTGAGCTCCCTGTATTTTTCTATAAATTGGCTAAGGAATTCGTGTGAATTCAAACCTAACTTCATTATTTTGGTGACAAGTATCAGATGGCTGCAAAACAGAACACAAGACAAACCATAATGGGTGGCATATAGCTCATAATCTGGTCACAATATAGGCCTTTATGTAAGCAGTACGGATGGGCTGTCTGTTCGGGTCAAACATGATTTTGACTTGAACATTGGTTGTTCGCACGTTCGCCGAACAGCAAACAGTTTGGGGTGTTCTCAGCAAATTGGAAAGCCGTGGAACACCATTTTAAAGTCTATGAGAGAATTCTAAAGTGATCATTTTCAAGGTTAATATGCAAGTTATTGTCATAAAAAGTGTTTGGGGACCTGCGCCAGGGGACATTTATCAACGCAAAAGAACGTTTTAAAAACGTCCGTTTATTCGGGAGCAGTGATTTTAATAATGATTAAAGTGAAACAATAAAAGTGAAATATTCCTTCAAAGTTTGGTACCTGGGGGGGGGGGTGTCTATAGTATGCCTGTAAAGTTGTGCATTTTTCCCTTGTTTACAACAGTCCGAGAGCAAAATTACATTTCCAAAGGAAAAGAAAGTAATTTCAAAGTACTAGCGGTAAGTACCTTTTTTATTTTTGTGGCTACTTTCAGCTTGCGTTCGCCTCGCGCCTATTGGGAACATCACTACGTCCCTTACATCGCACGTTCGTTCTGGATTGATATACACTGCGCATAAGCGAAACCTCCGCTCTCCAAGCGTCATGACGCTGGGCCGTGACCAGATTCCATATTCTGCAATGCACCTTTGATATTTGATGTTCGGATCCCATTGACTCTAATGGGGTTTGTTATTTAGGTCAGAACTTTCACTTGTAGTGCACTACAAGTGCAGTGGAAAAGTGCAGTTTTCATCGGATATTCCGATCGTGTGTGGGCCTACGTACTGAACACGTGTTAGCTTGATATAGACTGTGCATGCGTTAAACTCTGCCCGCGTCGCCCACCCCTGACGCTCTTTTTCGCAAATATTCCCCGCCCTTTCTCTCTTCGGTGCGCAGTAGGAGCAACATGGCGGAGACACAGGTATTTGGCAATTTGTCATCTAGTGAGGAGGAAAACCTGGAGCCACAAACGTCCCTATCCAGGAGGAGGATGAGATTTAAGGCCATCAACATGGCCTTTGATGAAATGGTGGAGATGGTGGAGATCTTGCGCAGGGAGGATTATGATGGCAAACATGGTCCGTACACCCATCCCAATTTGCAAAAGGACAAAATCATGACTACAGTTGTGAAGACTCTGGAGTACAAGTTTGGGGTACAACGGTGCAAAGACCAATTAAGGAAGCGCTGGTCCGACATTAAACTGAGGGAGCTGGATCAGTATCGCAAAATAAAGAAGGTGATTCAAAAAAGTAAGTACTTGGTGTGTGTTCCGATTATGATTATTAACTTGCATGCTGCTCCATGTGCTTTTCTTTACTGTTGTAGAGGGCATAGTAATCGTTTGTAGGAAACATCGTTCATAGGGAATATCGATCGTTTACCAATAAATACGTATTATTACGTAATATAAGTATTGCAGTTTGGTTAAAAGGGAATTTTAATCATGTCTTCAACTTGGATCTCTTCCCAAACAGACAATTGTAATGTACACCACTTTGAAGCAATGTTTCATATTCCTATTTCTGGACTCATATATCTGTGTGCTAAGTATACCTTTTGTTTCATTCTCATAGGGGAGAAAAGACTCAGACAACAGGATTCCAGGGACCTCCGACCTCGCCAGCCTGAATGGGAAGTAATCCCAAGCCCCCGCGAGGATGTGGAGTAAGGAGAGGTGGAGGAAGTGGGCGACATGGGCACCCTACCAGGTGAGTGTCTGACACCTCAGCTTCAGGTAATCTATGTATGCCTGCATATTTCTAAATACATGTTTTTTCAACAATTTAAGGTGATCTGCTGTTTGTGGAAGAGGAAGCGGCAGAACCTTTTAGTAGGGTCAGTGCCCAAACCCTCATCCAACAAATTATGAAGTGGAATGGGGAAATAGACGCGATGAGAAATCACCTTAACATTATGCAACAGGACATGAAGAACATGATCAATGTTTGGGGGAGAATATAATCCCTTTTTCCCTCAAATCCAAACATGTTTTAGTTTTCTTTTTATATTCCCCCAAAAAGTTTTTTGTGTACATTTTAAAAGCCAAATTTTGAAGATGCACACGGTGTGTCAACATATGCTATCTGCCATCAAGGGATCTCAATGTACGCGTTTTGTGGGTACAAACCCTTCCTCATAACACTAGTAGGTGAGAGGAAGGGATTGCACCCAAAAAACACGTCCATTGATCCCCCATGATGGGAGATAGCACATGTTGACATTACCCAATTTGTGTGCATCTTCAAACTTTTTGAAGACATTTTTGACACTTTAACCCCTTCCCGCCGACCGTACGCAGATATGCGTACTCGGCTTTCCGGGGTTATACCGGGATGATGCCCGCAGCTGCAGGCATCATCCCGGTACCGTTGTTTACAGCGGGCGATCGGCTACCCGTGTATAACAACCGATGCGGCTAAAAGCCGCTCGGCTGTTATACCGGAGGAGCGGGAGGGGACATCCCCCCCTCCCGCCGCCTCCCGCCGCTGTTACCGGGCCTCCCGTGCGATCGGGAGGCCCGGTGTCCATTCGGCTGCCTTCGGTGGCTGGGGGCAGACTGGAACGAAGCTGCGAGTGGCTTCGTTCCAGCCTTCTCATTGTAAACGCGGAAGCGACGTCATGACGTCACTTCCCGTTTACTCGGCTGCCAATGGCGCCGAATTTAAAAAAGTACACAGTATTCAGAATCGCAGTTTTTGGCGATCTGAATACTTTGAAGTGTAAAGGAGGGATGGGGGGTCTTTTAGACCCCCCATCCCTCCATAAAGAGTACCTGTCACCACCTATTACTGTCACAAGGGATGTTTACATTGCTTGTGACAGCAATAAAAGTAAAAAAAAAAAAAAATTTTTTAAACACAATTTATAAAGTACAAAAATAAATAAAATAAATAAAAAAAAAAAAAAAATTTTAAAGTGCCCCCATCCCCGCGAGCTCGCGCAGCAAAGAAAACGCATACGGAAGTCGCGCACGCATATGTAAACGGTGTTCAAACCACACATGTGAGGTATCGCCGCGATCGTCAGAGTGAGAGCAATAATTCTAGCCCTAGACCTCCTCTGTAGCTCAAACCTGGTAACCGTAAAAATTTTTTAAAATGTCGCCTATGGAAATTCATAGGTACCGTAGTTCGTCGCCATTCCACGAGTGCGTGCAATTATAAAGGGTGACATGTTTGGTATCTATTTACTCGGCGTAACATCATCTTTCACATTATACAAAAAAATTGGGGTAACTTTACTGTTTGGATTTTTTAAAATTCATGAAAATGTCACTTTTCCAAAAATTTGCGTTTAAAACACCGCTGCACAAATACCGTGTGATAAAAAATATTGCAACAATCGTCATTTTATTCTCTAGATTCTCTGCTAAAAAAATATATATAATGTTTGGGGGTTCTAAGTAATTTTCTAGCAAAAAATACGGATTTTAACTTGTAAACACCAAATTTCAAAAATAGGCTTAGTCATGAAAGGGATAATGTCTGATATTGCCTTCAGTTTTTAGACGTTGAACTTTGTAAGCTCTATAGTTGTGTATGTTATGTTTTAAAACATGCCTGTTTCTTAAAAAAAAATTAAAAAATGATGAATATATTGGAGGGTAAAACCAAAAAAAATTTTAATCTTCTATTGCCTTCAGTTTTTAGACGTTAAACTTTGTAAGTTCTATAGTTGTGTATATTATGTTATAAAACATGCCTGTTTCTTAAAAAAAAAAAAAAAAAAAGAAAAAAGAATATATTGAAGGGTAAAAACAAAAAAAAATTTCAATTTTCTAAACGCACATGTGAATGTGCACAGAGTAAAAATGTTGAAATACAACAATGTGTGGCTTCTTGTTTCAATGCTCAATACCAGTATATTTGTTAAGTTGGTGTAGTTACATTGACAGTGTACTCTAAAATGTGTGTAGCCGAGCCACAGCACAACATAATAGTTAGCTCAAGGCAAAGATTTTCACCTCATGTTGCACATCAGGTTGTTTTGCACTAGCGGCAAAAATGACAAAGATCAAGGCTATTTGCAAACCTAGTAAACACAGACAACAGTAGTTCAAATGAAATAGTAATTTATGAATAAGCCAAATATTTACTCATTATCAAGTACATTTTGCTGCCAAGGCACTGCCCCTCTACCCACAAAGTAGTCCATATACTGTTCCCGGACAAGACGGACATTCTGGGAGGCAAAACCAGCACGCACATTTTCAAGAGCTGGCATCACAGCCTCTTCAGCTGGTCAGGAAAAAGAAGGCTCATCTGTTTGCCCTGAGGCAATGTAGCTGGTAGCATTCCGCCTTGTAGTATGCAGCAGCACAACACCACATGGTTGATTTTATACTCTGCCAAGTTTATGGTGGTTAAAAACAGCCCAAATCTACTTAAAAGGATGCCAAAGGCATTTTCCACAACCCTTCTGGCATGAGAGAGCTGATAATTAAAAATGCGTTGTTCTGGGGTGAGGTTCCTCATTGGAAAGGCCTTTAGAATATGTTCCCCCAAAGAAAAGGCCTCATCTGCCACAAACACAAAATTTAGTCCCTCAATATTGTCGTGAGCATGTGGCAAATGTAAGGTCCCTTTCTGTAGCCGATCATAGAATTTGGTATGCATCATGACACCTCCATCAGAGTGGCGGGCATTCATACCAACATCCACGTACAGGAACTCGTAGTTTGCTGTCACAACAGCAAGCAGAACTATGCGGCAAAACCCTTTATAATTAAAAAATATGATCCTGGGGGCGTGGCTTAGCGCATGGAGCTGTAGGACGCACATCTCGGCAGCTCCCGGTCCTGACGATCTCCACGGGGCTCTATCTCTTTCACCATCACCCATCCGGCTACCAAGAACGTCCTGATGGGTAAAGGAAAGCCCAGGGACCACTCGAAGCCCACCGGTGACCGGACACAGGGCGATTTGGGGAACTTTGTGACCCGTTCCTCCGCGGCCTACCAGAGCCAGAGAGCCTCCAAGATGGCGGCGGCGCCTCCGTCTCCGGCCCGCTCAGCACACGCAGACGCCGAACAGGTACTGTCCAGAAACCGCTCAGTCTCCCTCACGGATTCGGAGCCCCCACTATACCACCCACATAGCCCCCAAAGCCTCTCCCAGGCCTCCCTGTGCTCCGGGGACGGATAGGACATGGAGTCGCAGATGCGATCCATGCATGCCTACTTCCGCTCTTTACCTACTAAAACTGACTTTGAACATTATGTCTCCCCCATGGAGAAATCATACAGGAAAGAGATTGCTGAGCTCAAGAGGGATCTAGGGACTAGAATGGAAGATGTAGAAAATACTACTGATGGTATGTGCAACACATTACAGTCCCATGAAGAGATCATTAAAATACACATACTAACATACTACAACAGCTCATGTACCACCAGGATGACATCGAAAACCGTAGCAGACGGAACAATATTAGAATCCGTGGCATTCCAGAAACCATAGATCACAATGATTTAAATGGAGCAGTCACTGCCATATTTAACCAAATCCTGCAGCAACCCACAGATACCCCTATTGAGCTGGACAGAGTTCACAGAACCTCAGGCCCACGTAGTTCTGATTCCTCTTTTGTTCGGGACACGCTCTGCAGGGTGCACTTTTATAAAGTTAAAGAGGAGATCATGAAAGCAGCCAGCACACAGGACTCCATTCGGCTGAATGACACCCCAGTAATGCTGCTACCTGACCTGTCGCGCCAAACTCTGGCCATGTGGCATGCACTTAAACCGATCACATCTGTCCTACAGGAAAGAAAGATCAAATATCAATGGCGGTTCCCTTTTCAACTACGGGTTCATCATGAAGGCAAAACGGCCCTTTTCCGCACATTAGGAGATCTACCAAGGTTCCTGAGCACTCTGGAGCTACCCCAGATCTCCCTACCAGACTGGCCACTTCCCTCTGCTACTCCGGGACTTCCCTTCCACACACAATGGCAGAAAGCGAACAAGAACAAGCGACCCAGGAGCTCCCCTCAGAAATCTCCAGACGGCTGACTGGTCTCTAGGCTCTGCAGACACCACATCTTTACCCTGCCACCGTGACTATTGTATTGTTTTCTTTTTCTTTTTTTGATCTCTTCTCTCCTTTTTTTTCTTCCCCTTGTGGAAGGAAAGAATAGGAAAGCTGTGCAGGCCGTCTACCCTTGAACCACTTTTAAGTGGTAAAGATCTCCCTGGACTACCTACCTGTCTACTACACTAACAGTGTTACAGATTCAACACCCCCCCCCTCCTTTTTCTCCTTTTTTACCTTTTTCGCATCATCATTTTTATGGATGCCCTTCTTGTCCCTCCACATTATCCTAGTTGGATGTCCTTTTCAGGATGATCCCTTCAAATTTTTTCTCTATTATTATCTACATTTTTCTTTTTTTTTTTTTTTTTTTTGTGTGGGGACAAGGCTGGGGCGGATGAGTTCTATAATTATGACTTACCCCCCTCACCCATATTGAAACTCGCTCTTAATTACGAATTAATACACGAAAGCCTTATAGCAATGCTTACATGTTTTTTTCTGATATGTTGAGAGGGAGTGGGGGTATACCCATTATATGTGACAAGTTGTTACTTATATGTTCTTACCAGGTTACCTTATGATAACAAATTGATGGTTATATAATGTTTTCACCAGCTTTTGCTTCCCCCGTGGCCCCCGGGACCGGGAGGCACTCTAGGTGCTCACCACATCCCCCCCCCTAGGACTTGTAGTGCCTGTTTGTGCACTTTACTGATATTAGTTTATAAGCACTTTATAGAAATGTTTCTACATTTAAAAGATTACTTAATGCTGCCACCTAGTGGCTTATTTTTTTACCTATTTTTCTTTCTTACTTTCTCCCTCCCTTTTCCTCTCTTCTCCTTCACCTCTTTTTCTTCCCCTACCTACCCACTCACTTCACTCCCCTACTCTTGGGCTGGATGGACCTCGGCGCGGACGTTATTAACATATACTGTTACCTCTCCTCATTCCCATTATATCTTCACTTGAGCATCTAACCCTATCGTCCTATAACTGTAGAGGCTTCAATACCCCCGAAAAAAGAAGCCAGGTGTTATACCACTTTAATAAGACTAAAACTAAAATCCTGCTCCTACAAGAGACGCATTTCCAGGGTTCCGAGATTCCATCCCTCAAAAAAACTAATTTTCCCCAATGGTTCCACAGTACGAACCCTCATACAAAATCCAAAGGGTATCTATAGCTTTTCATAAATCGTTCCACCCAGAAGTCTTAGATTCCCTGATAGACCCACTAGGGCGTTATTTATTTCTCAAACTCAAATTTAATTCTTCTGTCTTTACAGTGGCTAATGTCTATGGACCAAACCAGGATCAAGGGAACTTTCTATCCAAGGTTCTAAACAAATTGCTATCATTTGGGGGTCCTTGTGTCATTTTAGGTGGTGACCTCAGCACGACTCTTTCTCCAGCCGTGGACACTTCTTCGGGTAAGTCAGCTATGTCTCCCATGACTCTTACACACATAAAATCCCTTTTAAACTCGGCACAACTCGTAGACATATGGAGGATACAACATCCCCTAGAGAGAGACTACAGTTGTTACTCAGTAGCTCATAAATCCTATAGCCGTATCGATTACTTCCTAATCTCCCAATCATTACTAGATATACCACTCAAGGCCTCCATAGGAAATATCCTCTGGTCGGACCACGCACCTGTATACCTCAACCTAGCCCATCCATCAAAATCCCGCACCCGGTCCTCGTGGCGACTTAATGACAATCTACTGACTGACTCGGTATGTGTTGCAGCAGTTGAAAAAACGATAAGTGACTTCATTATAGATCACCGCCAAGATGATACTAATCCCCTTATTAAATGGGAAGCTCTGAAATGTGTACTTAGAGGGACACTAATCCAGCATGGCTCTCGGCTAAAAAAAGCCAGAATGGCCGATATCTCACGTCTCTTATCTATGATTAAAACGCTTGAAGTTACACATAAACGAGACTTAGACCCTGCAACATATACCGACCTATCTAATGCACGTAGAGAGCTGCTCCGACTACTCGATGCTAATTCCCTAATAGCCAGAGATCGAGGACGCAACCGACATTACACTCTAGCTAACAAATGTGGACAACACCTTGCGAGAGTTCTCCATCCTCGCCCCCCACGCCGACCTATACCACAAATCTGTACATCTGACCAACGAAAAATTAATAACCCCAATGGCATTTCTGACGCATTTAAACAATACTACTCAAACTTATACAATCTCCGCACCTCAAACGGGACGACCCCTACTAACGACACACACCTATCCTCCATGCAGGACTACATCTCTGATACAGCTCTACCACATTTAAACCCTGAACAGACATCTGCCATGGACGACCCCCTTACAACAGAGGAATTCACTGCCGCTATCAAAAGCCTGAAAAATGGTAAATGCCCAGGCCCCGATGGGTTCTCCCCGAGATTCTATAAATCCTTTGCTCAACATCTGACCCCATTACTAACTAGCGCATTTAACTCTATAGAAGATACCCATCTTCCCTCTAGAGACCTCCTAGCAGCTAATATTTCAGTAATACCCAAACCTGGCAAAGACCCCTCTCAATGTAGCAGTTATCGTCCCATTTCACTCCTTAACCTGGATATTAAGCCTCACGCCAAGGTCCTGGCTAACTGCCTATCTCCCATCCTACCTTCACTCATACATAAAGACCAGGTGGGATTTGTCCCTGGCCGAGAGGCTAGGGACAATACCACAAAAACCATTCACCTCATTTCCTATATCCGAAAACACAATCTAAAAGCTTGCTTGCTCTTGTTTGATGCCGAGAAGGCTTTTGACCGGGTCAGTTGGGACTTTTTACGCCTCTCTTTACAACAGATAGGCCTTGGCTCCACTTTTGTCTCTAGGGTCATGGCCCTATACTCATGTCCCTCGGCGTCAGTCCTGGTCAATGGTTCCTCCTCTGCTTCATTCCAGATTTCAAATGGCACAAGACAGGGCTGCCCCCTGTCTCCCCTTCTTTTTGTTTTAGTGATCGAACACCTGGCCCAGGCCATTAGACAAAATACATCTATAGTAGGAATTCAAACACCCTCTTCTCAACATAAACTTTTGCTTTACGCAGATGACCTACTAGTCTACATACAACAACCTCATACTACCCTGCCCTCCCTGATGCACGAATTTCGTAGATTTGGACAGTTTAGCAACTTCAAACTGAACATGTCTAAGACTGAGGCCTTAAACATATCATTACCCAGTACCACCCTTACCCAACTACAGACTAATTTCCCCTTCCAATGGGGATCCAGAGACATCTCTTATCTAGGGATCACGATTCCTGCCAATCTCTCTGATCTCTATGCATTAAATTATATACCCCTTCTATCCCGGAATTAGATTCATGGAACCCCTCCACATTACCTTGGTTTGGACGCATTAATACATTGAAAATGGACACCCTACCAAAATTACTATATTTATTCCAAACCGTTCCCATTATGGTCCCTAAACAATTTTTCACGTCTCTTCGCTCTATATCCATACGATTCATATGGCAAAATGGCATGCCCCGCATTCGACACAACTTACTCACATATCCCAAAACACAAGGCGGAGTGGGCCTACCTGACTATGAGCTATACCATAGAGCTGCACTGTTATCCCGGGTCCTAGAATGGTTCCCTCGCCCTTTCCCCAAGGCGTCCACCATGGTGGAACAGGATCTATCCACTTTAGATCTCAGAGCCTTGCTTTGGGGATACGGACGACATTTACAGTCACTCTCCTCTACTTCCCCACTGACCACATACATACATTTTTGGTACAAGAAAGGCATACAGACTCTCCTATCCTCAGACCCTTCGCCACTCACTTCCCTATTTGACCACCCCGCACTCCCTCAGGATGAAGGCTCTACCACAATCGGCCCATATTCCCGCTCTATGTGGCCCATAGCAAGATCATTTGTAAACCCTACCTCTGGTGCACCCATCCTCCCAAATACACAGGGTAATTGGCTCACAGCCCTCCGTATATCCTCCTATTGCTCAGACCTGTTCTCCACATCTCAAATCCACAGACCCTTAACGGAATTCGAACAACTGTGCTCTCTCACAGAAACCCCCAGACACTTACTTTCCACTTTATACACGATACAAAATATACTACTACATAACCGACCTCCTTCATACACCAAGAAGTGGACCACGGAACTGGGAAAGGAACTTCATCCAGAGGATTGCCAAAAATCTTATTACTTTACGCATAAATCTTCAATTTCCTGTTATACACAGGAAAAAAATTTTAAGCTTCTTTCCCGATGGTACAAGGACCCCCAATCCCTCAATAAAATTTTCCCTTCGGTCCCATCCTCCTGTTGGAGGTGTGGCTCAGAAAATGGAAACTATCTACATATATGGTGGGACTGCTCATCTATTCAACCACTCTGGTCCCAGGTTTTCTCCATTTACAGTAGTCTCTATGATCAACCCTTATCACCCTCCCCAGAAATTGCATTACTGTCCATGCTTCCTGGCTCCATCACCTCACAGAAACGCTCCCTTTTACGCTTTTTTTTATCGGCTGCCAGACTGATCATACCCCTATTTTGGAAAACCCCCACTAAACCCCCACTTACTTTATGGGTGTCAACAATGAATGATATTATGCGCATGGAGGAGAGGTTGGCCTTAGATAACGATACTTTTGATAAATTCAAAACTCTATGGCTTATTGAATACTCTACGTCAGACGCCTTGAAAACCTTATTGACCACTCAAGGGTAGATACAAATGTTCATCTTTAATACTCCTTGCCTATGGTGTCGTGCCGGGGTCTGCTCCACGCCCCTCCCCCTCCCCTGTATCCTACCGCTCTTTTCCTTTTTCCACCCGCTTTTCTTTTCTTTCCCCTTGCTTTCCTGAACTTTAATATGGCCTCACAGTCAATGATTTAGTCTCTCCTGGACTTATTTATAGGTTTTTATAGACAGTTTACTACTATACAATATTGCTGGTTGATGGTAGTCCTCTTTCACGCAAGATCTAATCAAACATTGTACACTGGACTAAGAAATACTCAATGATGTCTTTGTCATCAATAACTGACTACCAATATTTGTGTATTTGTGTATAAATACTCTTTGATTTTGTTAATAAAAACATATTTGACACTAAAAAATATGATCCTGAGTTGGGTGGTGGGACTAGCCTCACATGCTTGCCATCAATGGCACCCCACAGTTGGGGAAATTCCACAAATTGGCAAACCACATCCTGCCATTGCTGGGTGTTTGAAGGAAACTGTGGAGTCAAACAAAGAAAAAAGAATTAATACTTGGGCACATAAAATTGCAACCATATTTGAGACAAACATTGTTGGGCAACATAATATTATAACATTTAAATGTCTATTTACAAAAAAGATTAAGTTATAATTATATGCTCCCTCACCCCCTCTGGTGGCACATTCTAAAAATGTTAGGGGGGGAGTTGAATGGGTAGATGTTTTGGACGGGTAAACCTCTACACTTTCATGAGAGCTAAATGCATTAAAAATTAAGGTTAATTTGGTCAGCCCCTCCATCTTTACAAGATTGGCAGGCCAGTGGACAGGTAAGAAGTGGCATAATCCAAAAATAAGAATACACACTGTCCAAATCTATACACATTTTGACATACATCGGACAAAATAAGAATGTTCGTTAATTACGATTATTCCTTATGATGAAGTTAAAAACCCAAGAAGTCAGCACAGCACAGGGATGGTGGTAGCCCCTCATAATGAGCACAGCACAGGGATGGTGATAGCCACTCATAATGAGCACAGCACAGGGATGGTGTTAGCCACTCATAATGAGCACAGCACAGGGATGGTGGTAGCCACTCATAATGATAAATCATAATGATAAATTTATCATAACGAAATAAGATTGGGACATTTTAGGGGGTGTTTAGGGTAAACATTAAAATGAAGCATAAAAAAAAACAGTGTTAAGTTACTAGGCTAGGTGGATATGGGCCCAGGGTAGCATGCTGGGGAGGTTATTGAAGGAGAATATGCATGTAGGTTACAGCATGCATGAGGACAAACAGGACATTCATTCACACAGCATATTACAAAAATGGGAAGGATGGAATGCAAAAAATATAAAATACATTAGAAAACAAGAAGGTGATATTAAAGCAAAAAACTTACACGAATATAGTCCTTCTGCAGGACTTGGATGATGGCACTACATGTCTCGGAAATAATGACTCCTAGAGCCTGGGGAGAGATACCAGTAGTAAACGTTATATCCTGGAGACTTCTCCCTGTCACCAAGTAACGCAAAGTGGCTATGAGTCTTTGGTCTCCTGGAATAGCAGCCCTCATGCAGGTGTCCTGCTTCATAATATAGGGGGACAGCAAGGACAATAGTTGCTGAAAGCAGGAGTCTGTCATACGGAGATAATTATGAAAATAATTTGGATTATTCTCCTGCAGCTCACGCAGCAAGGGCATATGACAAAATTGGTCACGATTAAGTAACCAAGTTTTGGCCCAAACACTCCTCATCCTACTACTCCGATTATTCCTGGACCGGGCTGGAGTCATAGCAAGAACTCCAAGCCTAGAAATAGCACGCTCTCTCGTCGGATTGCGCAACATGGCTGATTGAGCAACGAACGGTCAGAAATGAACAGGAAACACACGTAACTGAAAACCGTGAATCAGCACTGACCAAACGTCTACTAACACGAGATTAGCAGAAGGAGC
This sequence comes from Aquarana catesbeiana, assembly GCF_042186555.1. Taxonomy (NCBI): domain Eukaryota; kingdom Metazoa; phylum Chordata; class Amphibia; order Anura; family Ranidae; genus Aquarana; species Aquarana catesbeiana. The sequence goes on along the minus strand of NC_133327.1, from coordinate 323,495,434 downwards.
CCGAAGGGAGACGCCAGAGAATTGAACTTCCTCTTTTGAAGTGTCGTCAGTAGTTGTAACGTCACTACGTTCGTGTTTGTTGCCGAAAAAGTCCTGCCGTGTGTATGCTTAATAAGTTGACGGGCAACGCCCTTTGTACAAAAATCCACGGGAAAGTTTGTACAAAGTCTGATCGTGTGTATAAGGCTTTACAGGCAGAGTGTGGACAACTTATTATTTGTATAAAGTCTTTTAAAGTCTTTTTGCACATCAATTCCTAGGATGTACACCAATGGACCTTTTGTTTGCCATATACAACTAATGTATAGACCCTTTTGATCCACATTTATATGGGAACTACAATACAGTTAATACATTAATGTTGTTCCTCTCTGATGCTCAATTCCCTCCTACTTCCTTTTTGTGGCTTGCTGCTTAGTGATAGGGGTGCAGTCAATGATTCTAATGAAACGTGTATTGTATAAGATAATGATGCATAGCTATGTTTGGGAAATATATACTAGAGGTTATATTATGTATAGATTTATGGAAAATACACATACAGTATCTCACAAGTGACTACACCCCTCACATTTTTGTAAATATTTTATTATATCTTTTCATGTGACAACACTGAAGAAATTACACTTTACTACACTGTAAAGTAGTGAGTGTACAGCTTGTATAACAGTGTAAATTAGCTGCCCTCTCAAAATAACTCAACACACAGCCATTATTGTCTAAACCGCTGGCAACAAAAGTCAGTACACCCCTTAGTGAAAATGTCCAAATTGGGCTCAATTAGCCATTTTCCCTCCCTGGTGTCCTGTGACTCGTTAGTGTTACAAGGTCTCAGGTATGAATGGGGAGCAGGTGTGTTAAATTTGGTGTTATCGCTCTCACTCTCTCATACTGGTCACTGAAAGTTCAACATGCCACCTCATGGCAAAGAACTCTCTGAGAATCTGAAAAAAAGAATTGTTGCTCTACATAAAGATGGCCTAGGCTAGAAGAAGATTGCCAAGACCCTGAAACTGAGCTGCAGCACGGTGGCCAAGACCATGCAGAGGTTTAACAGGACAGATTCCTCTCAGAACAGGCCTTGTCATGGTCGACCAAAGAAGTTGAGTGCACGTGCTCAGCATCATATCCAGAGGTTGTCTTTGGGAAATAGACATGTGAGTGCTGCCAGCATTGCTGCAGAGGTTGAAGGGGTGGGGGGTCAGCCTGTCAGTGCTCAGACCATACACTGCACACTGCATCAAATTGGTCTGCATGGCTCTCGTTCCATAAGGAAGCCTCTTCTAAAAATGATGCACAAGAAAGCCAGCAAACAGTTTGCTGAAGACAAGCACACTAAGGACATGGATTACTGGAACCATGTCCTGTGGTTTGATGAGACCAAGATAAACTTATTTGGTTCAGATGGTGTCAAGTGTGTGTGGTGGCAACCAGGTGAGGAGTACAAAGACAAGTGAGTGTTGCCTACAGTCAGGCATGGTGGTGGGAATGTCATGGTTTGGGCTGCATGAGTGCTGCCGGCACTGGCGAGCTACAGTTCATTGAGGGAACCATGAATGCCAACATGTACTGTGATATACTGAAGCAGAGCATGATCCCCTCCCTTTGGAGACTGGGCTGCAGGGCAGTATTCCAACATGATAACGACACCAAACACACCTCCAAGATGACCACTGCTTTGCTAAAGAAGCTGAGGGCAAAGGTGATGGACTGGCCAAGTATGTCTCCAGACCTAAACCCTATTGAGCATCTATGGGGCATCCGCAAATGGAAGGTGGAAGAGTGCAAGGTCTCTAACATCCACCAGCTCCGTGATGTCATCATGGAGGAGGGGAAGAGGACTCCAGTGGCAACCTGTAAAGCTTTGGTGAACTCCATGCCCAAGAGGGCTAAGGCGATGATTTAAAAGTTTTTACAGTTCATCAATTTAGGATTAATTCATTCAATTTAGAGTCAACAGTAAATGATGGCCCTATAATTATTAATCTTGCTCTGACATGTGTATTATTACCTAATTTGTGTCCTGCAATCCTTGTTTATTTATATGCATGTGACCCAAAGTTAATGGTGTGTTGAGTTATTTTGAGAGGACAGCAAATTTACACTGTTATACAAGCTGTACACTCACTACTTTACATTGTAGCAAAGTGTCATTTCTTCAGTGTTGTCACATGAAAAGATATAATAAAATATTTACAAAAATGTGAGGGTTGTACTCACTTTTGTGAGATACTGTATATACATTCTATATATATACATGCATATATGCTATACATAGACAAATGACATATTGATATGCTTCAAGTTTCAATTCTCAATTGTTTCATCCTGTTTCTTTAAAATCCTGTGTACATTTAGACCTCACAATTAGTGTCAATTTCTCCTTTTATTAGTCATATATTTATATGCACAGAGAGCAGAGAGTGTACGTGATGAGTGTAATTGATGAGGAGTGAAGAACCACAACCGTGGCAACCCTTTCAAGAATGTTCCTCCTTGCTGGCTACTGGATGCTGCAGATTTTAGCTGTTTTGTACTGATCATTGCTTGATTAATCTTCCAGAAGCAGGTTTGAGAATGTAATCAAGCAACTGATGGGTATACACCATACTATGCCCAGAATCCTCCCTAAAACACAACTGGAGGGTGCCAGGTATGTTTCCTTTCACATTTTCCATCAGCTGATGCATCACTCCCTCTTCTGGTTGTTATGAGGAGGCAAAAAACAGGCATCTGCAGCTTTAGGGATGGACTAAGGATATGTGCACATATTCAAAGAAAGAAAAATATATTTTATAAATACTATTACAACATTTTGTGTCAGTAATTTATTCTTTTTAATAATACCAAATTTAATCAATGTGACTTTAGAACTCCTTTAGATACAGTATAAATACTCAAGATGCAGTGACCTATTGTAAGTACGAATAGTGCAATACCCAACATCTATATTCTACTTGTTGTTTTATTTTTATTTTAAAGATTTTTGTAATGGAGACCAAAAATGAATAAACCTATAGTGAAACCAAATGATATTTTGATTCTCCAAAAAGAAAAAATAAAGATAAATCCCTATACATCCAATACTTAAAGGCCCTGTAATCTTATTTTTTGTGAAATTGTTACTTACTGTGTTCTCCTGCCTATGCACATTAGCTACAGTCTTGCCACTGCTCTATGCACACTACAAATCCCACAGTCCATAGTCCCTAGTCTATAGTCCATCTCGGGAACAAGAAAGAGAGGGTGGCTATGTTCCTACACACTGTACATTGGGTCCATGTAGAATAAATGTAGCCGCTCCCTAACAGGAAGTCAGATCTGTCACGTCTACTTCAACACAGGTGGTCAGACACTATAGCTGGCTACTGTGTTCTTCACTTATAGCAGCCCCCTTTCCCATACGACATACAGGCATACCGGTACTCGGTTGCCCCAGGACTTATACATAATGCTATAGTACCTGGCCACCACATCAGGGCAGGTGCGAACTGAGCAAAGCAAACAGATACTTGCAGTAAGCAGACAGCTAGCTTGGTTCTATGACAGTTCAGGTAAAAGGCAGGCTGAGTTTAGGAAATAGTCCAAAATCCAGTCCAGAGTCATACACAGGGAAATCCAAACTAGCAGAGTAAGGCAGACAGACTGGGAAGTTGATCAGGAACAACACACGTATTACAACAAGCACCCAAATGAGGGTTTAGCTGGCTTTTAACAGGCTTGGTTCCCACCCAGAGACTGATCACATTAATTAGCCTGCAGATGGACAGACAGACAAGGAGAGTGTAATAGCCAAAACCCCGGATGCTGGAATGAGGAGCAGGAGCACTAGATGCTCCTGACATTATCCCCCTCTGAGGAGGGGCCCCTGGACCCTTAAAGACAAGCTGGGCATCCAGCACAGGACCATCAGACTAGGCAGAGGTCAATGGATCCGCAAGATCAGGTTGGTTAGTAGGTGACGTTTCACAGGAGTCAAGCCGGATAGTTGAAACACAAGCAGAATGAAGAGAGCCCTGAAAAAAAAGTTGAAAGCCCCACCTGGCCGAATGAGGCAGTCTATCCAAAGGATGGATTGAACTTCTTAGACAGGTTTGAATGGATGTAGTAGAAGTAGGATGCGGCCAGGTTACAGAAAGTCCCAAATTAGAAGAACACTCAATTGGCATGGGCTGGACTGGCATAACTGGTGCAAAGACCGACTGTATCGAATCGCCAGGCATAACAACAGACGGAATCGCACCAACCAGGCATAGCAACAGACTCAATCGCATTGCCAAGCATAGCGACAGACTGAATTGCATCGCCACGCGTATCGACAGACTGAATCGCATCGCCAGCCGTAGCGACAGTGGAACTTGCATCCAAGTGTGTTTAGGAACAGGCAAAGGTAGGAGTAATCCAGGGGGCTTGACTTCTGATGACTTAGAGGAAGTTACCAAACAGGACTCAAGGCTGCGAGACAGCAAGTACGTTTGGCTTCTAGGAGGAGAAGATTCAGGCTGTGCCAGTTGGCAGGAGAGGTGGCCTGTAGAAAATTAAATAAGCTTGACAGCGTTTTTTGCTTAAACAGAGCCATATAAAGACACATGGTTATGCAAACTGGAGTCACACTTGGAAAAATTGTCATGATCAGGATCTGAATAGGACTCTAATGAAGGCACATGACTGGTACTGGCCACACAAGAGTTAAAAATGGGCAACTGGTCAGCAGTTTTAATGCAGTTCTGGATGCAGGTCTGGGACCGGGACCTAATCTCCTCTGTAGCCCAGTCTATGTGCGTGTTATGAAGTTTAAGCCAGGGATACCATAAGATAAGGGGATAAGCAGGAGATGAGATCAAGTAGAAGCTGATTGTCTCCGTATGAAATTCCCCAATGGTTAGAGTAACAGGTACAGTGCACAAGGTGACCCGGCCCGTGGACAAGGGAGTTATCAACAGCTAAGACCGAAAAGGGTCTGTGCACCTTAGTCAATGGAATCTGTAGAAGTTGTGCTAGGTCCCTATCAATGAAGTTGCTAGCACCACCAGAATCTATGAAAGCTGAGAGGTGATGAGAAAATTTAGCAAAACAAAGCTGTGCCAGAACAAATAGTTTATCTCCAAGGGAAAGTGACACAGTATAGTCTATAGAAGCAGACCCCACCCGCACTAGACTCTTGGAGTTTCTTGGCTTATTAGGACAGCTGGCGACAAAGTGGCCGTGGTTGCCACAGTATGAGCAGAGTCCCTGAGATCTTCCTTTAGCCTTTTCACCAGTGGATAAATGGGTAGCACCAATATACATGGGCTCATCCTCCAGGAGAATTGAGAGAAGGTTGAGAGGACTCAGGAAGGGTTGATGAAGAAGAAGAAGTAGGCGGCGTACTAGGGTACAAAGAAACAAACCTCTCTGTACGCCTTTCCCGTAAACGCCTGTCTATACAGATGGCTACTTGCATGAATTCATTCAATGACTTTGGTTCAGGGTAGTGTACTAAGGAGTCTTTTATGGAGTCTGATTAGCCTAACCTGAACTGGCTTTTTAGAGCTGTGTCAATCCACCCTGAGTCAAGTGCCCAGTGGCGGAAATCAGAACAGTATTGTTGAGCAGTGCATTTACCCTGGCGTAATGACCTAAGGTTAGCTTCAGCTGAATGGGCACGGTCAGGATCATCATACAGTAAACCTAAGGCCTAGAAAAAAGCTTCAACTGACCCTCTGGCTGGGTCATCTGCAGGGAGACTAAAAGCCCAAGATTGGGGATCCCCCTGCAACCATGTAATAATCAGGTCAACTCGCTGTGCTTCAGAACCAGAAGAGTGTGGCTTTAGCTTAAAGCGGAGTTCCACCCATAAACGAAACTTATGCTGATCCGGTTTCTCCCCCCATCCAGTGTCACATTTGGCACCTTTCAGGGGGGAACAGATACCTGTCTAATCTAGGTATTTGCTCCCACATCCGGGGGAAAGATTGCCACAGTATCCGCGATGGTCTATACCATGTCTGGCCCCTCCTCCATCCCCCCCACTGTCTTCTGGGAGACACACAGGTCCCAGAAGACAGCAGGGACCACTCAATAAGCGCGACGCGCACATGCACAGTAGGGAACCAGGCTGTGTAGCTGCAAGGCTTCACTTCCTGATTCCCTAAGGCCCCTTTTACACAGGGGTGGGAGCGGCGTCGGCGGTAAAACAGCGCTATTTTTAGCTCCGCTTTACCGTCGTTTTAGCATCGGCATTTTTAACCCCGCTAGTGACCAAAAAAGGGTTAAAACCGCCCGCAAAGTGCGCTGCAGCGGCGCTTTGCCAGCTGTATAGCCGTGCTGCCCCATTGATTTCAATGGGCAGGAGCGCTGAAGGAGCGGTGTATACACCGCTCCTTCACTGATCCAAAGATGCTGCTTGCAGGAGTTTTTTTCCCGTCCTGCAAGCGCACCGCTCCAGTGTGAAAGCCCTCGGGCTTTCACGCTGGAGACACAGCAGTGGCTGTTTCAGGGCACTTTGCAGGTGCTAATTTTAGCGCTGTAGCACCTGCAAAGCACCCCAGTGTGAAAGGGCCCTTACTGAAGATGCTGGCACCTCCACCTGGAGCTGAGGGACGGGTTGGCTTCAGGTGAGGATATCGCGGGTGCCCTGGACAGGTAAGTGTCCTTATTTTAAAAGTCAGCAGCTGCAGTATTTTTAGCTGCTGACTTCTCTTTTTTCTTAGGCGGAACTCCACTTTAAAGTATAGCATACAACTATTTTTAAAGTTAGAAAACATGTGGGGGTCACCAGAAAAGCTATCGGGCGGGTTAACTTTGGGCTCTGGCTCCTGCATTACTGCTGGAGGTGCATTTACACGCACAGACAGTTGCTGGACTTGGCGTGTCAGTTTGCCAATTTCCTCAGCAAATAAGCGAGCCTGTGTAGAGTCCATCTTCACAGAATTTTTTTAGCATGGTTCTATGACAGTCCATGTAAAAGGAAGGCTTTTTTTTACTATCCCTATATACCCTTAAGATATCATTTGGATATATTTTAACATTAGGATTAGTGCTGTTAATAAATTTTTGCATGTATGAATGCTCTGGTTTTTCTGGTTGTCAGGTGGAGCTGACATAGCATTGCATGTTTCTCACAGTAGCCAATAGATTGGGGTATTTGTATTAATGTGAATAGTAAGCCCAAGATTACATTATTATTTTAATATTTTATTTATCAATTGTATTCATATGTTTATTGGATATTGGTAAATGATTAGCATAAATATTAGGTATTATCTATATATGAACCTATATTTTTATTGGAACTTAAAAATAGAAAAATGTTTTTTATGATAAATTTAGATTGTTTTTGTCCCGTGAGATGGAGAGTTGAATTGTTTTGACACTTCTGGTATCTTTCCTGCCCATTCAGGTATATATTAAGTGGTGAGTGACGTTCCCAGTTGATGCCTCTTACAGGGAAACGCGTTGGGTGGAGCTGCATTCTGTGACGTCACCACACACCAGCCTGCAGGACAAGGTCCGCAGCTGTGTTTGTTTAAATATCTTCTTTCGTGTTTAATTTTCTGGAAGTGCAATGAGACTTTTTTCAGTAAATGCTCAGTTTTACATACAGCACCACGAAGTTTCTCCTTTCTTAAATACCTCCATATGCCAGAGAGCACTCAGCAGGATTATCGGTGAAGCTGGGAGTATATGAGAAGTATTTCCATATCCAGGCAAAGTCAATGGCATAACAAGAGGGAGCCCTCTTGCTGAAGTGGAAGGAGTGAAACATCGCAGGTGGTCTCAGTTACAATCAAGCGTGTTTGAACCCTATGATCTGGAATCCATCCCTTCTGGTAAGAGGCTTATATTTTTTTTGTTTAAAAGAAGCATGGATATTCACAAATTCACATAAAGAGCACATATGGACAATAATTTACTGAATGATTTTATTTTTATAATTTAAACATGGACACTTTATTTCTGAATAGTTACAATAATAATTTTCTAGGATTTCGCACTTATTTGTTGTATATAAAAGACAGGCTGAGTTCAGGGAATAGTCCAAAATCCAGTCCAAGGTCATACACAGGGAAATCCAAACTAGCAGAGCAGGGCAGACAGACAGGGATCTTGTTTAGGAACAACACAGATATCACTCTATCACAAGCACCTAAATGAGGGTATAGCTGGCTTATAATGGGCTAGGTTCCCATCCAGAGACTGATTAGGCATGTGCATTTAGTTTCGTTCCGAATCGAAATTCGGACAAATTTTTCATTATTCGGAAATTCGGATGCATCCGAATTTCCGAATTACAAAAGTAAAGAATTTAAACGAATCCGAAAAAAAACGAACGAATTTGAAAACATATTCGAATCGAATTCGAAAACATAATCGAATTCGAAAAAAATAGAAAACGTTTTTCTAAAAAAAACAATAAGATAGAATATAAAATAATAAAGCAATAGAATATATATATAAATATATACATATATAAATATATATATATATATATATATATATATATATATATATAAATTTTTTTTTATTATTCTCTTCTATTTTTTTTTATGCTTTTCTTTTCTATTATTTTATATTTTATAATAGTCTTTTCAATTCAAATTCAAATTCATTCTATACGAAATTCGAATTTCGGTACATGGCTTCTGAAGTTTGAATTTCGTATAGAATGAATTCGAATTTGAATAGAAAAGATTAGAACAGAAAATAATAGAAAAGAATAGACTAGAAAAACAATAGAACAGAATAGAAGAAAATATAATATATTAGGGTTGTCCCGATACCACTTTTTTAGGACCGAGTACAAGTACCGATACTTTTTTTCAAGTACTCGCCGATACCGATTACCGATACTTTTTTTTTAATGTCACGTGACAGTTTTTTTGTTTTTGTTTTTTTTTTTTTTTTTTTTTTTTTTTAACAGTGCTTGCTTTTTTTTGGGGGGGGGGGAGGGGGTGAACGTTGTATGTGTGTGTTATTTTTTTTTTTTTACAATTTTTTTTTTTTACAATAATATTTTTTTTATTCTTTATTGTTTTTTTTTTTTTTTTTTTTAAATCAGCCCTTTTGGGGGGCTTTGGTGAGATATCAGGGGTCTTAACAGACCTCTGATATCTCCCCCTTGAGACAGAGAAAGAGACAGAGGATAGAGATTCCCCAGTCCCATTCTCTGCAGCGTCAGCTGCACTGAGAATGAATGGAGAGAAGACAGCGGCTCCTCTCCATTCATAAACTGACACATCGTAATCACAGGTGATTACAATGTTTCAGTTATGTGAATGGACAGAGTCAGCTGACTCTCTCCATAAACAAAGGAAGGAGGGGGAGGACGGAGGAATGGAGGGGGAGAACGGAGGGGACAGATAAGGAGAGCAGAACGGAGGGGACAGATAAGAAGAGCAGAACGGAGGGGACAGCTGAGAGGGACAGATAAGGAGAGAGGAATGCAGGGGACAGCGGAGAGGCACAGAGGAAAGGAGGGGGCACGGAGGAAGATGCAGTGACAGTCAGCTGTGAGCGATCACAGCTGTATGTCACTAAAGCAGCTGAAAGCCGCTGGGGGAGAATCTTTGTAACTCCCCCACGCGCCGATCACAGCTGACTTCCAGGTATCGGTGGAAGCATCGGGAGCATTTGCCCGAGTACAAGTACTTGGGCAAATGCTCGGTATCGGTGCCGATACCGATACTAGTATCGGTATCGGGACATCCCTATAATATATATATTATATTTTCTTCTATTCTGTTCTATTGTTTTTCTAGTCTATTCTTTTATATTCTATTCTAATCTTTTATATTCAAATTTGATTTCGGTCTATATGAAATTCGAATTTTGGAAGATGTTTTATATATATATATATATATATATATATATATATATATATATATATATATATATATATTTTCTATTCTGTTTCATTGTTTTTCTATGCTATTCTTTTCTATTCGAATTTGAATTCATTCTATACGAAATTCGAATTTCGGAAGATGGCTTCTGAAAGTGGAATTTCGTATAGAATGAATTCGAATTTGAATAGAAAAGATTAGAATAGAAAATAATAGACTAGACAAACAATAGAACAAAACAGAATATTGTTTTTCTAGTCTTTTCTCTTCTACTCTATTCTAATCTTTTCTATTCAAATTCATTTTATAAGAAATTCAAATTTCGGAAGATGTTTATATATATATATATATATATATATATATATATATATATATATAAACATCTTCCGAAATTTGAATTTCTTATAAAATGAATTTCGGAAGATGTTTATATATATATATATATATATATATATATATATAAACATCTTCCGAAATTTGAATTTCTTATAAAATGAATTTGAACCGTATTTATCGGCGTATAACACGCACTTTTTTCCCCTTAAAATCAGGGGAAAATCGCGGGTGCGTGTTATACGCCGATCCCCTGCGATCCTGACCTGTCAGAACTAAAAAATCGATGACCGCGATTTGAAAATGGCGCCGCCGGCGCCGAAATACACAGTGCCGGTCCTCGGCTCTTCTCGGCGGCTTTCGGTTTCACTCGAGCGCCGCCCGAACCTAGCCGAGTATACTCGGCTAGTTTCGGATAGCTCCGCTCACCGTCCGAGTGGAACCGAAAGTAAACGAGAGCCGCCGAGAAGAGCCGAGGACCGGCTCTGTGTATTTCGGCGCCGGCGGCGCCATTTTCAAATCGCGGTCGGCGATTTTGAAGCTCAGAGGCTTCAGCAAGACTGCACTGGGGCAAGGCTGGACTGGGGCAAGGCTGGACTGGACACTGGGAAAGGCTGCACTGACATGGCTGCACTGACATGGCTGCACTGACATGGCTGCACTAGCAAGGCTGCACTGACAAGGCTGCACTGACATGGCTGCACTGACATGGCTGCACTGACATGGCTGCACTGACATGGCTGCACTGGCAAGGCTGCACTGACATGGCTGCACTGGGCAAGGCTGGACTGGGGCAAGGCTGCACTGAGAAGGCTGCAATGATGGGCATTTAAATGTAAGTTTTTTTCCCTTCAACTTCCCTCCTAAAAGTTTTTTTCCCTTAAAATTCCCTCCTAAATTGAGGTGCGTGTTATACACCGATGCGTGTTATACGCCGATAAATACGGTATATATGATTAGAATATAATAGAAAAGAATAGACTAGAAAAACAATAGAACAGAATAGAAGAAAATATAATATATATATTCTGTTCTATTGTTTTTCTAGTCTATTCTTTTCTATTATTTTCTGTTCTAATCTTTTCTATTCAAATTCGAATTCATTCTATACGAAATTCAAACTTCAGAAGCTATGTACCGAAATTCGAATTTCGTATAGAATGAATTTGAATTGAAAAGACTATTATAGAATATAAAGTAATAGAAAAGAAAAGCATAAAAAAAAATAGAAGAGAATAAAACAAAAAAAATTACCGTATTTATCGGCGTATAACACGCACCCCAAGTTTAGGAGGGAATTTTAAGGAAAAAAAAACTTTTAGGAGGGAAGTTTAAGGGAAAAAAACTTACATTTAAATGCCCATCATTGCAGCCTTCTCAGTGCAGCCTTGCCCCAGTGCAGCCTTGTCAGTGCAGCCTTGCCAGTGCAGCCTTCCCCAGTGTCCATTGCAGCCTTATCCCAGTGCAGCCTTGCCCCAGTGCAGCCTTGCCCCAGTGCAGCCTTGCAGCTCGCAAAATCCTGTGACCCCCTGCGATCTGAGCTTCAAAATCGCTGACCGCGATTTGAAAATGGTGCTGCCGGAGCCAAAGTACACAGAGCCGGTCCTCGGCTCTTCTCGGCGGCTCTCGTTCACTTTCGGCTCCACTCGTAGTCCCGTCCGGGATGGGCGTGACTGTGAGCGGAGCTATCCGAACCTAGCCGAGTACACTCGGCTAGATTCGGGCGGCGCTCGAGTGAAGCCGAAAGTGGCCGAGAAGAGCCGAGCTCAGGATCGCAATAACATGCACCCGTGATTTTCCCCTGATTTTAAGGGGAAAAAAGTGCGTGTTATACGCCGATAAATACGGTATGCAAAATGGTGCCGCCGGAGCCAAAATACACAGAGCCGGTCCTCGGCTCTTCTCGGCGGCTCTCGTTCACTTTCGGCTCCACTCGTAGTCCCGTCCGGGATGGGCGTGACTGTGAGCGGAGCTATCCGAACCTAGCCGAGTACACTCGGCTAGATTCGGGCGGCGCTCGAGTGAAGCCGAAAGTGGCCGAGAAGAGCCGAGCTCAGGATCGCAATAACATGCACTCGTGATTTTCCCCTGATTTTAAGGGGAAAAAAGTGCGTGTTATACGCCGATAAATACGGTATATATATATATATATATATATATATATATATATATATATATATATATATATATATTTATATTTATTTATTTATTTATTTTATTTTATTTTATTTTTTTCTATGCTGGTCTATTGTTTTTCTATTCTTTTCTATTCTTTTCTATTTTATTCTAATCTTTTCTATTTGAATGCAAAATCATTCTATACAAAATTTGAATAATATAAAAGAATAGCATAGAAAAACAACAGAACAGAATAGAAAAAAATATAAAATATTCTATTCTAATCTTTTCTATTCAAATTCATTCTGTACCAAATTCCAATTTCGGAAGATGGTTTTATTTATATATATATATATATATATATGTGTGTATATATATATATGTGTATATATATATATATATATATATATATATATATATATATATATATATAATATTTCTTTCTATTCTGTTCTACTGTTCTATTGTTTTTCTATTCTATTCTTTTCTATTAGAATTTGATTTCATTCTATTTCTATATAACTATTTTCTGAAATTCAAATTTTGTATAGAATGAATTTGAATTCGAAAAGATCAGAATATAATAGAAAATAATAGAAAAACAATAGAACAGAATAGAAAAAATTGTATATATATATATATATATATATATATATATATATATAAAACCATCTTCCAAAATTCGAATTTCGTATAAAATGAATTTGAATAGAAAAGATTAAAATAGAGTAGAAAGAATAGACTAGAAAAACAATAGAACAGAATAGAATAAGATATAATATATATATTATATTTTATTCTGTTCTCTTCTATTGTTTTTCTAGTCTATTCTTTTCTATTCAAATTCAAATTCATTCTATACGAAATTCAAATTTCAGAAGCCATCTTCCGAAATTCGAATTTCATATAGAATGAATTCAAACTCGAATAGAAAAGTTTAGAATAGAATAAAAAAGAATAGCATAGAAAAACAATGAAACAGAAGAGAAAAAAATATAATATATATATATTATATTTTATTCTCTTCTGTTCTATTGTTTTTCTAGTCTATTCTATTTCTATTATTTTCTATTCTAATCTTTTCTATTCAAATTCGAATTCATTCAATATGAAATTCTAATTTTAGAAGCCATCTTCCGAAATTCGAATTTCGCATAGAATTAATTCAAATTCGAATAGAAAAGTTTAGAATTGAATAGAAAAGAATAGCATAGAAAAACAATGGAACAGAATAAAAAAAAATATAATATATATATTTAACCATCTTCCAAAATTGGAATTTGGTACAGAATGAATTCGAATTCAAATAGAAAAGATTAGAATACAATATATTATATTTTTTTCTATTCTGTTCTATTGTTTTTTCTATGCTATTCTTTTATACTTTCTATTCTATCCTAATCTTTTCTATTGGAATTTGATTTCATTCTATACGAATTTCAAATTTCGCAAAATGGTTATATATAGTTTACTTTTTCAAATTCAGTTATTGTTTTTTTCGAATGCGGTAGAATTTTTTTGAATTTGATCGTTTTTTTCGAATGTGGTAGAATTTTTTCGAATTTGACAGTTTTTTTCGAATGTGGTAGAATTTTTTCAAATTTGATAGGTTTTTTTAGAATGTGGTAGAATTTTTTCGAATTTGACAGTTTTTTTCGAATGTGGTAGAATTTTTTCGAATTTGATAGTTTTTTTCGAATGTGGTGGCATTTTTTCGAATTTGATAGTCTTTTCGAATGTGGTAGAATTTCTTCGAATTTGACAGCTTTTTTCGAATGTGTTAGAATTTTTTCGAATTTGAAAGTTTTTTTTCGAATACGGTCGAATTTTTTCGAATGCGGTCGAATTTTTTCGAATTCGAATACGAAACGAAACGAATTCCGAAAACGAATGCAATGAATGCAACGAATTTAACTAAATGAATTTAGTTAAATAATGAATCGAAACGAAACTAAACTAAATGAATTTTTTCATCCTGCACATGTCTAAGATTGATCACATTAATCAGCCTGCAGGTGGACAGACAGACAAGGAAAGTGCCATAGCCAAAATCCTGGATGCTGGAATGAGGAGCAGAAGCACTAGATGCTCCTGACAAGATCACAGCATCAAAAAAAAGGAATTTTGAGATTTGAAGGAGACCAAGAGCAAAATAATGTATTTTTTGTGTTAAGAATATATGGTATACTTGAATATATATGTTTTGCTTAAAACCAGAGTTTTGTGTCACTTTAATTGATACAGCAACACCATTGGGAGATTTACTGTACTAAAGCTGGTGCAAACAGAAACTGGTGCAGCTTTGCATAGTAAAAAATCAGCTTCTAGGTTTTATTGTCAAAGCTTCATTGAGCAAGCTTAAGTTAGAAGCTGGTTGGTTACTATGCACAGCTGCACCAGATTCTGTGAGCTCCAGTTTCAGTAACTCCTCCCATCTCTTTCCAAATCTATTGATATATATTTGTATGTGGTATGCAGCACCATGCGGTGGCAATAATACACTTAGTCCCAGTGCAATGAAGTAACTTGCATTGAAATAATGCTGAGACAGTTCACAGATATCCCGGTGGAAAGGTAGCCCAGCCGGGAACAGTAATGCCGCGTACACACGGTCGGAATTTCCGACAGAAAGAGTCCGATGTGAGCTTTTCATTGTATATTCCGACCGCGTGTATGCCCCATCGGACTTTTTCTGTCGCAAATTCAGACAGACTTAAATAGAGAACATGTTCTATATTTTTCCGACGGAAAAAATTACTATCGGAAAAAACGCTTGTCTGTATGCTGTTCCGACGCACCAAAAACGACGCATGCTCTGAAGCAAGTACGAAACGGAAGCACTCAGTCTGGTAAAACTAGCGTTCGTAATGGAGATAGCACATTCCTCATGCTGCAAATTCTTCGATCTTTTAATGCAGACAAGAACGCACTGAAAAACAGATATGAACTGACTACACGCACTGAAGAACACAAACCCCACAAGCACAAACTGAAGAGCAGTAATGGACTGAAAAGCACGAAAGCTGAAAAGCGCGAATCGTCTCTCACCAAACTTCTACTAACACAAGATAAACACGAGATTAGCAGAAGGAGCCCAAAGGGTGGCACACTGGCTATTGAACTTCCTTTTTCTACTCCGTTGTACGTGTTGTGCGTCACCGCGTTCTGGACGGTCGGAATTTGGTGTGACCATGTGTATGCAAGACAGCTTGAGCAGAATTCCGTCGGAACTCCGTTGGAAAAACCTTCAGAGTTTATTCCAACGGGAAAACCGGTCATGTGTGCAGGGCATTACAGTTCCAACAGCATGCAGAGAGCAGGATTCAGCTGAACTGACAACGCCTGTAGAGAGGGGTAGGGCCTGGCCATCTTGTGCCTAAGCAGGCAGATGTCCAGAGAAGTTGTGAGCCCTATGCTTTCCCTTCTCTACAGGAACCTTTCCCTGCCACTTGTTCTGTCCCTACCTGCCGGGTACCTGTCCCAGCTTGCAAAATGCACGCCAAACCTGGAAGCCAGGCTCTGCCTGACCCAAGATGGCTGCTAGAGTCACATAGAGTGGCAGCATCCAATGGGATAGCTTCCCTAGTGGCCCAGGAAACCATAGAGCAGGGGTGTCCAAACTTTTTTGAAAGAGGACCAGATTTGATGAAGTGAACATGCGTGAGGGCCGACCATTTTGCCCGACATTCTTCACTGTGGTCACGCCCTATTAGCTTGTCATATGTGCTATGTCTCAACTGGTAGTGTCTCTTGACATTAAATTCCTTATAAACAGCCACAGTCTCTTGGCATATCAGACAAACACACTGATTCTGTATTTCAGTGAAGAAATATTCCACTTTCCACCTGTCCTGGAAGCGGCGGCCCTCACTGTCAACTTTCCTTCTCTTATTTACAGTAGCCATTTTAGAAATTGACCAGAAGGGGAAGGGAAGGGATCATGTGAACGCAGTGCCAGAGGTTTTGGTCTATGTGTGTTCGTCCGATACACTAATACACTGCCCAACAAGAATTCTCTTGCTTTTGTGGCTGTGTGTGGTGAAGACACAGCGCAGGGAGAAGGAACGAGCCAAATACCGCAACGTCCGAGAGTTTGCAAAAACGCCGACCGAGGACGTCCAGTCCTGCGGCGTCCGAGAGATCGTGAGAACGCTGGCTGATGACGTGCAGTTCCCGCAGCGTCCGAGAGATTGTGAGAATGCGGACTGAGAACATGCAGTCCCACGGTGTTGCCGGTGAGAGATCCAGAGATCCCAGGGGTCAGGGGCCACAAGAGATAGATTTTACAAAAATTCTGGGGGGGGGGGCCGTATTAAACTGCAACATGGGCCGCACTTTGGACATGCCTGCCATAGAGGAACCATGTTTCTCCAGATTTCCTCTCCAACTGCAGTGCTGCTGCAGAAGATCGCCACCTGCAGTTGACAAGTAGACTGCACCTGCCTATATATTAAATCATATCACTACTTTTTTTTTTGCTTTTGTGCTTTGTTTTTTATTAGTATGTCTTGCTTGATTGTTTTCCATTTACTGATTAGGACTGGAAAAAACAAAAAAAAAAACGTTTATTTTTTGGGGATAATAGCTATTTACACTCATGTAATTTCTTTGATTACAATTTCTGGCCTGCCTGGAGTAATTCCATTATTGCATAGATAACCAAATATTCCTCTGTGCACATGCAATTGTTCTTCCTGTACTCAAAAAAAAAAAAAAGCGTGAATGGGTGGTGGGGTCGGGGAGTAAACAGGACTGTAAAAAAGCCTTTAAGTTTTTATAGGGAAAACAATGTGTAAGGAATTCTATTAAGTTGCTAATTTCCCTTTAAAACTGTCATTTAAATCTATTCAGCCCCGCTATATTTAGTGCAAGTGAAAATACAGGATGCTTTTTTGCTGGGTAAGCAAATGTCCTTTTGTACAATCTATAATGAAACCCTCAAAGGAATTGCAGAGGTTCATCCCCTCTTAGATGTGGTTATTAAACAATCAATAAAACGCACTTGGTAGTGTCACAAAACCAGACGGTGTCGCAGGAATGCATAGGTGATAAGTGAGAAGTTATGTATGAGATGGGTAATACATCAGAGATTGGACAATGTGATGACAGCTGCATAATGGAATTTTGACTTCTGCTTGTCTCCCTTCGTAAGCAGTGAGAAATTGATAGTGATGATATTTGAAGGGTACTGAAGACTCAGTACAAGGAAAAGGTATAAGCTCTGGGAGCACATCTGCACATGTACTACTACAAATAAAAATTAAAAAATCCAGTTATTGTTTCATTTTTATTTTGATCTTTGTTATGGGATATCATAAAACACTCTTACTACTGACAATGGAGCGAGAAAACATAAGCTCTTGCAAACGTCTGTCAAAGATGCCTGCAGAGCTTTAAGTTAATTTTAAAATATTAAAGTATTCTTCACAATTTCTGCAGAATTGTTCTAATATTATGGACACCTCACAACACACCTGTATTGGCATCAAAGCCATTAAACTGTATCTGTGCAATGCACAATTTCAGTTGTTTCCTGGAGCACACCAGAAGCCCCTATACCAATTTAAAATGTGGTCAATGGCTGGCCCTGCCCCATTTTACCTTCCATACTAGACTGAAGTAATAAGAAGACACAAGAGAGGGTAGAACTAGGCACCGGCTTTCTAGAAGAAGTTGGAATTTGTACATGAAAGCACATCAGGTTTTAGAACACTTGATGTGCTTTAGAAGTTAGTTAGAAAAGCATGTAGTCTTCTGGAGTAGTTGATAAATTAAAGAGCACACCTGGTTGTACAGAACATAATTTTAATAGGACACAAGTAAAAGAAATAAAATGGCACTTGTACAAACATAAGTTTATAGTAGCCCTGGGAAAATATTTAAAGACATCTTTATGGTCTACTACACACATTAGTTTGCAAGTGCAATTTTATCCTTTATATTAATGTCCTACCAAAGAGATGAAAGATCTAACAAGGTTTGGAAGGATCAAGTGTTGGTCTAGTCATCCCCTAGTGAGCGCATTTCGTTTGTAGTTTGTCTTTGTACTTCACTTTTTGGCCTTTGAGTCAGTGAGTTTGATCCATTGTACTTCAATTTCTTATTGACTTAAAAAAAGAGACTACCAGTGGAGAAAAGGTGTTACAACAGTCCCTTGTTGCAGGAACTGCCTACTCAAGACCTTCTTCATTTACCATCCCTTCAATAACAATTTCATTTTAATACATTTTGTTACAGAGCATGCTGGTTTTAGTGGTGCAATCACAGCATTTGGAGTTGTATGGGGAATCTGCTGGTGGCTTACATAGGGTATAGGGACACGTCCCCATCCAACCTATGTGCTTATTCTTGTAATAACACAGATCACATGACCAACAGAAGTATTTGTTATTGAACAACACACTGATCCTTAGCAGCTTTTCTCCCCAGCTATTCCATGAAGGGTCATTTGACACCTCTTATTTACTTTCTGTTCTCTGCATTTAAATAATGTTATTGCAGGGAGAAGAATGTAAAGGGGAGTAAGACTGTAAGCAAAATTATAATCCCTCAGTGTCTAAAACATGTAGCACTACCCCCATTGTATCTGCAGATAAACATGGATCCCCCACTCCTGCACAGCCAGGCACCCCGAATCTTCACAAGCACTCAGAAAACAGTCCATAACTTTGTTTTTGTTATTTATTAGGGTGTGAATAACTTGGATAGGAGGTTATGGGATGCTCACTTGACTTCAGCATGCTTCAGGGACAACTTATATACATCTATATTCAGTCTCTTCTTCTCGTTCCTCCTGCACAGACATTTGCTTGTTCCAGCTGAATCACTCTGAAATGATCTGACAACCTCCCAGTCAGATTAGAAATAGCTTATTACAGGCAAGAACTCACAGCACATATTTGTGTAGCTCAGATGTAATAAAACAGCATGTTACTTTCCCCTCTGTGGCCACAGATCCCAGTACCACCTCTTCAGGCACTGCCAATCCACCAGGCTGCAGCTGCCCCTTTCACCAGCCCTCCTAGCTCCCTCTCGACACCAGTCCACTTGACTGACTCTTCACAGGCCCACCCGGCTGACTCTCACGAGATCTCTCAGGAAAGTGCTGAAGACTTAAAGTGACTGCAAAGGCCTTTTTAAAAAAAAATTACAAACATGTCATACTTACCTCCACTGTGCAGTTTGTTTTGCACAGAGTGGCCCTGAACCTGCTCTTCTGGGGTCCCCCGGCGGCTCTCGCAGCTCCTCCTCACATCTGATAACCCCCTCTGAGAAGCGCTTCTCGAGCGGTTACCTTGCGGGCACGCTCCCGAGTCCAGCATTTGCGTCTATAGGCACAGAATGCCAGACTGGGCCCCGCCCCCCCCAGCGCCCGCGTCATTGGCTGCACTGCTATCAATCTATCCAATCAAGAGCCGGGA
The DNA here is from genome assembly GCF_042186555.1 of Aquarana catesbeiana. Taxonomy (NCBI): domain Eukaryota; kingdom Metazoa; phylum Chordata; class Amphibia; order Anura; family Ranidae; genus Aquarana; species Aquarana catesbeiana. The sequence goes on along the minus strand of NC_133327.1, from coordinate 323,475,738 downwards.
GCCTGTGGAGAGAAAGACAGCGTGTCCCCACCGAAGAGGTTCAGGTAAGTAAGACAAGGGGCTAGGGGGGAAAGTGACTGCCAGTTGTTTTTTCACCTTAATGCAGGGGTGTCCAAACTTTTTTCAAAGAGGGCCAGATTTCATGAAGTGAACATGGCTGAGGGCTGACCATTTTGCCTGACGTTCGTCGAACCATTAAAATGAAATGCAAATTAAATATTTTATGCAAACTTTATTGCAAACTGCATCCTTTTCATTTCGTCACAAGGATAACAAATCTAAACAGGTGTTAAATCACTCTGCCTTTCATATCTGAAGGCCAGATGAAAACAAATCCAGGAAGCTGAAATATATGTCAGGAACATTGTAAAGTACATTACATATTATAATAAAGGTTGTTAACTTTTAAGTTAAAAAAAATTTGAACAGGAACATAACACCAAGTATACATCTTGTGTTCAAATATATTAATAACTGATTTATACCAACTAAAATTAACTGAGATTTTACAATATATTCATCTCAATTGAAAAAAAAAAAAAACTTGCCTGCACTAATGTGAAGGGTGAAACTGGGATCTGGGCTGCAGAACATAGGCTAGGTCTGGGTCAAAGGCAGTGGTTTTGATGCGCAAAGTGTCCCGCAGGTGAGAGTCACTTAGTCTTGTCCTCACACGGTTCTTGTTAAAGTTCATAGCAGAGAATGTCTTCTCACACATATATATTGAGCCAAACAAGCTCAGCATTTTCTTAGCCAATGTTCGAATCTCTTGAAACCGGCTCTTATCCAGTTGGAGGTAAAAGTTCACAAGAGAGCTGTTGGTGACGACTGCGTAACTCACTGTCACAATGCAGCTCAATAAACTCGAGCTGCAGCTGATCTGGAGCATTATCGGGGTCAACAGAGAATGGAGAGGAGAAAAGGCTTATCTCATTTTCAATGGCTGCAAAATCCTGAAAGCGCCGTTTAAACTCCCCAGCCAGAGATGTGATGTCTGCTGCATACTTGCTCATTTGTGCACAGATATTGTCCTGTGGAATACTGTTCATTATTTCCTGCAATGCTGAAAAATGGATAGTGTTGGGCTGTGTTTATGACAACTGCCTTATGAAAAGTTGCAGCTTTGTTCCAAAGGCTTTGAGGTGTGAATAAAGCTGGTTCACCGCTGCATCTTTCTCCTGAAGACTCGTGTTCAGTACATTCAGATGCTTTGTTATGTCAACTAGAAACCCCAAATCAGCCAGCCAAATAGGATCAGATAGTTCTTGCATCGATTGTCCCTTTGTTTCCAAGAATTCTCAGATTTCCTTTCTGAGAGTGTAGAAACGCTGCAGTGCAGACCCCCGACTGAGCCATCTTACATCGTTGTGATATACAACATCTTCGTATTCAGTCTGGATGTCCAGTAGAAACTGTTTAAACTGGCGGTGGCACAGGGCTTTAGAGCGAATAAAATTAATAGTCTTCACCACCGGTTTCATAACATGGTCATATTTGAGATGTTTAGCACAGAGAACTTGTTGATGAATGATACAGTGTAGTTTAATAGCTTTGCCTCCTTCTTTGATCACCTTGTTACAGATTAGGGTTGCTAATCCACTTCGTTCACCAGCCATGGCAGGTGCCCCATCTGTAATAATCCCAGTAAGTTTGTTCCAAGGCAGTTTCATGTCGTCTATGGCAGAACTAACAGAAACAAATAAATCTTTTCCTCTTGTTTGGTCCGTAAGGCTCTGGAGGTCGAGTAGCTCTTCAGTCACATTCATTTCATCGTCCACCCCTCTCATAAAAATCAGCAACTGAGCCATGTCAGATAGGTCTGTGCTTTCATCACAGGCTATTAAAAAGAAGTCAAAATCCACTCCTTTGGATGTCAACTGTCTCTTAATATCTGATGAAATCTCTTCAATTCTCCGTGCTACAGTGTTACGAGCCAGGCAAATGTTGGCAAACTCTTGCTTCTTCTCGGGACAGATATTCTCAACCATTTTCATAACACATTCTTTGATAAAGTCACCCTCAGAAAAAGATTTGCAATTTTTAGCAATTAACGTTGCCACCTCATAGCTTGCCTTTGTGGCATTTTCATTTGACTCACGGCTCTTGTGAAAAATCGTTGTTGCGACATTAAAACAGCTTCAAGTTGCTTCAACTTTTCACTGCGGTCGTGCCCTGTTAGCTTGTCGTATGTGCTATGTCGCGACTGGTAGTGTCTCTTGACATTATATTCCTTATAAACATCCACAGTCTCTTGGCATATCAGACAAACACAGTGATTCCGTATTTCAGTGAAGAAATATTCCACTTTCCACCTGTCCTGGAAGCGGCGGTCCTCACTGTCAACTTTCCTTCTCTTGTTTACAGTCGCCATTTTAGAAATTGCCAGAGGTTTTGGTCTAAGTGTGTTCGTCCGATACACTAATACACTGCCCAACAAGTATTCTCCTACCTTTTGTGGCTGTGTGTAGTGAAGAGTCTGAGGATGAGTTATTTGGATATATATATTTCCTCTTCTTTATCCTCTGAGAAATCTGGCCTTTATCACTTTTGTGGCCCCCAGGCTCCGATCAGGGCAAGGATGAGCAAATGTTTTTTTTTTTTTGGTCTCTCTGGGCCCTTGTAATTTGCCCTTATCTCTTCTGTGGCCCCAGGCTCCGATCAGGGCAAGGTTGAGCTGTTTTTTTATATTTTTCTCTGGCCCCCACAAGGATGAGCTGTTTTTTAAAAATTTTCTCTGGCCCCCACAAGGATGAGCTGTTTTTTATATTTTTCTCTAGACCCCCACAAGGATGAGCTGTTTTTTATATTTTTCTCTAGACCCCCACAAGGATGAGCTGTTTTTTATATTTTTCTGTGGCCCCCACAAGAATAAGCTTTTTTTTTTAAAATATATTATAAATACTCTTGTTATATAACTTTGAACGGTACTGTACTTATCTAATCCCCTGAGAAATCCCTGAGCGCCTCTCACTGACACTCACAGGGATGACGTCGGGCGCGTTCACAAGTCAGTGTGCCCGAGCCCGCTAGGATGCTGACAGCGTGCAGCGCCGCAGCCAATCACCGCTGCCAATTACCGCCGCCAATCACAGGCACTGAGTCACTGAGAGCTCTGCAGCGGTGGAAATTACTTAGTGTCTGTTATTGGCCGCGGCACGCTGTCATCTTCCCAACGGCCAGCAACACACTCCAGCTCCAGCTTATCAGCGGCACTCATGATTTCTCAGGGGATAAGAAAATATTAAAAAAACGGGCTCATCCATAGCTTGTGGGGGCCACAATAGTGATAGAAGAAATTTGCAAGTGGGGGGCCGCATAACACCGGGTCGCGGCCCGCAAATGGCCGGCGGGCTGGACTTTGGACATGCCTGCCTTAATGCATAGGATGCATTAAGGTGATAAAACACGAACCTTTACAACCCCTTTAAGCACACCACTGTCTTCAAATGGACACTGGCTACATGTGGCAGTCTCCCTCATTTGTTACTCCCCAACAGTGTTGAACTACTCACTCTGTCCTCTCTTGCCCCTGCCTCCAGGAAGACCTCCTTCTGTGTGTTTTAGCAGGATTCTTCCAGTCCCTGGCACAAGATAGGGCAGCCCCCCAAACTAGGGGGTACCTCAACACTGTATCTCCATCTTCCACCCAACTGCCCCTTCTGGCATGGCCCATGTATATTTATAGAGTTATCTTGGCCCCCTGCTGGCCCACTGCTCAGCATTGGCCGAGGCTCCATAGGCTCCATAAATATTCAAGGCAGCTCCTCCTGACTCCCACCCTCTGGTTCTAAAATATTCTTCTTGCATCTGCCCCAGCCAGGTAACAAAGGATAATGTTGCACTTGCAAAAATACAACATTGTTGTCACTTACCAGCCTGGGAACATAATTATAGCTGTTGATAGCCTAAGCAGGCTTCCAACATGCATTTTCTTGTGTCCAACATTCCCGTTACAAATACAACTGAGATCACACAGTAATGACCTTCAGCTGTAGGCAATGAAAAATGTCATACCAACTGGCTGTGACCTTGTGCTACCTGGTGTCATTTCAGGTTCTCCCTTCATAAGGGCTAAAGAGAACAAGGTTCAACTCACTTTTAGGATATAGAAAAAGGTCAAGTCCCGGAGTAGAGGATATTGAAAAAATAAAAATAAAACCTCTAATAAACTTGTCAGGTCATGGCAGTTACGTCTCAGGGAAGATGCATCTACACAATTGGCCAAAACACTTAACAGGTTGGAGGATCTAATGAGCATGCAGCCTCCATTACGTTCATATTCCTCTGAAAAGACTCATGTCTTATTTCCAAAATGAATATGCTGATACCTGAATTCCTCCCTTTTTTTGTATGTAATACTACATATTTGCGTTTCCATGTATTCCCCAGATGTAATCTGAAAATAGCAATAAAACCTTCTGAAAAACCTCTAGAACAAAATCATTTGGAGTGATAATACCAAAGTTTTTGAATGCTATAAAAACTTTAAATGCCATGTTTCAAACAGGTGGTTCTCTGCTGTTTTAGGGGTGTGTGAGCTGCAGTGACACAGTGAATTTAGTCAAAATTGATGGCAAGGTTAAGGCAACATATAAAAAACTTGCTTTTATCAGCCTGGAAAATGAGCACATACAGCGAGAGCCCAGCGGCGAGTACCATGGACTCGATGTCCACCGACACCCACCGATCATCCAGCAGAGAGGCAGAACGGTGGTCTGCCTATGTAAACAAGGCAGATTGCCCTTCTGACAGGAGTAAACGTATGGATTCTTTATCTCTGCAAAGCAGGAACTAGGATCCATGTCTGCTCCTGGTAAAAGCACCTCCCACAGTTCAGTAAAACACTGGTTAGGCAAACATCTAACCTTTTTATCGCTCCTGATTTTAAAGGGGTTGTAAAGGCAGAAGGCTTTTTATCTTACTGCATTCTATGCAGTAAGATAAAAATCCTTCTGTATGTAACAGCCCCCCTTAGCCCCCCTAACACTTACATGAGATCCCTCTCTGTCCAGCGATGTCTACAAGTGTCACAACCGTCTGAGATTCTCCTTCCTGATTGGCTGAGACACAGCAGCGGCACCATTGGCTCCGGCTGCTGTCAAAGTAGGCTAGCCAGTCAGGGGAGAGAGGGGGGCGGGGCCGGGTCAGGGCTCCATATCCGAATGAACACAGGGAGCTGTGACTCAGCTCAGGTGCCCCCATACACAAAATATAGCAGTGCAGCGCTCAATACAGGTCAGATGTATACACATAAAATGTACATATTAAACGTACATAAATAAAACGCATGAGGCAAAGTCCCAAAAAGTATATCTTAGTCCGAGGAGATCAAAATCTGCCCACTTGCAGAAGGGGGATCCCTCAGTTGGCAAGGAAAGGGTGCAGTGATAGGATAAGATTGTATTCGCTGTATCACCACCAATGTGAACCTCCACCAAGGGTCTGGGCTGCTCACCTTATTGAGTGGACCTTCTGCGTTAACAGCAAGGTCACTCATGCATTCCCTTCCACAGGGTAGATTATGGAGATAGGGGTCCATAGGCAGTATCCCAAATTCAGTCTCATCGGTTGATATATATCATGTTAAAAACAAAAATAACAGGACACAGTGCTCTCCATATGAAAAGGTATAACATTTATTAAATAAGAAAAATATTACTCACAAAGCAAGCACTGTTTCCCAGTGCAGGAGTATACAGCATAAAATGAACCAGATGGGTGGCTGTACTGACATCACAGAGCCCCTGCAATAATCCATTGCATCTGCAACTTAGTGGCGTAGTAATCTATTTGTCATTGTTATTTACTGTGTTTTTCTGCCTTCTTGTTTTTTTGCTTTGTTTTTTGTTTTAATCAAAGTTTAGTGTCACTTTAAGAAGCAGACACAATAGACAAAAAAAATCATAGTAGTGTTTTTATACAACTTCAAATATGCTTTTGCTACTATTAGTACTAAGTCTTTTGCTACAATTACTATATAATAACACATTAGTTAAAACTAATAATAATACAAATAATATTAATAATGTGGCAATAATTTACCAGCATACCAGTTGTTTGAGAGATTTTGCATGTGGTTTTCTGAACGCTCAAGTGATTGCATTATGAAACGTTCCAGAATATTATGCAGAAGTTCACATATTAATACCACCTGCTCCTAAAACTTTTATATAATAGCATGTAAAAGCAGAAGACAGTAACCCTTTTTGCTTAAGAACATTCCCAATTATGCTGTTTTATTTTTAAACACTTTCTAGTCTCCAATTATATAAACAGCATTCTTGCAAATAAGAAGTGAATCAGCCTAAAAAAGTCGAGTAAGGGCAAACTAATGAATCATAATGTGATTTCTGCTTTGCAAGCGTCTTACGTAAAGTACAGAGTTGTTGCTAGAAGATCTTTAGTCCTTTGCAGAAGAGGTGATGTGAACTTCTGAAGGTAAGGCTGTGCAGCTAGGTGAGGGCCCTGTGATAATAGCTTCTCACCCAACACTTGCATTATCTACTGCCATTCACATTTATGGTGGACTTATCATTAAAAGTCACACACCTCACATGGGCCAATAGAGCACCTGTCATCATTATCAAATCACATTATTCTTTTGAGGAAAAAAGTTTCTATGTTTTGACATGGAAAACATTTGATAAAGTATTCCTCAGCTCCTAGCCTGGGTCATATGGTCTCTGGCTACCAATGATTACTTCAAAGAATCAACTGTTTTTAATAAAGTGAAACAAGAGGATCAAAAGGCTGTGTAAATGTATCCAGAAAATTACTAACTATACATAGAAACACATTTTAGTTGACTAAGAAAAGTTTTTATTATTGTTGTGCCTTTCTGTCCCATTGGCAGTTCCTTTACTTCTATGAGTGCCACAAGGCCGGAAGTGAGAAACAGTGATTATGGGGTGACAGGTAGAAATAAATAACAAACATTTTAACCACTTTAAGACTCGGCCTATTTTTCAAACTTGTTGTTTACAAGTTAAAATCTTTTTTTTTTTCTAGAAAATTACTTAGAACCCCCAAACATTATTATATACTATATATTTTTTTTCTAACACCCTAGAGAATAAAATGGCAGTCGTTATAATACTTTTTGTCACACCGTATTTGTGCAGCGGTCTTACAAGCGCACTTTTTTTGGAAAAAATTCACTTTTTGAAATTAAAAAATAAGACAACAGTAAAGTTAGCCCAATTTTTTTTTATATTGTGAAAGATAATGTTATGCCGAGTAAATTGATACCTAACATGTCACGCTTCAAAGTTGTACCCGCTCACTGAATGGCGACAAAGTTTTACCCTTAAAAATCTCCGTATGCGACAATTAAAAAATTCTACAGGTTGCATGTTTTGAGTTACAGAGGAGGTCTAGGGCTAGAATTATTGCTCTCGCTCTAACGATCGCGGCAATATCTCACATGTGTGGTTTGAACACCGTTTTCATATGCGGGCGTTACTCGCGTATGCGGGCGCTACTCACGTATGCGTTTGCTTCTGCATGCAAGCTCGGTGGGACGAGGAATGTTTAAAAAAAATGTTTTTCTTATTTATTTTACATTTTATTTTTAATTTTTACACTGTTCTTTTAAAAAAAAAAAAGTGTCACTTTTATTCCTATTACAAGGAATGTAAACATTCCTTGTAAAAGAAAAAAAGCATGACAGGACATCTCAATTATGAGATCTAGGGTCAAAAAGACCTCAGATCTACACTAAAATGCAATAAAAAACAAAAAAACAAAACAAATTAAATGTCATTTGAAAAAATAAAATAAAAAAAATGTTGCTTTAAGAGCTATGGGCAGAAGTGATGTTTTGACATCGCTTCCGCCCTGCAATGGTATGGAGACGGGTGCAGTGGCGTCTCCAGCTTTCATATTTAGGGGGGGCACATGGGGGACAGGGACAAAAATAGGGGGGCAATATAAAATGCAATATATATATATATATATATATAGATCTATCTATCTATATTTTATCTATCCTGGGGCCCTTTACCCCTTTACTACGATCCCACAATGGCCCTTTCACATGTTCTGCAGTGAGCTCCCTTCCTACTGTATTGGGGCCCCCCCAGGGTGACAGAAAACAAGAGATATATGTCACCAGCATACCAAGAAAATATAAGGGTACAAAGCAGTGGGAGAACTATCAGGGTTGCAAAGGTTGTCTTGCCTCCGGGCCCTGGTGTTCTGTCACTGTGGGGTTCCCCAGCCCCCTCTTGCTGTCCTGCCCCTGCTATTGATAGCGCTGGTCTGGCATTTCTTGGAATTTACAGGCTGGTTCTCCTGTCCTAAGGATGGGAGAAATCAGTCTGTTTTTTCAGTAACTGAGAGTCCTGGTGGAGTCCTTCCTGCAACTCGCTCTTCTCCCTGCCAATGAGGATGCAGGGGAAGGAGCAGATCGGGCGGCCGTGGTTGTGGGAGCGCTTGCATTATACAGTGTCAGCGAGCAGAGGGAGGGGGGAGGAATCACCCGCAGGAGCTGACTGGGGACATTCTCCCTCTCAATAGAGACTGTGTTACCCCAGCGGTGGCCTGAGTAAGATGCGGCACATCCGATATGAATACAAACAAAAAGAAATTGCCTTTTTGTAAAAAAAAAAAAAAAAAATTAAAAAAAAAAAAAATAAATTTTTTTTGGGGGGGGGCACATGGTGGGGCCCAGCATAATGTTGGGGGGGTCAGGGCCCCCTCTGGCCCCTCCCTAGGGTCGCCATTGGAGGGGTGTGGGCCATCTTCCCCTCACTCACCTCCATACCTAAAAGGGAAGCGGACACAATCGCCTCCACCGCAGATCCGGTAAGCGGAGGAGGGCACCGGAGAGCGGTGGGAGGAGGGCCTCTCTCCCGCCGCCGATAAAAGTGATCTTGTGGCGAATCTGCCGCAGAGACCACTTTTATCAGAAAGTGGACCACCCGTTGAAGAAGAGAATATGGGGGTTATGGTAGCTAGCTGCTGTCATAACAACGAAACCCCTCTTCAAAGAGCCGCCGTATAATGATGGGGGGCAGTCCAGAAGTGGTTAAAGGGTAACTGTTAGGTACCTGGTAGTAGAGCCTGACTTGTAGGAGAAGACCTCTCATACAACGCTGGTTCAGGAGCCACTGGAGTGGGAACAGTGGTCTCGTGAGCACAGTGGGATAGCAGTGCCTGGTGAGGTAGAAGTCTCTGGTGCTGGAGCAGGGTAGAGATCCCTCCAGGGATGGCTGGACTGCAGGTGAAGGTGGTCAGCGGAGAACAGCAGGCTGAAGCACTGGAAGATGCAGATGCAAAGATCACTGGAGCTGGAGCTGAAGGTGCAGCAGCACACGGAGCTAACGGCAGGCACAAGCATGGTCAGACAGTCCGGGTCGGCAGGCAATCAAGGCAGGTGATAACGGCAGGCAAAAGGCAGAGTCGGTAAGCAGGCAGAGGTCGGCAACGGGTACTGGCAGAGACAGCAGCAGGGTCAGGCAAGCCGGGTCGGATTGGAGAGAGAGGGATGGTCAGACAAGCCGGGTCAGTATAGTAGACAGATCAATCAGGTGCGGGTAACAAGTTCACAGAAGCTGAGATGAAACAGCAGCGCACCAGTGCAGCAGGATGACCTTTATGCGTTCATTGGCGCCAAACAACGTTAACGCGCACACACCCGTCGTGCACCCGCGCGCGCCCGAGGGACGCGTTGACGCATAGCAATAGCTGGGGATTGCTGCATAGTCTGAACAGGGGCGCGCCGGCGCACATGCATATGTCCCAGTCTGGTGCTGACAGATCCCTGACATTGCCCCCCCCCAAAGGGCAGCCTCCGAATGCCTAAACACCTTCTTTTCTCAGGATGGGCAGAGTAATAAGCGCAAACTAATCGCCTGGCGTGAACGTTGCTGTCTGGTTCCCATGAATTATTCTCTGGACCGTAACCTTTCCATTTAATCAGAAACTGATTTTGTCCTTGTCTTCTTCTGCAGTCAAGAATAGCCTCAACCTCAAACTCCTCACTTCCATCCACTAAGATAGGTTCAGGAGGTCTGGTTCCTCTATCAAGGAAAGGGTCAGGTATGGCAGGTTTTAGCAGTGACACATGGAATACTGGGTGAATCCTGAGAGAATCAGGCAAAGTTAGTTCATATGATACTTCGTTAATTTTTCTCTTTACTGGAAAAGGTCCCATAAACCTAGGTGCCAGCTTCTTAGAAGGACATGCTAATTTGATATCACTGGTGGAAAGCCATACCTGCTGCAAATTCAGTTCCCCTCTTCTTCTCCGATCGAAGGCTCTCTTGCTGTCTGCCTGGGCCTTGGACACCGCCTCCTGAAACATCCGATTGTTGTGGCTGAGGAAGTCCACTGTATTCTGCACTGCCGGAACTGGAGATTCTGGAAGAAAGTCAGGTAAAAAGGTTAAATGAAAGCTGTAATTGGCGAAAAAGGGGGATTGTCCGGTGGCTGAATGGTTAACATTATTGTTTTTTCGAATTCTGCTAAGGGCAGCAGGGACACCCAATCATCCTGTGTGAAGGATGTAAAACACCTGATGTATTGTTCAAGGGTCTGATTGGTCCTCTCTGTCTGTCCATTGGTTTGATGGTGATAGGCCGAGGACAAGGCCAACTCAATCTTTAGGCTTTCACACAGGGCTCTCCAAAAACGTGAGGTGAACTGTACCCCTCTATCAGATACTATATTTGCAGGGACTCCATGTAATCTGATGATTTCCTTGATGAATATGCGGGCGGTTTCAATGGCAGATGGAGTTCCTTTAAAGGTAGGAAATGGGCCATTTTAGATAGGCGGTCTACAACCACAAAAAAGGCTGAACACCCCTCAGAACATGGAAGCTCTACAATAAAATCCATGGAAATCATCTTCCAGGGTCTATCAGGTACAGGCAGAGGTTTTAACAGTCCCCAAGCTCGATTTCTTGACGTCTTGTTCTGGATACAAACAGGGCAGGAACTGACGTATTTTTCACAAAAGTCTTTCAGGTTGGGCCACCAGAATGTGCGTTGCACAAGTTCCAGGGTCTTGCGGACCCCAAAGTGACCTGCCAACGGATGATCATGAAGTAATGTCAAAACTTTAGCTTGAACATCCTCAGGAACGAAAATTTGGCTCCCCTTCCAAAACAAGCCATCCCTGATCGTCAGAGTGATCCCTGGAGGTTTTGATGAATCTGAGGATGCTTCCTTAATCTGAGAGAGAAGATCTGTCTGCAGGAGTAGGAAGTTGTTTGCGGGCAAGATGGTATTAGGAATGGATAAGTCCTTCGGGTTGTCGTGCATACGTGACAATGCATCCGGTTTAATATTCTTTGACCCTGGCCGGTAGGTTATATGAAAGCAAAAATGTGAAAAGAACAGGGCCCAGCGGGCTTGCCGAGGCTTCAGCCATTTAGCAGATCTCAAATACTCTAAGTTCTTGTGGTCAGTGTATATTAATACTGGATGAACAGCGCCCTCTAACAGGTACCTCCATTCCTCCAAAGCAGCTTTGATAGCGAGTAGCTCCCGGTCACCAACATCATAGTTCTTTTCTGCGGGAGAAAGTTTGCAGGAGAAGAACCCCAGAGGACGCATTAGATCTTTACTGCCTTGATGTTGTGAGAGGATTGCTCCCACAGCTATCTCAGAAGTGTCAACTTCCAAAATGAACGGTAACGATGGTTCAGGATGACTGAGGATCGGAGCAGAGGTAAACAGTCTCTTGAGATTCTCGAAAGCATCTTGGGCTGACTGACTCCAGGAGAAACGGGCATTCTGCTTAGTCAATTGCATGATGGGTGCAATTATGGCCCAGAATCCCTTGATGAACTTCCTATAAAAGTTCACAAAGCTGATAAAACGCTGAATACCCTTCTTGTCTAGGGGTACTGGCCAGTCCAGAACAGCAGACACTTTTTGGGGATCCATTTTGATGCCAGTTGGAGAGATTATTAACCCCAGGAATTGGATGCTTTGTTGCTCAAACTCGCATTTCTCTGCCTTTGCATATAGTCTGTGTAAGCGAAGACGACCCAAGACCCTGCAGACATGTTCTCGATGCTGATCAAGTGATCCGGAGAAAATGAAGATGTCGTCCAGGTATGCAGTCACAAACACATCTAAAAAGTCTCTGAATACATCGTTAATGAGATGTTGGAAGGTCGCAGGGGAGTTGCCGACCCCGAAAGGCATAACCAGGTATTCATAATGCCCAAATCGGGTCTGAAAAGCTGTCTTCCATTTGTGCCCGGCCTGAATGCGGATCAGGTTGTAAGCCCCTCTTAAATCGAGTTTAGTGAAAATGACAGCAGATCTTAACTTTTGGAATAGCTCGGGTATCAAGGGTAAGGGATACCGATTCTTCACCGTAATTTTATTCAGTTCTCGGTAATCTATACACAGGCGGAGAGTTTTGTCTTTTTTGGTGACAAAAAATATTCCGGCACCTGCTGGGGAGGTGGAGGGGTGGATGAAGCCCTTGGCCAAGTTTTCATCAACATATGTCTTTAGTGCCTCTTGCTCTTTCCCTGATAAGGGGAAGATACGCCCAAATGGAATTTCGGACCCAGGAAGTAATTCAATCAGGCAGTCATAGAGACAATGAGGCGGAAGGAAGTCTGCCCCCTTCTTGCTGAAAACATCGATGAACTTGTGGTATTGTTTGGGTTATGGACTGGAGCGATTTCTGATCGGTGTCAAGACATAGCAGAGTAGCTGAGGAATTGGGGTTTTCCACCAAACAGTGTTCTTGGCAATAGGAATACAAAAACTTTACTTCTCCAGTGACCCAGTTGATGTGCTGGTTGTGGGCTTGGAGCCAGGGAATACCCAGGATAATTGGAAACAGTGGGGAAGTGATGGCATCAAAGGTCAGCAGCTCTTTTTTGCTGGGAGGAAACAGTAGCAGGCAAAGGAAGAGTCTCTTGGGTTACTTGTCCGGATCTAATGCGGGAGCCATGGGCCAAGAAAACAGAGAGTCCATGAGTCTTAGTCCATAAAGGAATATCATGTTGGCTGGCAAAGGTCGAGTCGACAAAACAGTTGCATGCTCCGGAGTCAATGATAGTGTTGACTGAAATTATCTTTCCCCGGAGCTGTAATGAGAGAGGAATGGCAAGGTGGGTAGAGTTGGCAGACAAAGCAGAGAGACTGGTAGACACAAAAGATGAGCACTTACTTATCTTGATTGGACAGTTATGGATATAGTTTCCTGTTCCACCACAATAGAGGCACAAGTTCAGTTGACGACGATGTGCTTGTTCTTCAGGAGATAAGGCAGGACGCATCAGTCCTAGCTGCATGGGTTCGGAAGCGTCAGGCATCGAGTTGACTGGATTCATATTGGGTGGAGGTAGGTAGCGAGCCGCAGGAACCGGAGCCCTTGCAGTCATCCATACTGGGCGGGTTTGCTGAGCAGAACGTTCAGATCGACGTTCACGGAGGTGACGGTCGATCTGGATTGCCAAGGAGATTAAGGCCTCAAGAGAATCTGGTAGGCCAACTCGAGCAAGTTCATCTTTCAGCCCTTCAGACAGGCCCATGCGGAACTGGTGGCGTAGGGCCACATCGTTCCACTGAGTGTCCACACTCCAGCGCCTAAAGTCAGTGACATAGTCCTCGGCTGGTCTGCGGCCTTGCTGGAGCGCGAACAGGGCTGACTCGGCTGTGGCAGTCCACTGAGGGTCCTCATAGAGCTGAGCCATGGCTTCAAAAAAGGAGGGTAGGGATTGGGTTAGGACCGAGTCCCCCTCAAGTAATCGGTGGGCCCAAGTCTGAGGTTCTGCTTGTAGGAGGGAAATCACAAATCCCACTTTGGTAACCTCCAGAGAGAAGGTTCGGGGTTGCAAGGCAAAATAAAGCTGGCAGGCATTACGAAAGGCCCGAAACTTGGTTCGTTCTCGGAGAATCTTTCTCGGATGGGGACCCTTGGTTCAGGTGGGAGCATCACAACGGAAGGAGAAGAAACAGGCTGTGCTGGAGCTGAGGCCGAAGAGGAAGCCATGGAACTAGAGCCAGCAAGATTCTGAACTTGTCCTTCAAGTCTAGTATAATTATCCTGTAGGGATTGCAGAGCTTGGGTAAGGGCCGCAAGATGTGTGCAGATCTCCTTCATCGGGGAGGTTTCTCCTGCAGGCTCAGTCATAGCTGTTTCGTACTGTTAGGTACCTGGTAGTAGAGCCTGACTTGTAGGAGAAGACCTCTCATACAACGTTGGTTCAGGAGCCACTGGAGTGGGAACAGTGGTCTCGTGAGCACAGTGTGGTAGGAATGCCTGGTGAGGTGGAAGTCTCTGGTGCTGGAGCAGGGTAGAGGTCCCTCCAGGGATGGCTGGACTGCAGGTGAAGGTGGTCAGCGGAGAACAGCAGGCTGAAGCACTGGAAGATGCAGAGATCACTGGAGCTGGAGCTGAAGGTGCAGCAGCACACAGAGCTAACGGCAGGCACAAGCAGGGTCAGACAGTCCATGTCGGCAGGCAATCATGGCAGGTGATAACGGCAGGCAAAAGGCAGAGTCGGTAAGCAGGCAGAGGTCGGCAACGGGTACTGGCAGAGACAGCAGCAGGGTCAGGCAAGTCGGGTCGGATTGGAGAGAGAGGGATGGTCAGACAAGCCGGATCAGTATAGTAGACAGATCAATCAAGTGCGGGTAACAAGTTCACAGAAGCTGAGACAAAACAGCAGCGCGCCAGTGTAGCAGGAAGACCTTTATGCGCTCATTGGCGCCAAACAACGTTAATGCGCACACACACCCGATGCGCACCCGGGCGCGCCCGGGGGAGGTGCTGACGCACAGCAATAGCTGGGGATTGTGGTATAGTCTGAACAGGGGCGCGCCGGCGCATGTGCACATGCATATGTCCCGGTCTGGTGCTGACAGATCCCTGACAGTAACTATACTTTAGTAGGAAAAAAATATTGAAAATTCAAAAAAAAAAATATAGCATATACAATTGAGACACAAGACATATTGTAATTTATTTGTAATAAAAACTATACTTCCTTTTCAATCTGCAACATTGTAATTTTCCCTAAAATTCAATGCAATATAGCAACCTAGAGGTGTTCCGTACAATTTGTATATTAAACGCCCCCCAGAGAAGTCATATCCTGCTTGTGCGATTGGCTCACTATTTTCCCAGAACTCTGCACAAGACAGTTTTTTAGGCATCCTCTGCAACACAAATTTCAGTTTTGGTGAGATGCTTCTAAAGCAGGAGTCTCCAAACTACGGCCCTCCAGTAGTTCAGGAACTACAATTGCCATCATGCCTAGTCATGTCCGTGAATGTCAGAGTTATACAATGCCTCATGGGGTATGTAGTTCTGCAACAGCTGGAGGGCCGTAGTTTGGAGATCCCTGTTCTAAAGGGTTATTCACTTCTAAAGGGATGTAGACCCTGCCACTTTCTTTTATTAGAACACTGCAAGTGCATCAGTTGATCAAAAATGAAAAAGTCACTGGCATTCAAAATAATTCTTGCACAAGACATGATCTAATAAAGTGCTGTTCCTGGTTGTAAAGAAGGTTTTTTATTCTAATGCATTCTATGCATTAGGATAAGAAACCTTCTGTGTGCAGCAGTCCCATCCCCCCCCCAGCTCCCCTAATACTTACCTGAGCCCCCTCTCTCTCCAGTGATGAACACAAGTTCCTGGGCTATCTGGGACTTTTCCCCTAACTGGCTGAGACATAGCCCCGCTGCCATTGGCTCCCACTGCTGTCAATCAAAGTCAGTTAGCCAATCAGGAGAGAGATGGGGAGGGGCAGAACTGTAGCTCTGTGTCTGAATGGACACAGGGAACTGTGACTCGGATTGGGTGCCCCCATAGAAAGCTGCTTGCTGTGGGGGCACTCAACAGGAGGGAGGGGCCAGGAGAGCCAAAGAGGGACCCGAGAAGAGGAGGATTGGAGCTGCCCTGTGCAAAACCACTGCACTAAGTGTGAACCACTTAGAAAAATCAGGAGACCCTCTACAATCAAGTGAAGATCATAGCATGGTGATCAAAGGATCTTGCTTTAGGGTGCCTTCCCTGAATGCACCTGCACTGTGATTACATCAGAGAACCCCCACAGGGGTTCCTGCGATTAGCTGCAAAAGGCAGCTCCCTTGAAAGAAATAGAAGTCTGTCAGCTCTTGCAGCTATTCGAGGCCACTCACATGTAACCTCTCAAGCTGGTTCTGGCCAGCTCAGTAGATTGTTTTAAGAATGGCCTGTATTCTTTCCTAAATGCACATTATATAACAGGATATTAACATTTATGGATAAAGTTGATTCAGGGATTATCCGATTGCCTCTTGAGGGATCAGGAAGGATTATTTTCTCCTGCTGGAGAAAATTGGATCATGCTTTATTGGGGTTTTTTGCCTTCAACAAACAAATGGCCCCTCCCCCCACCTATAACTGGCCTTCACAGCAAGGAGCACATGGAAGGGCAAACGCATAAAAGACAAAAACAGAACATTCCATAACTCAACTCACCAACCAGTCTGCTTTCAAACCAAATAAACCTGTCCAACAGTCTGCGTTAAAAACAGGGGTTTAATTAGCACGCATTTGCAAACACATGTGTAAGCTGCAAGGCCTCTTCACGGCACCCTGTGTATGGTTGCAGTCCTAACGCTACTCAATTTATGAGCGTCTCCACTGTGGGAGCACATGGATTCAATGGATTACCTTCCCCTGGATCAACTGTGGGTATAGGATTGTATATATATTTTTTTCCTTATATTGGTTGAACTAGATAGACGTGTCTTTTTTCATCAAGACTAACTATGTAACTATGTTTTTTGTTGATTTACATTTATTAATTGAAAGAGTAACTCCACTTTTGTTGAGAAAAATTAACTTTCCCCTTGCTGCCCGCCCACCGTCATATAACAGCGGGACGGTGCAGCTGTCCCCCTTCCAGGTCCCCCGGGTCGCCGCGTCACTCGGGCCCCGATGCGTGTGCCCGGCAGCCGCGATGTCCGCTGGGCACCCGCGATTGCGCGGTAACCGAGCAGGACCTGTCAGATGGGAGGAGACCGATGGTATGTTTCTTGTACAGGGGAACACCGATCGGTCTCCTCCCCTTGTGAGTCCCCTCCCCCCACATTTAGAATCACTCCCTAGCAACATGATTAACCCTACAGCGCCCCCTCCTGGTTAACCCCTTCATTGCCAGTCACATTTATACAGTAATCAATGCATTTTTATAGCACAGATCGCTGTATAAATGTGAATGGCCCCAAAAATGTGTCAAAATTGTCCGATGTGTCCGCCACAATATCGCAGTCATGATAAAAATTGTAGATCGCTGCCATTACTAGTAAAAAATAAAATAATAATAAAAATGCTATAAATCTATCCCCTTATTTTGTAGACGCTATAACTTTTGCGCAAACCAATAAATATACGCTTATTGTGATATTTTTTACCAAAAAATATAGAAGAATATGAATCGGCTTAAACTGAGGAAAAAAATTGTTAAAAAAAAATTGTATATTTATTATAGCAAAAAGTAAAAAATATTGTGTTTTTTTCAAACTTGTCAATCTTGTTTTGTTTATAGCACAAGAAATAAAAACCGCAGAGGTGATCAAATACCACCAAAAGAAAGCTCTATTAGTGGGGAAAAAAATGATAAAAATGTCACATGTGTACAGTGTTGTATGACCGCGCAATTGTTATTCAAAGTGTGACAGCGCTGAAAGCTGAAAATTGGCTTGGGCAGGAAGGGGGTGAAAATGCCCTGTAGGCAAGTGGTTAATAAACTTTGTTGCAGATTCCTACCTTTTGTTGCTCTGAAGAAATAGCTGTTTTGTTTGTCTATGTCCATGTGCAAAATGAATGTGCATAGGAGTGATTTCATAATTATCAGTCAGCTGCTGCACCTGCAGGGCTCTAATGAGGAAATTGGCAAGATCTGCATCCCATTAGATGTGATTAACCTTTAAGAGTCACCACAAATGACATTTTTGTTGCAGAGGATGCCTGAAATCTGATTTGCATCTTAATGCAGACTTCTGAGAAAATCAGTAAGCCAATTACACAAGCAGGAAATTACATTTCTGGGGGTTGTTCTGTACACCATCTGGTTAAAGAACACCTTCAGATTGCCATATTGCATTTCATTTTACAAAAAAATTACAGTGATGCAGATTGAATAGGAAAGGTAATTTCTATTAAACATTATATTACAATATGTCCTGTGTTACATAGTTACATAGTTACATAGTAGGTGAGGTTGAAAAAAGACACAAGTCCATCAAGTCCAACCTATGTGTGTGATTATGTGTCAGTAATGTGTCAGTGTTGCAATTGTATACATATTTTTTTTCTTTCTTTTTTAAGAATGTTATTGATTTTAACAGTATATATATTTTTTTTATTTTCATTTTTTTATTTGCTTTTTTTTAACCACAAATGTGGAGTTTCCATTTTAGTAGTTTACATTAGTTGATGCTAACTGTAATCCTGGATTCTGGCCTCTCCTTTTGGCCCCACATCCAATCACTACCCAAATCTTGCAGCCTTAACCTCTGTAACAATTCCTAAATATTCTGCTGCTACCAGACTTATCTGCCTTACCTAACCTGTCAGCACTATGAGTGAGGATCCCATTCTTCCTGCAGCAAAGCAGCTTGCTTTGCAGCTCCTTCTGTCTGATAGAAACCTCAGGCTTAAACATATGATAAGGGGTGTGTCACTGCTTCAAAGCCTCATTCAAGTTCTTTAAACAACAGATTTTTCTGGCACAGCTTAGGCTGATGGCACATTGGTGACTCTACCAGTAGTGATCCTGCTGCTCATAATTTGTCAAAATCGACAATGGCAGAATCGCTAAGAGGCTGCCTGTTTTGTCACTGTGGAATCACTCCCTCTTTAGCTGTGGCAGCTCCCATCATTAGCGATCGAGATACAGTAGTGTTCAAGCCCACAACAGACCAACATCTTTCTGTGCGTGGCTACAGAGAGATCAAATCCATAGGGACACATAGGCAGGCTATTTCACATTTCTGTGGCTCACAATCTGTTGCTAACAGCATAATCGCCTGTGTGCCATCAGCCTAAAATGCAATCATGCTAATGATGTGAAAAGGAGACTAGAGCTCCACCTACTGTTTGGATAAAAGACTACATGTTATTATGAAATATTTCATATCAACCTGACATTTTTTTTTTTTTACTATTATTTTTTTAGTCCTGACTATAATAAACAAATAAAGAAAATATGTATAAAGGCACTATATATTGCCTTTATCATGTTAAAGTGGGTATTTTTTTTTCTTTTACTATATTTTAGCCTACACAAACATTTACAAACTTACACTATGATGGGCAATCTGAAAAATATGGACATTATTTACCAGAAGCACACGTGTGAACTTTCAGAATAAATAATTCCACGCACCCCCAGTGGTTTGACAAACTATTCCCAATTATGAAAGCTTTACTCTTTTTTGGCCAATTTTCCAACAGAGTGGCATTCTGGTTGTAGTGGCAATAAGGGGGGCTTATTTCTTTAATTCACATTGTCCTTTGAACATTTTAGGAAAATTAAATATTTTTGCTTTTCGGACCGTTGTATTGATCTCTATATATATATAAAGTGGTATTAAACCGAAAATCAAGAATGCAATATTTTGCAGTTTAGCAATCACCTGATGAAGTGGCTGCATCCGTTTTCTTTTTTAGGCTTTTTATCTCTCTGTTTTCACCTGGTGATCTGGCCAGTAACACCCCTCCTGTATTAGAGTGCCCCTATTCTGGATGAATGAGAACAGGGGCGCCTTTGAACAGCAGCAAGGGGGGGGGGGGGGTTGTCAGATGTACTAGCAGATTTATTTATTTATTTATTTCAGGTACTTATATAGCGCCGTCAATTTACGCAGCGCTTTACATATACATTGTACATTCACATCAGTCCCTACCCTCAAGGAGCTTACAATCTAAGGTCCCTAACTCACATTCATACATATACTAGGGACAATTTAGACAGGATCCAATTAACCTACCAGCATGTCTTTGGAGTGTTTATATATATACTGTTAATACACAAACAAAGTGAAGACAAGCTCCAGGAAATACTTTATAAGCCTTTTTTTTTCCCCCTTTTGGGATAAAGGTTTTACATAAATAAATAAAAGGTGATTGTTGTAAGCACCCTGGCAGTGTTAAATGGTTTGTCTCATCTCTGTAATGGATACATTCTGCTGAAGAGCTTGTTCCCTTGAAAAACAACAGACTTACTTGATCCAGATGAGAATAGAAGGAAGAATACCTAAAAAATAAAATGAATGCAGTCATCAGATCTAAGAATTGGTAAGCTGCAATATAATTTTGTGTTTAATGCCACTTTTAAAAGCAATAAGTGTAAAAATTGTTCGAGACTGAAGAGGTAAAGACCTTGAGTTTTTAAGAGGTTAAAACACAACATGGAGTTACAACAGCTAAACATTTTTTTCACAAATTTACAGTGTGAGTAGATAAATGATCACCCCATAGAGCCAGAGGGAAACATTCTGTTATCTGTGTTACAGAGTGCAGAAATACAAGAAAAATCAAGAGGTTTACTTTCCCTTGTCTTATTTTCTTTCTCTGTGTTTTCCCCAGTGATGGCAAGAGTGTTGCTTTCCTTTCATTTTAGAATTCTAATAATATTGTAGCTGGGGAAGGTTACACAGCGTTCTCTATAACTTCATACTTAACTTTTGGGAAAGTGCTAACTCTGAAAAGGATCATAGCTACAGTAAATTAAGCACAAAATATAGTTTAATTACTGAGAACCCAAAAACATAGCTATAGCCATAATTAAAAATATTTTTTGGAAGGAACTGAATGATTTGAATACGATAATAAGTTTGTACATGCCTGAGTGGCGCTGTTTGATTCACAGATATTAAGTTTTACATGAAATATTCATACTCTCGTAGGATCATTTCTATATCCAATACATCTATTAACTCTTACAAGGGACTTTCAGTTTGCATCATGCAGTTTTCAATTGATTTGAAGGTGGAATAACTAACACATTGTTACACATATATTGCTAAATAAATAAAGTTAGGCGACGCTGTATAAGATGAATTATAGAATTATTATTATTATACAGGATCCTTTTTTAATATTATGTACAGTTTTGGACTTGATCATGGTTAATACTTCCGCACATTGCCTCTTCTGTTAAAGTGGAACTACACTGCATCTGAGCACCACAAACCAAAAACGCTATTTACCGTAATTAATTTTTAACCACTTTCATACCGGGCACTTTTAACTCCCTTCCTCCCTAGGACAATTTTCAGCTTTCAGCACTGTCACATTTTGAATGACAATCGTGCGGTTATGCAACACTGTACCCATAAGAAATTTTTATCATTTTTTTACACAAATAGAGCTTTCTTTGGTAGTATTTAAACATCACTGGTCTTTTATTTATTTTTCGTTAAATAAACAAAAAATGACGGAAAATGTCAAAAAAGTTTTTTGGTATTTCTGTTATAAAACCTTCTTCTTAAATGTAGGTTACAATGTATTCTGTTACATCTTTTTAGTGAAAATTACCCAAATCAGTGTGCATTATTTAGTCTGTAGGAAAGTTCTAGAGTCCACAAACTGTGGTTTAAATATCTGAAAATTGGTCAATCCTGATGTACTGACACATCGCATTTCTTGAGGCCCGAAAATACCTAGATAGTACAAATACCCCCCCCCCCCCCCCCAAATGACCCCTTTTTGGAAAATAGACAATCCAAGTTATATATTTTGGTGGCACCGCCCTCTTGTGACATCATTGACCCAGCATGCAGTATTCAGTGATATCACAAGGGGGCGGCGCCACCAGGTGACGTCGCCCTTACCTATTTAGGAACTTACCTATATAAGAACGACAAGCCAGGCATTCAATGGTTTGCCTTAGTTGATGGCAGAGCGCTTTTTTTTTTCCTTTTTCAGGTCCAGCGGTGGAAGCAGTATCTGGATTGACAATGGATTTACATTGGGGGACACTGTTTTTTTAATTTTAATAAGGGAATTATTAAAAACTGCCTCCTGTTTTTATTTATTTTTACACTTTTGGTGAATGGTTAGCGGCATACTCATTCACATAGGGGTGGCTGGGATCTGGGGGCCCCCTTGTTAAAGGGGGCTTCCAGATTCCGATAAGCCCACTGCTCACAGACTCCCACAACCATCGGCCAGGGTTGGGGGGATGAGGCCCTTGTCCCCATCAACATGGGGACAAGGTGCTTTGGGATGGCGGGGCAGAGCCCCCCTGCCCAAAATCACCCCCCCATATTGAGGGCATGTGGCCTGTTATGGTTCAGGTGTGGGGGTGCTCCCTCGTCTGCCCCCCCTTTCCTGGCCCTGCTACGGTTTTTAGGGGCTCCCTACGCCATTTTTATAAAAATTTTGACATGGGGTTCCCCTTAAAATCCACACCATACCCAGAAGGGCTTGGTATGGATTGGGGGGAACCCCTATGCCATTCTTTTTTCAATTTTTTATTTCTGGCAATGCTTTATTTTTATTCAGCTGTCAGCAGGGAAGCCCATTGACAGCTAATGACTCATCAATTGTTAAGGATGCAGCGGCTGGCTTCCTGGCCCCATTCCTTAACAACCAATACTCACTGCACCCTGATTGGGCAAAGCTTTGCCTAATCAGGACTTAGACCGCACTGTGCAGCGAGCAGTGCATTGCAGGGCATTCAGTGGGGCGAACACCTGCCGAACGCCCTGCAACTCCGGGTGTTCCCTGAACGGGCGAACAGGAAATGTTTGGTCTGAACTTTTGCTCGGCCCGAACCATTCGCCCAACTCTATTTGCAAGTTTTTGATTAAAAAAGAGCATGGGTAGCTGGGTATTGTGCATGCAAAACAAAATGTTTTTTTGTTTACATGGAACAATCAGCGTTTTTTGCAAAAAAATGACTTACAACCTCCAATTATTATAAATATTTTTAAAGCAGATGCCCTAGTGAATAAATTGGTGGGTTTTGCAAATTTTTATGTCACATGGTATTTGCGCAGCGGTTTTGGGAAAAATACACATCTTTGAATTTTAATGCAAAAAAACACAATACATAACCCAATTTTTTGTACAATATAAAATACGAAGTTATGTCAATAAAATAGACCAAACATGACACGTTTTAAAATTGCCCACAACCGTGCAATGGCGACAAATTACGTAAGTTTTACCAACCATAGGCGACGCTTTAAAAGCCTTTACAGTTTACCACTTTAGAATTACAGAGAGGGTTTGGTACTAGAATTACTGCCCATGATCTGACATTCACGGTGATACCTCACATGTGTGGGACACTTGCTGTTTGTGTGCGTGTGGGGGAGTGCGTTGTTCACCTTTGGAGGATGGGGGCTCTTTCAATTTAAAAACACTTTTTTTTTTTTTTACACTGTTGCTTTCATTTTTATTTATGAATGCTTTTGATTTTTAAATATTGGCGCAGAAGGTTTCAGAGTAAACCGGAATTGATGTCATGTCATAGCTTCCAGGTTACTATTACGAACAGCCCATCAACGCCGGTCCCGGCTTTGCTTGGCTGTCTGGCCAGCCAGCGGGCGTGCCGGCTAGTTGCTTGGGTCTCCCGGTCAGACAGGAGAGCCGCGGAAGGCAGTGAGAGGGGGGGACATCCCCTCCCACTGGTTGTAATAGCAATCGAGCACCTGGTTAGCTGCTCCAAATGCTATTGCAAGAGAGCTGACCGCCAACTCTAAAAAATGATACTGAGGTGCATCGCAATGTATTGCTGGCTGATGATTGGCCAAGCATGCACTATGACCCGCATGCCTGGCCAATCACAGCGCCGTCTGTACAGAGAGCTGTAATTGGCAAAAGCCAGGATGGCTTTGTCCAATTATGGCTCAGGGGGTTTAGTACACGCCCCACACTATATAAGGCCGCCTGCACTTCGGCCCTGTGTAGTGTGTTCCGGCGTTGAGAGACAGAGACAGAGAGACAGTGTCATTTGATTTAAGTTAGATAGATTAGGCAGGACAGTCAGTCAGTTAGCTGCACTTACAGTGTATTGTGTATATATATATATGCATCCCAGGTGTTGTATATATATATATATATATATATATATATATATATATATATATATATATATATATATATACACTGTATTCAGTTTAGCTAGATCCGTTCCTGTTATTATCTTCCTACTGACAGGTAGGCAGGTGTTGTTACAGTATTTGAAGAAAATTGCTGGTGTTCTTCTGATCCTATTAGTCCTATTAGCTACAGTATTTACAGTTAGTGTAGTGCGTCCTCTGCACAGTGTGCACCTAAAGCTACCTGTAGAAGATTGGTGGTGTTTTTTTGATCCTATCACTACCGCAGGCAGCTACATTATTTTTTAGTGTAGTGCGACCTCTGCACAGTGTTCAGCTAAAGCTACAAGTTAGTGTAGTGCGACCTCTGCACAGTGTTCAGCTAAAGCTACAAGTTAGTGTAGTGTGACCTCTGCACAGTGTTCAGCTAAAGCTACAAGTTAGTGTAGTGCGACCTCTGCACAGTATTCAGCTAAAGCTAAACGTTAGTGTAGTGCGACTTCTGCACAGTGTTCAGCTAAAAATACAAGTTAGTGTAGTGCGACCTCTGCACAGTGTTCAGCTAAAGCTACCTGTAGAAAGTTGGAGTTGTTTTCCTGATCCTATCACTACCGCAGGCAGCTACATTATTTACACGTTAGTGTAGTGCGACCTCTGCACAGTGTTCAGCTAAAGCTACCTGTAGAAGGTTGGGGGTGTTTTCCTGATCCTATCACTACCGCAGGCAGCTACATTATTTACACGTTAGTGTATTGCGACCTCTGTACAGTGTTCAACTAAAGCTACCTCTAGAAGGTTGGTGGTGTTTTCCTGATCCTATAACTCCCGCAGGCAGCTACATTATTTACACGTTAGTGTAGTGCGACCTCTGCACAGTGTTCAGCTAAAGCTACCTGTAGAAGGTTGGTGTTGATTTCCTGATCCTATCACTACTGCAGGCACCTACATTATTTACACGTTAGTGTAATGTGACTTCTGCACAGTGTTCAGCTAAAGCTACAAGTTAGTGTAGTGCGACCTCTGCACAGTGTTCAGCTAAAGCTACAAGTTAGTGTAGTGCGACCTCTGCACAGTGTTCAGCTAAAGCTACCTGTAGAAGGTTGGTGTTGTTTTCCTGATCCTATCACTACCGCAGGCAGCTACATTATTTACACATTAGTGTAGTGCGACTTCTGCACAGTGTTCAGCTAAAGCTCCAAGTTAGTGTAGTGCGACCTCTGCACAGTGTTCAGCTAAACCTACAAGTTAGTGTAGTGCGACCTCTGCACAGTGTTCAGCTAAAGCTAGCTACCAGTAGAAGGTTGGTGTTGTTTTCCTGATCCTATCACCACCGCAGGCAGCTACATTATTTACACGTTAGTGTAGTACGACTTCTGCACAGTGTTCAGCTAAAGCTACAAGTTAGTGTAGTGCTACCTCTGCAGAGTGTTCATCTAAAGCTACAAGTTAGTGTAGTGCGACCTCTGCACAGTGTTCAGCTAAAGCTACCTGTAGAAGGTTGATGTTGTTTTCCTGATCCTAGCACTACCGCAGAGAGCTACATTATTTACACGTTAGTTTAGTGCGACTTCTGCACAGTGTTCAGCTAAAGCTACCTGTAGAAGGTTGGGGGTGTTTTCTTGATCCTATCACTACCGCAGGCAGCTACATTATTTACACGTTAGTGTATTGCGACCTCTGTACAGTGTGCAACTAAAGCTACCTGTAGAAGGTTGGTGGTGTTTT
Organism: Aquarana catesbeiana; assembly: GCF_042186555.1. NCBI lineage: Eukaryota > Metazoa > Chordata > Amphibia > Anura > Ranidae > Aquarana > Aquarana catesbeiana. Next base: position 323,449,987 of record NC_133327.1, on the reverse strand, counting down.
CCTGATCCTATCACTACCGCAAGCAGCTACATTATGTACACGTTAGTGTAGTGCGACCTCTGCACAGTGTTCAGTTAAAGCTACCTGTAGAAGGTTGTTGGTGTTTTCCTGATCCTATCACTACTGCAGGCAGCTACATTATTTACACGTTAGTGTAGTGCGACCTCTGCACAGTGTTCAGCTAAAGCTACCTGTAGAAGGTTGGTGGTGTTTTCCTGATCCTATCACTACCGCAGGCAGCTACATTATGTACACGTTAGTGTATTGCGACCTCTGTACAGTGTTCAACTAAAGCTACCTGTAGAAGGTTGGTGGTGTTTTCCTGATCCTATCACTACCGCAGGCAGCTACATTATTTACACGTTAGTGTATTGCGACCTCTGTACAGTGTTCAACTAAAGCTACCTGTAGAAGGTTGGTGGTGTTTTCCTGATCCTATCACTACCGCAGGCAGCTACATTATTTACACGTTAGTGTAGTGCGACCTCTGCACAGTGTTCACCTAAAGCTACCTGTAGAAGGTTTGTGATGTTTTCCTGATCTTATCACTACCGCAGGCAGCTACATTATTTAAACGTTAGTGTAGTGCGTCCTCTGCACAGTGTTCAGCTAAAGCTACAAGTTAGTGTAGTGCGACCTCTGCACAGTGTTCAGCTAAAACTACAAGTTAGTGTAGTGCGACCTCTGCACAGTGTTCAGCTAAAGCTGCAAATTAGTGTAGTGCGACCTCTGCACAGTGTTCAGCTAAAGCTACCTGTAGAAGGTTAGTGGTGTTTTCCTGATCCTATCACTACCGCAGGCAGCTACATTATTTAAACGTTAGTGTAGTGCTTCCTCTGCACAGTGTTCAGCTAAAGCTACAAGTTAGTGTAGTGCGACCTCTGCACAGTGTTCAGCTAAAGCTACAAGTTAGTGTAGTGCGACCTCTGCACAGTGTTCAGCTAAAGCTACAAGTTAGTGTAGTGCGACCTCTGCACAGTGTTCAGCTAAAGCTACCTGCTACCTGTACCTGTATAAGATCAGCACGTGGCCATGGAACACGCTTGGCCTTTTTTTCGGCACCTGGCCGTGTTGAGCCGCAACATGGGGAAGACTTGGTCGAGTGGATGACCAAGCCGTCATCATCCTCCTCATCCTCTCTCACCCATGCTCAGGGTACTTTGTCTGGCAAAGCAGCTGCCAACGCGGCCTCTTCCTTTGGCTCAATGGCATCAGTGACTCCTTCCCTAGCCCCACCATGTCCTCCTGAGGAGTCCCTCGAACTGTTTGACCACAGTGTTGGGTACATTCTTCAGGAGGATGCCCAGCATTTAGAAAGCTCTGATGATGATACTAAGCTAGATGAAGGCAGTAACATGAGCACAGATAGAGTGGGTGCCCAAGAAGGACAGCAATCTGGCAGTCATGTTCCCCCTGCTGCAGCATACTGCCAGGTTTGCTCCAGTGATGAGGAGGGAGGGATGATGAGGTCACTGACTCAACGTGGGTGCCTGATAGGAGAGAGGAGGAGGAGGCACATCACCGCCGAGGCAGAATGCCCTCCGGGGGCCAGCCTAAGGGCAGCACACTGACTGCATCACACCTCAGAGCTCCGCATGTGCAGGGCACTGCTGTCTCTGTGCGTTATTCCAAAAGTTCTTTGGTGTGGGCCTTTTTTGAGACGAGTGCATCAGTTGGCACCGCTGCTATTTGCAACATATGTCTCAAGCGTATCTCGTGTGGCCAAAACATCTCCCGCTTGGGCACCACATGCTTGACCAGACATATGTTGACCTTCCATGCAGTTCGTTGGCAAGCGTACCTAAAAGACCCACACCAAAGAACAAAGAGGACCTCTCCTTACTCCTCATCAGCTGGGATCTCCAACCCCACTATACCTTCAGTCCTCTCTGAGACCTGCACTGAGAGGAATGAAGGTGTAGAATTAGATGTGTCACAGCCAAGTACATGCGGGCAATCTGCAATCGGTACACCGATGTCTGATTGTACCAGGCAAATTTCCCTGCCCCAGCTGCTGCACTGCAAAAAGAAGTTCACTCCCAGCCATCCACATGCCCAACGGTTGAATGCTAGCTTGGCACTTCAACTGCTACCTTTTCAGTTGGTAGACTCTGCCCCCTTCCGTAAGTTTGTGGAATGTGCGGTTCCTTAGTGGCAGGTTCCCAAACGGCACTTTTTCTCACGGAAGGCGATTCCGGCTCTCTACCAGCATGTGGAAGTCAATGTCTTGGCCTCACTGGACAGGGTGGTCAGTGGTAAGGTGCATATTACCGCTGACTCAAGGTCCAGCAGGCATGGACAGGGACGTTTTTCATGGCGCATTGGGTGACTCTTTTGGCAGCTGGGAAGGATGCAGGACAAGGGGCAGTAGTGTTGGAGGTTGTTCCGCAACCACGCCTCCAAAATGCCTGGTGTGCTTGGAGGACAGGAGCCACACTGAGGCAGAGGTTCTGTCAGCTCTGCAGGGGCAGGTTCAGAGGTGGTTGATGCCACGCCAACTTAAGGCAGGAATGGTGGTTTGCGACAATGGCACCAACCTCCTCTCTTCCCTCCGACAGAGACAAATGACCCATGTGCCCTGTTTGGCTCACATCCTTAACTTGGTGGTGCAGCGGTTCTTGGGCAGGTACCCAGGCTTACAGGATGTCCTGAGGCAGGCCAGGAAAGTCTGTGTGCATTTCCGCCAGTCATATAATGCCAGTGCTCAGCTGGCAGACCTCCAAAAGGAATTTAACCTGCCCAAGAACCGCCTAATCTGTGACATGCCCACCAGGTGGAACTCAACGTTGGCCATGCTGTAGCGGCTGCACACGCAGCAGAGGGCCATCAATGAGTACCTGTGCAACTATGGCACCAGGACAGGGTCAGGGGAGCTTGTTTTTTTTTCCCCACGCCAGTGGGCCATGATCAGGGATGCATGCACTGTCCTGTCACCATTTGAGGAGGCCACGAGGATGGTGAGCAGTGACAGTGCATGCATCAGTGACACTGTCCCCCTTGTCCACCTGTTGGAGCACACACTGCGTGGAATAATGGACAGGGCACTTGAGGCAGAACAGAGGCAGGAAGAGGAGGACTTCCTTAGCTCTAAAGGCCCCCTTTATCCAGACAGTGTTCCTGCATGCCCGCCGATCACACAGGAAGAGGAGGAGGAGGAGGATTGTGTCAGTATGGAGGTGGAGCCTGGCACTCAGCATCAGCAGCAGTCTTTAAGGGATCATTTACAGTTCCAAGAAACACATGGACTTGTACATGGCTGGGAGGAGGTGGCTGCGGATCATGTCGTCCTTAGTGACCCAGAGGACTCCGGACCGAATGCCTCAGCAAACCTACGCTGCATGGCCTCCCTGATCCTGCAAAGCCTGCGGAAGGATCCTCGTATTCGTGGTATCAAGGAGAAGGAACAATACTGGCTTGCAACCCTCCTTGATCCACGTTTCAAGGGTAAGGTTGCGGACCTTATCTTGCCGTCGCAGAGGGAGCAGAGGATGAAACATCTTCGGGAGGCCTTGCAAAAAGGTCTGTGCAATGCGTTCCCAGAGACTGGGAGGTTACAAACTCCTGTTTCTGGACAACGTGCCGGTCAGTCAAAGAAGGAGCGGTGGAGAAGGTGGCCGTCTGACTGATGCGTTCAGACAATTTTTTAGTCTGCAGCCCCAAGGTATGATCGGTTCCAGCAACCATCGCCAGCGTCTGTTTTACATGGTGCAGGAATACCTAGGGGCAAGATCTGACTTGGACACCTTTCCTACCGAAAATCCTCTGGGTTATTGGGTCTTGAGGATGGATCACTGGCCAGAGCTTGCACAGTATGCAATTGAGCTACTGGCCTGTCCTGCATCCAGCGTTCTTTCGGAACGCACATTCAGTGCTGCTGGAGGCTTTGTAACCGATCACAGGGTGCGTTTGTCCACCGACTCGGTCGATCGACTGACCTTCATAAAAATGAATCAGTCTTGGATCACCACCAGCTACCAAGCACCTGATGCTTGTCAGATCCCTTCAAAGACTGCCTATGCTGATGCTGGGTGACTATCCTGTTATGCTGAGTAATTAACCTCTTCCTCCTCAATGATCATGCTGATAACTTGTAAGAACATTTTTGGTTCTGGGCGCCGCCACCAGTGCCTAAGGCCCAATTTTTCAGCCCCTGTTTAACAGGGGCGTATAATTACAATTTTTGATGCAATTCTTTGCAGCAGGGCTAGTTCCTGCGCTCCAACTAGAGTATCTGTGAGGGGTTGCAGTGTTGTGGCACCAGCACCAGTGCCTAAGGCCCAATTTTTCAGCCCCTGTTTAACAGGGGCGTGTAATTACAATTTTTGATGCAATTCTTTGCAGCAGGGCTAGTTCCTGCGCTCCAACTAGAGTATCTGTGAGGGGTTGCAGTGTTGTGGCACCAGCACCAGTGCCTAAGGCCCAATTTTTCAGCCCCTGTTCAACAGGGACATGTAATTCGAATTCTTGATGTAATATTTCACAGCAGGGCCCGTTTCTGCGCCCGCCAAGAGTAACTGTGAGGGCTTACAGTGTTGTGGCACCAGCACCACCACCACCAAAGGCCCAATTTTTCTGCCCCTGTTCAACAGGGACATGTAATTACGATTCTTGATCTAATATTTCACAGCAGGGCCCTGTGAGGGCTTACAGTGTTGTGGCCATAACAACACCTAAGGCCCAAATTTCTGCTGAGTATATAGGGCAGGCCCCTACTTTCAAACATCCAACTTACAAATGACTCCTACTTGCAAACGGAAGGAGACAACAGGAAGTGAGATGAAATCTACCCCTAGGAAGGGAAATTCTCTCCTGTAAGAGTTAATACTGGAAAAACTTTTCTCCTTTACACTGATGCTTTATCGCCAATCCTCATTTCACCAAAAAACCCACATTTTCAAAAAACATTTGTCATTGGGACAAAAAGTGAGGTGAAATCTTCTGAAGAGGAGCACAGACAGCAAAACAAATGTCACAGGGGTGATAACCCTTCCCTATGTTTTCCAAAAAGCTTAAAATAGATTTTTTGGCTGGAGCTAAACATGTTCAAAATGTACCAGTTCAAAATTACAAACAGATTCTACTTAACTACAAACCTACAGTCCCTGTCTAGTTTGCACCGCCTGTATACTGCTGTTCAGAGTATATAGGGCCTGGGGGCCCCACACCTTTCTTTTTTTAATTTGGGTGCGGGGTTCCCCTTAATATCCATACAAGACCCAAAGGGCCTGGTAATGGACTGGGGGGTACCCATGCCATTTGTCTCACTGATTTTCATCCATATTGCCAGGACCCAACATTACATTAAACCCGCAAGCAGTTTTAAATGACTTTTATTCCTTTAAAAATGTCATTTTGTGCAGGGACTGTTCTAAGCACAGGAAACATGTGCCACTTTACAGGCATACTATAGACACCCCCCAGGTACGATATTTAAAGGAATATTTTACTTTTTTTTTTTTTTTACTTTAAGCATCATTAAAATCACTGCTTCCGAAAAAACGGACATTTTTAAAACTTTTTTCTGCATTGATACATGTCCCCTGGGGCAGGACCCGGTCCCCAAACCCTTTTTAGGACAATACCATGCAAATTAGCCTTTAAAATGAGAACTTTGGATTTCGAACGTTCGAGTCCCATAGACGTCAATAGGGTTCTAACGTTCGGGCGAATTTTCCGTCTGTTCGCAGGTTCTGGTGCGAACCAAACCGGGGGGTGTTCGGCTCATCCCTATTACTGACGTGTTTGTGGTTTAATAGTGTTTTTTTGTAGGGGAATTTAAGTAATTACGTACATTTCATCTATAGACTTAACCACTTAAGGACCAGCCACCGCAGTTATATTATATATATAGCAAATCACCATAGGTGTACGTCGGCCGCTTAAAGAACACTAGGGGGCGTGCAGTGCGACGATGGAGCGGATGAGTGTGCCCAGCATCCGCAATGACTGCCGGGCACCCGTGATCGATCCTGGGAGAGACAGAACGGAGATCTGTCAATGTAAACAGACAGATCTCTGTTCTGTCGGGAGAGAGGAGACAGATCTGCTGTTCATATATTTAACCCCTTGATCGCCCCCTAGTGTTAACCCCTTCCCTGCCAGTGACATTTACACAGTAATCAGTGGCTATTTTTAGCTCTGATCTCTGTATAAATGTCAATGGTCCCAAAAAAGAGTCTGATCTGTTCGCCGCAATGTTAGTCCTGCTAAAAATTGCAGATTACTAGTAAAAAAATAAATAAATAATAAAAATGCCATAAATATATCCCCTATTTTGTAGACGCTATAACTTTTGCGCAAACCAATCAATATACGCTTATTGATATGTATTCTTCATATTTTTGGTTAAAAAAATAATGGCCTAAACTGAGGAAGAAATGTTATTTTTTTTATATATTTTTTGGATATTTATTATAGCAAAAAGTAAAACATTATTTTTTTTTTTTTTCAAAATTGTCGGTATTTTTTTTTTTATAGTGCAAAAAATAAAAACCGCAGAGGTGATCAAATACCACCAAAAGAAAGCTCTATTTGTGGGAAAAAAGGAGATAAATTTTGTTTGGGTACAGCGTCGCACGACTGCACAATTGTCAGTTAAAGGGACGCAGTGCAGTATCGCAAAAAATGGCCTGGTCATTAAGGGGGCAAATCCTTCCGGTCCTTATATGGTTAAATTAGCATTATGAAGGACCAACCCTTCTTGGTAGTTTCTCATGGAAGTAGAGCTAAATCAGCTCTTTTTAGAGGACAAGCTAGCTCATTAGAGTTGACCCTTCATAATCCAAATTTTTGTCTATAGGTAATGTTAAACTCTCCAGCTTCCTTCTCAGAAGTATGCCTAGGGACTTTTTAACACCTTGATAAAAGTTCCTAGTCAGACTGAAATGTTGACGCTCAAATGTATAATAAAACAAAGAAGAATTTGTAGCAAGGCCTCTGGATACCATTCTATTTTTAATATATATATAGATATATATATATCTATATATATATATCTATATATATATAGATATATATATATTTGCGTTTTATAGTTGGCCCCCTACTTTTGTCCCTGTCCCCCTATGTGCCCTGCCCCCCGAAAGTCCAGTGATATACAGGTACGTCGCTGGACGGGAAGTGGTTAATATGCCTTAAAGAGCAACATTAAAAATACATAGATTTTTGAAATAACATGCTTTGGGCATACATTAAACCTGCATGTGAAATTCCAGATGCAGTACAATGTACTCATTTAACCACTTGACCTCCGGAAGGCAAGTAGCACCATCAGGTGGACTCATCGTGACTGACGTAGATCTACAGCTATGGACAAAATGACTGATGTTGAACTTGGGACATTGCTTTTCCTTTTTTTTTCAAAAACTTTTTTTTTTTTTTTTTTTTATTTACTTATTCACAATGGGGGCCTTACAGATTCATAAAGGTCCCCTACAAAAGACTCCCACGTCCCTTTTGGGGAAAAGGATGTGGGGATAAAGCCCTTGTTTTTTAATGCTGGCCGATCAAGGTCCTCTTGCTGATCACCTCTGCTTCTCGACGATAGCCAATCTCAATGCAAAGAGTGTCGCTAAAGTAATGAAGCCAGCACTATTCTCTACATCATGGTACTGTGAGTGCAGGACACTAAGCTGCAGCACGTCCATGATGCACTGTAATCACAAAGTTGCCTAAATGATGCAGGGCAACATTCTACCTAGAAGAGAAACTGTACTGGACCATAGAACAGTATATCTTCTGAGAGCAATGGTAGGGATGTGAGTATTTCAGCAAAAAAAGTTTTTGGGCAACATAAAAAAGGGGAATTTGACTATAACATATATGTTTTTCTGTGGCTTCTATATCACAACAAGAGAAAAAAAGGAGTGTATTACTTAACAAGGCAAGAGTAAAGACTTTCCTAATGACTCAGTGTAATGACACCTCTAATGACACAACCAAAATGGTCAGTAAACATTTACACACATTTAATTTTTGATACAGGACTGTAATGTGCATGTGCTTCCACTGTGGAGGCTCTCAAAATTTAGAGTTAGGGTACAGAAAATACTGGGGTGCCTTGGCAGGGCTCTGTAGCTTATGCATGTATTTGCAAATGTGTGCAAACTAAACCCCTGTTTTTAACGCATACTGTTACACAGGATAATTTGGTTGGTTGCAGGCTGGTCAGTAAGTTGAGCTGGGAATTTTCTTTGGTGTTGTGTTGCATACAGGACTGTAAGCTTGTTTAGTGCAAAGGAAATATGTGAATGGTCTATGTATTCTTTAAAGCAATTTAAGTGAATTGGTAAGACATAAAAATCAATATAATAAACTCTATTTAAATGTTTTTGCCCATGTTTTGACCTTATATTGGTGCTCAAAGTCAAAGTCATGTATTTTACTCCTGACGTATCTACCAATTTTCTATGTGTGGCCAAAGGTGTCTGCAATATGCAAATTTTCCAGCATCATGGAATTCCATGATTACATGTCATCTGCAAATACTGATATACATTTGTGTCATTTGCAACTGTAGATACTTTATAGGCTGTGTACATTGTCATTAATAAAAATGTTTAAAGTAACTTGGCTGATGATTGATTGGTGTGGCATACTACATATAATTTTAGACTCATTTAAATATTTTTCATTTAAATCAACTGTTTCCTTTCTATCATTTAGACAGTTTTTCAAATTCCAAAAAATATGATTTAATTTTATGCATCAGCTTGTTATCTTTTAGTCCAGTGTGACATACATATTCACTTGACCCCAGTTAACACTCAATTTTTTTTAGCAAACAAGTAGCTTATAGGTGAGTATTGAATAGTTTAAAACAGGGGTAGGCAACTTTGGAGAGGTGGAGATCTATTTGAATAACATAGAAGAGATCAAAGGTCGCCAGACCGTAGCACACTTTTTTTTCCTTGTCAAAAGACGTTTATTGAGTATACAATGTTATAAAGATACATAAAGTTAGTTTACAAGGATCTATAAAGTAAGCTCATTGTTTTACAGTAGGGTTTATATAGGTAAATATCATGAAATTTCAAATATTAAACATTGGGTTCACGTAAACCTAAATTAAAGATATATATAATTTCCTTAGTTACTTTTGTAGGTATTTAAATGATTTATACCTACTATACATATTGTTTACAAGTAGAGTGTATATAGGTCAAATAAATTCTGATAATGAGCTTTATTCGTAAGGTGGAGAAAAGGAAAGAGAAAGAAGAAAAAGGGTTGAAAGGTAGAGGTATGGTCCACAAGGTTGTCCCGGTCGTCAGTTTATTATTCTTTTTAGTTCTCTTTGAAGCCTTAGAATGGGTGTCTCTGTAAGTCATTTAATCTGTTACCATGGCAACAGGACAGAGTCATTGAAGTTTGACAGGAACTGTTGTTTTATCCAAGGATGCCAAAGTTTTTCAAATTTTGGAATTTGATTTTGATCGATGGCTACCATCTTAGCATGGGACATTGTATTATTCATTCTGTGAATTGTTTCTGCTAGTACCAATGTAGAAGATTTCCATGCCTTGGCCACTGTTTGTTTTGCAGCCGTTATTAGTTGGATCATAAGTTTGAATTGAGAGAGTGTTAACCATTCCGGTTTTAGATTAAGTAAAGTTAAATATGGATCTGGTTGTATTATTTTTTTAAATATTTTAGATGCAATCACGAAGACTTCCTTCCAGAAGGTTTGGATTACTGGGCACGTCCACCATATGTGTAAATATGTGCCTATTTCTGGGCATCCTCGAAAACAAAGAGCTGAGGTATTAGGTGAATATTTTGCCACTCTAGCGGGTACAAGGTACCAGCGAGTTAGGACTTTATAATTTGTCTCCAGTGCTAAGATGTTGGGTGAAGATGACTTAGATGTGAGCCATATGTTAGACCAGTCCGTGTCTTCTAAAGTTCGTCCCAGGTCCTCCTCCCACCTCTGAACGTAAGAGGGTCTATTAAGATTTGCTACTCCATATAATTGATTATAAAGTGATGAAATTGTACCATTAGCAAATGGATCTTTTGTACAGATTGATTCAAAAATGGATAATTGGGATAATGGTGTATCCCCCTTTAGGAATGGTGTATAGAAATTTTTGATTTGGAGATATCTAAATATCTCAGAGTTTGGTAGATCATATTTTTCTCTAAGGGATGGGAATGAAAGGAATGATTTAGATGCTATGAAGTCATTTAGTGTCTGAATGCCTGATGTTGTCCAAGCTTTAAAAGAATTTGGGTAGATCCATGCCGGATAAAAGGCCGGATTTCTGATAAAAGAAAGGAGAGGATTGTGTGAAGATTGTAACTGATATTTGATTTTTAGTTTATCCCAGAGAGATAAGAAGTGTTTAGTTATGGGATTATGAATTTTAAAGCGGTCTTTAGGATCAAGCCATAATAAATTTGATATTGATAGAGGGTCATTTTCTGAAGCCTCTATAAATACCCATAATGGGATTTCCTGTTTTGCATGGTATTTGGACAGACTGGTCAAATGTGCTGCTCTGTAGTAGTTAGTAAAATTAGGGTATCCCAGGCCTCCTTTATTTTTGGGAAGATGTAGTGTGTGTGTAGGTATACGTGGTTTAGAAGAGCCCCATATAAACGAAGTTGCTCTTTTTTGTACTATTCTCAAAAAATAGGAAGGAATTGGAATAGGGAGGACTCTGAATAGATAAAGCAATTTGGGTAGAATAGTCATTTTGATTGCATTAATCTTCCCTATCCAGGATAAAGGAAGTTGCGACCATTGTTTTATTAGATTTGTGATCTGTCTTAATACAGGAGGATAATTGGTTGAGAATAAGTCAGAATGAGATGCTGTTAAATGAATTCCAAGATATGGGATTGATTTTTCTGCCCATGTGAATGGGAGTGCAGCCCTAGCCGGGATCAATTCCATGTTTGTGAGTGAAATATTAAGCACTAGGCATTTCTTAGGATTAATCATAAGGCCGGATAGGGCTGCAAATCCATCAAGAGCTGGTATTAAGTTAGGACCAGAGACCTGTGGTGATGATAGAAAAAGTAATATATCGTCTGCAAATATACATAATTTGTGTGTAATACCTCCTACTTCAATGCCAGTTATAGTTTGGTTTGTTCTGATGTATTGGGCCATGGGTTCGAGTATAAGGGCAAATAATAAGGGAGATAATGGGCAACCCTGTCGGGTACCTCTTTCGATATTAAAGGCTTCAGATTTGTATCCAGCATATTTTATATAGGCTTTGGGTTTATTATATAATGCTTTGATCCATGTTAAAAAGTGGGGTCCAAAACCCCATTTTTGTAATGAATATTGCATATATTGCCAGGATACTGTGTCAAATGCCCTCTTAATATCGAGAGATAGAAAACATAAAGGGATTTTCCGTTTTTTAGCAATATGTGCCAATAACACTGCCCTGCGTATATTATCACCTGCCTGTCTATTTGGCATGAAGCCTACTTGATCTCTATGTATTAATTTTCCTATAATGCTATTGAGGCGTTTTGCTATTATTTTTGCTAATAATTTAATATCGAGGTTTAACAGAGAGATAGGCCGATAATTCACACAGGAAGTATCATCAGAAAGGGGTTTTGGGATCATACAAACAATTGCCATTAGTGTTTCTTGCCGAAAAGAATGCCCATCTAGAAGTTTGTTAAAAGTTTCAGTGAGAATGGGAGAGAGTATTTCTGAGAATGTTTTATAGTATAAAGCCGAGTAGCCGTCTGGGCCTGGTCTTTTGTTAAGTTTTAGGTCTTTTATGGCGTTAGCAACTTCATATATAGTTATAGGCTCATCCAAACTGCTTTTTTGATTCTGAGATAACTCAGGTAAGGTTATTTTTGAGAAGAAGGATTCAGCCTCTGTAGGATTAAATTCATTGTTTGTCTTGTATAAAGTTGCGAGATGTGAGTGAAATTTATGGACTATTTTAACTGGATTACAAGTGTAAAAATTTTTTGATAATTTCAAACGTATTGGTTTGAGAGATTTGTTAGTTGAATTTAATGCCCGAGCCAAATATGTACCTGGTTTGTTTGTATTCATGTAGAAATTGTGTTTGGAGCGTTTGAGGGATTTATCAACTGACTCAGTGAGAAATAGATCGTATTCCAATCTAGATTTTTCCAGATGAGATTTTGTACTCTGAGATGGATTATCTTGAAATGATATGTAGGCTGCATTAAAATTGAGTTCTAGTTTTTTTGCTAGATTTTTGCGTTCCCGTTTAAATAGTGCCATTTGTCTTTGTATTGTACCACGCAAGACAGGCTTATGAGCTTCCCACAGTGTTATTGGGGAGATGTCTGTTGTATTATTAATTGATATGTATTCCTTTAAAGCTTGTTCAATGGCCATCTGATGTAGTGGGTGTTTGAGCATTATGTCCGGTAAGTACCACGTTGGGTCATGCGCTTATGATATGGCTGAGGCTATAGTAGTGTATACTGCATTATGGTCAGACCACGGAATCGGAATTATATCTGATGCAATAATTTCTGGTATCATTCCTATTGTTAGAAAAATATGATCTATTCTGGTGAAGGTTTGATGAGGGTGCGAGAAATAAGTGAATTTCTTTTTCATTGGGTTACTTTCTCTCCACGAATCTACCAGATTGTATTTGGAAAGAAGTTGAGAAAAAGGTAATCTAGAGGTTATTTTGGATGGTGTAAAAGGTGATTTATCTAGAAATGGGAGGAGGACCTTGTTTCGAATCCCCACACATTATCACTGTTCCTAGTTTTTGTGTATTAATCACTTGTAATATATGTGAGAGGAATGGTGTAGGTTGTTTGTTAGGAGCGTAGTAGGAAATCACCGTGATTGCTGTATCCATTATATAACCCATGAGTATCAGGTATCTACCTTCTGGGTCTTTAATTTCTGATGATAAGGTGAATGGTGTGGATCGGTGAAATGAAATTAGAGTTCCCCTTTGCTTGGTACAGGCAGAAGCCGTGTAAATTTGTTGATAAAAAGGAGAAATATATTTTGGAGTAGAATCTTTGGTGAAGTGTGTTTCTTGGAGGCATACTATGTGAGCCTTCTTGTTATGGAAAGTACGGAAGGCTTTGGTCCTTTTTTGAGGGACATTTATTCCCTGAACATTCAGGGAAAGTATATTCAGTGGTGCCATGGCAATAGATCAAATAGTTTTGACTTACTTTTTGTTATGCAGAGCTGACTGCGCAGATCAACCTGTGTGGACTGAAGAGATGAATAGATAGAAAAGAAACCAGTGAATTCTGGAGTAAAGAGTAAACAAAAAACATATGAGATTAGATGATACATTGTATAAATTATTTTTTGCAAGTAATCACAATTTACCCGTGAAAGAGAATAAATATCTCTCTCAGGGGAATAAGTGCCTTCGTCACACTCCCACATAATATGGTTGGGAGAATGAGGAGGGCTAATGGGGGTACACGGATTTTCCGCTTACAGGAGAGAAGTGCTATGTCAAAAGACATCAAAATGATCTTTCATTAATTGGAGTGCAGAATATAGTTTTTGTTGAAATTATTTATTCCAGGGTGGTTGTATATGGTTAGTCTTGCCCTAGGCTAAATAATTCAGTTAGAAAGGTACTGTTAATAACTTTGGTATTGATGAAGGTAGTTTGAATTATTTTGGGATTTTAACCCTTTTAGAGTAAACAATTACATATTTTATTCATATGTAACTGTTTAGATATGTTAACTCATAAAATTGAGGTTGTATTGCTTCAGATTAGAATAAACAAAAACATAATTCTAGGAACTAGTTAGGTAATAATATATTTGTTTTAAGAAAAGAAAGAAAAAGCTTCCATTACTTCTGGATTATTGAACATATTTGTCCTAAAAAGTAATAAATCTATTGTTATTACCTGATAATATATAACTGAACAAGAGTTTCCTTATTTCACTTATATATTCTAAGGCTATATGAATCAGAAGTAATAAGAAATATAACTGGAATGTAACATGATCCCACACAGTGTGTGACTATCAGAATGCAGTTACATTCAGTTATAAATACAGGTTTTTTTATAGAGAACCATCTCTTAGTATAATAAATGAAGAGATATCAGGAATTAGGATGTCAGTCCATTGAATCTTCTTGGTCCATGGATGATGTGGCATAACGGCCTCTTTTGTAAGAATGATGATTCCCATTTTGTTCTGAAATTTTCTGGGTGCTGCCTGAAGGTGAAGATGATGCCATTCTTCTGCGTGTGGCAGAGTTGCTGCTTGTGGGTTCTGTCAGATTTAATTTTAAAAGGGTTTGTTGTAGTTCATCTGCTGATCTGCTTCTGTAAATTGTACCTTGGTAGTTAAATCTGACTGAAAAGGGGAAGCCCCATTGATACATAATGTTGTGGCGTTGCAGTTCCATTAGTTGGGGTTTCATGGATCGTCTTTTAGTAATAGTAAGTTGGGATAGGTCAGCAAAAATTTGATAATTGTGTCCTTGAAAATTAAGTTCCTTTTTTTCTCTTGCAGCAATTAGTATTTGTTCTTTCGTTCTGTAATAATGAAATTTTGTGATTATATCACGTTGGGGTCCATCTTTCTTTTTGGCTGTGAGGGCTCTGTGTACTCTGTCCAGTTCTAAACGTTCAATAGGGATATCTGGCTTTAGTTCTTGTAATAGAGCAGTAATAGTAGATTGCAGGTCTGTCACAGTTTCAGGTATTCCCCTTATGCGCAAGTTTGAACGTCTGGCTCTATTTTCGTAATCTTCGAGCTTAGTTTGAAGTATTAAATTCTCTTTTTTTAGTTGTTCCAATTCTGTTATATTTTCTTGGGTTGTAATTTCAATTTCATCCATTTTTATTTCTAAGGCTGCGGTGCGGTTTCCCAGCTCTCTTATTTCTTTGGTTAGGCTTTTTGTTATTTGGTCTGAGGTTTGTTTTAAAGCCTTATGAAGCATCTTTTCAAACTGTAATAATATTACTGGGGATGCTGAGGAGGCTTGTGGAGAAGTTTGTGAGAGGATTTGTTCTGTATCTGACTCAAATGGAGAGTCTTGCTGTGACATTTTCTGTCTGTGAGAGCGCCCTGATGCTGTATCTTGTGAGGTGACTGGAGCTGCTTTAGCTGCAGTGAGTGCCTGTGAGCTCTTTGTGAGGTGATTTTTATTTCTGCCACGGCTTCCTCCCAGTACCATATTTCCTGCCCAAACTTTCACAGTTTGTTCCCTGGGGCAAAAAGGTTCAAATGGATACCTTTTGAGCCTGCAGGCTCCGCTTTGTCCTTCTCTTCTCTCCTCAGCGGTGTGGAGCTCTAACAATGCATGTCTGCTCCACTAGGCTCCGCCTCCTGCCCCTCAGCACACTTTTTTTTAGGAGATAACCTAGCATAGCCCCATTAAAAAGGAAGGTTTGAAAAGTTTAAGGGTCAGTAGCAAGTACTGCTGAGTTCAGAGGTAGAATGTAACATGGAGTGCAGAGGTCAGTAATATATAATGCAGCGTTTCGGGATCGATACTATGTAATGCACAGTTTAGGGGTCAGGTATAAGTAGTGTAGTGCTACCTCCGGAGGAGCCGCTTAAGTATGTTTGGTTCCTTACTCTGCCTCTTTTAATAACCAATAACAGTCTCAACCCCCTCTTGCACACCTGGCAATAGCGTAAGTGCAAGGACCAAATGAGAAACACACGTTATGTTATGATAAAACACAGAAATTGTCTTTACTGCAATATTTCTGTAGAAAAGAGTAACAGACAGTAACAGTATATATTCAAGTAATCCAAATGAAGAGCAATAACTAAGATTAAGAGCAATATAGCTCAATCCTATATTCAGGCTGCTTTCAGGGGATTCCAAACCTGAGAATAACCCCAAGAGCAGAGGCAAATACTTCAACAATAACAACTTTAAATCAGATTAGTTACCTCTACATAAATTGTCTCTATGAGTCCAGGCCAGAGGAGAGAAGAGGAATGACCCTCCCTTATGTCTAATTATCAACACTGTATCCGAATCGACATTGAATAGATCAGTTACCAAGGTAGACTATCCTGCACACTCACTACTATGTGCACACCCAGTGCACGTAGGCTGCGAGTGCACGTGGTCTGTGAGTGCACGTTGTCTGTGACTGCTCGTTGTCTGCGAGTGCACGTAGGCTGCAAGTGCCCGTAGGCTGCGAGTGCACGTGGGCTGCGAGAGCACGTGGGCTGCAAGTGCACGTTGTCTCAGAGTGCACGTAGGCTGCGAGTGCACGTGGGCTGCGAGAGCACGTGGGCTGCAAGTGCACGTTGTCTCAGAGTGCACGTAGGCTGCGAGTGCACGTGGGCTGTGAGTGCACGTGGGCTGCGAGTGCACATAGGCTGTGAGTGCACGCGGTCTCCGAGTGCACGTGGGTCTGCGAGTGCACATTGGCTGTGAGTGCACGTGGGTCTGCGAGTGCACATGGGTCTGTGGGTGCACGTGGTCTGCAAGTAACTGTGTATTGTCTTGTTGAGTACCTGTGTATTGTATTGTTGAGTAGTAGTGTCAGGAAGCTAGTTGTTAGGTAATTTGGACAGGGTATAATCCCCAATCCTCATTAAATTGGTAGGTACGATGCCCGGCGGGTGTGAGATGTGACTTGGTGTACATCTTGCGGCATGTATGCGTTCCTTGATTATCTGATCAAGGGCGAATACTGCTGTACATAATGTAAGCACATTGTTTCCTTGGAAGCCCAGGTTCTGAATCTAGGGAAGCAACTGTCAACACTGAGAAGACCCTCCATACTAAAGGAGAGCCGGGAACATACCCAGCAGGTGCCGGCAGGGGCCATCACAAAGGCGGGTGGAGACAATGAGGTGCAGGCACCAGAAAAGAGTAGATGGGTGACAGTCAGGAAGGATAGAGGGGGAATTGCCAGGGAGGCCGATCCTGGGCTGGAGCATCCCAATAAGTACGCTCCATTGAGTGACATTGGTGAAAACAGTCAGGGACCAGCACTGCTTGAGCTGAGGGACTCTCCTAGCTGCCAGGGGAAGAACTCCTCCAGTGAGAGGGGGGGAAGCGAAGGGAAAGGAAAGACAGTTTTTGGTGGTAGGGGACTCAATTCTTAGAAGGACAGAGAGGACAATCTGTGACAAAGACCCGAAACGCCAAACTGTATGCTGTCTCAAGTGGTTGAAGAGCTGTGTAGTAAGGAGGGGTTTGGGTTCCTGGAGGACTGGGCCGACTTCTTAGTCGGTCACCAGTACTATAGAAGGGATGGACTGCACATAAATGAAGAGGGTGCAGATCTGCTGGGAGTAAAGATGGCCAAAAAAATAGAGGGTTTTTTAAACTAGGCAATGGGGGGGGGTCCAGTGGTAGAGATAATCAGCACGGAACATAATCCAGAAGGTAGTATTGGAGGCATTAGTGGTAGGTTAACTAAAGCACATAAACCCAAGGTAAGTATAGTAACAAGTCCTAGTTGCAATCTCGGAACACCCTTTAGGAGGATAGTATGCAACCGGTCTAAACTAGGTGGCATTTTTACCAACGCAAGGAGCCTGACGGACAAGATGGGTGAACTAGAGATACTGTTGTACGAGGAGGATTTGGATTTTGTGGGAATTTCAGAGACTTGGTTCAACAGCTCTCATGATTGGTTGGCAACCATTCAAGGGTATACCCTTTACCACAGGGATAGAGAGGGTAAAAAAGAGGGAAGGGTTTGCCTGTATATCAAGAATAACATACAAGTGAATGTGAGAGATGATCACTAAGGGAGCTAGAGAGGAGGTGGAATCTTTGAGAGTAGAGCTCCAAAGGGATGAAGCTAAGGGGAAAATAATACTGGAAGTATGTTCTAGGCCCCCTAACCTGAGGGAGGAGGGGGAGGCGGACCTCCTATCACAATTTGGATTAGCAGCAAGGATGGGAAGTGTTATCATAATGGGGGATTTTAATTATCCAGACATAGACTGGGCGAAGGGAACCACACATTTGTCTAAGGCTCGCCAGTTCCTAAATGTCTTGCAGGACAATTTCATGGGTCAGATGGTAGACGCACCAACTAGAAATAAAGCGTTATTAGATCTGCTGATTACCAACAATACAGACCTGATCACAGATGTGGAAATACGGGACAATTTAGGAAACAGTGACCACAGGTCAATTGGCTTCAATATAAATCACATAAATAGGAAACATAAGGGAAATACAAAGACACTGAATTTCAAAAGAGGCAACTTCCCTAAACTACGAACCTTGCTAGAAGATATAAATTGGGATAAAATCTTAGGGATAAAGAACACGGAGGAGAGATGGGTTCGCTTTAAGAGCATATTAAATAAGGGGCATTAGCCAGTGCATCCCATTGAATTTAAACGAGCGAGCAAAAGTCCTTGATGGTTTAACACCAATCTAAAAATGCATATAAAAGCAAAAAAGAGAAGGCCTTCAAAAAATACAAGGTTGAGGGATCATCATCAGCATTCAAACTTTATAAAGAATGCAACAAGAAATGTAAGGGTGCAATTAGGGCGGCTAAGATAGAACATGAAAGACACATAGCGGAGGAGAGCAAAAAAAATCCCAAGAAATTCTTTAAGTATGTAAACAGTAAAAAAAGGGAGGACAGACCATATTGGCCCCTTAAAGAATGAGGAAGGACATCTGGTTACAAAGAATGGGAGATGGCGAAGGTATTGAATTTATTATTCTCCCCAGTCTTCACGAGGGATTCGGGGGGTTTCAGTAACCAAAACTGCAGTGTTTATCCTCGTGACACATCACAGGAAGCACCCTCATGGCTAACAGAAGACAGAATTAGAATTAGACCTGGGAAACAACATTAATAAATCTGGATTGGACTAGATGGCTTGCACCCGAGGGTGCTTAGGGAACCCAATCAAGTAAATACTAGATCATTGTTCCTAATTTTTACTGACAGTCTACTGACTGGAATGATACCAGCAGATTGGGGAAAAGCCAATGTAGCACCAATATTTAAAAAGGACCCAAAATACATCCCCGGGAATTACAGACCAGTTAGCCTAACATCAATAGTATGGAAGCTATTGGAAGGGATGATAAGGGACTATATACAAGATTTTAGTAATGAAAATGGTTTAATCATCAGTCATCAGCATGGATTCATGAAGAATCGTTCTTGTTAAACCAATTTATTAACCTTCTATGAGGAGGTCAGTTGCCATCTAGATAAAGGAAGGCCCGTAGACGTGATGTATCTGGATTTTGCAAAAGCATTTGACACAGTTCCCCATAAACGTTTTCTGTACAAAATAAGGTCCGTTGGCATGGACCATAGGGTGAGTACATGGATTGAAAACGGGCTACAAGGGTGAGTTAAGAGGGTGGTGATAAATGGGGAATACTCGGAATGGTCCGGGGTGGGTAGTGGGGTCCCACAGGGTTCTGTGATGGAACCAATCATATTTAATTATATCATATTTAATTTGTTCATAAACGACCTGGAGGATGGGGTAAACATTTCAATCTCTGTATTTATGGACAATACTAACCTCAGCAGGACAATAACTTCTCCGCAGGATGTGGAAACCTTGCAAGAATATCTGAAGTAGATATGATAGGCTCAGCAATGGCATGCAATGCCAAGCTGCTGCTAACAAAGCAAACAGAATATTGACATGCATTAAAAAAGTGATTAACTCCAGGGATAAAGCGATAATTCTCCCACTCTACAAGACTCTGGTCCGGCTGCACCTGGAGTATGCTGTCCAGCTCTGGGCACCAGTCCTCAGGAAGGATGTACTGGAAATGGAGAGAGTACAAAGAAGGGCAACAAAGCTAATAAAGGGTCTCGAAGACATTAGTTATGAAGAAAGGTTGCAAGCACTGAACTTATTCTCTCCGGAGAAGAGACGCTTGAGAGAGGATATGATTTCAATTTACAAATACCATACTGGTGACTAGGGATAAGCTTTGAGTTTGAGTCGAACGTAAGTTTGACTCGAACATTGGGTGAACAGCGAATGTTATGGGGCATTCGCGACAAATTCTAGCTCCATAATGCACTGCAAGACCGCAGTGCATTGCTGTATGATGATATGATGATTGGCCAAAACATACACCTGACCTGCATGGTTTGGACAATCACAGCAAGCTCCTCAGCAAGAGGAGCGTGCTCCTCAGCAAGGGTGCCTTTGGCCAATCATGGCTCAGGGGGACTAAGTCCACGCCCCACACTATATAAGGCTGCTTACACGGTACCCGTACATATAGCATTCAGCGTAGTCTATATATACAGTGTAAACTCTATATTCATTCAGTACAGGCAGTGTATTTGATATATTCGGTCAGTACAGGCAGCATATTTGATATATATATATATATATATATATACAGTCTACTAGTGTATATATATATATCTATATATATATATATATATATATATATAGATATATATATCTATATATATATATACTCAGCATTCAGTGTAGCCTATATATACAGTGCATTCGGCGGTGTACAGTAGATAATACAGTGTAGGCGGTGTAACACAGTATATAATACAGTGTGTACAGTTTCAAATACACCTCCGGGTGGTGTACACAGTATATAATACCGTGTAGTGCGGTGTTAAAAAAAAAAAATACCCACCATGTCCGGAAGGCCTCCAAGGAGAGGCAGATGCTCACAGGCCACTAAAAGAGGGCAAGCAGCCTCTGAAATAATATTTAACAGCAGGGACCATTCCTGCCCCTCAACAAGAGTAACTGTGAGGGGTTACCGTGTTCTGTCACCACCAACACCTAATGTCCCGTACACACGAGCGGAAATTCCGCCAGCAAAAGTCCGATGTGAGCTTTTGGTCGGAAATTCTGACCATGTGTATGCTCCATCGGACATTTGCTGGCGGAAATTCCGATTGAGAGCAGGTTCTCTATTTTTCCGTCGGAAAAAGTTCCTATCGAAAATCCGTTCTTCTGTATGCAATTCCGACGCGCAAAAAAAAAACAAGCATGCTCGGAATCAATTCGACGCATGCTTGGAAGCATTGAACTTAATTTTCTCTGCTAGTCAAAGTGTTATACGTCACCACGTTCTTGACGGTCGAAGGTTCAGAGAACTTTTGTGTGACTGTGTGTATGCAAGCCAAGTTTGAGCGGAATTCCGTCGGAAAAACCATCCAAGATTTTTCCAACGGAAATTCTGCTCGTGTGTACGGGGCATAAGGCACAATTTTTCATCAGAATATCCTGTATAGTGCAGTCCGTATAGTATATATACTGCAGTTCAGAGTATATAGTGCAGTCCATATAGTATATATACTGCAGTTCAGAGTATATAGTGCCCTCAGTATAGTATATATAATACAGTGCAGGATATATAGTGCAGTGTACAATATATAATATAGTGTATTGAAGTGGTTAAGGGGAGCCCTATGACAGAATTAAGAAAGAAACGGCATGTGTTTCCCCCATCCATAACAGGCCCTTTGGCGTGGAATTCACCTTAATGCCCATACCTGACCCAAAGGGCCTGGTATGGACTGGTGGGGAGGAACCCACGCTGTTATTTTAAATGATTTTTTTATGTATATTGCCGGGATCTGGCAATACATTACAGCCGTGAGCAATTTTAAATGACATTTTTTCCTTTAGAAATGTCATTTTGCTGCAGTACTTTTCTAAACATGGGAACAATTTGCTACTTTACAGGCAGGCTAAGGCCCCCCCCCCCCCCCCCCCAGGCACAATATTTAAAGGAATATTTCATTTTTATTGTTTCACTTTAAGCATTTTTAAAATCACTGCTCCTGAAAAAACGGCCGTTTTAAAAACTTTTTTTGCATTGATACTGGGGCAGTACCCGGGTCCCCAAACACTGTTTATGTCAATAACATGCATATAAGTCTTTAAAATTAGCACTTTTGATTTTTTCAACCCGGTGTTCATCTCATCCCTACTGGTGACCCCACATAAGGGATTAAACTTTTTTGCGGAAGGGAGTTTAACAACGTGGCCACTCATTAAAATTAGAAGAAAAGAGGTTTAACCTTAAACTACGTAGAGGGTTCTTTACTGTAAGAGCGGCAAGGATATGGAATTCCCTTCCACAGGCGGTGGTCTCAGCGGGGGGGGCATCGATAGTTTCAAAAAACTATTACATAATCACCTGAACGATCGCAACATTCAGAGATATACAATATAATACTGACATATAATCACACACATAGGTTGGACTTGATGGACTTGTGTCTTCTTTCAACCTCACCTACTATGTAACTATGTAATACACAGAGCCACGGATGTGTTTGCATGACTGTAGGGCAGTAGTAAATTCAGTTCCTGGAAAGAAAGATGAGGCCTTGGAGCTTCAGTTAGGCACTGTCGTTGGTTCACTTAAACTCCTGAATGGCAGAGGAAAGCAATACAACTGGCCTGGATTATCAAACAAAGAATGCAGGATCTTCCTAGCAGGGTGAAAGGACCATGGGGTTTGTATACAGTGTCTCTGTATCTGGATGGCCTTGTGTCCTGTGGCACTAAAGGTGTCAACAAGGTGACTTAGAGCAATGATGTCTGTATACAGTGTTCATAAAGCTGGATGGGCAAAGTGAAGTAACTGTGTGCAGTGTCCTTGTTTTCAGCAAATGGGCATGTGCCCTCTCACTCCTGCGGTCAAGACCCAAACAAAGGTTCTGGAACAGGCAGGGATGTCTGGTCCCCTCGCACTGGAACACTTCACACCGTCAGTGCAGGTGCGCCTGGATGTGCACCTGGAATCCCCCTCTCTCAGGCTGGATGTCCTGACCAGCTGTAGACACCTGGAACAATGCAGTGGACTGACCTGGGAGGCAGAACCTCTCCCCTGGGTCCAGTCTCTCCATCTGCCTCGTGGTAACCGACTCCTCAGGAGACAAGATGGAGTCCTCAACAGCTCCCTTTAGTTCAAAGCATGCTGGGCTTTGTAGTTCCATGCCCCATACAAGGCTATGGGGCCGTTTGAGATGGGGGCTACATGTCCTAGAATTCTTTGCTGCAATCAGGTGGCTGCCTATTGGCTCTCCTCTTCCTGCCAATGACAATGCAGGGGAAGGAGCAGAGCAGCTGCCTGTGTCCTTGCGAGCACCGCTCGCATTAACATTAAATCAGTGAAGAGAAGAAGGGAGGGGGGAGAAATTCCCCACAGATGCTGACAGGCACACTCTCCTCTCACTGGAGAGCCTCGGCCAGCTTGGCACGGCACCGCGAGTGGATGCAGGGCACTCGCTATAGTAGTATGTAACTCAGGAGGTCAGGAGTAAGTAATGCAGAGCACAGGCATGAGTAGTGCACAGTTCAGAGGTCAGTAGTATGTGAACCAAAATTCAGAGGTAAGTAGCAAGTAACAGAGGTCAGGGTCAGTGGTAACAGAGGTCAGGGTCAGTGGAATGTAACAAACAGTGCAGAGGTCAGTGGCCTGTTCACACTGGAGCAGAGATTGGCATTACCCGCACTGAAAGAACGCTAGTCACTGCTAGAGCACATAGAAAACAGCTGTTTTCTATGTGCCCCCATCTCGCTGCAACATAGCCTGGAGGTGCAGTGCAGTGCAGTGCATAATATTGCAGGGCAGGCAAGTGTGAATGGGCCCTAAGCCTTGATTCACACTACTACGTGCTGTATGCAGGGCAGCCCATTCATTTCAATCAACTGCTCTATCAGCAAGAAACATAGGGAAAGAATTCTCTGACCTTTCTGGAAAATTGCCCTGAACCACAGGGTGCTGGGTACCACGTATTTTGTTGTGTGTAAAAACACACACAGTTTATGATGTGTGGGGGTGCCTTTAAGAGTTATTGGCGCCCTTGCTTGTCTGCTAATGAGCAGCGTATTTTCCTGAATGTCAGGAACACACACACCATGGGTTGCCGGCCTGGGGTTTAAAATATTGAGTTGTGTGAATGACTTTTGGCATTCATGAACAAAGGTCTCTAAGACAATAACCACCAGAAAGAGATTTTTTATAGCTCTCTTGTTTGGTTGTACCACCTTTTCGATGTGCAGATGCATCACTTCTGCACACTTTAATAAGTACTTATATCATTTATAGCTACTCATTATTATGTGTTAATTATCACATATGTGAAGGCATCTTTTAAACAGGTCATTGTCAGGTCACCTGAGGCCAGGTGGCAGATGCACCCCATTGGGGTCAGGAGTGCACCGCAAGGTAGTGGACTCTACAGCTGACTGCTGCTGATGGAGCTCTAGGTGATTCATGAGAGCGGGCATTCTGGAGCACCAACACGGATCACACTGGGAGCTAGAGCATGAGATTTCCCAGAGCGGGGAATCTAAGAGCCAGCGGGTGTTCACCAGAGGTCCCTAGTGGTGGGGATGGATTTAGCTGCAGTCTGGCTCCAGGTCGCGACCCCGAAGGCCTCCCAGCTCACACTCACGGTAGAGTACAGGAAAGCAGAGAGGAAGCAGCAGACTGCAACAACAAAGAATAGTCAGGAGATAGCCAAAGGTCGGGGCAACAAGCAGGTAAGGATAGTCAAGGAACACACGAAGGTCAGGATATGAAGCAGACAAGGACAGTCAGGAACAAGCCAAGATCGGTAACTAGAATCAGACGTAAAACACACAGCAAAGAGCATACGGAAGCCAAACACACAATATTGATCAGCAGTGCACAGGTTAATATAGAGTTCCCTGATAGGGCATGGGGTGGAGCCATGCTTTGAGGAGAGATTACTTAAGCAATCAGGTGAAGGGCAGCTGGTCTCTCAGGCTGAACACATGGAGAGGTAAGCTGACAGACAAACAACCGCGCTGTCTTTATGTTTACTGTGCAGTTCTATGCCCATGGATCACACTACTTCCTGGACTGCTGCAGCATTGTTTTTCTTCCCTTATCACCGCCCATAGCCCCACCCACAGCTCCACCCATAGACTATAAGAAGCTCAGCTTCTACAAACCTGTTGTCATTGGCTTGAAGAAGGAACCAATCAGTAGTTCCGAAACGCGTCCCATTTTGATGACATATTTCCTGTTTGCGGTCCATGCTGATTGTTGTCCCCTCCCGCTGACGTCATTTCCAGGATTCATGCTCCACGCTGACTCAGATGACACGATTGCTTCACCAGTGTTCCCAGAGCCTGGGGTGTTCACCTGCTGGTTATCCTGGGACCTTCTGCTGCTGCATATCGTTATCCCTGGAAAGCTGTGATACACTGGGACCTCCTGATGCCGGATCACTTGCTTCATACATCCATGTTATGCCTCTTCTTATCCTTGATTCTGTAAGTGTTTTTAATCTTGTTTGGGGATATTAAAAAATTTAATTCTGCACTTAGAGGCGCCTTTTTTCTTTTATTTGTTTTCCATTAGACAATTGTTGTCGGATTTTCCATGGACAAATGTTGGATAGCAGGTTTTAAAATTTTCCGTGGACAAATGTCTGTTGTCGGATTTTCCGAGCGTCTGTACACAAGTCCGTCGGACAAAAGTCCAAAGTACAAACACGCATGCTCGGAAGCAAGGACGAGCCAGAAGTGGTCAGTCTTGTAAACTAGCATTCGTAATGGAGAATTAACATTCGTGACGTGGCAAATTATGAAATCTCGGAATGCAGCGCACATTCTCTCTTCTTTAATGGAATAATAATGAAGCTGCTTTGCTGGTGATACTGATGGAGTTATTGCAAACAAATTTTCAAAGTCTTTTTTTTTTAGTGATATCAAGAGTAATATTATTATGCTTATATTTTTTTTATTTGGGAAAGTTATCACCAACAACGTTATCCCGTAGTTTTTAAGATCAAAGATACAACTATGTTGGTGTCCCTTGTCAATTTTACATTGTATTTTTTAAAATGTATCTGCTTACTCCCAAAATGTCATTTGAAGTAAAACACATAGCCAAGTACTATTCTCCACAATTGTTTTATTGTGCATTAAAAAAAAGAAAACAAATAAAATTAGACATACTATCTGCCAATAGAACTTAACCAAAAAGTGCAAAGAGAGTCATCATTAAAGCCCAACTCCAGCCCAAACTTTAACTTGCTTTTGTTAGAGCAGGAAAGGTCCAACACCCTATCAGGGATTTTTGGGGGTTTTTTGCCATCTGTACCTCTACTGGACAGATTTTCCCTTATTTCTTGTCAGAGTGGGTTGTAATGGGAACCTTCTCCAATGGAGACATAAGCAGAAACAAACGCATGTTTTAGTACAGTGAGGAAGGGTTAAAATATTTGAACAATGTTCTATTTCTCTCTGTGCTTCCTGTTACAGAGACAACCAGCCCTGCAATTTCTTGTTCATGCATCACAAAGACAGGAAAGTTAGAAAATGTCCCCAATGGGTGTCACAGACAGCAAAACAATGCAACAACACTTTTAACTCTTTAAACTTTGGCTGGATTTAGGGGTTTGTGTCATTTCAGTCCTACAATCATTATGATATGTAACTTTATGTACTAAAATGCATTTGTTATTAGCAAATATGCCTCCATATACACACATACAAGGTGATTTACTAAATCACCTGGTCAGTTTAAGGAAAGAAAAAAAAATCTCCATAAAATTTGATAGGACTATAATCTGAGAAGAATTTCCAAAATGCAGAAGAAAACAAGCACAACAAGAAAATAATGTAATTTTGATCCATTCAAGGTACTATGAGAATATATTTAGAAGTACTTCCTTAAATTAGGTTGGTTCCCTAGAAAAGTAGGCACAGTGCTATTATGGAAGCCTGAGAAGAATATAATAGTATCCATTCAGATAATGAGCACTTTAGGAGACAGGAGAAAAGAGAACTTAGTACTTAAGAAACTCTTTACAGTGGCTCAACATAAAGAATATATTTCTGCCTGTTTTTTTCCAATTTTACAGAAGACTGGGCCACTCAAATAAATGAAGGAAAAAAAAAAAAAAAAAAGAATACATTTTGATAAGGTTATTTACCATAAACTATAGACCTTCTTCTCCTCTTTACCATCATTCATCTTACAATACAGTTATATATGGTGGAAAAAAAAACATGCAATGCTACAGTTTTTAACAGAAAACAGTGTACTGGACTCCCATAGTGGCCCATCACATGATCAAATAGTGGGGATTGGTCACATGACCTAAACTGAAGAGTAGGGGGAGAATTCAGATAAACATTTTGATTGCCCAGCTAAGCCCATCACACTCAAGCAAGAAATTAGTTTCTGGAGGCATTCAGTATTCGGCACGCAGATGGTACCAGCATCGTTATTTTCACCATTGGTTGATTTTTTTTTTTCGAGTTTAAAACAAAATGATAGCTGGTTTAGACTGAAATTGAAAGGAAATTTTTATTAATAGTAATCAATTACAAAACGGCTCATTTAGCAAATATATAGTTTATTTTAGTTCTTTGGTAAAAGAAGAGTTTTCCTTAATATCTAAATAATAATGCATGCTTACTAATATTATAGTGAATCTGAAAAAAATAAGATTTAGAAAGAGCTAATAGTAGAGCTGAACATACTTTATTCTGTTGATATTTGCTTTGGTGGCAATCGTTTTGTTACATCGAACAATTTCACTTTTTCATAACTCTTAAATTAACTTAACATCTTTGGCTTTTTGGTGTACCGACCGCCCACCGTCATTATACAGCGGCTGTATGAAGGGGAATACCATTGTTATGGCAGCAGTTAGCTGCCATAACCTCGGTATCCTCTTCAACAGTGGGCGGTTGGTTTTCAGATAAAGGTGGTCTCAGCGGCAGATACGCCGGGTTCGCAAAGACGATCAGGTCCACTTCCCTCACAGGCTAGATGCCGAGTGAGGGAAAGATGGCCCCCGCTCAGCTCCACACCATTGGATGGTGGAAGTGATATCAAACGTCACTTCCGCCCAATGATCTTAAAGGGGAATTCTTTTTTTGTAAAAAAAAAATGACATTTATTTTTGTTTATTTTTTTTATTGCATTTTAGCGTAAATGTGAGATTTGAGGTCTTTTTGACCCTAGATCTCACATTTGAGAGGTCCTGTCATGCTTTTTTTCTATTACAAGGGATGTTTAGAATGTAAGCTCTATGAGCAGGGCCCTCCTGTACCTTTTGTATTGAACTGTACTGTAATTGTGTTGTCCCCCTATACATTGTAAAGGGCTGCATAAACTGTTGGTGCTATATAAATTGTGAATAATAATAATAATAATGTTTACATTCCTTGTAATAGGAATAAAAATGACCCAAAAAATATTTTTTTAAAAGACAGTGTGTAAAATAAAAAGTAAAAAAAAAAAAAAAATTAAAGCTCCCTGTCCCGCCAAGCTTGCGCGCAGAAACGAATGCATACGTAAGTCGAGCCTGCATATGTAAACGGTGTTCAAACCACACATGTGAGAGCAATAATTCTAGCACTAGACCTCCTCTGTAACTCAAAACTGGTAACCTGTAGAAATTTTTACACATCGACTATGGAGATTTTTAAGAGTCAAAGTATGTCGCCATTCCACGAGCGGGTGCAATTTTGAAGCGTGACATGTTGGGTATCAATTTACTCGGCGTAATAATCTTTCACAATATAAAAAACAATTGGGCTAACTTAACTGCTGTCTTATTTTTTAATTCAAAAAAGTGTATTTTTTCCAAAAAAATTGCACTTGTGAGACCGCTGCGCCCAAACGGTGTGACATAAAGTCGACCGCCCATTTTATTCTCTAGGTTGTTTGAAAAAAAAAAAAATATATATAAAAAAAAAATATATATATATATATATATATATATATATATATATATATACACACATATATATACCTGTATATATATATATATATATATATATATATATGTATATATATATAAAATGTTTGGGGGTTCTAAGTAATTTTCTATCAAAAAAGAAAAAAATGATTTTAACTTGAAACACTAATGGGCCGTACACACGGTCGGACTTTTCGGCTACAAAAGTCCGACGGACGCCAACGGACCAAATTCGGCGGACAATCCGATCGTGTGTGGGCTTCCCCGGACTTTCAGCGGACTTTTCCAGTCGCAAATCTGACGGACTTTAGATTTGAAATGTGCTTCAAATCTTTACATCGTAACTCCGCCGGACCCAGAAATCCGCTCGTCTGTATGCTAGTCCGACGGACAAAAACCCACGCTAGGGCAGCTTTTGGCTACTGGCTATGAACTTCCTTATTTTAGTCCGGTGTACGTCATCACGTACGAATCCGTCGGACTTTTGTGTGATCGTATGTAGGCAAGTCCGTTCATTAGAAAGTCCGCTGCAAGTCCGCCAAAAGTCCGTCGAAAGTTTGTCGGACGGGCTGTCGGACTTTTGTAGCCGAAAAGTCCGACCGTGTGTACGCCCCATTAATCTCAAAAAGAGGCTCGGTCCTTAAATGGTTAACCACTTGACGACCGCCTCACGCCGATGTACGTCGGCAAAGTGGCACGGACAGGCAAAATCACGTACAGGGTACGTGATTTGCCTTCCGCGGGTGGGGGGTCCGATCGGACCCCCCCCCGGTGCCCGAGGCGGTCGTCTTTTGTCCAGCGGCGATCGGTGATGAGGGGGAGACCATCCGTTCGTGGCCCCCCCCTCGCGATCGCCGCCGGCCAATGAAAACACTCCTTTGCTGCTGTATGCTAAACAGCAGCAAAGGAAGTGATGTCATCTCCCCTCGGGTCGGTATTTTCCGTTCCGGCCCGAGGAGAGAAGACATCTATGTGAGTGCACCAACACACACACACACAGTAGAACATGCCAGGCACACAAAACACCCCGATCCCCCCCCCGATCGCCCCCCGATCCCCCCCCAATCACCCCCCCCCCCCCCTGTCACAAACTGACACCAGCAGTTTTTTTTTTTTTTTTTTTCTGATTACTGCATTGGTGTCAGTTTGTGACAGTTACAGTGTTGGGACAGTGAGTATTACCCCCCTTTAGGTCTAGGGTACCCCCCTAACCCCCCCTAATAAAGTTTTAACCCCTTGATCACCCCCTGTCACCAGTGTCACTAAGCGATCATTTTTCTGATCGCTGTATTAGTGTCGCTGGTGACGCTAGTTAGTGAGGTAAATATTTAGGTTCGCCGTCAGCGTTTTATAGCGTCAGGGACCCCCATATACTACCTAATAAATGTTTTAACCCCTTGATTGCCCCCTAGTTAACCCTTTCACCACTGATCACCGTATAACTGTTACGGTTGACGCTGGTTAGTTTGTTTATTTTTTATAGTGTCAGGGCACCCGCCGTTTATTACCAAATAAAGGTTTAGCCCCCTGATCGCCCGGCGGTGATATGCGTCGCCCCAGGCAGCGTCAGATTAGCGCCAGTACCGCTAACACCCACGCACGCAGCATACGCCTCCCTTAGTGGTATAGTATCTGTACGGATCAATATCTGATCCGATCAGATCTATACTAGCGTCCCCAGCAGTTTAGGGTTCCCAAAAACGCAGTGTTAGCGGGATCAGCCCAGATACCTGCTAGCACCTGCGTTTTGTGCCTCCGCCCAGCCCACCCAAGTGCAGTATCGATCGATCACTGTCACTTACAAAACACTAAACGCATAACTGCAGCGTTCGCAGAGTCAGGCCTGATCCCTGCGATCGCTAACAGTTTTTTTGGTAGCATTTTGGTGAACTAGCAAGCACCAGCCCCAGGCGTCAGATTAGCGCCAGTACCGCTAACACCCACGCACGCAGCATACGCCTCCCTTAGTGGTATAGTATCTGATCGGATCAATATCTGATCCGATCAGATCTATACTAGCGTCCCCAGCAGTTTAGGGTTCCCAAAAACGCAGTGTTAGCGGAATCAGCCCAGATACCTGCTAGCACCTGCGTTTTGCCCCTCCGCCCGGCCCAGCCCAGCCCACCCAAGTGCAGTATCGATCGATCACTGACACTTACAAAACACTAAACGCATAACTGCAGCGTTCGCAGAGTCAGGCCTGATCCCTGCGATCGCTAACAGTTTTTTTTGTAGCGTTTTGGTGAACTGGCAAGCACCAGCCCCAGGCAGCGTCAGATTAGTGCCAGTACCGCTAACACCCACGCACGCACCGTACACCTCCCTTAGTGGTATAGTATCTGATCGCATCAATATCTGATCCGATCAGATCTATACTAGCGTCACCAGCAGTTTAGGGTTCCCAAAAACGCAGTGTTAGCGGGATCAGCCCAGATACCTGCTAGCACCTGCGTTTTGCCCCTCCGCCCGGCCCGGCCCAGCCCACCCAAGTGCAGTATCGATCGATCACTGTCACTTACAAAACACTAAACGCATAACTGCAGCGTTCGCAGAGTCAGGCCTGATCCCTGCGATCGCTAACGTTTTTTGGTAGCGTTTTGGTGAACTGGCAAGCGCCAGCGGCCTAGTACACCCCGGTCGTAGTCAAACCAGCACTGCAGTAACACTTGGTGACGTGGCGAGTCCCATAAGTGCAGTTGAAGCTGGTGAGGTGGCAAGCACAAGTAGTGTCCCGCTGCCACCAAAAAGACAAACACAGGCCCATCGTGCCCATAGTGCCCTTCCTGCTGCATTCGCCAATCCTAATTGGGAACCCACCGCTTCTGCAGCGCCCGTACTTCCCCCATTCACATCCCCAACCAAATGCAGTCGGCTGCATGAGAGGCATTTTTATGTCCTCCCGAGTACCCCTACCCAACGAACCCCCAAAAAAGATGTCGTGTCTGCAGCAAGCGCGGATATAGGCGTGACACCCGCTATTATTGTCCCTCCTGTCCTGACAATCCTGGTCTTTGCATTGGTGAATGTTTTGAACGCTACCATTCACTAGTTGAGTATTAGCGTAGGGTACAGCATTGCACAGACTAGGCACACTTTCACAGGGTCTCCCAAGATGCTATCGCATTTTGAGAGACCCGAACCTGGAACCGGTTACAGTTATAAAAGTTAGTTACAAAAAAAGTGTAAAAAAAAAAAAAAAATATGAAATAAAAAAAAATAGTTGTTGTTTTATTGTTCTCTCTCTCTCTATTCTCTCTCTCTATTGTTCTGCTCTTTTTTACTGTATTCTATTCTGCAATGTTTTATTGTTATTGTTATTGTTATTATGTTTTATCATGTTTGTTTTTCAGGTGTGTAATTATTTACACTTTACTGTGCTTTATTGTTAACCATTGTTAACCATTTTTTTGTCTTCAGGTACGCCATTCACGACTTTGAGTGGTTATACCAGAATGATGCCTGCAGGTTTAGGTATCATCTTGGTATCATTCTTTTCAGCCAGCGGTCGGCTTTCATGTAAAAGCAATCCTAGCGGCTAATTAGCCTCTAGACTGCTTTTACAAGCCGTGGGAGGGAATGCCCCCCCCCCCACCGTCTTCTGTGTTTTTCTCTGGCTCTCCTGTCTCAACAGGGAACCTGAGAATGCAGCCGGTGATTCAGCCAGCTGACCATAGAGCTGATCAGAGACCAGAGTGGCTCCAAACATCTCTATGGCCTAAGAAACCGGAAGCTACGAGTATTTCATGACTTAGATTTCGCCGGATGTAAATAGCGCCATTGGGAAATTGGGGAAGCATTTTATCACACCGATCTTGGTGTGGTCAGATGCTTTGAGGGCAGAGGAGAGATCTAGGGTCTAATAGACCACAATTTTTTCAAAAAAGAGTACCTGTCACTACCTATTGCTATCATAGGGGATATTTACATTCCCCGAGATAACAATAAAAATGATTAAAAAAAAAAATATGAAAGGAACAGTTTAAAAGTAAGATTAAAAAAGCAAAAAAATAATAAAGAAAAAAAAAAAAACAAAAAAAAACACCCCTGTCGCCCCCTGCTCTCGCGCTAAGGCGAACGCAAGCGGCGGTCTGTCGTCAAACATAAACAGCAATTGCACCATGCATGTGAGGTATCACCGCGAAGGCCAGATCGAGGGCAGTAATTTTTCCAGTAGACCTCCTCTGTAAATCTAAAGTGGTAACCTGTAAAGGCTTTTGAAGGCTTTTAAACATGTATTTATTTTGTTGCCACTGCACGTTTGTGCGCAATTTTAAAGCATGTCATGTTTGGTATCCATGTACTCGGCCTAAGATCATCTTTTTTATTTCATCAAACATTTGGGCAATATAGCGTGTTTTAGTGCATTAAAATTAAAAAAAGTGTGTTTTTTCCCCAAAAAATGCGTTTGAAAAATCGCTGCGCAATTACTGTGTGAAAAAAAAAAATGAAACACCCACCATTTTAATCTATAGGGCATTTGCTTTAAAAAAATATATAATGTTTGGGGGTTCAAAGTAATTTTTTTGCAAAAAAAAAAAACTTTTTCATGTAAACAATAAGTGTCAGAAAGGGCTTTGTCTTCAAGTGGTTAGAAGAGTGGGTGATGTGTGACATAAGCTTCTAAATGTTGTGCATAAAATGCCAGGACAGTTCAAACCCCCCCCAAATGACCCCATTTTGGAAAGTAGACACCCCAAGCTATTTGCTGAGAGGCATGTCGAGTCCATGGAATATTTTATATTGCGACACAAGTTGCGGGAAAGAGACAAATTTTTTTTTTTTTTTTTTTTTTTTTGCACAAAGTTGTCACTAAATGATATATTGCTCAAACATGCCATGGAAATATGTGAAATTACACCCCAAAATACATTCTGCTGCTTCTCCTGAGTACGGGGATACCACATGTGTGAGACTTTTTGGGAGCCTAGCCGCGTACAGGACCCCGAAAACCAAGCACCGCCTTCAGGCTTTCTAAGGGCGTGAATTTTTGATTTCACTCTTCACTGCCTATCACAGTTTCGGAGGCCATGGAATGCCCAGGTGGCACAAAACCCCCCCAAATGACCCCATTTTGGAAAGTAGACACCCCAAGCTATTTGCTGAGAGGTATAGTGAGTATTTTGCAGACCTCACTTTTTGTCACAAAGTTTTGAAAATTGAAAAAAGAAAAAAAAAAATGTTTTTTCTTGTCTTTCTTCATTTTCAAAAACAAATGAGAGCTGCAAAATACTCACCATGCCTTTCAGCAAATAGCTTGGGGTGTCTACTTTCCAAAATGGGGTCATTTGGGGGGGTTTTGTGCCACCTGGGCATTCCATGGCCTCCGAAACTGTGATAGGCAGTAAAGAGTGAAATCAAAAATTTTCACCCTTAGAAATCCTGAAGGCAGTGATTGGTTTCCGGGGCCCCGTACGCGGCTAGGCTCCCAAAAAGTCCCACACATGTGGTATCCCCATACTCAGGAGAAGCAGCTAAATGTATTTTGGGGTGCAATTCCACATATGCCCATGGCCTGTGTGAGCAATATATCATTTAGTGACAACTTTATGAAAAAAAAAAAAAAAAAAAAAAAAAAAGTGTCACTTTCCCGCAACTTGTGTCAAAATATAAAATATTCCATGGACTCAATATGCCTCTCAGCAAATAGCTTGGGGTGTCTACTTTCCAAAATGGGGTCATTTTGGGGGGTTTTGTGCCACCTGGGCATTCCATGGCCTCCGAAACTGTGATAGGCAGTGAAGAGTGAAAGCAAAAATTTACACCCTTAGAAATTCTGAAGGCGGTGATTGGTTTTCGGGGCCCCGTACGCGGCTAGGCTCCCAAAAAGTCCCACACATGTGGTATCCCCATATTCAGGAGAAGCAGCTAAATGTATTTTGGGGTGCAATTCCACATAGGCCCATGGCCTGTGTGAGCAATATATCATTTAGTGACGACTTTTTGTAAATATTTTTTTTTTTTTTTTTTTTTTGTCATTTTTCAATCACTTGGGACAAAAAAAATAAATATTCAATGGGTTCAACATGCCTCTCAGCAATTTCCTTGGGGTTTCTACTTTCCAAAATGGGGTCATTTGGGGGGGTTTTGTACTGCCCTGCCATTTTAGCACCTCAAGAAATGACATAGGCAGTCATAAACTAAAAGCTGTGTAAATTCCAGAAAATGTACCCTAGTTTGTAGACGCTATAACTTTTGCGCAAACCAATAAATATACGCTTATTGACATTTTTTTTACCAAAGACATGTGGCCGAATACATTTTGGCCTAAATGTATGACTAAAATTTAGTTTATTGGATTTTTTTTATAACAAAAAGTAGAAAATATCATTTTTTTTCAAAATTTTCGGTCTTTTTCCGTTTATAGCGCAAAAAATAAAAACCGCAGAGGTGATCAAATACCATCAAAAGAAAGCTCTATTTGTGGGAAGAAAAGGACGCAAATTTCGTTTGGGTACAGCATTGCATGACCGCGCAATTAGCAGTTAAAGCGACGCAGTGCCAAATTGGAAAAAGACCTCTGGTCCTTAGGCAGCATAATGGTCCGGGGCTCAAGTGGTTAAACCTGATCTCTAGGCAGATATGAAGGCACAATTTAAGTTATGCATTCAGTACAAAATATATATATATATATATTTTAAATTCAATCAAGTACCTGCACCTATTTTGATATCACCTTCTTATAATCTCCTCCTGTGCAAAAAAATATCAATCTGACAGAGGGAGGGCAATCAGGATGTGCTTCCTTCACATGCACTGACAAACAGGCTGATAGAAGGAGAGTGGACAGTGATGTCCTCATCAGTCTGCAGTCTCTTGTTCAGTTCCCAATCACATGCTGGGAACAGGGATTCTGATGTATTTTGTAGCTGTCGTAGAGAAAAGGAAGGTCACCAACCTAGGTATGCTGTTAGGCAGAGCCGTGTATACTAGTATTATTATTATTATTATACAGGATTTATATAGCATCAACAGTGTGCGCAGCACTTTACAATATATATGTGTATATTCTAATGCCGTGTACACACGAGCAGACTTTTCGGCATCAAAGGTCCGACGGTCTTTCCAACGGACTTTTGACGGACTTTCGAACGAATGGACTTGGCTACACACGATCACACGAAAGTCCGACGGATTCGTACGTGATGACGTACGACCGGACTAAAATAAGGAAGTTGATAGCCAGTAGCCAATAGCTGCCCTAGCGTCGGTTTTCGTCCTTCGGACTAGCATACAGACAAGCGGATTTCTCGATAGGAAATGGGTCAGGCGGAGTTCCGGCGGAAAGATTTGAAACATGTTCCAAATCTAAAGTCCTGATTTTCGACCGAAAACGTCCACTGCAGGTCTGATGAAGCTCACACACGGGCAGATTGTCCGACGGATTCGTTCCGTCGGACCAGTCTGGTCGAAAAGTCCACCGGTGTCTACACGGCATTAGACCAGCAGGACAAACTTACAAATCACTTGGAAGGTAAAAGAGCTTCTCTGTGTGAATTTCAACTGTGTATTTATTGTTTGTCTCATGTATAGATTAAGGTCTTTTTCATTTGTGGGAATATCTCTTCAGTGTGTACAATTATATAAAGCAATAAAAACACTCTCTCTCATAGTAGTGTAGGGATAGATTAGAACCTTTGCATGGTTTTATTGTTGTCTGTGTTCTCATTCTCGCTGGTTGTTAGCAGAAATAAGGAAACTTTTCAAATAGAGACACTGACAACAATAGCAACATCAACTCTAAAACTTCAAAAAAAATTATAAAAGAGGTTTCAGGAAGTAAAATGCATAGACATAAATAAATATCAAAATCAAAATAGTGATGCATGTTGAGGCTTACAAGCCTTTTTTTCCACAAAAAGTTGTTTTTGAGATGAAACATGTTCATAGAAGATGGGCCATAACAAACAACATAAAAAGGAATCAGAACACATGAGTGGGAAGCATTCTCATATGAATTGTTCAATACAGCATATCAGGAATAGAAACAATTTGTGTGACGAAAAATACATTCAGGATAACCAAGTAAATAACAAAGTAAATAACCAATGAGAGTCACAAAAATGTAAATCCAAGGCCCCATCATGGGTTGGGGGGATTGACTGAGGGAGTAGCATCTTGCAGTGAGTTGGGACCCCGGATGCAGTGGGGGCCTGGTGTCCGGAAAACAAGGCCATTTTTGGCAAAAGGGTAAAGTAGCTTGATGAAATGCATGTTGGAAGGGCGAGGTGGGAAACTTGGCCTTCAAACTTCACAAGGGAAGTTGGTTAGCCATGAGGGTGAATAGTAGCAAAAGAGGGCGGGGAAGGAGGCTTGAAGGACAGAGGTAGGGGAACAGGCCCAGGGAAGGTGGTAAGAGAAGAGGAGGAAGCAGTGAGATTACAAGCTTTTATTATTACGTTAAAAGTATACAGTCAGGTCCATAAATATTGGGACATCTACACAATTCTAATCTTTTTGGCTCTATACACCACCACAATGGATTTGAAATGAAACAAACAAGATGTACTTTAACTGCAGACTTTAAGCTTTAATTTGAGGGTATTTACATCCAAATAAGGTGAACGGTGTAGAAATTACAACAGTTTGCATATGTGCCTCCCACTTTTTAAGGGACCAAAAGTAATGGGATAGATTAACAATCATCCATCAAACTTTCACTTTTTAATACTTGGTTGCAAATCCTTTGCAGTCAATTACAGCCTGAAGTCTAGAACGCATAGACATCACCAGACGCTGGGTTTTATCCCTGGTAATGCTCTGCCAGGCCTCTACTGCAACTGTCTTCAGTTCCTGCTTGTTCTTGGGGCATTTTCCCTTCAGTTTTGTCTTCAACAAGTGAAATGCATGCTCAGTCGGATTCAGGTCTGGTGATTGAATTGGCCATTGCATAACATTCCACTTCTTTCCCCCTAGAAAAATCTTTGGTTGCTTTCGCAGTATGCTTCGGGTCATTGTCCATCTGCACTGTGAAGCGCTGTCTAATTTGTTCTGAAGCATTTTGCTGAATATGAGCAAATAATATTGCCCGAAACACTTCAGAATTCATCGTGCTGCTTTTGTCAGCAGTAACACCATCAATAAATACAAGAGAACCAGTTCCATTGGCAGCCATACATGCCCACGCCTTGACACTACCACCACCATGCTTCATTCATGAGGTGGTATGCTTTGGATCATGAGCAGTTCCTTTCCTTCTCCATACTCTTCTCTTCCCATCACTCTGGTACAAGTTGATCTCGGTTTCATCTGTCCATAGGATGTTGTTCCAGAACTGTGAAGGAGTTTTTAGATGTTGTTTGGCAAACTCTAATCTGGCCTTCCTGTTTTTTAGGCTCACCAATGGTTTCCATCTAGTGGTGAACCCTCTGTATTCACTCTGGTGAAGTCTTCTCTTGATTGTTGACTTTGACACACATACACCCACCTCCTGGGGAGTGTTCTTGATCTGGCCAACTGTTGCGAAGGGTGTTTTCTTCACCAGTGAAAGATTTCTTCGGTCATCCATCATAGTTGTTTTCCATAGTCTTCTGGGTCTTTTGGTGTTGCTGAGCTCACGGTGCATTCTTTCTTTTTAAAGATGTTCCAAACAGTTGATTTGGCCACACCTAATGTTTTTGCTATCTCTCTGATGGGTTTGTTTTGTTTTTTCAGCCTAATGATGGCTTGCTTCACTGATAGTGACAGCTCTTTGGATCTCATATTGAGAGTTGACAGCAACAGATTCCAAATGCAAATAGCACACTTAAAATGAACTCTGGACCTTTTATCTGCTCCTTGTAAATGGAATAATGAGGGAATAACACACACCTGGCCATGGAACAGCTGAGCAGCCAATTGTCCCATTACTTTTGGTCCCTTAAAAAGTGGGAGGCACATATACAAACTGTTGTAATTCCTACACTGTTCACCTGATTTGGATGTAAATACCCTCAAATTAAAGCTGAAAGTCTGCAGTTAAAGCACATTTTATTTGTTTTATTTCAAATCCATTGTGGTGGTGTATAGAGCCAAAAAGATTAGAATTGTGTTGATGTCCCAATATTTATGGACCTGACTGTATACTGTAGAAGAACACTTATTAGTAGAAACAATAGTTACATAGTTACAGTGTCTCACAAAAGTGAGTACACCCCTTACATTTTTGTAAATATTTTATTATATCTTTTCATGTGACAACACTTAAGAAATTACACTTTGCTACAATGTAAAGTAGTGAGTGTACAGCTTGTATAACAGTGTAAATTTGCTGTCCCCTCAAAATAACTCAACACACAGCCATTAATATCTAAACCACTGGCAATAAACGTGAGTACACCCCTAAGTGAAAATGTCCAAATTGGGCCCGATTATCCATTTTCCCTCGCTGGTGTCATGTGACTCGTTAGTGTTACAAGGTCTCAGGTGTGAATGGGGAACAGATGTGTTAAATTTGGTGTTATCGCTCTCACTCTCTCATACTGGTCACTGGAAGTTCAATATGGCACTTCATGGAAAAGAACTCTCTAAGGATCTGAAAAAAAAGAATGTGCACCGGGTCTGGTTACTTGTCACCTGTCACCTGCTGAAGCGACAGGTGCTGTGATTGGACGCCAGGCGTCCAATCATAGCAGAAGAGGACGGGAGAAGACATCGAGGACTCGGAGGGAGCGTGGAGGACAGCGCTGACCCGAGGCAGGTAAGTGCGAGGCGGGGGGGGGGGGCACACTGGCAGCAATTGATGGGGCAAACTGGTGGCAATTGATGGGGCAAACTGGCGGCAATTGATGGGGCAAACTGGCGGCAATTGATGGGGCACACTGGCAGCAATTGATGGGGCACACTTGCGGCAATTGATGGGGCACACTGGCATCAATTTATGGGTGCGGTGGCTGCGCTTGATGGGCACAGTGTCTGCGCTTGATGGGCACAGTGGCTGCGCTTGATTACACAGTGGCAGCGTTTAATAGGCACAGTGGTGGCAATATATGGGTACAGTGGCTGCGTTTGATGGCACAGTGGCTTCGTTTGATGGCACGGTGGCTTTGTTTGATGGCACAGTGGCTTTGTTTGATGGCACAGTGGCGGAAATTGATGGGCACAATAGCTGCGTTTGATGGGCATAGTGAGGCTGCAATTGATGTTTTTTTTTCAGTTTGTTTGCACCCCCCTAAAAATTTGGACCAGATTCTTGCAGAGTGGGAGAATTAACGTTTTATCTCTGGAGTTGATCCCCTTTTTAATGCATATCA
This sequence comes from Aquarana catesbeiana, assembly GCF_042186555.1. Classification (NCBI taxonomy): domain Eukaryota; kingdom Metazoa; phylum Chordata; class Amphibia; order Anura; family Ranidae; genus Aquarana; species Aquarana catesbeiana. The sequence goes on along the minus strand of NC_133327.1, from coordinate 323,410,122 downwards.
ATATTCTGTTTGCTTTGTTAGCAGCAGCTTGGCATTGCATGCCATTGCTGAGCCTATCATCTACTAGGACCCCGGGTCCTTTTCCATCCTAGATTCCCCCAGAGGTTCTCCCCCCCAGTGTATTGATTGCATTCATATTTTTGCCACCCAAATTCATTATTTTAAATTTTTCTACATTAAACCTCATTTGCCATGTAGTTGCCCACCCCATTCATTTGTTCAGATCTTCTTGCAAGGTTTCCACGTCCTGCGGAGAAGTTATTGCCCTGCTTAGCTTAGTATCATGCGCAAATACAGAGATTGAACTGTTTACCCCATCCTCCATGTCGTTTATGAACAAAATAAATAGGATTGGTCTAGTCCCCAGCACAGAACCCTGGGGGACCCCACTTCCCACCCCTGACCATTCCAAGTACTCCCCATTTATCACCACCCTCTGAACTCGCCCTTGTAGCCAGTTTTCAATCCATGTACTCACCCTATGGTCCATGCCAACGGACCTTATTTTCTACAGTAAACATTTATGGGGAACTGTGTCAAATGCTTTTGCAAAATCCAGGTACACCATGTCTACGGGCCTTCCTTTATCTAGATGGCAACTCACCTCCTCATAGAAGGTTAATAGGTTGGTTTGGCAAGAACGATTCTTCATGAATCCATGCTGATTACTGCTAATGAGACCATTCTCATTACTAAAATCTTGTATATAGTCCCTTATCATCGCCTCCAAGAGCTTGCATACTATGATGTAAGGCTAACTGGCCTGTAATTCCCAGGGATGTATTTTGGGCCCTTTTTAAATATTGGTGCTACATTGGCTTTTCTCCAATTAGCTGGTACCATTCCAGTCAGTAGACTGTCAGTAAAAATTAGGAACAATGGTCTGGCAATTACTTGACTTCCCTAAGTACCCTCGGATGCAAGCCATCTGGTCCCGGTAATTTATTAATGTTAAGTTTCCCAAGTCTAATTTTAATTCTGCCCTGTGTTAACCATGGAGGTGCATCCTGTGATGTGTCATAAGGATAAACACTGCAGTTTTGGTTACTGAAGCCCCCCCCCGAGTCCCTTGTGAAGACTAAGGAGAAGAATAAATTCAATACCTTGGCCATCTCCCCATCCTTTGTAACCAGATGTCCTTCCTCATTCTTTATGGGGCCAATATGGTCTGTCCTCCCTTTTTTACTGTTTACATACTTAAAGAATTTCTTGGGGTTTTTTTTTTTGCTCTCCTCCGCTATGTGTCCTTGGTGTTCTATCTTAGCCGCCCTAATTGCACCCTTACATTTCTTGTTGCATTCTTTATAAAGTCTGAATGCTAATGATGATCCCTCAACCTTGTATTTTTTGAAGGCCTTCTCCTTTGCTTTTATATGCATTTTTACATTGGAGTTAAGCCATCCAGGACTTGTGTTCGCTCTTTTAATTTTTTTTTTTTTTATCATTAAATAGTTTATTGAAATAATAATAGTTCAGAACAAATCAGGAAAGCAACACTGAAATCGAATATCCATACATAAGTATCATAGAAACGACACAAGATTATATATGATCATCTAAGATAATTTTGTAACAGAAGGCGAAATTCTTCCGAATTGAGAGTGACGGTGAAGGTAATGCCTCCTGCGGGCTTCAAACCTTGTCTGTCACACCTCACCATGTCTAATCTGAGTAACAGCATATGTAGTTTGGCAAATGTAGACTCCTGACTTGCTTACCACATCCAAAGGAAAAGGAAAAAAGGAAAGAGGAAAGGAAAAGATAATGATAATGATCAACCACCTTGTTCAGTGTTACTATGTCAAATTGGGGCCTATCACCGCAGACAAATGCCTCAGTCCAAACCTGGCCCAGTAATTTGTGCGGCTAAGATGTCAGTGAAGGCCTCAGAGTATTTGAAAATAGTCCAGGGTTGCCATGTCTCATGGAATCTCCTGACCTGTGCATTGGATTGTGCAAGAGTGTCCTCCATTTCATCAATTTCAGCGACTCTATGAAGCCAATCTGCTATAGATGGAACCCGGGGGGAGTTCCAATGGATTGGGATGAGAGATTTATCTGCATTTAACAAGTGTTTTGTGAGTGAGTGTTTGTATTTCTTTAAGGTCCTGTTTGAAATGTGCAGTAAGCAGCAAGCTGCATCAAGTGCCAATGTAGTCTCTTTAATCAATTTGATTAGATCTAATACTTTGTCCCAAAAAGGAGCGATCAGGGGACACTGCCACCAAATATGCAACAAGGATCCAATGTCACCCATGCATCTCCAGCAACGGTCGGATACTTGTGGATTCCATTTGTTTAATTTCACTGGTGTTAGATACCATTGTGTCAACAGTTTATAGGCTGTTTCTTGCAATTTAGTGCTGATAGAGCACTTATGAGATAGATAGATGCATGCATTCTTCTATTGTTTGGGTGTTATGGTTACCTGTAACACATCAGACCACCGCCTTCTGAGTCTGTCATCCGTTGGCCTTTTTGCCTCCTGCAACCAGACATAGATGATTGAGGTTGTCCCGCCAACCTGCTCACCTGTGTGACACACTGACTCAAAGTCTGTCAAGGGTTTAGAAAAATTGCCTACCCTTTCATTGCTGTGGAGGTAGCTCCTGATTTGTAAGTAAGCCCAGAAGGGTAGGTTGGTCAGATTGTTATCTTTTTTCATAGCAGGGAAATCTTTTATTTTGGACTGTTAATAGCAGTCACCAGCCAAAAGCGGTTTATTGTTACAAGGTGGCCTAAGATGTAAGTTACAAACAAAGCCTGGGGAATGCCCAGGAAAAAAATCCAAGCCTACTTACCCCCAGCTCGCAGACAACCAAATTGACCTGTCTAACAGTATGCGTTAAAAACAGGGGTTTAGTCCACACGCATTTCCAAATGCATGCGTAAGCCACAGAGCCTCGTCACGGCACCCTGATATCTGTGGTCCTAACACTAAAATATGAGTGTCCCCACAGTGGAGGCACATACATTCTGATGGATAAATGCAGGCAGGTGGACTGAAGGGCAGCCCACCCCTTCTTAAAGGTACAGGACTACACCAAACACCCAGCAAATAGCACTATGGCTGCAAAGGTGCTGGTGCGTTGCTGGACCAATAAGATGTAAGTTGCCTTAAAATCTGGGTTATCCTTCAGTGGCGTGAGTGAGCCTAGTGAGGACGTGATCCCTGTTTCTTTGGGCAGCTCGTGAATCAACTTTAGTGTGGTTCCTGTCAGAGGGTGTTGTTTTAGATCATCTGGGTATGAAGGTCACTGTACCCAGGGGGCAAATTGCAGAGGAATAGAGTTGAGGTCCATTTCTAAGTTCACCCAATCTTTGATGTCTCTGTGACAATGACAGTCTATAATCCTCACCAAATGGGAGGCCAAGTAATAGTCCCTGAGGTTAGGTACTCCCATCCCCCCATGCTCCTTTATTCTGAGTAAAGTTTCATACTTAATTCTTGTTTTTTTATGGGCCCAAATGAACCTCAAGAACAGTGAGCACAGGGTATTAAACATACAGCGTGGTATTTTAATCGGTAATGTGTGCATTAAATAAAGAAGCCTGGGGAGGACAGTCATTTTGATGATGGACGCGCGGCCGAACCACGAAAAGGTTCTAGCGTGCCATTGGTTTAGGTCTCTTTCAATGTTTTTCAGTAATGGGGGAAAGTTTTGTTCGTAAATTGAAGTGATATGTGGGGTTAATGTAATTCCTAGGTATTTCAAGGACTTAGGGTCCCATTTGAAGGGCAGTTTTCCATAATGGAAATGAGGGTATGGTCTGAAAGGGTCACGTTCATGGCTTCTGACTTAGAATAATTTATCTTTAAATTGGACACAAATTCATAGTGTGCAAAAGCTTTTATTAAATTAGGGAGAGTGACATGGGGTTTAGTCAGGAAGAATAATAGGTCATCTGCATAGGCAGCTACCTTGAACTCCCGGTCCTTCACCCTGAAACCACCTATGGAAGAGTCAGCATTGATCATTCTGATAAATGGTTCAGGGACAAAATGAACAAGAGAGGAGATTAAGGACATCCTTGTCTCGTGCCATTTGTGATGTGGACCTTCTCAGATAGTGTGCCATTTATTTTTAGTCTTGCTGTGGGATTTTGATAGAGAGCTGAGATCCACGCCAACATTCTAGAGCCCAAACCCACATGATTGCACGTGGCCAGCATGTAATCCCAAGCCACTCGATCGAAGGCCTTCTCCGCATCTGTGGACAGGAGAAGGCCTTCGATATCACTTGATCTAGCCCTGTGGATCAGTAGCAGGGATTTAATAACATTATCTTTGGCCTCACAGCCCGGCATGAATCCCACTTGTTCAGGGCCGATCAATTTTTGTAGATACAAGGAGGGGTTTGGTGCTGGGTTGGTCTAAGGAGTAGGATGAACCCACATCCCAGGTTAAACTAGCTAAATGGAAATTGATCCTCTTGCGGGACTTTAAAGGGAACACCTACTCATGGGTCATAAAGAGTATGGAAGATATAGAGATTGTATGATAAAGTGTTTTTAATAGTATAGATCTTTAAATGGATCTGTGATACAAGGGGTAAATATGCAGCATGCGTGATACATACAAAAAGATAGCAATACAAAGTGCAAACAATTCACAATCATAGAACTCCAATACACATGGAACACATATGCGGGGAGTACCCGACGCGTTTCGAGATATACTCTTCCTCAGGGGTATCAGATTGGAATCAGCAAGCAAAGGGTATGTCTATAAATTAAGAAAACAGTTATAAACCAATTGTAAAGGTATTGTAATCAAAATATATAAATATAAAGAAGGTATTGGTTTGGAATATGAGTATACAATATATATGAAGAAAAACGGTAAATTACTAACCATAAAGTATTGCTGAGAGGGCATGTGTCTGATGCTGCACCCATATAAAAACGGGGCAAAGATAAGGGGGTCTGAAAGGGACGTAACACCACTGAACGTAAAGGTGTGTCCTGGTCCTGGTCCACAGCCCACAAGGCTTGTGTGCCCACCACGGCGCGGCCGCCAGGAAAAAGATTCCCCAACAGAGGGCGTCAAAAAAGGCCACCAATAGTAGGAATGATCCTGGGAGGCTCCAGTCTGTAGGGAGCAAGGATGAAAGAGACGGTGGGGTAATGGAGGGACAAGGAGGTATATATAGTATTTGTTGATATTACAAGGAGACCCCAGGGATAAGGCAACCCAGTGAAAGGTAGTGACAATAAAAAGTACCTGGGTCAGCCCGTCAGTAGTATATTGGGCTGGGAGAGGTGTGGACAGATTGTACATCTAGGCCTGGGTCCTGGGTGGCCGGATATGGTACCTCAGCTGAGTAACCCCCAGGATCAGGGGGTCCCTAGTGCTGCAGGCAGGGGAGTAAGGTGATGCCGGCCAGAGGGTTAGTTAGATCGGTGCAGAGGTGGTCAGACCAGGGGAGACTTGCAGGGTCCAGTCTGCAAAATGATTGGGAAGAAGGGTGAGCGTAAGTATGTCCCTGGGGTGGCGAACGCCAGAATGTGGTAGTCTTACCTTGTGGGGTCCCAGGTATGGGCTGGATGTAGTGGGGATCGGCGCGCTGTTGACCGAGGACGCTGTGGGATTGTGGAGGAATGAGAGCCCGTTCATATGGTGACCAATCACGGGCGCGGCCAATAGGTGGGAAGGTAGACGCCCCCCGAGCCTGGGGCGCACGCGCCGGCCCCATTAGACACCGCCACCCGGAGTGTGTACGAGCCTCCGAGTGCGGTGACGTGTATCCCCCGGCGTGATGACGTACGCCGCACGGGGCGGGACCGAGACCTGCGCCGAAGGCCCGCGGCATGGGAGTCGGGAGAGGCCAGACCGGGTTGCGATTCAGCACCTCCTGGTTGCAAGAACGCCACCCGCAGCAGCATAGCTGCGTCAGGTGGCCCCCCCGCGCCGAGTGGGGAAAAGAGATCCGGCGGCACGCGCCGGAGAGGGACGGCCCCGCGGCGTGGAGAGGAGGGACAGGACAGACCAAGCAGTGGGTGGGATGTCAGGAGCTACAAACAGGAGTGCACATACTCTCCTTTCTATTTCCTGGCCAACTGTTCCCTCTGTCTCTTCTTCCCCTATGTGCACTCCTGTTTGTAGCTCCTGACATCCCACCCACTGCTTGGTCTGTCCTGTCCCTCCTCTCCACGCCGCGGGGCCGTCCCTCTCCAGAACGTGCCTTCGGCGCAGGTCTCGGTCCCGCCCCGTGCGGCGTACGTCATCACGCCAGGGGATACACGTCACCGCACTCGGAGGCTCGTACACACTCCGGGTGGCAGTGTCTAATGGGGCCGGTGCGTGCGCCCCGGGCTCGGGGGGGCGTCTACCTTCCCACCTTTTGGCCGCGCCTGCGACCAATCACTGGCGCATCCTCACCATATGAACGGGCTCTCATTCCTCCACAATCCCACGGCGTCCTCGGTCAACAGCACGCCGATCCCCACTACATCCAGCCCATACTTGGGACCCCACAAGGTAAGACTACCACATTCTGGCGTTCGCCACCCCAGGGACATACTTACGCTCACCCTTCTTCCCAATCATTTTGCAGACTGGACCCTGCAAGTCTCCCCTGGTCTGACCACCTCTGCACCGATCTGAACCACCCTCTGGCCGGCATCACCTTACTCCCCTGCCTGCAGCACTAGGGACCCCCTGATCTTGGGGGTTACTCAGCTGAGGTACCATATCCGGCCACCCAGGACCCAGGCCTAGACGTACAATCTGTCCACACCTCTCCCAGCCCAATATACTACTGACGGGCTGACCCAGGTACTTTTTATTGTCACTACCTTTCACTGGGTTGCCTTATCCCTGGGGTCTCCTTGTAATATCAACAAATACTATATATACCTCCTTGTCCCTCCATTACCCCACCGTCTCTTTCATCCTTGCTCCCTACAGACTGGAGCCTCCCAGGATCATTCCTACCATTGGTGGCCTTTTTTGACGCCCTCTGTTGGGGAATCTTTTTCCTGGCGGCCACGCTGTGGTGGGCACACAAGCCTTGTGGGCTGTGGACCAGGACCAGGACCAGGACACACCTTTACGTTCAGTGGTGTTACGTCCCTTTCAGACCCCCTTATCTTTGCCCCGTTTTTATATGGGTGCAGCATCAGACACATGCCCTCTCAGCAATACTTTATGGTTAGTAATTTACCGTTTTTCTTCATATATATTGTATACTCGTATTCCAAACCAATACCTTCTTTATATGTATATATTTTGATTACAATACCTTTACAATTGGTTTATAACTGTTTTCTTAATTTATAGACATACCCTTTGCTTGCTGATTCCAATCTGATACCCCTGAGGAAGAGTATATCTCGAAACGCGTTGGGTACTCCCCGCATATGTGTTCCATGTGTATTGGAGTTCTATGATTGTGAATTGTTTGCACTTTGTATTGCTATCTTTTTGTATGTATCACGCATGCTGCATATTTACCCCTTGTATCACAGATCCATTTAAAGATCTATACTATTAAAAACACTTTATCATTCAATCTCTATATCTTCCATACTCTTTATGACCCATGAGTAGGTGTTCCCTTTAAAGTCCCGCAAGAGGATCAATTTCCATTTAGCCAACTTTTGTAGATAGGGTCTCAGTCTGTTGGCAAGTAATTTGCAAAAATTTTGACATCCAGGTTTAGCAAGGATATGGGTCGATAACTGGCACACTCTGACAGGTCCTTACCTGGCTCCAGTAGAACCGTTATAAAAGCTGAGTGCAGGTCACCTCTCTAAGTTGAGACATGGAGTTCAGGGCCATCGCCAGAGGGTCTGTCAATAGGTCTACAAAGGTTTTATAGTAAATAGATGTAAACCCGTCTGGTCCTGGGCTTTTGCCTAATTTAAAATGTTTGATAGCGTGTCTGATCTCAAATGAATCTATCGGGCTTTCGAGAGTATTGGCGTCTAGACCATCTAATGAGGGGAGACCACTTTTGACTAGGAAGTCTCGTATGATCTGGGCCCTGTCCCCCACCATACCAGGTTGCCTGTGCTGCTGTGGTAAATTGTAGAGGCTGGTGTAAAAAGTATGGAAATGCTCTGCATCTCCCTCTGTGGAGACATCCATCCAAACGAGCCATTTGCTCGTTTGATGCCCATGATGGTATTGCCGTAAGTGTGTGCCCTAAGGGCTTTAGCAAAAATCCTACCCGATTTATTGCCAGATTCGTAATAAATCTTTTTCCTGAAAAAAACAGGAAGCGTTTAGTTTTTGTTTCAAGGATTTGCTGTAATGTCTTCCTAGTGTCTAACAATTTAGTGGTGGATTTAACTGTGAGGGATTGTTTGTGTAATGATTCTAGCTTGTGAATGCGATCTGTTAAATGCTTGATTTCCTTCTCTCTTTGCCTTTTTCGATGAGATCCCATTTTCATCAGTTCTCCCTCAGTGTACACTTATGGGCCTCCCATATCACTAGGGGGTCTATCTCTGGTGTGTTGTTGTGTTCAAAGAAGTCTTTGAGAGTCTCCGTTAGTTTAGTCAAGAGAGAAGGGTCTGAAATTAAGGAGGAGTTAAATCTCCAGGTCTGGAGGTAACTTGGTCAGGTCCAATGTTAAAGCTATTGGCGCGTGGTCTGATATTGACTGTATACCTATGCTAGTATCTGATAGAGTGGGAAGGTCATTTTGTGATATGAATAGGTAGTCTAAACGAGCATATTTCTCATGTGGGAATGAATAGAATGTGTAATCTCAACCGTCTGGATTGAGAAATCGCCACGAGTCTATTAACTGGAGAGAGTGCAAAAGTGATTTAATGTGTTTTAGTATCTTATATCTAATGCTGGTGCTGCCTGTGGAAGTGTCCGATGGGGGATTCAACGGGATGTTGAAGTCCCCACCTAGTATTAGACAACCTGAGGTGAACCACTGTAGTTATTGAACTATGTGTTTGCAAAAAGTAAAATGTGCCTTATTCGGAAAGTAGACATTAGCTATAGTGATTGGTACACCCCCATACTTCCCTTTTAAGAATATATATCTGCCATCTGTGTCTGTCAATTGTTCTGTCAGTTCCAAAGGGCACATTCTTACTCACTAGAATTGATACCCCTTTTGATTTTGCGTGCTCATTGGTGGTGTGAAATGCCCTAGTAAAAGTTGAGTCGGTGAGTCTTGGCACATGGTGAGTTTTAAAATGTGTCTCTTGTAGCAACACAAAATGTGGCTTGCCTTTATTGATTTCCCTGAGCAGTGTAGTGCGCTTTTCTGGGATGTTCAGCCCCTCACGTTGTGTGATATCACCTTAGGGTTGCCAAGGAGGAGTAGGCCATGTTGCAGACTCAGAAATGGTGCAGTGTTTGAGGTGCCTGAAACAGAGACTAAAACACAATTAAATTTCTCGGACAAGTGAACAAAGTGGTTGATCGGAAATTTTTAGAGAAAGAAAGGATAGCCAAGAAAGACAAGGAGAATATTAATCTGCCTCTAGATAGAGCCCTATCTAGAATAACTGTAGTGGATCTTGAACACTGCTGATAGAACCAGAACACTTTGTGGGGGAGGGGGAGGCGGCCACTCGGTGAATGGACAATTATATGTAATAAACTTGACCAAAGATTAGTAAATAGAAAAACTGGCAAAACGTGCCTCCAAGTAGCACACAGCCTTAAGGGCGTATTATTATTTGAATTTTATTAATCAACCCATACGATCAGAGGATCCTGCACCCCACTCAACTGTGGAGCATCAAGTCCTCGACCTCCACCAGAAAGCATGACACTGCTAAATGGTTCCACTACCTCAGCACTCGTTGTGGTCACCACCTCTTAAGTGTCGTGCCCACAGGTAGTCACTCTCCCAACAGTGTCATAATTAGTTTAACGGTCTGGCCTAACAATTACATTGCGGTTTTTGCCTGGCACCAGTAGCATATGCAAGAATATGTTAGTACTTCCAGCAGTCTGCATGTGAAACATATTCAGGGGCAGCAGCCGCCGCCCCGTGAATGCTACTACGACCAGAATTTAAAGGTCTATGCTTAAACTGTGGAACAAACAATTATTGAATGGGAGAGAGAACATCAACATAACTGATAAATCAGGTAAATGAGGCTTAGTCCAGTGGAAAATAGAGAGGTAAAAAACAAAAATACGTGTTAGAAAGATATTGAAAGTCCTCAGCATCACTGTCTATGGCTATACAAGTATTCCGGACTTCATCGGAATTGGATAGTGAGCTTGGCTGCTGCCTATCCCTCTGCTTGATCCCGCTCAGGCACCAATGTCAGATTTGGAGTGCCTGTTTCGGATCCTCCTGCCTTGCCATGTTTCATCTTCTTAGGAAGTCTCTTCTCAGGCGTGGAGAATGGAGAACGGGTTGGGCTCCTGTCATGGGGTGGTAGGACAAAGTCAGCATACCAGTCTGGAAGTTCAACTAAGTCCAGGTCCAGTCCTACACAGAAGTCTGGAAGCTCTGACAGGGTGCGCAGTATATGTTGGTGGCCGTTAGCTGACACAATAAGGGGAAGCGCCATGTATACTTTAAATCCCTGTCTCTCAGCTTTCACCATTAAAAATGATTCTGTCATTTCTTTTTGCTTTACGCATTATGTCCTCCTGCAGTTGAAAATTCTGGAGCAGCATATTATATCTCTCGGTGGAGCTGTGTCAGGGCTCCTAGGTATGAGAGCCCTGTGTGCCCGAACAAATTCAATCTCCATATCCTCCTGTCTGCCTAGTAAGCTGTTGAATACTCTCTGGAGAGCAGGGGCAATTTGATCCGTATCTACAGATTCAGGGATAACTCTCACCCTGATGTTGTTCCTCCTGCCCCTGTTGTCAAGGTCCTCCAGATGCCTGTTCATATCAATGAAGTGTTGTGCATGTGAGATGGAGACCTTGCCCAGTCTGTGGATTGCCTTGTCCCTCTGCCTCCCTGCATGCTCTGTTGCTGCCAGCTTCTCAGTGAGAACCACTAGATTAGTTTTTGAGTCTGTGATAGCAGCTGAAAATGTGGATTTAATGTCGGCTGTGAAGTAGGACATGTCAGCATAGGTCAGCGGTTTGTTTGATCTGGATTTTCCCCTACCTGTGTCCTCTGTGGCCGATTCTGAGTCACCGCTGAAGTCCTCCTCACGGTGCTCATGTTGATGTTTCGGCGCCATCTTGGAGCCGGCCGCGCTGCGGCCCGCTGCGGACTTCTGTTTGAACAGATCTGTTATGTTCCTTGCAGCGGAGGGTGGTTACCCGTGACAAGGACGAGTCTGTGGGGTGCTATACAGCTTTCTGCCCGGCATTGACGGCTCTGTGGAAGGGTATCAGGCTGTAAGGCTGTGTGTCTGACGGAGCTCCTGTAGTGTGCTGCCATCCAAGCTGCGCGCCAAGCCACGCCTCTCTGCTCTTTTAAATTTATTACCCAATTGGATACATTAGCTAATGCCCTTATTTAATATGCTCTTAAAGCAAACACATCTCTCCTCCGTGTTCTTTGTTCCTTAGATTTTATCCCAATTCATGCCTTCTAGCAAGGTTTGTAGTTTAGGGAAGTTGGCTCTTTTGAAATTCAGTGTCTTTGTATTCCGCTTATGTTTCCTATTTGTGTTATTTATACTAAAGCCAATTGACCTGTGATCGCTGTTTCCTAAATTGCCCCGTATTTCCACGTCTGTGATCAGGTCTGTATTCTTGGTAGATCCATTTCTAGTTGGTGCGTCTACCATCTGAACCATGAAATTGTCCTGCAAGACATTTAGGAACTGGCAAGCCTTAGACAAATGCGTTGTTCCCTCTGCCCAGTCTATGTCTGGATAATTAAAATCCCCCATTATGATAACATAACCATCCTTGCTGCTAACCCAACTTGTGATAGGAGATCCGTCTCCCCCTCCTCCATCAGGTTAAGGGGCCTATAGCATACTCCCAGTATTATTTTCCCCTTAGCTTCATCCCTTTGGAGCTCTACCCATAAGGATTCCACCTCCTCCCTAGCTCCCTTAGTGATGTCATCTCTCACATTCACTTGTACATATCCCTTCCCCTTTTTTACCCTCTCTATCCCTACGAGAAAGGGTATACCCTTGAATGGTTGCCAGCCAATCATGAGAGCTGTTGAATCAGGTCTCTGAAATTCCCACAAAATCCAAATCCTCTTCGTACAACAGTATCTCTAGTTCACCCATTTTGTCCGCCAGGCTCCTGGCATTGGTGAACATGCCACGTAGTTTAGACCGGTCGTATATTATCCTCTTATTGGGTGTTCCGAGATTTCAACTAGTTGTTACTATACTTACCTTGGGTTTATGTGCTTTAGTCAACCTACCACTGATGCCCCCAATACTACCCTCTGGAATATGTTCCACGCTGACTATCTCTACCTCTGGGCCCTCCCCCCCGTCACCTAGTTTAAAAACCCCTCTAACTTTTTGGCCATCTTTACTCCCAGCTGATCTGCACCCTCCTCATTTAGGGGCAGTCTGTCCCTTCTATAGTACTGGTGATTGACTGAGATGTTGGCCCAGTCCTTCAGGAACCCAAACCCCTCCTTACTACACCAGCTCCTCAGCCACTTGTTTACTTCCCTAATCTCTCTCTGCCTTTCTGGTGTGGCTCGATGTACCGGTAGTATTCCTGAGACTACTACCTTGGAGGTCCTTTTCCTCAATTTAGCTCCCAAGTCCCTAAAATCATTTTTTAGGACACTCCATCTGCCTCTGACTTTGTCATTGGTGCCAACGTGCACCATGACAGGCGGGTCTTGCCCAGCCCCTCCCAGTAATCTGTCCATCAGATCCGTGATGTGCCGAACCCAAGCGCCCGGTAGACAACATACAGTTCGACGCTTCAGGTCTTTGTTACAGATTGCCCTCTCCGTCCTTCTAAGAATTGAGTCCCCTACCACCAGAATCCATCTTTCCTTTCCCTTCGCTTCCCCCCCACTCTCACTGGAGGAGTTCTTCCCCTGGCAGCTAGGAGAGTCCCTCAGCTCCAGCAGTGCTGGTCCCTGACTGGTTTCACCAATGTCACTCAATAGAGCGTACTTATTGGGATGCTCCAGCCCTGGCACTTCCCCCTCTACCCTTCCTGACTGTCAACCATCTACTCTTTCCTAGTTCCTGCACCTCTTTGTCTCCAACCGCCTCTGTGCTGGCCCCTGCCGGCACCTGCCGTGTACATTCCTGGCTCTTTTTTAGTATGGAGGGACTTCTCAGTGCTGAAAGTTGCTTCCCCATATTCAGAACCTGGGCTTCCAGGGAAACAATGTGCTTACAGGTTGCACAACAGTATTCACCCTCGATTGGATGATCAAGCAACGCATACATGCCGCAATATGTACACTGAGTCGCATCTCCACACCCACCGGGCATCGTACCTACTAATTTAATGAGGACTGGGGATTATACCCTGTCCAAATTACCTAACAACTAGCTTCCTGGCACTAATACTCAACAAGACAATACACAGGTACTCAACAAGAAACAGGTACTCGCTGACCAACGTGCACTCGCTGACCAACGTGCACTCGCTGACCCACGTGCAGTCGCAGACCAACGTGCACTCACAGACCCACGTGCACACACACAATACACAAGTACTAACGATCCACACACTTTACTCAGACAACACTCAGGTACTCACAATACACAGGTACTACCCGACACTAATACTCAATACAGCCCACGTGAACTCGCAGCACTCATGTACTTACAATACACAGGTACACACTCACCCTACACAGGTACTTGACCCCTGTTACAACTTCTTGTTTTCAACTCTGGTTTTTTAACTCACCACTTACTCCAGTTCCACTTGGTCTAAGTTCCAGCAAGTTCAAAGATGAGCAGGCTCACAATGAGTTCTACAGAAAGTTATATAGGCCTCAAGCACCTGTGACCAATTAACCACTCCCCTTAGTAGGCTGAAGAACGCAAACTTCAAAATTCAATTATAATAGTATCAAAAAAGTACATATAATAGAGCAAAAATATAAAAGCAATTTAAGCTAAAAGTGCTGAACTAACACACAAAGGAGTAGCAAAATGAATCATGTATATAATGACAATAGGCAAAATATATAAAAAGATCGGTGTCTGTGTTTACAGTTTCCAGCGTGTTTCGGAATGACCTATACTCCTTCTTCAGGGTCAATCCGTTTATGCAGTTTAATGTAACTATAGTCTAGAAGATAAAGAACGTATTATACATCTGTTATATTTTAAATGGCAGCCCAAAATGGCGGTGAACGAAGCAGTTGTATGCATGATACCCACAATTCCATGAATCACAATCCGTCAGCAAATGAAGACAGTAAAGAGATATGAGTGACTACAAGTAGCCATAGGCAGAGCTTTGGCGGGTACAAACAGAGACAAATAGTGGATATGAAAAAGTAAGTCTCAGAACCTTGAGCCGGGAAAACACAATCATGTATACTGGGACCAAATGGCGTCCCTGAAGAGGGAAAAAGAAAGGGGGTATACAGTTTGTATAAGTATATTGGTAAGAAATGTCCGTATAGGGATATATAGAGGGTGCAGAGACATATAGTTTTACTTTCACATGTATACATACCTAAGAAGGAAAATAAGTGCGAGTCTCCATTAGATACTTGATAGAAGGTTGTATTATGACCTATGCTAAGTAATATATTAGATGGACCAGGCAATCATAAACTGAATTCTACCTGAGGGTCCCTAATAGGGAAAGGAAAAATGCATGATAAATATGCAATGGGTAATGATATCTGTATAAGGCTACATACAGTATCTCACAAAAGTGAGTACACCCCTCACATTTTTGTCAATATTTTATTATATCTTTTCATGTGACAACACTGAAGAAATGACACTTTGCTACAATGTAAAGTATTGAATTAACAGCTTGTATAACAGACTGCAGATGGGCATTGATGGCAATGTAAAATTGCTGCCAAGAAGGAAGGTCCCCCGAGTGTGTGGCACACAGCATTGCCCCATGCCCACAACCAAGATGGTGGTATGGGCGGAGTGACATCATGCATCACGCACCCTCCAACATGCATGTGCTGGTCTGTAGTGGCCATGACTGACAGCGCTGGGGTGCGTGTGGAAGATGGATCGCCGGTCGGAGGCCCACCCCTCATCTGAGGACCAGGTGTCTGCGCATTGATTTGCCTTCTGAACTACAGAAGTGCTGAGAGGAGGTACAGGAATCACAGCTTGCAGGCAGAAAGGTACTATGGGATATGAGGTCCTTAGAGTTTGAAAGTAAAAAGCAGAGGAGAAGCTGTAAAGCATGCAGGAGGGAATCCAGGAAGTTGTGGGAAGAGATGGTCAGCAGACAGGCAACATTTACAACATAAAAGGGGATTCTTTAAGTACCGTATTTATAACACGCACAGGCGTATAACACGCACATTCATTTTAAGAGGGAAGTTTCAGGAAAAAACTTAAATTTTAAATAAGGAACTTTGAAGCAAAATAAGGGTCAGCGCCCATCTGCAGCCTCACCATTGCCATCAATGCCCATCTGCAGCCTCACCATTGCCATCAATGCAGCCTGATCAATGCCCATCTGCAGCCTCACCATTGCCATCAATGCAGCCTGATCAATGCCCATCATTGCCATCAATGCAGCGCCCTTACCATTGCCATCAATGCAGCAGCCTCACCATTGCCATCAGTGCAGCCTGATCGATGCCCATCTGCAGCCTAGATGGGGCAGGGAGGGGCCGGGACGAGCGCCGACAGATTACATATAGTGAGAATCTCCTATGATAGACAGAACAGTGGTCCAATGGCGGCCCAGGAGACGGGACTTCCTATTACAGAGGCCGCCAAGTAAACATGAGATTCTCACTGTATGTAATCTGATGGCGCTCGTCCCGCCCCCCTCCCTGTCCCCTCTGAGGCAGCTAAAATTGAAGTATTGGCGTAGAACACGCACACGCTATTTGCACCCAATTTTCATGGTGAAAAAGTGAGTGTTATATGCCAATAAATACAGTATCTTATTTTGGATTGTCAATAATAACTATTGTTTGTATTACTATCACAATGGTGATGTTATTAAATAAAAATCTATGCCATGACCATAGATTTCTTTTAAATAAGAAAAAATAGGGATAACTGAATTGTTTGTTTCTTGTTTGCTACTTTCAGGCTACTACTTTCACGCAAACATTTCTACACGCCCCCTTTAACATGGCAAATTTTCACTTTTAAGTTAAGTTCCAATTTAAAGGTATAAACCCAACCTTTGTAGATGAAATATTCTAGAAGCTTGTTTAACCCGCAGGCAAGTATTGATATTAGATTTTAAAAACAGGTTTATCAGAGATATGGGTTTCCAATGGTTCTTTTTATGAATGGGGATAAGAATAATTAGGATGTTTGTAAATTCTGAGGGGACACCATGTCCTTCAAGCATAGAGCTACAAAAGAGTTTTGGGCCCAGTATGAAAATATAAAGATTTTTTTATGTAAGTGTTGTGCCGCGTACACACGAGCGGACTTTACGGCAGACTTTGTCCGGCGTACTTTTTGACGGACTTTACGACAGACTTTCCGAATGAACGGACTTGCCTACACACGATCAACCAAAGTCTGACGGATTCGTACGCGACGACTTACGACCGGACTAAAACAAGGAAGTTCATAGCCAGTAGCCAATAGCTGCCCTAGCGCCGTTTTTTGTCCGTCGGACTAGCATACAGACGAGCTGACTTTTCGACCAGACTCGAGTCCATCGGACAGATTTGAAACATGTTTCATTTCTAGGTCCGTCAAACTTTTGAGAAAAAAAGTCTGCTGGAGCCCACACACGATCGAATTGTCCGACGGACTCAGGTTCGCCGGACCAAGTATGCCGTAAAGTCCGGTCGTGTGTACGCGGCATTAGTGAAGACATCTGGTCTGTTTCATGACTGCAGTTGATTTCTGTTCAGCATCTTCTAACATTATTATTATTATTATTAGTAGTATACAGGATTTATATAGCGCCAACAGTTTACGCAGCGCTTTACAACATTAGGGAGGACAGTACAAGTACAATACAATTCAATACAGGAGGAATCAGAGGGCCCTGCTCATTAGAGCTTACAATCTATGAGGAAGGGTCAAGTTATACAAAAGGGTAATAGCTGTGGGGGATGAGCTAATGGAGAAAATAGTGCAGTTGTTAGATGGAGGCAGGATAAGCTTCTCTGAAGAGGAAAGTTTTCAGGGATTGCCTAAATGTGGATAAATTTGGAGACAGTCTGACAGATTGGGGTAGGGAATTCCAGATGATGGGCGAGGCTCGGGAGAAGTCCTGGAGGCGGATATGGGAGGAGGTGATGAGGGAGCTAGAGAGCAGGAGGTCCTGGGAGGAACGGAGAGGGCGATTAGGTTGGTATTTTGAGAGTAGGCTAGTGATGTAGCTGGGGGCAGAGTTGTGGATGGCTTTGTAACTTATTGCTAGTATTTTGAATTTAATTTGTTGGGTGAGTGGCAGCCAATGGAGGGATTGGCAGAGGGGGGTAGCAGACACTGAGCGATTTGTAAGGTGGATGAGTCTGGCAGCAGCATTCATGATGGACTAAAGGGGGGATAGTCTATTTAAAGGCAAGCCAATGAGGAGGGAATTGCAGTAGTCGAGGCGAAAGATAACCAGGGAGTGAATCAGGAGCTTTGTGGTTTCGTTGGTTAGAAAGGGACATAGTTTAGAGATGTTGCGGAGGTTGAGGCGGCTAGCTTTGGAAAGTGATTGGATGTGGGGCCGAAAGGAGAGTTCAGAATCCAGGATAACACCTAGTACCCTGACATGTGGGGACGGGTGGATGGTTGTGCCATTACTCTTGACAGACAAGTCAGGGGAAGAGGCACGTGAGGGAGGAAATATTATAAGCTCGGTTTTGGACAAGTTGAGTTTGAGGAACTGGTGTGACATCCATACAGATATGTTGGTTAGTAAGTTAGTGATGTGTGAGGAGACTGATGGAGTGAGTTGAGGGGTGGAGAGATAGATTTATGTGTCGTCAGTGTAGAAATGATATTGAAAGCCATGAGAGGATCAGCTGACCCAGGGAAGAGGTGTAGATTGAAAATAAAAGAGGTCCAAGAACAGAACCTTGGGGGACCCCGACAGAGAAGGGAAGAGGAGTAGAGGAAGTAGAATTGTAAGTGACACTGAAGGTGCGTTGGGATAGGTAGGATGAGAGCCACTGAAGAGCACAGTCACGGAGACCGAGGGAGTAAAGTTTTTTGAGGAGGAGGGGGTGGTCAACTGTGTCAAAGGCAGCTGAAAGATCCAGAAGTAGGAGTACAGAATAGTGTCCGTTGGTTTTTGCAGTTAGTAGGTCATTTGAGAGTTTTAAAAGAGCAGTTTCTGTGGAGTGTTGAGGGCGAAATCCAGATTGAAGGGGATCAAGAAGGTTGTTTTTAATGAGGTGGTCACTCAGTTGGTTGTAAACCAGGCATTCAAGGAGTTTAGAGGAAAAGGGGAGCAAGGAGATAGGGCGTAGGTTGTTAAGATTGGTAGGGTCGAAGGACGGCTTTTTAAGTATGGGGGTGACCAGTGCATGTTTTAGAGCATTGGGGAAGACGCCAGAGGTGAGGGAGAGATTGAAGATGTGGGTTAGAGAGTGTAGGAGGGAATCAGAGGGCGACCGTAGCATATGAGAGGGAATAGGGTCCAGGGGACAGGTGGTTAGGTGGGCGATAGAAAGGAGTTTAGCAACTTTGTCTGTAGTAGCAGATTTGAATAGGGGGAGTGTCAGCTGTACCTGTTGACATGGGGTCTTAGCTGGGGGAGATACCTGTAGAACGGAGATTTCATCGTGGATTGTATCAATCTTGTTTTTGAAGTGATTAGCGATCTCCTGGGCAGTGAGTGAGTCAGTGGGTGGAGGCGGTGGAGGACAAAGTAGAGAGTTGAAGGTAGAGAAGAGCTTACGGGGACTAAATGAGAAGGTGTTAATAAGAGCTGTAAAATAGGTTTGCTTGGCAGTGTGGAGGAAAGAATAGTATTTTTGGAGGGCAGATTTGTATTGGTTGAAGTCTTTGAGAGACTTAGTCTTGTGCCACCGACGCTCAAGAGCGCGACTACGTTTTTTGAGAGTTTTAGTGTCATCTGTATGCCAGGATTGTAGGGGTTGAGGCCTGATTCTGCGTGTAGTGAGGGGAGCGAGCTTGTCCAGGGTGGAGGACAGGGATTTATTGTAGATGGACGTGGCTTGGTTGGGGCAGGACAGAGGAGAGATTTTGTCATAGAGGTGGTCAGTAGCAGAATAGAGGAGAGAGGAGTTGAAGTTGCGAAAATTTCTACGGGTGATGGTTAGGCGATTGGAGGGAAAGGTGGTGGAAGACAGGGGGAGGGAGAAACTAATAAGGTGGTGGTCGGAGAGAGGAAAAGGATTGTTTGAGAAGTTGCATGGAGTGCATAGGTAGGAGAATACAAGGTCAAGGGTGTTGCCATCAGAGTGAGTAGAAGCTTGTACCCATTGTTTTAGGTCAAATTAAGAGGTTAGACTAAGAAGTTTAGAAGTAGCAGGAATGTTTGTATTAGCAGGGATGTTGAAATCACCGAGAAGGATTGTGGGAATTTCTGAAGAGAGGAAGTAGGGTAGCCAGGCAGAAAACTCATCAAGGAAAGTTGATAATGGTCCAGGGGGCCGGTAGATCACAGCAATTCTTAGGGAAGTAGGAGAGAATAGACGTATACAGTGGGCTTCAAATGATGAGAGAGAAAAAGAGGGAGGAGAGCGAATAACCTGGAAGGTGCATTGGGGGGATAGGAGGAATCCCACTCCACCTCCCTTGCGTCCATTAGGCCTAGGGGAGTGAGTCCAGTGAAGGCCACCCTGGGATAGGGAAGCAGGAGAAGGGGTGTCATGTTCGTGGAGCCAGGTTTCGGTGAGAGCAAGTAGATTGAAGGAATTAGTGACAAAGAGGTCATTAACAGCAGTGAGTTTGTTGCAGACAGAGCAGGCGTTCCAGAGGGCGCAGGAGAGAGGGAGGCTGACGTTGGGAAGAAGAGGAATGGAGACTAAATTGCGTAGATTGCGACTACTGCCAGAGGGTGTAGGGTGATGGGTGTTTAGGGACATTTAGGGACTGTCACGTCATTTAGGATGCAAAAACTGGAAATTAAAAACAATCAATAGTTAACTGCCATTATCCCTAAAACTGGCCATACATGGATCGAAATTTGGCTGGTTCAGCAGGGACTGGCCAAATTTTGATCCATGTGTTGCCATTTCAATTGAACAGAAGTTGATCTATCCATTGACTTCTGTTCAACGGCCTTGGAAGAATGTAGTCAGCGGGATGTGCAGATGGGTCAATTCATGCTGCAGGCAGAGACATGGTCAGCAAACAACCAAAGTATCGTTCCAGGCAGCAGGCCAAAATGTGTTAAAAAAAACAGGCCAGTGTAAGTACAGATGACAGGCAGAGTAAACATTGCCCTGGTGTTGTGGTGAATAGGGACACTGCAACTGCTGTAGTGGTGATCAGGGGCACTGTTACTGGTGTGGTGGTGATTAGGGACAATATGTTTGGCAATGATATTGGACACAGTGACTGGTGTGGCTGTGATCAGGGACACAGTGACTAGCGTGGCAGTGATCAGAGACACAGTAACTGGTGCGGCGGTGATCAGTCACACTGTAACTGGTTTGGCGGTGATTAGTAACAATATGACTGGTGTGTCAATGATCAGGGACATTGTAACTGGTGTGGCAGTGATCAGGGACAATATGACTGGTGTGGCGGTGATCAGGGACATTATAACTGGTGTGGCGGTGATTAGAAAAAATATGGCGGCGATTGGGGTGATTAGGGATGCTGTGAGTAGGGGGCAGTGATTAGGAACACTGTGAGTGAGTTACAGTGATTAGGAACACTGAGTTGAATGCAGTGATTAAGGAGACTGAGTAGTGCACCAGTGATTAGGGACTGACTAATGCGGTGGTGATCCACTGATCCGGTGACATTGTATTGCTGTGGGGGTGATCAGAGATGACTGGTGGGACTGACATACAGTTATATCAGAGCAGCCAGCCATTTTACATGATCACCATGGTGACACTGCACTTGTTCTGGTGACAGTATGTAAAAAAAAAACAAAAAACATATTTATGTAGATTGCCACCAGAGTAGTGCAGTGTTACCATGACACTGTACTAATCTGGGCGGAGTGACCAGGGACTCCTTTTTACACTCTGCTTGCTTATTACTGTGATGACCACTATAATAAGCAATCTCTAATACTGTTCAAAGGCTTCATTCATGAAACCTTGCTTACTGCTATGATTGATCATAGCTATCACATGGTACAGGGTGTTGTGATTGGCCCTGGTATTATGTGATTGCTGTGACCAATCACAGAGATCACACAGTAGTAAGCAAGGCATCATGAATGACAGCCTTGCTTACTATTGTGAATGTGAGCGCTGTGATTGGTCACAGCAATCACATTGTCCCAAGGCCATCATGGCGGCCCGGTACCGTGATCAGTAATCGAATGGGCACAGTCAGTTACAGATTGTGCCGCTGTGCACCTCGGGGGGGCACGCACGAGGCGCAATTCTAAGAGAATGTACGGGTACATCCTCCTGAAACTAGAGAGCATTCGCCCGGCCGTTTTTATATATTGCCTGCAGTGCCAGGACAAGGTCATCCAGAGCCTAGGGCCAACATGCCAAATTGCACCCCCTAAGCACCAATTTCAAATCCTCTCTCTCCCCATATACCCCCAGCACAAATTCCCCCCCCCCCCCAAAAAAAAAAATAAATAAAGATTTTCCCCTTCTAGCACAAATCCTCTACCCCTGAAATTTTCCCTCCAAACACAAATCCTTTCTCCCCACTCCAAATCCCCCCCACCCCCCAACATTTTTTTCCCCTCTGCCATATTACTTTTATAGCACAAACCCCCAAAGTCCCCCCTCATAGCACAAATCCTCTTCCCCCACCCCCCTCCCAACACAAATCCCCCCAAATCACCACTCCTAGCACCCCTCCCAAAATTCTTACCCCCCAGCTGCCCCCCAAATTCCCCTTATTAACACAAATCTCCTCCTCCCCAATCTGCTTGTGGTGCCCCTCCCCCCCACTTCACATGGTACCACAGTGCACGTGGCAGCCATCCCTTCCACCCACCCCTTGTCCCGGCCCTGATTGCCTGGGCGGGAAGCGGTTAAAAACATATTGCATAATAACATAATAGTTACTCATAGCAACCAAATAGCATATCAGTGTAAGCAGAGTAGTTAATACTGACTCTTGACTGTTTTTTAGCAGTTATTATTAAGAGCCCTTGCACACTGGGGCGGGGGGGCGGCGTCGGCTAATAATAGCGGCGTTTTACCGTCGGTATGCGGCCGCTAGCGGGGCGGTTTTACCCCCCGCTAGCGGCCGAGAAAGGGTTAAATACCACCGCAAAGCGCCTCTGCAGAGGCGCTTTGCCGGCGGTATAGCCGCGCCGTCCCATTGATTTCAATGGGCAGGAGCGGTAAGGGAGCGGTATACACACCGCTCCTTCACCGCTCCGAAGATGCTGCTGGCAGGACTTTTTTTACCGTCCTGCCAGCGCATCGCTCCAGTGTGCAAGCCCTCGGGGCTTGCACACTGGAATGAAAGCAGCGGCACTTTCGGGGCGGTTTGCAGGCGCTATTATTAGCGCAATAGCGCCTGCAAACCGCCCCAGTGTGCAAGGGCTCTAAAGGCTAAGTTCACCTTTAGGAAAAAAAATTTAAAAAGGCACATATTTTTACAAAAAAAAGTGTGCATTTACATTCTCCATCAGCACATCCCCTACAGTTATTACCTCTTATATCTCTTGACCCTCCCTCCTATGCCCTGTACACACATTAGGATTTTCCGATGGAAAATGTGTGATAGGACCTTGTTGTCGGAAATTCCGATCATGTGTAGGCTCCATCACACATTTTCCATAGGAATTTCCGACACACAAAGTTTGAGAGCTTGCTATAAAATTTTCCGACAACAAAATCCGTTGTCGGAAATTCCGATCGTGTGTATACAAATCCGACACACAAATTGCCACACATGCTCAGAATAAATTAAGAGACGAAAGCTATTGGCTACTGCCCCGTTTATAGTCCCGATGTACACGTTTTACGTCACCACGTTCAGAACGATCGGATTTTCTGACAACTTTGTGTGACCGTGTGTATGCAAGTCAAGTTCGAGCCAACATCCACTGGAAAAAATCCATGGATTTTGTTGTCGGAACGTCCGATCAATGTCCAACTGTGTGTACAGGGCATTGGAGTGTAAGCTTTAATGAGCAGGGCCCTCTGATTCCTACTGTATTAAAGTGTATTGTATTTGTACTGTCTACCCTCAAACTGTAAACTGTTGGCACTATATAAATCCTGTATAATATAATAATAATATATATTTTTTTTTTCTCAGGATCCTGCACAGCTTTGCATCCACGATCAGTGGTTCCCACAAACTCTTCCCCCAGATTTCTGTCTGTATCTCTGTGCAGCCTTCTGGTTAGAGAACTGGAGGAAGTGCCAATGGACTACAAATGTATTGCTTATCAAACTCGTGTTTCCAGTGGTGGCTGGTGGTTTTTTGTTTGAGGGGGCGGCAAACAACCACCCACCCCATGGCACCTTAAACCCCCCACCCACCCCCTTGCTGTCTGCCGGTCCACAGGCACTTACCCCATCTAGGCGGCGGGCACATCAGGCAGCCGTGGGGATCGGCATCGGCAGGCATCGGTGGGCACATCGGGCAGTGGTGGGGATCGGGGCATCACGGGCACATTGGGCAGCATTGGGGATCTGGGCATCCGCGGACATCAGGCTGCGGTGGGCATCGGCTCTTGTGTCTTCTCCTCCTCGCTTCCGCCATGCGTCTCCTCCCCTCCTCCCAGGCTTCCAATAGGATCGCCTTCAGCCAATCGGGTGACGGGTATCAGACCCACTTCCCGATTGGCCAGGAGAAAGATCAGTATTGCAACAGCAAATATTAATTCGCTGCAACACACCTGGGTGGGCTCCAGAGGCAATGCTCTGCGCCCAAGCCCACCCTATTTTGAAGCCTATTAGAGCCTCTGGCTGTAATCGGGTGCTTCAAAAAACACCCCCGCCCACCCCCACCATAGGAATTCATGCGCTCGGCGTACTGAAAGGGGCCGGGCTCATGGATAGGGAGGGCGGTGGCAGCCGTGGATAGGGAAGGCGACGCCCGTGCGCCCACAATGAATGGGCCGCCCCTGCGTGTTTCATTGAGAACTGCAAGTCCATCTGCTATGGTGGTAGACAGGATTTGTGGTTTATTCATTCACAGATCTCAGTAAAATGAATAACGCAGCTGTCATGCTGATAATAAATGTGACATCGGCTGTGAAGGAGAGAAACCCCAAGATGCTGTCATAGGACGGAAATGTTTAGGGGTGAGGGGGGTGCTTAGCAACATGTTATACTTTGCATACGGGTTATAATAAACATTGTACTTAAACTGTTTTTCTTTTACTCTAAACTATCATTGAAAGGAAGATTCAACCTTGCATAAAAGTAGGTGGTAAAGTTTATAACAGACCACTTACCACATGAGGCAATGCAGACAGGGTTTTTTTTTTTTTTTTTAAATACACTGATTAATCAAGCTCGGTGTGCAAAGGGTATAACTGAAAGGGGGCTCTAAGCTCTAAGTTCCTCTCTTGGTGACTCAGATATGTAATTCACTGCAAGATCAAAGAGGAGATTAAACACAGGAATTTGAAAGGCATCATTGGAATGCAGCAGAATGTGAGTCAACTTGCTGAAATGCTCTACAAAGTGGTGTAGAAGTATCAAGATACAGATGTGTGGAAACCACATACATTTCTGGAATGGATGGATTAGATTTAGTAAACCATTTCAGTTACTTCAAGGCAAACATGTAAAAACTTCTAGCAAAGATACAGTGGTTAGTATTTGTCTTGCTTAATAAATAGAAAAAGTGCGTGGTGCATAGAATTCTAAACACAGGCTGTTTAAAGATTGTACTATATAGATTAGAGGGATGAATAGGGCAGGACAAGCTGGACCTTTATTGCACAAACTACTTTATTTTGGGTAAAAAAAAAAAATTTAGTTCCTAAATGCAACTGTACATTTACATTAAATACAATCCAATTATAAATATTAAAGGTAGTCTATGAAATAGCAATTGGATGAGTTTTGAAACAATTATAAGCCTAACCAGATTAGTACACATGAATAGTAAACACACCCATATACAATATATATATGTAGCGGGCACCTACTTTTTGTAGGTGACCTTTCTTGGTTGTTTCTATGTCAGGTAAATTTACTCAGGTTTGTGCTATTACAGCAGGCCTGTCTGTTGTTAATTTTCTTTTGAGTGGCAGGTAGTTTGTATGCTAATCTCGGCCAATCATTAATTTGCTTGGTAACACCCGGGACTCGCATATAAAAAGGGGAGTCACGTGGTTCCGGGAGGAGTCAGAGTCCCCTCCGGGGAGCCAACGGAGCCCCCCCCTGCCAGGAGGGTGGGGAACCGGCACCCGTAGAGGAGTAGATGACACCATACATCATGTAGTCGCTGGTGTCATTGGCCGCCCCTGCGGGGAAGGGAGCGTGCCGGAAAGGAGGAAACTAGGCGATCGATCGTTTATGAGTGGCACATGGACTATTGATCACGTGAGTGAAAGCCCAAGGGAAGGGTACTACCAGAGGCTGAGGATTGTTATTACGCAAGTCAGTGAGATGGGCAGTGATGGCCTGTGACTTTGGGTTCAGCAATGCCCCGGGATTCCAATCAGTCAAGCGGGAGGAGTTATTCAGAGTGACTTTTCCTTAGCTCAACTTGGAAGTACCATGTAGATGGGAAGTAGTGGTAAAAAGCACACATTTAGAGATACGGACTGTTCTTTAAGGGTCATGCAGATGAAGAAGTTATTCAGAGTGACTCTTTATCAATTATTCTCTATCAAATCTACTTCCATCTTCCCTGATTGAAGAAATCATCCAAAGTGATTTCCCAATTATCTGCAATTAATTATAGTTTTCCTGTAAGAGCCATTGAAATGTGATAATGTAACAAAGACCATCTCAAAGGAAGTCCTTCTCCCATCCCAGTTTATGTTGATGAATAAAGCAAGAGAAAAAGTATTAAGGACTGTGAGTTTTGAATCTATGGGCTGCGAGGGTTGGGTGGTAAACGTGAATTACGGATATAACAATGTCAGGTCACCTTGAGGCTAGGTGACAGATGCACACCTTTGGGATCAGGAGTGCACTGCAAGGTAGTGGACCCTACGGCTGACTGCTGCGGATGGAAGTCCTGGTATAAGGAAGGCAGGGCCGCTGGAACACCAACACGGATCCCACCGGGGTTAGAGCGTAGGATTCCCTGGGGCGCTGAGTCTAAGAGCCAGCAGGTGTTCACCAGAGCCTCTAGTGGTGAGGATGGACTGGGCTGCAACTGGCTCCAGGTCACGACCCCCAGGGTCCCCCAGCTCACACCTACAGTAGGCAACAGAAGTATAGGGATAGTAAAGGAATAAGCCAAGGTCAGGGCCACAAGCAGACAAGGACAACAGAGTACACGCCAAGGTTCAGGGTCACAGGCAAACAGGGATAGTCGGGGACACGCCAAAAGGTCAGGGTCACGAGCAGACAGAAATAGTATAGAACATGCCAAGGTCGGTAACGGAAATAAACGTAGCACACACGGCAGGCAGGAACAGGAAGCCAAACACACAAAGGTTGATCAGCAGAGCTGACCTGCAGTGCAGAGGTTAATATAGAGTTCTCTGATAGGAGCTGGGGTGGAGCCATGCTAGAGGAGAGTTAATAAAAGCAGTCAGGTGAGAGACAGCTGGTCTTTGGAGATGAACACATGGAGACAGGTAAGCTGACAAACAAACTCTATTGCATAACCATGACAAACAATTTATCAGCCGCTCCTTCGGGGGTAAGCGCTTTATATATATATATATATATATATATATATATATATATATATATATATATATATATTACTAGTGAGAGTCGTCCCGGTCCCTATGGAAATGGAGCAAAAATGGACATGTCAGTCTGCATGTCGGCAGACTGCAGAGCTACAGAGTGTAGATTTGAAAGGGAGAGGACTGCTCTGGCAGCTTTCTTCTGGTTTTGCTAGTTCCGGATGGGGCTGTGTAGTTTGGAGATCCCTAAGAGTTTTGGGTGGGACGGGATCTCCAACCCTGTGTCCGGGTGTTGTGGACAGCCAGCAGGGTGTGTGCCCAGGTGCACACAGCCCATATAACGAGGGACTGGTGAGAGCAGTGGGAAAAGGATGGTGGAGTATGAGCAGCTTGCTACTGCTGGCGCTGTGTGAAGACAGACTTGTGTCTGGAAAGCTGTCTGCCCTGTGGGAGACTGCAGCCCGGGGGATTAGGGGGATTCTTTGCCCAGGGACTGGGAAAGGCTGGCCAGACTTGAGAGTTGGGAAGACTACAGAAGCTATTAAGTCCTGGGGGGCTGGAAAGAATCAAGTCTGTTGAGAGCAAGCAGAGGAACTGCTGACAAGAGAGAGCCAGGTGGCTCAGGATGTTTTTCATTTGAATGCTAAACTAAGTTTGAACCCCTGCGTGGGAACCCTGAATGGACCTTTTCCATTTAATAAACGTGGGCAAAAGAAGCTTAAAGTTTTGGAATGTCCCAGTCAGAGCCCAGACCTAAATCCCATTGAAATACTGTGGGGAGAAGGGCTGTGCACAGGAGTTGCCCTTGGAGTGTTTTGCAAAGAAGAGTGGGCAAATATTGCCAAGTGAATATGTGCCATGCTGATAGACTCATATTCAAAAAGACTGAGTGCCGTAATAAAACCAAAAGGCGCTTCAACAAAGTATTAGTTTAGGGGTGTGCACACTTATGTACAGTTTATAGGTCACATTAAAGGTGGAAAAAGTTCTGAAATTATTTATCTTTGTGATGTTTTTTACATCACAGAAACCTGACATTTTAACAGGGGTGTGTAGACTTCTTATATCCACTGTGAATATATATATATAATAAATAAAATAAATAAATAAAATACAACCAGAAAAGATGGAAAAAGTGGCTGCAACCATTTGTGTGAAGATAATTCCCACAAAGGTTATGGAAAGATTCAATTGGCGCCCTCCAGTGGAAACAGATTTACCACTGGAAATTGCGCCCTGGGCGTCCGTATGATCATTTAATCCTTGTGGGTGCTTCCTTAGTTAAAAAACTTTATTCTCAATTTAGGAACTCATAGGGAAAAGAGGAGAAGAAGACGGAGAGGGAGAAAAAAGAAAATAATAATAAAATATTTTTTCTTTCTTCTTTCCACTTTTCCCCTTCCCTCCTCCCCTCCCCCTGTTATTTCCTCTCCCTTTATATTTCTGTTTGTGTGTTGAAAGGTAATTAATGAATACAATCTGAACAATTAATCCATAGACAAAAATGGCGAAAAAATTAAGTAGAGGCAATCTGGATAGGGTGTACATATGAAAACCTGGTACAATAACTTGACAAATATTAAAATATCAATAGAGGTCAACAAGTGACCAATTTTAGGAGCAACTAATAACATGGCTCTATACATCCTTAGAGGAAAGGCCTAAAGTTAATGGATTCGTTAAGCCCAGGGGGTGAGGTGTCAGCCAAAGAATGGATCCACCTCGTCTCCTTCTGCAGGAGAATTCTATCCACATCTCCCCCCCTCTCATGAGTGGGCAGGAATTCCAGGGCAAAAAATGTCATTTTGGTTAGATCAAATGAGTGGTATAAACCCATGTGTCGACTGATGGCTGTTTCCATCTTTTACTTTTGGACAAGAGACACATGGTCCCTATTCCTTTGGAAAAAGGCCCTCTTAGTTTTCCCTATGTAAAAGGCCTTACAATTGCACCTCATGTAATAGACCACGCCAATGTATTGACAATTAACAAAGAAATTGGGTTGATATAAGGTCCCATCTGGAAGGGTTATCTCCTCTGCATCTAAAATATATCTACAAAAATCGCATCTACCACATGGGGCAGTGCATTTCCGAGTATTTCTTGCAGATCTCTGTGCTAAGTGGCTATGGACCAATTGATCCTTTAAGGATCTGGATCTTCTGTAGGTAATGGATGGAGTTGGTTTCACATATTTGGAAATAACTTTGTCATTGGACAATAGGGGCCAGTATTTCTGAATAATCGCACAAACTTTTTGATGCTGTTTAGAATATGTTGTTATCAACCGTACCTCCTGATCCGATTTTTGAGGTTTCGACGAATGGATTAAATCCGTTCGAATGTGTGATTTGGCCCTATGGTATGCCTTTTTAAGGGTGGAGTAACTAAAGCCCCTATCCAAGAGGCGTAGCTGCAAAACCCCTGCTTCCCTTTCAAAGTCCTGGTCGCGACTGCAGTTTCTCCATAGTTGAAGATATTGACTATAGGGAATGCTCACCACTAAGGACTTAGGGTGGGAGCTGACCGCGTGTAAAATGGTGTTCCCAGCCGAGGACTTACTGAAAAGGGAGGAGCCAAGTGTACAATCTGAATTAAGGTAAATAGAAATATCCAAGAAATTAATCCTATTTTGATCATACGTCATCATGAATTTGAGATTATAGGAATTGGTCTTGAGTTTGTCCAAGAAAAGAAGAAGTTCCTCCTTACAACAGGTCCACACCACAAAAATGTCATCGATAAATCGATGCCAAATCAAAACATTGTCAAAGAATCGGCCATATTTATTTATTTTTTTTTTTTTAAATAAGAAAAAGAAAAAACAATAAAAGAGATAAAAGATAAATATAGCAGCAATAAAGAATTAAAAGATGCAAATTAAAGATCACTGCATTCCTTTCTCCACTCACATTTCAGGACCTCTTCCATCAGTTAAAAACACAATTTTATCTACCCTCTGTGGTCATCAATTGATCCTCCCGCTGGGGTTGCTTCTTGATCTAAATAGCTTAACTACTTGAGTTTCCATTCAATTCGCTATCCCAATTTTTTACAAGACCTGCATACAGGTAAACAGATCCCATATTTGGCTTAATTGTCGTATTGGCAGTTTGGATGTGTGGTACTATATTTTTTTTGCCTTGTATTGATAGTGTTTTGTCTTTGTCTTCTTTGTGTATTTTGTAACTTACTGTATTGTTCTCTTAGTGCCTGATAGATACTACTCTCCTGAAGAAGCCACGATGTGTGGTGAAACATGTTGAGAAATCAATCCTTCAGTTGCACTATTTAAAGATTGTTCCAGTACATTGCATGTAAACTCTTTTTACAACCATGTTTTTATTAATTTTTCAAAATAAAATGTGAAAATTTTATATAAAAAATATTGTGTCATCCTGTTTGCACCTTTAAAATCCCAATTTTCCCTTTATTGCATGTTGTATATTGTAGGGATGAGGTGCCTATACTCATTTTGAATATGAGGCAAGTATTTACCTTTTTCTAGTGTAAATTTGCTGTCTACATGTCTAAACCGTTGGCAACAAAAGTGAGTACACCCCTAAGTGAAAATGTCCAAATTGGGCCCAATTAGCCATTTTCCCTCCCCGGAGTCATGTGACTTGTTAGTGTTACAAGGTCTCAGGTGTGAATGGGTAGCAGGTGTGGTAAATTTGGTGTTATCGCTCTCACTCTCTCATACTGGTCACTGGAAGTTCAACGTGGCACCTCATGGCAAAGAACTCTCTGAGGATCTGAAAAAAAGAATAGTTGCTCTACATAAAGATGGCCTAGGCTATAAGAAGATTGTCAAGACCCTGAAACTGAGCTGAAGCACGGTGGCCAAGACCATACAGTGGTTTAACAGGACAGGTTCCACTCAGAACAGGCCTCGTCATGGTCGACCAAAGAAGTTGAGCGCACATGCTCAGCATCATATCCAGAGGTTGCCTTTGGGATATAGATGTATGAGTGCTGCCAGCATTGCTGCAGAGGTTGAAGGGGTGGGGGGTCAGCCTGTCAGTGCTCAGACCATACGCCGCACACTGCATTAAATTGGTCTGCTTGGCTGTTGTCCCAGAAGGAAGCCTCTTCTAAAGATGATGCACTAGTTTGCTGAAGATAAGCAGACTAAGGACATGGATTACTAGAACCATGTCCTGTGGTCTGATGAGACCAAGATAAACGTATTTGGTTCAGATGGTTTCAAGCGTGTGTGGTGGCAACCAGGTGAGGAGTACAAAAACAAGTGTCTTGCCTACAGTAAAGCATGGTGGTGGGCGTGTCATGGTCTGGGTGTATGAGTGCTGCCGGCACTGGAGAGCTACAGTTCATTGAGGGAACCATGAATGCCAACATGTACTGTGACATACTGAAGCAGAGCATGATCCCCTCCCTTCGGAGACTAGGCCGCAGGGCAGTATTCCAACATGATAATGACCCCAAACACACCTCCAAGATGACCACTGCCTTGCTAAAGAAGCTGGAGGTAAAGGTGATGGACTGGCCAAGCATGTCTCTAGCCCTAAACCCTATTGAGCATCTGTGGGGCATTCTCAAATAGAAGGTGGAGGAGCACAAGGTCTCTAACATCCACCAGCTCCGTGATGTCGTCATGGAGAAGGGGAAGAGGACTCCAGTGGCAACCTGTGAACCTCTGGTGAACTCCATGCCTAAGAGGGTTAAGGCAGTGCTGGAAAATAGTGGTGGCCACACAAAAATATTGACACTTTTGGTCCAATTTGGACATTTTCATTTAGGGGTGTACTCACTTTTGTTGCCAGCAGTTTAGACATTAATGGCTGTGTTGAGTTATTTTGAGGGGACAGCAAATTTACACCGTTATATAAGCTGTACACTCACTACTTTAGATTGTAGCAAAGTGTAATTTCTTCAGTGTTGTCACATGAAAAGATATAATAATATATTTTCAAAAATGTGATGGCTGTACTCACTTTGTGAGCTACTGTAAGTCTGCCAGAGGCTATCAATATACCCTAGTGGTCATGGACTATGCCACCCAATATCCTGAGGAGGTTCCCCTAAGAAAACAGTTCCTATAAAACGATCACCAAAGAGTTGTTCCACATGTTTACCCATACTGGGATCCCAAAAAGGATTCTAACAGACCAAGGGACTCCTTTTTTTGTCAAAAGTAATGAAAGAGTTGTGCAAATTGTTCAATATTAAGCACTTGCGTACTTCAGTTTACCACCCTCAGACAGATAGTTTAGTAGAATGGTTTAACAAAACCCTGAAGAGTATGCTAAAGAAGGTGGTGGATAAAAATGGGAGAGACTGGGATTGTCTACTACTGCCATATCTATTGTTTGCAATTGAACATTTGTATTGGAGGCATCCCCGAGGGTTGGTTTATATTGCCAAGGAGACCTGGGAGACCAAGACCGAGACTACTCCCTACCAGAGTGTCATAGAACATATCTCGGCTATGCAACAGAATTAGCTCAGTAAGGACCCTTGTCCGAGAACACATGCAACAAGGCCAGGAAGCGCAGTGTTGAGTGTACAATAGATCGGGAAAGGTTAACATTTTTAACCCAGGGGATCATGTACTCGCTTTAGTCCTAACAGTGGAAAGTAAGTTCCTTGCTAAGTGGCAAGGACCCTATCAAATACTGGAAAAAAATAGGGATGTAAACAATAAGGTGTACCAACCAGACACACGGAAGAAAGAGCAGATCTATCATGTAAATTTAATTAAAGCATGGAAAGATAGGGAAGCTCTTCTGGGTGATAAGCCCCTGAAGAAAGAGGAAGGCATAAGCAAAGTTCAGATACCTGAGTCCATGGCTGTATCACAACAGCAGGAGGTGAGAGAGTTTCTTTAGCGAAATACAGATTTCTTCTCAGAATTGCCAGGCTGCACAAATGTAATTAAACATGACATTGTCCCTGACCCCAAGGTTCTGTGTGGCTTAAGCTGTATTGTATTCCAAAAGCCCGCAGACAGGCAGTAGCTGAAAAAGTGTGGAGGATGTTAGATGATAGAAAAGGGCTCAGCCCTTCCTTCTCTGAGCTGGCTGCTCAGCTGTTGGCTAATTGCCAGCTCCCATCTCTCTCCACAGTTACCCAGCTGTTGTTGATTCTGCTCGTCAGTCCTGTCTACTTAAAGCCGTCCAGCTCACTTGATCTCTGCCTTCGCCTTGGTCACATCCTAAGAAACCATCTCCTGCGTTCTTGTTTAAAGACTGGCTTTGCTGACATCTGGCTCCTTATCCTGCTTGCTGTTCCTCTACTTGGATCCCTGACTTCTGGCCTGGCTGATTACCCGATCTGGTTACTGAACTCTGGCTTGGCTGACTACCCAATCCAGTTACTGGACTCTGGCTATGCTTTGACTACGCTTACTCTATTTACCTTTTTATTTTTATTAATAAACAAGTGTGATTTTACTGTACTTCTGTCTCGGTCTGGTTCATGGTTTCTGACAGTAGGCGAAGGCCATGAATTCAGAAGATACAGTCAATCCACTTGTTGGTAATATTTTTTCCAGATTGGATGAGCAAGCTCACCGCTTGGATCAGTTTGCCATGGCGTTACAAACGCTCCTGAGTCGCACAGCTCACCTGGAATCCCCCACTGTGGCTGCTCTGGGACAACCTGAGTTGCAGGCCGTCCCTGCTGCTGCGCCAGTCTCTGTGCAGGCACCCGCCTTGAGTATTACCTCTATAAGAGGTATGTCTGGTTCCGCCCCGCTTCCCCAGCGATTTGGGGGTGATCCAATTCAATGCAGAGGGTTTCTCAACCAAGTTGAGATATACTTTGAGATGCTGCCCGAGGCGTTTCCCATGGACAGAAGCAAAGTAGGGTTTGTGATATCTTTGCTTTTTGAGAGAGCCTTGGCCTGAGCTAACCCTCTATGGGAGACGCAAAAACCTGTTGTCTTGAGTTACCCTGAGTTTGTGGCTTCCTTTAAAAGGGTATTTGATGTTCCCGCACGCTACGTTTCTGCTGCCAAGTGCCTCATGTCCATCAAACAGAGTACGAGAACTGTTGCCGACTACGTCATTGAGTTCCGTACTCTGGCAGCAGAGGTTGCTTGGAAGAATAAGGCCCTCGTGGCTGCTTTTTCTCATGGTCTCTCGGATTCCATCAAGGATGAGATAGCAGCCCGAGATATACCCACTGAGCTGGAGAACTTGATCTCGTTTGCCATCCTCATTGACTCCAGACTCAGAGAAAGACTTTCTTTTAAGGAGCGCTTGCGGAAGCCTCCTGTACATTTGCCTCTGAGCTTTGCAGTCCCACCCGTGCCTCCCTCACCTCCCATGCCTCCTGGTACCGAGTTGGTCAGTGAAGATGAACCCATGCACTTGGGCTTCACGCGTCTCTCTGCGGATGAGAGAGCCTTTAGGAGGAGGGAGAGATTGTGCCTTTATTGTGGCCAGGCAGGTCACTTTTTGAAGTCTTGTCCTACCCGTCCAGGGAACGCCCGAACCTTGAGGTCCTGTCATGGACAGACCTTTGGTAGTGTTGTTTCGTCCCCAGTTATCCAGAAGGATAAGCCCCTGGTTTCGGTCACCCTTTCTTGGACTAAGTCGTCTATCGAGATACAGGCTCTAATCGACTCTGGGGCTGTAGGCCTGTTCATTGATGCTGCCTTTGTATCAAAGCACTCGATTCCTCTGCAGCTGCGTGACACTCCACTTGCCATTGAGGCTCTTGATGGGAGACCTCTACAGCCTGCCCATGTGACTCATGAGACAGTTCTGTTGTCCATGGCTGTAAGGGCTCTGCACCAAAAGATAATCCAATTCCAAGTGATTTCCTCTCCTATGTTTCCGCTGGTTATTGGTTATCCTTGGTTACAGAGGCACAACCCCTCTTTTGATTGGATCCGTGCTGAGGTTCTCTCCTGGTCACCACAATGCAGTGAAACATGCTTCCAGAAGGTAGCCAAGGTCCTGTGTACCTCTTCACTCTCCTCCCTGCCAGAGGAGTACCATGATTTTAGCTATGTCTTTGACAAAGGTCAAGCCGGTAGTTTGCCTCCACATCGGCCGTATGATTGCGCAATTGACGTTCAACCTGGTGCCACTCCCCCTTGTGGCCGGATTTACCCTTTGTCGGTCTTGGAGGATAAAGCCATGGAGGAGTATGTTGCAGACGCACTTTCTTGGGGTTTCATCCGCAAATCCTTGTCTCCTGCTGATTTTGCTTTCTTCTTTGTGAAGAAGAAGAACAGTGAACTGAGACCTTGTATTGATTATAGGAGTCTCAATCGTTTCACGATTAAGAATGCCTACCTGATCCCATTGATTACAGAGTTATTTGACCGCCTCAAGGGAGCAACGGTTTTCACTAAGCTTGAGAGGGGCTTCCAATCTCGTGAGGATTAGGGAGGGTGACGAGTGGAAAACTGCGTTTAATACCAGAACATTACCAAACATTATCAAGATTTATATCTTGGGTCAAGATACTTTACAATAATCCTTCGGCATCCGTGAAGGTGAACAGGGTTTTCTCCAGACCCTTTCGGATGGAAAACGGCACTAGGCAGGGGTGCCATTTGTCCCCCCTTCTATTTGTCTTGTCCCTAGAGTCTTTATTGGCCACCATTCGTAACAACTTAGACTGTAGTGGGGTGAAGATAGGAGCAGAGGAACATAAGCTTGCGGCCTTCGCCGACGACAGGGCTTTTTTTCCCAAACAATAGGTGCTGGAACTCAACCACGACCCCCCAAAACCCCTCCACCCACACACACCCTCCAAATCACATCAAATAGTGGGTGTGGTCAGTCAAATTTCACAAACAGTAGGAGGGTCTTAAAGGGGCATTAAATACCAGGATTGCATTACATACAGAGTGCAGATCTGTCACTTGCAAACACAGAAACCGGACTTCTGTGTTTACAAGTGATTGGTCTGAGCCAGAGGTGGTGGAACTGAGTTCCACCAAGTTCCCCCTGAAAAAAAGCCCTGGCTGACGATGTTATGTTCTTTATTTCGAACTCCAGGATTACCATACCGAACGTGTTACAGATTTTAAAAAGATATGGGGAGATCTCAAACTTTAAAATTAATCTGAAGAAGTCCAAGATCCTAAACATTAATGTGAGCAAACAAGAGGAGGCGAGTCTGTCAGAGGTGTTTCCCTTTCCCTGGAGAAAGGAAATTAAGTATTTGGGGATTAAACTATCCAACTCATTAAAAAAATTGTATGCAAATAACTACATTCTGCTGCTGGACGAGATTAGGCAGGAAGTTAGAAGTCTATCATCGAGGCCCCTTTCATGGTTTGGCCGCGTGAATGCGGTTAAAATGATGCTAACACCTAAAATATTGTATAAATTTCAGATGCTGCCAATTCCACTTCCCCAATCTTATTTAAGAGTTTTACGAGGATTGATAGCAAGATTTATCTGGGGTGGCAAAAAGCCACAAATATCCAACGCAGTTTTGAGCAGGGGAAAAAAAAAGGTGAACTAGCTTTGCCAGACTTTAATAAGTACTATTTAGCAGTAATATTATCACGAGTTATGGAGTGGTCAAAAAGGGTTCGGAGAAGAGATGGGTCAACATAGAACACTATTTGAGCAACACTGATCTAGGTCACATTATTTGGAACCCCCCAAAATACAGAGCACTGGGCACTAATTGACGCAGGACACTCTCAAATATTGGGATCAGATTCACACACAGAATAAATGGACACATAACTCACCTTTGATTTATATGAAAGATAATACATTTTTTGAACCTGGGATGAGGGAGGTGGGGGGGAATTGGATAAAAGAGAATTATATTCAACTAAAAAATTTCATTAGCCAGGGGGAAATACGCACGTACGCCGATCTGAAGGCTGAATCTGAGTTTTGGGTGATTGATGGGTGGAGGTATGCCCAGCTTTCGCACTTCATAGAGAGGTTACCGAAACCACTCAGGGGTGAGGAGGAATATAGACCACTCGAGCAGCTCTGTGTGAGGGAGCAATCGGGTGGCTCTATTGCTCAAATCTACAGGATTCTGGGGGCGAGGGGGGAGCTGGGGGGGCCTCCATACATCAAGAGCTGGGAAAGGGAGTTAGGGTCACAATGTAGTAAACTCACATTAGAGAAGATTTTGAGGATGGTACATTATTCAGCACTAGATATTAGAAGGACTAAAATAAATTTTAAATACCAAGATGGTATGCCACCCCAGACAAATTAAGTAAGTTTGACCGTACTAAATCAGAGACATGCTGGAGAGGGTGTGCTTGCTTGGGAACAATGGCCCACATTTTATGGGAGTGCCCAATTATTAAAACATTTTGGAAAAAAATCATAACATTGATTAAGGTAATTACAGACAAAGTCATTCGGGAAGATCCATGGGTATGTTTATTTCACGGTACGGAGGAGCCGGTGAAGCAATACCAATCTTCTATTGTCCCTATATTGTTGGATTCTGCCAAGAAGCAGATCGCAATGAAGTGGTTAGATACGTCAAGCCCAAACACCTGAGATTGGCTTTATTGTATAAATGAAATCTACACCATGGAGTGTATGGACAGTAGGGGATTGGTACCTGATGATGGGGATGAACAGGTGGATAAATGGGCAGTTTGGCAAAAATTTTAAAATACTTGGAGATACCTAGAGGAGATTTTAAATGTAGTTTGAAGAATTGGGAATCCGGGAGTGCCCGTTAGGAGTGACTGCGAAGGCTAATCTCTCTGTAGCCACATGCAGGAGGGGGGGGAGGGGGCTGGGCGGATAGGGGGGGTGGGATCCAGGGAGGATTGTATTATTATGATGTAATTTTGTAAAAGTGGATGTATATTTGTAGGGTTGGGGTTTTGTATTGATAAAATATTAAATAAAGAATGAAAAAAAAAGAACATGCCATTATGAGTATCTTGTAATGCCTTTTGGCCTTTGTAATGCCCCGGCAGTTTTCCAGGAATTTATTAACGATGTCCTCCGAGATTTGTTGCAGTTATGTGTGGTGGTTTATCTGATATCCTCATATTTTCCAAGTCCCTGGAGAGCCA
This sequence comes from Aquarana catesbeiana, assembly GCF_042186555.1. Lineage (NCBI taxonomy): Eukaryota > Metazoa > Chordata > Amphibia > Anura > Ranidae > Aquarana > Aquarana catesbeiana. Next base: position 323,372,251 of record NC_133327.1, on the reverse strand, counting down.
CTACACAGATGTCTGTTGTGTGCTTCAGAAATCAAGAGAGAACAATCTCTACTGTAAACTGGAGAAGTGTGAGTTCCATCGGGAACAGGTTAAATTCCTGGGCTATGTCATTTCCACTGCTGGTTTTTCGATGGACCCAGTGAAACTTTCGGCAGTCCTACAGTGGCCTCGACCCATGAGGTTACGTCCTCTGCAGCGTTTCCTGGGTTTTGCCAACTATTATTGGAAGTTTATTCGTAACTTCTCGTCTCTGGTCAAGCCCCTGACTGATATGACCAGAAAGAATGGTAACCCACAGAGTTGGTCCCCGGAGTCCATTAAGGCCTTTGAAAGTCTCAAGGCTGCCTTTGTTTCTGCTCCTGTGTTGGCACATCCTGATCCTATGTAACCTTTTATCCTTGAGGCTTATGCTTCTGAGATTGGTGCTTTCCCAACGTCCTACCTCTGAGAGTGCTATGCATCCTTGTGGCTACTTTTCCAAGAGATTGTCACCTGCCAAGTGCAATTACAAGATTGGTGACAGAGAGCTGTTGGCAATCATTTTAGCCCTGAAAGAATGGAGACATCTCCTCGAAGGTACCACTGTGCCGGTTCTCATTCTTACTGAGTAGGGATGAGCCGAACACCCCCCCCGGGTCAGTTCGCACCAGAACCTGTGAACAGACGGAAAATTTGCGCAAACGTTAGAACCCCATTGACATCTATGAGACTTGAACGTTCGAAATCAAAAGTGCTCATTTTAAAGGCTAATTTTCATGGTATTGTCTGAAAAAGGGTTTGGGGACCCAGGTCCTGCCCCAGGGGACATGTATCAATGCAAAAAAACTTTTAAAAACGGATGTTTTTTCGGGAGCAGTGATTTTAATGATGCTTAAAGTAAAAAAAAAAAAAAAGTGAAATATTCCTTTAAATATCGTACCTGGGGGGGTGTCTATAGTATGCCTGTAAAGTGGCGTGTGTTTCCCGTTCTTAGAACAGTCCCTGCACAAAATGACATTTTTAAAGGAATAAAAGTCATTTAAAACTGCTTGTGGCTTTAATGTAATGTCGGGTCCTGGCAATATGGATAAAAATCAGTGAGACAAATGGCATGGGTACCCTCCAGTCCATTACCAGGCCCTTTGGGTCCTGTATGGATATTAAGGGGAACACTGCACCCAAATTAAAAAAAGCAAAAGGCGTGGGGCCCCAAGGCCCTATATACTCTGAACAGCAGTATACAGGCGGTGCGAACAAGACAGGGACTGTAGGTTTGTAGTTAAGTAGAATCTGTTTGTAATTTTGAACTGGTACATTTTTAAAGTGTAGCTCCAGCCAAAAAATCTGTATTTAAGCTTTTTGGAAAACATAGGGAAGGGTTATCACCCCTGTGACATTTGTTTTGCTGTCTGTGCTCCTCTTCAGAAGATTTCACCTCACTTTTTGTCCCAATGTCAAATGTTTTTTGAAAATTTGGGTTTTTTAGTGAAACAAGGATTGGTGATAAAGCATCAGTGGAAAGGAGAAAAGTTTTTCCCATATTAACTCTTACAGGAGAGAATTTCCCTTCCTTGTCAAAAGAAGTTTATTGAGTATACAATGTTATAAAGATACATAAAGTAAGTTTACAAGGATCTATAAAGTAAGCTCATTGTTTTACAGCAGGATTTATATAGGTAAATATCATGAAATTTCAAATATTAAACATTGGGTTCACGTAAACCTAAATTAAAGATATATATCATTTCCTTAGTTACTTTTGTAGGTATTTAAATGATTTATACCTACTATACATATTGTTTACAAGTAGAGTGTATATAGGTCAAATAAATTCTGATAATGAGCTTTAATCGTAAGGTGGAGAAAAAGAAAGAGAAAGAAGAAAAAGGTTTGAAAGTTAGAGGTATGGTCCACAAGGTTGTCCCGCTCGTCAGTTTATTATTCTTTTTAGTTCTCTTTGAAGCCTTAGAATGGGTGTCTCTGTAAGTCATTTAATCTGTTACCATGGCAACAGGACAGAGTCATTGAAGTTTGACAGGAACTGTTGTTTTATCCAAGGATGCCAAAGTTTTTCAAATTTTGGAATTTGATTTTGATCGATGGCTACCATCTTAGCATGGGACATTGTATTATTCATTCTGTGAATTGTTTCTGCTAGTACCAATGTAGGAGATTTCCATGCCTTGGCCACTGTTTGTTTTGCAGCCGTTATTAGTTGGATCATAAGTTTGAATTGAGAGAGTGTTAACCATTCCGGTTTTAGATTAAGTAAAGTTAAATATGGATCTGGTTGTATTTTTTTTTAAATATTTTAGATGCAATCACGAAGACTTCCTTCCAGAAGGTTTGGATTACTGGGCACGTCCACCATATGTGTAAATATGTGCCTATTTCTGGGCATCCTCGAAAACAAAGAGCTGAGGTATTAGGTGAATATTTTGCCACTCTAGCGGGTACAAGGTACCAGCGAGTTAGGACTTTATAATTTGTCTCCAGTGCTAAGATGTTGGGTGAAGATGACTTAGATGTGAGCCATATGTTAGACCAGTCCGTGTCTTCTAAAGTTCGTCCCAGGTCCTCCTCCCACCTCTGAACGTAAGAGGGTCTATTATGATTTGCTACTCCATATAATTGATTATAAAGTGATGAAATTGTACCTTTAGCAAATGGATCTTTTGTACAGATTGATTCAAAAATGGATAATTGGGATAATGGTGTATCCCCCTTTAGGAATGGTGTATAGACATTTTTGATTTGGAGATATCTAAATATCTCAGAGTTTGGTAGATCATATTTTTCTCTAAGCGATGGGAATGAAAGGAATGATTTAGATGCTATGAAGTCATTTAGTGTCTGAATGCCTGATGTTGTCCAAGCTTTAAAAGAATTTGGGTAGATCCATGCCGGATAAAAGGCCGGATTTCTGATAAAAGAAAGGAGAGGATTGTGTGGAGATTGTAACTGATATTTGGTTTTTAGTTTATCCCAGAGAGATAAGAAGTGTTTAGTTATGGGATTATGAATTTTAAAGCGGTCTTTAGGATCAAGCCATAATAAATTTGATATTAATAGAGGGTTATTTTCTGAAGCCTCTATAAATAGCCATAATGGGATTTCCTGTTTTGCATGGTATTTGGACAGACTGGCCAAATGTGCTGCTCTGTAGTAGTTAGTAAAATTAGGGTATCCCAGGCCTCCTTTATTTTTGGGAAGATGTAGTGTGTGTATAGATATACGTGATTTAGAAGAGCCCCATATAAACGAAGTTGCTCTTTTTTGTACTATTCTCAAAAAATAGGAAGGAATTGGAATAGGGAGGACTCTGAATAGATAAAGCAATTTGGGTAGAATAGTCATTTTGATTGCATTAATCTTCCCTATCCAGGATAAAGGAAGTTGCGACCATTGTTTTATTAGATTTGTGATCTGTCTTAATACAGGAGAATAACTGGTTGAGAATAAGTCAGAATGAGATGCTGTTAAATGAATTCCAAGATATGGGATTGATTTTTCTGCCCATGTGAATGGGAGTGCAGCCCTAGCCGGGATCAATTCCATGTTTGTGAGTGAAATATTAAGCACTAGGCATTTCTTAGGATTAATCATAAGGCCGGATAGGGCTGCAAATCCATCAAGAGCTGGTATTAAGTTAGGACCAGAGACCTGTGGTGATTTTTTTTTTTTTTTTTTTTTTACCACATCAGCAAACTTTTAGAGAGTTTTTAAGTCAGCTGCGTCATTTACGCTGCGCCCCCTCTCTTTTTCGCATCATTGTGGCTTAAAAAGCGATATACTAATTTTTATACAAAACTTTTAAGGTACATTTTCTCTTTCCCTTACATCCACTAAAAATACCAATATTTACTTATCTATATTTTTCTCCCCTCGTCCCCCCTCCCCAAACAAAAAAAAAAAAAAAAAAAAAAAACAACAAAAAAAAAAAGGGGGGGGGGGAGCACAAAATTTATATCTGTCCTCCCTCCCCTCTTCCCTCTCTCTCTCCCCCTCAATCATCCATAATTGTCACGTATCTTTCTGTATTCCTATACTCATGCCATCTTGCCCACATCTTAATATATTTATCTCGTCGCCCTTCCGTCGAGTGTCTTGCTTCTTCCATTCCTCTAACCCATTCTACTCTTGTTATCCAATCCTTCATCCTTGGGATTTCTATATCCTTCCAATGACACGGGATCAGTGCTTTGGCTGCGTTTAAGAGGAATGGGATTACTGACTTTGTGTATTGGGGGATCTCTCTTTCCGTGTCGTGAAACATGCACGCCCAGGGGTTATTATTGACCTGCTCCCCCGTTATCTGTTGTATTTCATCTAAGACTTCTCCCCAATATTTCTGGATTTTAGGGCATTCCCACCATAAGTGGGCAAGAGTACCAACTTTTCCACATCCCTTCTAGCAGGTTTGAGGGGTCTCCTTATCGTATTTGTGTATCCTTTGGGGCGTCCTATGCCATCTTGCTATCATTTTATAGGCCATTTCATATGTCCGAGAGTCTTTTGCCGTTAAGTACACCATCTTTAGGATCTTGTTTCTGTGATCTACACCTTCTAGCCCCCCCATTTCCTTTTCCCACTTCTCCAGGAAGGTGGGATATCCTTTACTCGCTTCCCCTCTTATGATGTTGTATAGTTTTGAAATACTTCCTTTCACGCACATTGGGGAGCTTAATAATTTTTCTATGGGCCTTAGCTGGTCTTTTCCTCTCAGTGGTTGTGGTAGTGAGCGTGTAAAGTGCTGTATCTGGGCGTACCTCCATTTGTCTAGTGGTTTGTTCCCCCAAGCCTGTGTGATTTCAGTGTAGGTGTATAGTTTATTTCCTCTCATTACATCTTTAAGTTGTATTGTATCTTTTTTTGCCCATCTCGTGAAATATAAATGTTCCTCCTTCCCCGGTAAAAAATAATCCGTGTTTAATATTGATAATAAGGGTGAATTAAATTCCCAGTGGCTACTCTTACCTACCCTATCCCATATTCTAAAAGTGTTTCTAGTCAAAAAATTGGTTCTATCACCCAAATCTCTATGTTGTGGTGGGTTCCATATTAATTTTTCTATATCCGCCCCACTCAGTGTTACTTCAATGTTCACCCAACTTTTCTCCTGTTTATTGTGTAACCAGTCAATTATCCTAGCCATCACCACCGACTGGTAGTATTTTTTTAAATCCGGTGCACCTAACCCTCCCATTTCTTTATCCCTCGTTAAAGTGTCATATGCTATCCTAGGGTGCCTACGTGCCCATATAAATCTCACTATTAAGGATTGTAGTTTGACAAAAAAATTAGGGGGGATTTCTATTGGGACCATTTGGAAGGTATATAATAACATAGGTAACATAAACATTTTAATCGAATTTATCCTGCCGATCCATGACAGGGCTTTGTATCTCATCCTGCCTAATAGGTCTTTAGCTTTGTTAAGTAGGGGTATATAGTTAGCGACAAATAGATCCCTCGGTGAAGGTGGTATTTTTATACCTAGATATGCCAGTTCCCTCTCACACCATGCAAATGGGAGCCCAATTTGCAGTGCTCTCTGCTCTCGCTTTGGGATTGTTATATTTAGGAGCTCTGACTTATTCATGTTTATTTTGAAGTTTGTCAGGCCTCCATACCGCTCAAATTCCTTTAGCACCATGGGGATTGTTGTTCTAGGGCAAGTAATAAAGCATAACAGGTCATCAGCAAATGCTGCTATCTTGTATTCCTTCGATCCAACCTTAATTCCCTGAATGTCCCCATTCCCACGAAAAGCCGCTAAGAGTGGCTCTAGGGATAAAACAAACAGAATTGGGGAGAGGGGGCAACCCTGTCTTGTCCCATTAAACAATTCAAGGGGACAAGACAGGGTTCCGTTTACTCTAATCCTTGCCTTGGGATGTCTATATAATGAGAGTATCCATTTCATCATCCTCTCTCCTAGTCCTAGGTGTTTCAAGGTTTCCGTCATAAATCCCCAATCCACTCTATCGAATGCCTTTTCGGCATCGATAGATAGCAGGGCTGCTGGGGTATTACTCCTGATTACTTCCTGCATGAGGAGAAGTGTTTTTAAGGAATTGTCTCTCCCCTCCCTGCCCGGGACAAATCCTACCTGGTCATTGTGTATCCATTGTTTTAAACCCATTTTCATCCTGTCTGCGAGTATTCTAGAAAAAATTTTTGTATCTACATTTAAGAGTGAAATTGGTCTGTAGCTTCAAGGGGAGGATGGGTCCTTTCCTTCTTTCAGGATTAGGGTGATGTGCGCTAATAGAGATTCTTCTCGGGACTCTTCATTCTCCCCGAGAGCATTCAAATATTCACATAGTTTGGGTGCGAGTATTTCAGAAAATTTTTTATAATAAGCTACGGAGAATCCGTCGGGGCCCGGGCTCTTCCCCAGGGCAGTGTTTTTTATTGCCTTTTCTACCTCCTCTTGGGATATGGGAGCATCCAGACGTTCAACCATATCCTTCTCTGCCCTGGGGAGGTCTAGTCCCCGAAGGTACTCCCTTATTCTTTCCTTCCTCTTGTCCCTCCCCCTCTCTCTCTGGCCTACATCGTAGAGGGCGCTGTAGTAAGAGTGGAATATCTTAGCAATTTTTGGCGTAGAGAATTCTAGGTTCCCCTCTTCGTCTCTTATTTTAGGTATAAAAGTCCTATTCTTTTTTTCCCTGACCCTTCTGGCCATCCACTTTCCTGGTTTGTTCCCTTCTCTATATACGTCTCTATTTATCATGTCGAAAGCACACTTCCTTTCCTTCTCCAGCAACTCATTCAGGTCTCTTCTTTTCTTAATTAATTCACGCTTTTCGGGTAGCCCCCTAGGTCTTGTACTCTGTTCCGCTTCCTGAATCTCTCTATATAATCGTGTCAGGTTTTCCCCTCTCTCTTTTTTTTTTCTTGTTCCCATAGCAATCCAAATCCCTCTTATGTAGGTTTTATGTGCTTCCCAAAGAGTGGGTCTAGATATATCTTCTGTATCGTTGATCTTAAAGTAACTTTTTAATTCCTGTTCTATTTTCTCAACTACATCTGGGTACTGCATCAGGGAATCATTAAGTTTCCAGTTTATCCTAGACCGATCTGCACCGGCGATCTCCACTTGGATTTTCACCGGTGCATGATCGGATAGGGTAATAGCCTTTATTTCTGCTACCTTCAAGAAAGGGACCAGCTGATGTTCTATTAAAATATAGTCGAGTCTCGAGAATGATTTGTGTACCTGGGAAAAGAATGTGTAGTCTCGAGCTTTTAAGTGGCTTATCCTCCATGCATCTATCAATTGCATGCGATTTAACATTTTCTTAAGTATCCCTCCCTGTGTGCCCGATCATAACTCCCTCCTTGATGTATCCACCTCAGGGTCCATACACATGTTCATATCTCCTGCGACTATTAGCCTCCCTTTTTTAAAAGATTCTAATTTCACCAAGACTCTCTTTAGGAAGCTCTCCGGGTTTCTATTGGGAGCATAGATACTTGCCAATGTGATCCATGACTCAAACATCTTCCCTTTCACAAACAAAAACCTGCCCCTAGGATCGGCCAGTCGCTCCTCTTCTTCAAACCTTACTGTTCTATCGAACCCAATGGCCACTCCCCCTGAATGTACTGAGCTAGCGTCCCCATAGCGCCATTCTGGGAACCAATAAGATGCAAGTCCCCTACTTGAGTGTGTTACATAGGTCTCTTGTAGGAACACCACATTTGCACCTAAAAGGTGCAATTCTTGATTGATTTTATACCTTTTTTTTTCCGTATTCATTCCCCTTACATTGTAGGTAACAAGGTTTATTACTCCCATTTTATATTACTGGAAGGAGCGTCCGGCCAATCCCATGCGGCATAGCAGAGGAGAGAGAGAGGGAGAGAGAATCCAAAAAAAAAAAAAAGGGGGAAACCCACCCAGACAACCACCCACCCCCCTCCCCCCACCCCCACCTTCCACTCCCACCTCCCCCCACCCCCACCTTCCACTCCCACCTCCCCCCACCCCCACCTTCCACTCCCACCTCCCCCCACCCTCCCTCTGGAACAGGTCGCCTATTCTGGCGGGGCAGATTCCTCTGTTCAAAACATGGGTCAGGTGGTCATCCTCAATCGGATGCCATCCCGCATCCATCTTCCCCATAGGGCTCATGTCGCGAGGGTTCCCCGTGTCACCCCAGCACCCTCCCCCCTCCCCCCCGCACCGCTCATCTCGGCATTGCCCTTCTCCCCTTAGCTATGCCTCTTGGATACTAACTTGCGTTAACCATCATGCCCCTACCCTCCCTCCGCCATGCTTTATCTTGCGCTGGGGTTACAGTCTCCCCCATACCCCAGCCCGGGATATTTGGAGGGGCAATATCTAGCTTGCAGCAAAAGTCCTCGAGGTCTTCTGGGAATCTGAGCACTGCCGTTCGTCCATTCTTTTTTCCGATTAAACAAGCCGGGAACCCCCATTGGTATGGTATTTCTGTCGTTTTCAGCATGCTTGTCAGTGGTTTTAGTAGCCTCCTTCTTGTGAGGGTCTCTGCAGAAAGGTCAGGATAAACCTGTATCTCTGCCCCTTCAAAGCTTAAGCCTGGTTGATGTCGCAGCTTTCCCAGGATTTTGACTTTTTCCTCCTCATAGTGAAACTTCACTATCACATCTCTTGGGTTCTCCGATGTATTTCTGGGGTATCGTGCAACCCTATGGGCTCTGTCAATTTTCAAGGGGGCCGTCACTTCTTTATCTAGCAATGAGTTTAGCAATTTTTGTAATACCGGCACCAGCTCTTCCTTCCCGGCTTTCTCTGGGAGGCCCTTGAATCGCAGATTTTTGCGTCGGCTGCGATTCTCCTGATCTTCTAATTTATAGAGGAGGCTTCTATTCGCTCTTTGCAGGTCCCTTATTTGCGTGTTCATACCTTCCAGCCTCCGCTCATGTTCTTCCAGTCTGTCTTCCATCTCTTCCACCCTTTTCAACACATGCCCAATATCTACCCTTACGGTCGCGATCTCTTTTTTGAGGGAGGTCTCCAGTTTCATTCGTAATTCAGTGAGCATTTCTCTGATCTGTGGGGCCTCTTCCTGTATGAGTTGGGGTGATGGTTTGTTCCCCCCGGTGAGATCCTCCTCTTCATATCTCCCATGAGGGCCTTCCTGTATCTCGAAGCCGTGAATCTGTTGGCTTCCACTGATCCTTGCTCTTGCGCTTTTACTTCTATTCTCTTCTGTTGCCCCTTTCTGTTTGTTTATCCCTGGGCGTGAGGGTACTCCCAATCTGGGGCTCCCCTGGGGTTCTTCCAACATGCTGGCCTCGGTTGACATATATCGCTGAATCCCGCCTGGGCTGGGAGCGGTTATAGCGGTTATAGTTCCTTTGCTGCCCTTATTTGCCTTCCCCCTCATCTCCCCGGGCCTCAGAATACTCCGCCCTGCCCCAAAGAATTAGTGCGAGCCCAGATGTAGTTAGCTGTACCCAAGTTACTCCTTTGCGGGACCCGGAGCCAACTCCCTCGGTTCCCTCTCCTGGCCCTCAAATATAAGTGGGCCAAACAGCCACACCCGCTCACACCTTCGCTCCTATGCTGGGTCCACAAAAAGTCCCCTCGATCCACTTGGATCTATGGGGGGGTCCTCCGTAGAGGCTATACTTCGCCACCGACCCTATACGTCAGATCTGAGCGGGTGTGTTTACCTCCCAGTAGTATCACAGGGTGGCTATCTAATCCTTTCTAGGCTCTGTCTAACGGGGAGACGAGTGAATTTAACCGCCAGCCCCCCAATTTAGGGTAGGATATATGTTTCTTTTTGAGTTAATCTTACTCCTGCCTCTCTACCCTTCTGTCCCTATGTCGGGTGTTCACTTATATAGTCCAGGTAGCCCCGAGTGGCCGGTATCTCTACCAGATACTTTGTCCTCTTAGCCTTTGGCTATCAAAAAAAAAAGGGGGTCAAGAAGGTGGTCCCCGCGTTTAGAAATAGAAAAGAGGGGCTAAGGCAGTCAGGCCTTCTATTTTAGATCATCTGCCTTCTACTATATGCATCCTAGAGGGTTAACACAGTTAGCGCTGTTATAAAGAGTGTCACTTAAAGTTAAGATCCTTATTTCTTTCGCTCAGACTACTCCTCTAGGTATGGAGCCAACTCAGTTCTTTTTGAGATTTATAATGTCACAAAAATGGATGAGTGTAAGGACGCACAGGTGTTCACATTAGACAGGTAGGAAAAACAGGTAGTGTGCAAATCGGGTAGTAGGTAATCAGTTCATCTGTCCCGGATACCTGTATGTAAATAAATACATCCCAAACACCTCTCTACTACTTGCTGCTGTTCTGGGGATATTTCCCTCAACCCTTACTGTAAGTCCTAGATCCAGGTAGTTCAAACAGTGACAAGAAGGGTTAATTTCCGTAGAATATCAATGCAGGGTAACGCAGAGTATGCAGAGTAAATGCAGAGTAACGTTTGATTTCTTATCCGGAAAATATAAATGCAGAGTAGCGCAGAGTAATGCAGAGTAAATGCAGAGTAACGTTTGATTTCTTACCCTGTTTTCCAGCTGCTTCTCTAGAGACTTCACAGGGGGGGGCCGGGGAGACACACAAGGGGATATCAGCTTACACGGGGCCTCTCCTCGGCTCTCGCTTCACTCTGCTCCTATTCCCGTGTGTCTCCCTACAGGCTACCCCCCTCCAGCTGCGGCGTTACCTTATTGCTTGTTTAGCAGCTCCAACACCCAGGGTCCTCTCCCCCCTCCGTTGCTTCAGAGCTCCCGCTCCAGATATCCGCGTTGGTTGCGGTGTTGAGGGCTTATCCCAGCAGTAGCGGCGGCAGCGGTAGTGGTTAGCAGCTGTCTCTCTCTTCTCCCACTCCGCTCCGTACCGGCATCATCTCTCTGCGCCGGCGTCTTTGTGGCTTCCCAGCTTCCTCCTCACTGTTTGAGCGGATATGCGGGGAGGGCGGTGGCGCCAGGCTTCCTACGGAGCGCTCCTACGTAGCGACACCGCCATCAACTTCCTTATTCTAGTCCTTTCTAGTCCCATGTTTGCTGTGTCCCCCACATGGCTCCAGAGACCTGTGGTGATGATAGAAAAAGTAATATATCGTCTGCAAATATACATAATTTGTGTGTAATACCTCCTACTTCAATGCCAGTTATCGTTTGGTTTGTTCTGATGTATTGGGCCATGGGTTTGAGTATAAGGGCAAATAATAAGGGAGATAATGGGCAACCCTGTCGGGTACCTCTTTCGATATTAAAGGCTTCAGATTTGTATCCAGCATATTTTATATAGGCTTTGGGTTTATTATATAATGCTTTGATCCATGTTAAAAAGTGGGGTCCAAAACCCCATTTTTGTAATGAATATTGCATATATTGCCAGGATACTGTGTCAAATGCCCTCTTAATATCGAGAGATAGAAAACTTAAAGGGATTTTCCGTTTTTTAGCAATATGTGCCAATAACACTGCCCTGCGTATATTATCGCCTGCCTGTCTATTTGGCATGAAGCCTACTTGATCTCTATGTATTAATTTTCCTATAATGCTATTGAGGCGTTTTGCTATTATTTTTGCTAATAATTTAATATCGAGGTTTAACAGAGAGATAGGCCGATAATTCACACAGGAAGTATCATCAGAAAGGGGTTTTGGGATCATACAAACAATTGCCATTAGTGTTTCTTGCCGAAAAGAATGTCCATCTAGAAGTTTGTTAAAAGTTTCAGTGAGAATGGGAGAGAGTATTTCTGAGAATGTTTTATAGTATAAAGCCGAGTAGCTGTCTGGGCCTGGTCTTTTGTTAAGTTTTAGGTCTTTTATGGCGTTAGCAACTTCATCTATAGTTATAGGCTCATCCAAACTGCTTTTTTGATTCTGAGATAACTCAGGTAAGGTTATTTTTGAGAAGAAGGATTCAGCCTCTGTAGGATTAAATTCATTGTTTGTCTTGTATAAAGTTGCGAGATGTGAGTGAAATTTATGGACTATTTTAACTGGATTACAAGTGTAAACATTTTTTGATAATTTCAAATGTATTGGTTTGAAAGATTTGTTAGTTGAATTTAATGCCCGAGCCAAATATGTACCTGGTTTGTTTGTATTCATGTAGAAATTGTGTTTGGAGCGTTTGAGGGTTTTATCAACTGACTCAGTGAGAAATAGATCGTATTCCAATCTAGATTTTTCCAGATGAGATTTTGTACTCTGAGATGGATTATCTTGAAATGATATGTAGGCTGCATTAAAATTGAGTTCTAGTTTTTTTGCTAGATTTTTGCGTTCCCGTTTAAATAGTGCCATTTGTCTTTGTATTGTACCACGCAAGACAGGCTTATGAGCTTCCCACAGTGTTATTGGGGAGATGTCTGTTGTATTATTAATTGATATGTATTCCTTTAAAGCTTGTTCAATGGCCATCTGATGTAGTGGGTGTTTGAGCATTATGTCCGGTAAGTACCACGTTGGGTCATGCGCTTTTGGTATGGCTGAGGCTATAGTAGTGTATACTGCATTATGGTCAGACCACGGAATCAGAATTATATCTGATGCAATAATTTCTGGTATCATTCCTATTGTTAGAAAAACATGATCTATTCTGGTGAAGGTTTGATGAGGGTGCGAGAAATAAGTGAATTTCTTTTTCATTGGGTTACTTTCTCTCCACGAATCTACCAGATTGTATTTGGAAAGAAGTTGAGAAAAAGGTAATCTAGAGGTTATTTTGGATGGTGTAAAAGGTGATTTATCTAGAAATGGGAGGAGGACCTGGTTCGAATCCCCACACATTATCACTGTTCCTATTTTGTGTGTATTAATCACTTGTAATATATGTGAGAGGAATGGTGTAGGTTGTTTGTTAGGAGCGTAGTAGGAAATCACCGTGATTGCTGTATCCATTATATAACCCATGAGTATCAGGTATCTACCTTCTGGGTCTTTAATTTCTGATGATAAGGTGAATGGTGTAGATCGGTGAAATGCAATTAGAGTTCCCCTTTGCTTGGTACAGGCAGAAGCCGTGTAAATTTGTTGATAAAAAGGAGAAATATATTTTGGAGTAGAATCTTTGGTGAAGTGTGTTTCTTGGAGGCATACTACGTGAGCCTTCTTGTTATGGAAAGTACGGAAGGCTTTGGTCCTTTTTTGAGGGACATTTATTCCCTGAACATTCAGGGAAAGTATATTCAGTGGTGCCATGGCAACAGATCAAATAGTTTTGACTTACTGTTTGTTATGCAGAGCGGACTGCGCAGATCAACCTGTGTGGACTGAAGAGATGAATAGATAGAAAAGAAACCAGTGAATTCTGGAGTAAAGAGTAAACAAAAAACATATGAGATTAGATGATACATTGTATAAATTATTTTTTGCAAGTAATGACAATTTACCCGTGAAAGAGAATAAATATCTCTCTCAGGGGAATAAGTGCCTTCATCACACTCCCACATAATATGGTTGGGAGAATGAGGAGGGCTAATGGGGGTACACGGATTTTCCGCTTACAGGAGAGAAGTGCTATGTCAAAAGACATCAAAATGATGTTTCATTAATTGGAGTGCAGAATATAGTTTTTGTTGAAATTATTTATTCCAGGGTGGTTGTATATGGTTAGTCTTGCCCTAGGCTAAATAATTCAGTTAGAAAGGTACTGTTAATAACTTTGGTATTGATGAAGATAGTTTGAATTACTTTGGGATTTTAACCCTTTTAGAGTAAACAATTACATATTTTATTCATATGTAACTGTTTAGATATGTTAACTCATAAAATTGATGTTGTATTGCTTCAGATTAGAATAAACAAAAACATAATTCTGGGAACTAGTTAGGTAATAATATATTTGTTTTAAGAAAAGAAAGAAAAAGCTTCCATTACTTCTGGATTATTGAACATATTTGTCCTAAAAAGTAATAAATCTATTGGTATTACCTGATAATATATAACTGAACAAGAATTTCCTTATTTCACTTATATATTCTAAGGCTATATGAATCAGAAGTAATAAGAAATATAACTGGAATGTAACATGATCCCACACAGTGTGTGACTATCAGAATGCAGTTACATTCAGTTATAAATACAGGTTTTTTATAGAGAACCATCTCTTAGTATAATAAATGAAGAGATATCAGGAATTAGGATGTCAGTCCATTGAATCTTCTTGGTCCATGGATGATGTGGCATAACGGCCTCTTTTGTGAGAATGATGATTCCCATTTTGTTCTGAAATTTTCTGAGTGCTGCCTGAAGGTGAAGATGAGTTCCATTAGTTGGGGTTTCATGGATCGTCTTTTAGTAATAGTAAGTTGGGATAGGTCAGCAAAAATTTGATAATTGTGTCCTTGAAAATTAAGTTCCTTTTTTTCTCTTGCAGCAATTAGTATTTGTTCTTTCGTTCTGTAATAATGAAATTTTGTGATTATATCACGTGGGGGTCCATCTTTCTTTTTGGCTGTGAGGGCTCTGTGTACTCTGTCCAGTTCTAAACGTTCAATAGGGATATCTGGCTTTAGTTCTTGTAATAGAGCAGTAATAGTAGATTGCAGGTCTGTCACAGTTTCAGGTATTCCCCTTATGCGCAAGTTTGAACGTCTGGCTCTATTTTCGTAATCTTCGAGCTTAGTTTGAAGTATTAAATTCTCTTCTTTTAATTGTTCCAATTCTGTTATATTTTCTTGGGTTGTAATTTCAATTTCATCTATTTTTATTTCTAGGGCTGCGGTGCGGTTTCCCAGCTCTCTTATTTCTTTGGTTAGGCTTTTTGTTATTTGGTCTGAGGTTTGTTTTAAAGCCTTATGAAGCATCTTTTCAAATTGTAATAATATTACTGGGGATGCTGAGGAGGCTTGTGGAGAAGTTTGTGAGAGGATTTATTCTGTATCTGACTCAAATGGAGAGTCTTGCTGTGACATTTTCTGTCTGTGAGAGCGCCCTGATGCTGTATCTTGTGAGGTGACTGGAGCTGCTTTAGTTGCAGTGAGTGCCTGTGAGCTCTTTGTGAGGTGATTTTTATTTCTGCCACGGTTTCCTCCCAGTACCATATTTCCTGCCCAAACTTTCACAGTTTGTTCCCTGGAGCAAAAAGGTTCAAATGGATACCTTTTGAGCCTGCAGGCTCCGCTTTGTCCTTCTCTTCTCTCCTCAGCGGTGCGGAGCTCTAACAATGCATGTCTGCTCCGCTAGGCTCTGCCCATCTTCCCTCGAGAATTTCCCTTCCTATGGGGTAGATTTCATTTCACTTCCTGTTGTCTCCTTCCGTTTGCAAGTAGGAGTCGTTTGTAAGTTGGATGTTTGAAAGTAGGGGCCTGCCCTATCTACTCAGCAGAAATTTGGGCCTTAGGTGTTGTTGTGGCCTCAAAACTGTAAGCCCTCACAGGGCCCTGCTGTGAAATATTAGAACAAGAATTGTAATTACATGCCCCTGTTGAACAGGGCCAGAAAAATTGGGCCTTTGGTGATGGTGGTGGTGGTGCTGGTACCACAACACTAAGTCCTCGCAGTTACTCTTGGTGGGCACTGGGCTTAAAAATTGGGCCTTAGGCACTGGTGGCGGCGCCCAGAACCAAAAATGTTCTTACAAGCTATCAGCATGATCATTGAGGAGGAAGAGGATAATTACTCAGCATAACAGGATAGTCACTCAGCATCAGCATAGGCAGTCTTTGAAGGGATCTGACATTATTCGGTTACATCAGCATCAGGTGCTTGGTAGCTGGTGGGGATCCAAGACTGATTTATTTTTATGAAGGTCAGTCGATCGACCGAGTCGGTGGACAGGCGCACCCTGTGATCGGTTACAAAGCCTCCAGAAGCACTGAATGTGCGTTCCGAAAGAACGCTGGATGCAGGACAGGCCAGTAGCTTAATTGTATACTGTGCAAGCTCTGGCCAGTGATCCATCCTCAAGACCCAGTAACCCAGAGGATTTTCGGTGGGAAAGGTGTCCAAGTCAGATCTTTCCCCTAGGTATTCCTGCACCATGTAAAACAGACGCTGGCGATGGTTGCTGGAACCGATCATACCTTGGGGCTGCGGACTAAAAAATTGTCTGAACGCATCGGTCAAATGGCCACCTTCTCCACCGCTCCTTCTTTGACTGACCGAAGCCTCAGCAACACGTTGTCCAGAAACAGGAGCTTGTAACCTCCCAGTCTCTGGGAACACGTTGCACAGACCTTTCTGCAAGGCCTCCCGAAGATGTTTCATCCTCTGCTTCCTCTGCGACGGAAAGATAAGGTCCGCAACCTTACCATTGTAACGTGGATCAAGGAGGGTTGCCAGCCAGTATTGGTTCTTCTCCTTAATACCACGAATACGAGGATCCTTACGCAGGCTTTGCAGGATCAGGGAGGCCATGCAGCGTAGGTTTACTGAGGCATTCGGTCCGGAGTCCTCATGTCACAGATTAGACGGTTCTTGGGCAGGTTAAACTCCTTTTGGAGGTCTGCCAGCCGAGCACTGGCATTATATGACCGGCGGAAATGCACACAGACTTTCCTGGCCTGCCTCAGGACATCCTGTAAGCCTGGGTACCTGCCCAAGAACTGCTGCACCACCAAGTTAAGGATGTGAGCCAAACAGGGCACATGGGTCTGTTGTCCCTGTCGGAGGGCGGAGAGGAGGTTGGTGCCATTGTCGCAAACCACCATTCCTGCCTTAAGTTGGCGTGGCGTCAACCACCTCTGAATCTGCCCCTGCAGAGCTGACAGAACCTCTGCCCCAGTGTGGCTCCTGTCCCCCAAGCACACCAGCTCAAGCACCGCATGGCATCTTTTGGCCTGCCTACTTGCGTAGCCCCTTGAATGCCTACGGAGCACCGCTGGTTCCGAGGACAAAGCACAGGAAGAGGCCATGGAGGAAGAAGAAGAGGAGGGGGTGGAGGAGAGAGGTGTGTCACAAGCATTAGTAGTGGCATTTTGGAGGCGTGGTGGCGGAACAACCTCCAACACTACTGCACCTTGTCCTGCATCCTTCCCAGCTGCCAGCAGAGTGACCCAATGCGACGTGAAACTTAGGTAACGTCCCTGTCCATGTCTGCTGGACCATGAGTCAGCGGTAATATGCACCTTACCGCTGACCGCCCTGTCCAGCGAGGCCAAGACATTGCCTTCCACATGCCGGTAGAGAGCCGGAATCGCCTTCCGTGAGAAAAAGTGGCGTTTGGGTACCTGCCACTGCAGAACCGCACATTTCACAAACTCACAGAAGGGGGCAGAGTCTACCAACTGAAAAGGTAGCAGTTGAAGTGCTAGCAATTTTGCCAAGCTAGCATTCAACCGCTGGGCATGTGGATGGCTGGGAGCGAACTTCTTTCGGCGGTGCAGCAGCTGGGGCAGGGAAATTTGCCTGGTACAATCTGACGTTGGTGTACCGAAAGCAGATTGCCCACAAGTACTTGGCTGTGACACACCTAATTCTACACCTTCATTCCTCTCAGTGCAGGTCTCAGAGAGGACTGAAGGTATAGTGGGGTTGGAGATCTCAGCTGATGAGGAGCAGAGAGAGGTCCTCTTTGTTCTTTGGTGTGGGTCTTTTAGATACGCTTGCCAATGAACTGCATGGCAGGTCCACAAATGTCTGGTCAAGCATGTGGTGCCCAAGCGGGAGATGTTTTGGCCACGCGAGATACGCTTGAGACATATGTTGCAAATAGCAGCGGTGCGATCTGATTCACTCGTCTCAAAAAAGGCCCACACCAAAGAACTTTCAGAATAACGCGCAGACACAGCAGCGCCCTGCACATGCGGAGCTTTGCGGTGTGATGCAGTCAGTGTGCTGCCCTTAGGCTGGCCCCTGGAGGGTATCCTGCCTCGTTGGTGATGTGCCTCCTCCTCCTCCTCCTCTCTCCTATCAGGCACCCACATTGAGTCAGTGACCTCATCATCCCCTCCCTCCTCATCACTGGAACAAACCTGGCAGTATGCTGCAGCAGGGGGAGCATGACTGCCAGATTGCTGTCCTTCTTGGGCACCCCCTCTGTCCGTGCTCATGTTACTGCCTTCATCTAGCTCAGTATCATCATCAGAGCCTTCTAAACGCTGGGCATCCTCCTGGAGCATGTACCCAACACTGTGGTCAAACAGTTCGAGGGACTCTTCAGGAGGACATGGTGGGGCTAGGGAAGGAGTCACTGATGCCATTGAGCCGAGGGAAGAGGCCGCGTTGGCAGCTGCTTTTCCAGACAAAGTACCCTGAGCATTAGTGAGAGAGAATGAGGAGGATGAGGACGGCTTGGTCATCCACTCGACCAAGTCTTCCGCATGTTGCAGCTCAACATGGCCAGCTGCCGAAAAATAGGCCAAGCTTGTCCCACAGCCACGTGCTGATGAGGATGCACCGTCTCCACGACAAGCACTATTGCCTCTAGACACAGAGCCTGCTTGCCCTCTTTTAATGGCTTGTGACTGTCTGCCTCTCCTTGTTGGCCTTTCAGATATACTAATGGCCTGTAGCTGCACTAAGCTGGGATATATATATATATGTACTGATACTGCAGCTAGCAAAATCAACTGCCTGCCTGTAGTATGAGAACACCACCAACCTTCTACAGTAGCTTTAGCTGAACACTGTGCAGAGTTCGCACTACACTAACTTGTAGCTTATTTAGCTGCCTGCGGTAGTGATAGGATCAGGAAAACACCACCAACCTTCTACAGGTAGCTTTAGCTGATTAGCTGAACACTGTGCAAAGGTCACAAAAAACTAACTTGTAGCTTATTTAGCTGCCTGCGGTAGTGATAGGATCAGGAAAACACAGCCAACCTTCTACAGGTAGCTTTAGCTGAACACTGTGAGGAGGACGCACTACACTAACTTGTAGCTTATTTAGCTGCCTGCGGTAGTGATAGGATCAGGAAAACACCACCAACCTTCTACAGGTAGCTTTAGCTGAACACTGTGCAGAGCTCGCAAAAAACTAACTTGTAGCTTATTTAGCTGCCTGCGGTAGTGATAGGATCAGGAAAACACCACCAACCTTCTACAGGTAGCTTTAGCTGAACACTGAGCAGAGGTCGCAAAAAAATAACGTGTAGCTTATTTAGCTGCCTGCGGTAGTGATAGGATCAGGAAAACACCACCAACCTTCTACAGGTAGCTTTAGCTGAACACTGTGCAGAGGTCGCAAAAAACTAACTTGTGGCTTATTTAGCTGCCTGTGGTAGTGATAGGATCAGGAAAACACCACCAACCTTCTACAGGTAGCTTTAGCTGAACACTGTGCAGAGGTCGCAAAAAACTAACTTGTAGCTTTTTTAGCTGCCTGCGGTAGTGATAGGATCAGGAGAACACCACCAACCTTCTACAGGTCGGACTGGACGGACTTTATGTCCAAAGTACATGATGAATTTGAAAAGAAAGAATCCCTTGATTTTGAACTGTCTACAACTTTTTCCAACTTGAGCCAACTGTTGGAGAAAAAATCTCTTTTGCATTGGCACATTAAATCCTTTAAGGATTATATTGCGGCCAATTTAAATCCCTTTGGACTTAGGGTACAAATCTTCCCCACGTTTGAGCATATAGACCCTAGTTTTAAGGTTGTGTGGGAGGAGAATTTAAAGGAGTGTTCAAAAAAGATGATGCTGTTGCTTATCGACAAATATGTCAAACGTATAGTTGATATAGATGGCAAATTGGAAAGATTACAAAATCAAATGTCACTATTAAGAACCCATGTGTCCTTCTCTGAGTCAGAAGAAAGACTAAAACGACATTTAGAACAGTTTAACAAAGATATATTAATTAAAAAGGATAAAAAATTACAACGTGATAGGAAGGCCTTTGAAGACGGTAGAGCTTACAAATGGCAAACCAATACAAGTAATAATTTTTCTAAAAAACCACAAAAAAATAAACAGAAAAATGCATCTGAAATTTCTGCACACTCATCTGTCTCTTCTTCCTTACAGCCTTCTACCTACAGCAAGGGTTGTCGACAATTTAAACGGCGGCGTCAGGGTAATGAATCATACGATGAGTCCCTACATATGGAGAGCTCCCCCTCACAGGCAGGTAACGGCTCTCATTCGAGTCACCATCCCAACAGTGATACATCAGATGTACAGACTCCGGCTAGTTGTTCCGGATCATCTCTAAATACATCATCTATTATGCCCACTATGCCACAACCACAATCTATGCTCCCTGGAACTTTTTTAGACCAAATGCGAGGTCGCATGCAGACACATCAGAAACCAACAAAAACACAGTCGTCCAAGGTCCACAAGACCAATCAACATCAACCACGTTAAATGTAGTTAATTTATCATCGCATTCACTCAATGGACACGAATTAGCTGTTCTAGGACGTGGCTTCACTTTCTGCCCAGATACTCACTTGGACAGATTTGGAGCCATTAAAGATATACATTTATTCGTTCGCAAGGTTTTACTCAAAAGCCTATATGCAAAAAAACCCATGACGGAACAGAGGCTTACAAATCAAGAGATTCAAGCATTAGACAACCTTGTTGCTTTGCTAGATGAGAACGAAACCGAAAATCCCCCGACCCAGGAAAACACCCATGACCCCATTGGGAACATGGATGTTACACCTACTTCACATACTTATGTATATACCTCTGAACCCTCACTTAAAAACAAATCGACTTTATATCCCTCGCCCAGTTCTAACCCCAACGCTGCAGCTTTTCTTAAATTGGTATCGACAGATATCAATAAGATGAAAAGCTTTTCACATCCACATCCCAATCTCAGCCGTGATGAACGGTTGGCATTGGAGGCGCTGTCTTGTAACCACGACGTTGTCATTAAACCCTCCGACAAGGGCGGCAACGTCGTGGTTATGGACAGTGCACAATACACCGAGATGTGTATGGACATATTACAAAATCTCGAGTGGCATCACCCTATCTCCAAATCACTACTGGACAAATTTACTCAAGATTTTTATACACTTGTTGAC
This sequence comes from Aquarana catesbeiana, assembly GCF_042186555.1. Classification (NCBI taxonomy): domain Eukaryota; kingdom Metazoa; phylum Chordata; class Amphibia; order Anura; family Ranidae; genus Aquarana; species Aquarana catesbeiana. The sequence goes on along the minus strand of NC_133327.1, from coordinate 323,351,367 downwards.
GCTGCATTTCAATACAATGCAATATCAAAACAACTTTGGGAGTTTATTAGGACCAGTCACCCCAAAGAGGCAACTTTTTATGCGCTACCGAAGCTGCATAAACAAAAGAAAAAACCACTGGGCAGACCTATTATCTCAGGCTGTGGAAGTTTAACAGAAAATCTCAGTCGTGTAGTTGACAACCACCTAAAGCCCCTAGTTACCTGCCTATCATCGTATGTACGTGATACAATTCACTTTTTACAGATTATTCAGGACATATACATAGAAGAAGGCACCCAATTGATAGCCATCGACGTGGAATCCCTGTACTGCACTATCCCTCATGCCAAAGGGCTAGTGGCTATACGACACATTTTGCAACAGTACAGTGACTCTGAACCCAAATATACTGAATTCATTATGACCTCTCTTGAATTTATACTCCATCACAACTTTTTTTGCTTTGATGGTTCCCACTACCTCCAGGTACAGGGCGTGGCGATGGGGACATGTTGTGCCCCATCGTACGCCAATCTGTACCTGGGGGAGTGGGAACATTCATTGCTTGTTCGGGAGTCGTTGTCTGTGTATATGCGCCATGTTATAACATGGCGACGATACATAGACGATATATTCCTGATTTGGGATGGGCCAATTGAACTATTACATGAATTTCTCGACTGCATTAACAAGAACGACTTTAATTTAAAATTCACGATGACTCACAGTGCGAATGAAATTACGTTTTTAGATGTACTGATCAAAAGATCATCAGATGGCAATCTTTCCAGTGAATTATACCGTAAGCCCACAGCAGGCAATTCCTTGCTTCATGCAAGTAGTTTCCACCCCAAGCCCCTCCTAGCCTCCATACCATATAGCCAGTATTTAAGAGCACGCCGCAATTGCTCCGATGATGCTGGATTCAAAACGGAAGCCAATATCTTAAAAAAGAGACTCCTCAAAAGAGGATACTCGAATGCCTGCTTAAAGAAAGCGTACAAACGAGCGCTCAACCAACCCCGTTGTGACTTACTTAATGCACAAAAACAATCCAGTAAAGACGAAACAACTAGAATTATCACGACATACTCATCACAATACAAGCAGGTAAAGCGTATTTTGAATAAATACTGGCACCTACTAACAATGGACCAAACTTTGGCCCCCTTTGTCCCCAGTGCCCCAGCAGTTACTTACAGGAGGCCGCCATCCATAGGAGACAAAGTAGTCAACAGTGAGTACAAAGCCTGTAGAGGCGATCCATGCAAAACATTGGGAACATACATGTGTGGGGGGTGCCATTATTGCCAATATATGGACAAATGAAAAAATATTATTCTGCCCAATGGCCAGTTGTTTACTCCCAAGCACTATGTTAACTGTAAAACCCCAGCAATAGTATATCTGCTTACCTGCGAATGCGGGTGCTACTATGTTGGCAAGACCATAAATGAGTTCTGGAAACGCATTTACCAACACCTTGGCACCATACGCAAACGCGATCCAGACTTGCCGAGTGGTCGCCACATGGCAATGGCTCATCCTTTATCGATTCCCAAAATATACTTTTTATCCCTTGATCGCATCCACTTCAGTCCAAGGGGAGGAGATTTCAACAAACGCCTTCTCCAGTGCGAACTGAGATGGATACACAACTTACGGGCAAACCATCCACCTGGCCTTAACGGGGCCTTCAACTTCAAACCGTTCCTTCCCGGCTTCACATCAGGGGTTTGTGAACTGGACCTGTAGGGACTCCCTAATATAGTTTACTGTCTGCTTCCATTTCCCAATTCAATATTAATTTTACTTATTTATTTTCTGTTTTTCTTCCCCCTGTTTTTACTATATGTCATTTATTATCATTATATCAGACATTTCTAGATAAATACAGGTACGGTTATGGGCCACTATGTCCATATACATTTAGACTGCTCCTGATCCAAAATTATCGCTATACCATCATGTGTTTGTATATTGTATGTACCTGGGCTCTTTATGTTTTTGGATTATTATTTGTTTTAAACTGACCAGTACTTGAATATTCTGTTCCTCTTACCAATACTGTATAGAATTGATTGCTATTTTATAATCGTCTATATGTAATCAGAGGTTAATTGCATATTATGCCTTTTCTCTTTCACTGATGTATTTATGTACAGCAGGCTGGTTTTCTGTTCGTTTTCTGTTCATTCTTTGTTCACCTTTCAATCCATCCACAAGATGGCGCAGTTTCCTGGATGCGGAGTGTGTGCGCGCACACGGACACCCGGCGGGTAAGCTCTACACATGCATGGCCGTGGGGCAGCACTCGCTTGCGTGTCCCCTGGGCCTTTTGCGTGTGGATGAGCTCCTGTACGGTTCCTAGTGCGGGCTTCACTGCTCGCATCGGGACCGCATACCCGCCGGTGAGGTTGAGACGCGTGACGTCATCACGCCCCCAGGGGCGTGGCTACGCCGCACGCCTTGACGTCTGGGGGATGCCTGATCTCCACACACAGCTGCTTGTTATGCAGCTGATTATGTGGAGTGGACACTGATTGGCTGATGTCCAATCAGCTGTCCTATTTGAGACGCAGACACTCCCTGGGCACCTGTCAGTTTTTGAACTGCTGCCTGGAGGTCTGCGTCTCAGGAGACTACTGAACAACCACAAGGTAACTTAAATAATACTCTGCCTCATACACTGGAATATTAAACGTTAAATTTTACTTCACATGTTTCTCTATTATAGCTGAATGACTGTTCAGCCTTTTAGCGAAGCATTGGCTTAACTATATGCCTTGTATACTCATGACACCATACTTTAAATACACAGATCTCTATCAGCCATCCCTTGTGAAAGTGCTGCAGCGCCTTGCATTACATCCCTGGCCGCCCATCTTGTGCTCTGTGAACTACAAAAACCAGCCTGCTTCTAGTTCTGCTGTTCAAACCGCTGTTTTGTGTTATCTCCTGTTTGTTTTTAAGAATCAGATGGATGTAAGTACGACTAGTTTTTATTAGACTTTCTTGTACTCTTTCCCTATATAACTAAAAATCGCATATATCGCAAAATTGCAGTCGCATATAAATTATGACGATATAGATATTTTTTACTATTTTTCTATTTTTTGAAATTTACATTACAGATAGAGACTTGAGCACCCAATTGTAAATCCCTTGATGAAGGAGTAATACATACCTATTTCCGAAACATGTCGGGTTATGTGCTATACACCTCATCCGCTTGATCCTCTACACACAGGCTGCGGGGTGTAGGCACACGGGTGTCATATTCTCTGTATGCAATTGGATGTACAGTGTTTGTATTTGCACTTTGTACATTTGTATTTTCTATTGTTACCTTTTATATACAGATATTTTCTATATGTTTAATAAAGATGGCACTGTAGTGCACTTTTATACAAAATAATTTACGAGACTAAATACTCATTTTTGGCCAGTACAAATATCCTTCAAGGGCGACCTCAATGCACTTATAGTGCATATTTCTTTTTCTAGTAAAACTTCATAGGATATTGGCCCCTTTATACATACTTTGCTCTCACCACTCCTTTTAACCTTCAACAGGTAGCTTTAGCTAAACACTGTGAGGAGGACGCACTACACTAACTTGTAGCTTTAGCTGAACACTGTTCAGAGGACGCACTACACTAACTTGTAGCTTTATCTGAACACTGTGCACTACACTAACTTGTAGCTTTAGCTGAACACTGTGAGGAGGACGCACTACACTAACTTGTAGCTTTAGCTGAACACTGTGCAGAGGTCGCACTACACTAACTTGTAGTTTTAGCTGAACACTGTGAGGAGGACGCACTACACTAACTTGTAGCTTTAGCTGAACACTGTGCAGAGGTTACACTACACTAACTTGTAGCTTTAGCTGAACACTGTGCAGAGGTTACACTACACTAACTTGTAGCTTTAGCTGAACACTGTGCAGAGGTTGCACTACACTAACTTGTAGTTTTAGCTGAACACTGTGAGGAGGACGCACTACACTAACTTGTAGCTTTAGCTGAACACTGTGCAGAGGTCGCACTACACTAACTTGTAGTTTTAGCTGAACACTGTGAGGAGGACGCACTACACTAACTTGTAGCTTTAGCTGAACACTGTGCAGAGGTCGCACTACACTAACTTGTAGTTTTAGCTGAACACTGTGAGAAGGACGCACTACACTAACTTGTAGCTTTAGCTGAACACTGCGAGGAGGACGCACTACCCTAACTTGTAGCTTTAGCTGGACACTGTGCACTACACTAACTTGTAGCTTTAGCTGAACACTGTTTAGAGGACGCACTACACTAACTTGTAGCTTTAGCTGAACACTGTGCAGAGGTCTCACTAAACTAACGTGTAGAATTAACTGAACACTGTGAGGAGGACGCACTACACTAACTGTAAATAGTCTAGCTGCCTGACTGTGGTACTAATAGGATCAAAAGAACACCAGCGATTTTCTTCAGGTAGCTGTAAATATTGTAACAACACAAGCCTGCCTGTCAGTAGCAAAATAACAGGAACGGATCTAGCTAAACTGAATACAGTGTATATATATATATATATATATATATATATATATATATATATATATATACACAACACCTGGGATGCATATATATATATATATATATATATACACAATACACTGTAAGTGCAGCTAACTCACTGACTGCCCTGCCTAATCTATCTAACTTAAATCAAATGACACTGTCTCTCTGTCTATCTATCTCTCTCTCAACGCCGGAACACACACTACACAGGGCTGCCATGTAAGCGGCCTTATATAGTGTGGGGCATGTACTAAATCCCCTGAGCCATAATTGGCCAAAGCCTCCTTGGCTTTGGCCAATTACGGCTCTCTGTTCAGTCGGTGCTGTGATTGGCCAAGCATGTGGGTCATAGTGCATGCTTGGCCAATCATCAGCCAGCAATGCGATGCCGCAGCTAACTATGGCCATGACGCGCCACACAAATTTGGCACGAATGGCCCATATCGTTTGCAATTCGGCGAACGGGCGAACAGACGATGTTCGAGTCGAACATGGGTTCGACTCGAACACGAAGCTCATCCCTATTACTGACCATAAGAATCTCACATTCTTATGTTGGTATACGAATATATATAACCGCCCCTAATATCCTCTACCACCACTGCGCCAATAAAATAAAATAAAGGTTAAAAATGTGTGTAATAAAGAGCTGCCACTTTTGTAAAAAATGTGAGATATACAAAAACAAACCTATAACAATACATGAAAGGAAGGAAGAAATAAGTGGCGCTGATAAATGTGGTAAATAACCGTGAATCAAAAATACTAAAACTATGATTCTACAGTTATAAATAATGAATATCACCCAGTGACAAGTGAAAAAAAAGTCTATATAATGATATAGTCCTTAAATGAATGCAGGATGAAAAACAATTGAAAAAGAGACTTCAGTCTTCTTAAACTCTTAATCTTCCACCACACCAAAGTGCTTGTGACACCTCTCCCTCTGAAAAACGCACTCACCAGCTTGTATTGCCTCCCACGGTTGTGTTTGGCTAAAATAGTGATTGAACCACACCTGGGTTACAAACGACCATCCAGAGTAATCCGTGACTCAAGTCAATATAGCTGCTGATTGATGCCGTCTGTTCCACTTTATACGATCATCTGTATCAGCTGTCGTAAACTATGAAGATTTCCGTGTTTCTTACACAGACAAATATGGAAGTGAATCTGCACCATAAAACCCAACCTGATAGAGAACTGTGGCTACAGAAGAGCAGGATAGGTTACTCAGGAGGAGAGTGTAGTGTAGCCATGGGGCTGTGGGCAACGGCTTCAGGAGCTGTTGCTGCTCTGCTTCTGCAGCTCCTGTTATCCAACGATAACACCCAACCATGCCTAGGAAGGTTATCACTTGTTTCTTGATGGCAGGAGCAGGGCAGTCTCTAATGGCTTCTACCTTATTGACTTGGGGTTTGATTAGGCCCTGCCCAATGGTGTATCCCAAATACCAAGCTTTTTCTAACCCTATGGCACACTTCTTTGGGTTTGCTGTTAAGCCGACAATTCTAATGGAATTTATTACAGCCTGCACTTTAGGTAGGTGGTTTTCCCAGTGTGTGTTCCAAGTAACCACATCACCTAGATAGGCTGATGAATAGCATTGATATGGGCTAAGAACTTCATCCATTATCCTCTGAATTGTAGCGGAAGTCCCATTTAGTCCAAAGGGCATCCGCACATACTGCTACAAGCCCAAAAAACTGTCTTCTCTTTTGCTTCAGCTATCAGGAGAACCTGACAATACCCTCTAGTGAGATCAAGGGTGGGTATGTACCTGGCAGGGCCCAACTTCTCAACTAGTTAATCAATCCATGGCATTGGAAAGGTGTCAAACTTTATTTATTTATTTATTTTAACACCGTACCTTTAACTTTATTGCTATTACAAGGGATGAACAACATCCCACGTAATAGCATGGGCCGTGAAAGGTCCTCTTTATGGAGAGATCTGGGGTCTATTAGACCGCAGATCTCTCTTCTAGCCTCCAATGCAGAAATGTAAAAAGGGAGAAAAGGTATAGGTGCAATGGTTTGGTCACTATACCTAATCTGCTATGAACAATGTTCATGAAAGTATAATATGTGAGTCCATAATAAGCCCAAGCAGATCCAACACTAGGGCAAGTTTTTTGTAGAGCTGTAGCAGTCCCTAAATAAATGAAGGACAAAAACAAAAAGGCGAGAAGCGCCTCTAAGTGCAGCAGAACATGTAAATGCTTTAATTACCGCAATAGATTGCTTACTCACAATTTAACAGGCACATCATGTAGTGTAGGTCCAGAATACCAGGAAAACTGGGTCGCAGGAGCTGCTGGTGCCGCCGAATGTCAGATGAAAGATGCCCCAGGATACCTATCTCTACACACGGTGATGTGCTCTCCTCTCCAGCTCATCCTCTTCATGGTCAGATGCCTTGTCTCCTCCCCACGGTCCTGAAGCATGTGCAGTGAATTGAATGGGTGGCCGGCTGGCTGCAGGGAGGTGCAGCCCAGATACCACAGCTTCCTGGGACATGCGGGTGTCACCTGGGTGTGGCCTGCACCCACCTAGCGATGCCACTGTCCGCCCCCAAGGTGACATCACTTCCAGTATCAGTCTTAGGTATCGAAGGATTTTCACCAGCACTGTGAAACAAATGTCGATAAAAAAATGGAAAATTGTATCAAATACTTACCGTAATTTTCCTTTCCTGATGCCAATACATGGCAGCATACATATGATATAGCTCCGCCCCTATATCCACCCACAGGACCTTTTTAGCTCTATAAAAGTCTGACTGAGAGCTACCTCCCCCATTCTTCGTATAAAGCACAAAGATCAGAGTTCGTATGCTGCCATGTATTGGCATCAGGAAAGGAAAATTACGGTAAGTATTTGATACAATTTTCTATTTTCCTGACGCCAACATGGCAGCATACATATGATAAATAATGAGCTTTTGAGAGGGAGGGTTTAATGCTGCAAACTTAGTCTTTGACAATAGACATAGAAGCTTGGATAGTTTTCCTCCCAAACGCTACTGTAGTAAGAGCTGCTGGATCCACCCTGTAGTGTTTTAAGAACGTATGATGTGAAGACCAGCTAGCCGCTTTGCCAACTGTCTCCAGAGACAATCCTGCTCGCGTTGCCCAAGAAGAAGACATCGCCCTGGTTGAGTGAGCTCTACAATCCAGGCCGAGATGGTTCTGGCTGAAGCCTCTTTCCCTTTAAATTTTCCGGAAGGTATAATGAAACGTCTGTCGGAATGTCTGACTGAAGAAGTAGCCTGAAGATAGGCTTTGGGAATGTACGATTTGTGCAGGCCAGCATCTGCTTCTGCTGTTAAGGCTGGAAGCACCCATTCACTGGACAGATGAAGTATCGATGCCACTTTTGGGACAAAATGATCCAATGATCTCAGCACAACCCTGTCTGGGAAGAACATAGAATAAGGTTCGGCAGCCCCCAATTCCTTCCCCCTGAAGTTATGGCTATTAGGAAAGACGTTTTTAAGGTGATATCCCATAATAAAAAGTCTTCTGTCGGAGCACGAGGAGGATTTGCTAGAGAATTGAGGACTACTGCTAGGTCCCATTGAGGGAACCTATTTCTCTTATGAGGGCGTAGTCTAAGTACCGCTCTCATGCAGTGCTCCACTAGCAGGTTTGCTGTCCATTTCTTTTGGGTAAAAGCCGAGATGGCTGAAATTTGCACCTTAAGCAAACTTAGGCTGAGCCCCAAATTCAATCCGAATTGTAGGAAAGACAGGATTTGAGATACATTTAGGGTCACTAGTGTCAAACTGACATCCAGCTGCAAAGCTCGTGCATCTATTCCATATTCAGGAGTAGATGGCATTGGTTGACCCCTTTCTGGAACTCTGTAAAGTTCTAATAACCGGCTGGCTGCAGGGAGGTGCAGCCCAGCCACCACAGTTTCCTGGGACATGCGGGTGTCACCTGGGTGTGGCCTGCACCCACCTAGCGATGCCACTTTCCGCCCCCAAGGTGACATCACTTCCGGTATCGGTCTTAGGTATCGAAGCATTTTCACGAGCACCGATACTAGCGAAAATGCTTAGTATAGGCACTGATACCGATGCTGATATCGGTACAACTCTGATTGAAACCCTAGCAAAAAAACAAGTATTTAATCCTTGCAGTGAGGGGAAGCCCCACTGCAAGGATATTTTTGAATTTTGTCAGTTCCTATGTCAAAATTCTGTAATGAATGGAATCAATTTCTGCCTACAATATACACATATGACTCAAATCACAGGTTTATACAGAGAAGGGAGGGAATAGAGCCTGTCCCCATTGGGGAGATTTCTCTCAATTCCTGTCTGGACAGGGAGTTTCCCTCACTTCCTGTCTAGACAGGAAGTGGGGTGAAATCTTCACAACAAGGTGAAAGACAGCAATAAAAATTTGACTTAAACAATTTAGTCTTTTCAAGTCTATCCAAAATATCTAATAAAGTTTTGACTGAAGTTGGGCTTAAACAACAACAGTATCTTAAAGATACCTACCAATTATGTAAATACAGCCTATAATAAATACTATTTTATGTTACAAAATACAAAAATAAAACACTACTGGCGGTTTTATATTAACTTCTAATTGTTTTAATCACAAAAGACAAAATGGCTGATATAATTAGGTAGAATGGATTTAATATAAAAGTAGGAAACATGTTATAGAAATGGATTGCCTCAGTACTTGTTCATTAAATCTCACTGCATCACTCAACAAAAACAGTTTATAGCAGTTCTAATGTAATAGGTCTGCTGTAATTATTCATAATTGCCACAAGAATCATAAGAGAATATTGCTTATTAAAGCATTTCAAAACATTTATAAGTGTAGCTCATTAGTTGTGGTGCATTGTATGGAGACAGAATTATAATTTCATAAAATAGATCAGTGTGACATTATTATGCCAGATAATTATACTTAGTTTAGCTCCTTCAAAAACGTGGATGATATTAGGTGAGCATCGAAATAAGATTTATTTATTCCTTTTGTTTTACAAAATGTGCTGGAGTTTGCAATTATTGTACTTTAACAATCAGAGCTTAACATATCTGGATGCCAGCCAGGTTTGGCTGCTTTCTCTTTATTATTTTACCATCGTGATCACATTGTGTTGTGCGTTCTCGATATCAACTGGAGCTGGATTATAATGCATATCTTAAAAGAGTTCTGTGCCTTCACCCAGCATTTCCTGCACTGCGGGTTTCATTAGGAAATGCCAGGTGAAGGCACAAGCCTGTAGGGAGATTGTGGGGTATAAATGAGCACTGATCAGCTCCGAGTAGATTGACTTCATTTCTTGTCTTCCTCTTCAGTTCCCTGTAGTGGTGACTGGAAGCAGCTGCTGCAAGAAGCGAAGATGTAAATGCTGCTTGTAGGATAGAGGTTACTGTGACTTCTCTGTAGCAGCAAAATGCAATTTAAAGCAACACTTAACCCTATAAAACAACTTATTTTCACCTGCCTCCTCACCCTTCCCTCAGTTAGATACATTTTTTAAAGCCTAAGTGCAGTCAAAATAAAAAAAAAATATAGAAAAATCAGCACAAGGGACATAACTTATAGTCAGTAGGATGTGTACCTTGTGCTGATGCCTCTTCTATTAGGTGAAATCATCCATCTGTCAATGCCCCACATACATAAACACCCACAACACCATAATTTTTCAGGACAGTGGGGGTTATAAGAACTAAGGGGCTGTCACAGACTCTCATCAAGAGTGCCCAACTTTGCCAACCCCCTGCCGTTCATATAACTTCTATGAATGAAGTGGGCAGATCTATCAATCATCAACCCATCCACCATTTATAGAAGCTGTAGTATGGCTTCTATTAATGACGGAGCTGGGCAGAAAAGGCTGGCATAGTCACTGAGGGGTTAGATCTACTGTCTGTTTTTTATTGTTGCCTAGGTCCCTGTTAGGGAAATTTGCTCTCTCTAATTTCTCTGATCACCAGTGTCACTGGGGATAAAAGATAGGATAAATCCAAAACTTTGAGTTGCCAGCAGAAGATATCCTCTCATTTCCTTTTGAGTCTACAGGACAGAAAGTGAATGAGAAACAGATGGGAAAAAAAAAACCCTGAAAGCAGTTTATCCCTCCCCTCCTCTATCCACTTATAATAAGAATGTAGGACAAGATCCTACAACTAAATGCTAAAGGGGTGGTTACCTAGGTACAAGGAACCAGAGCCAGGGTGGAGGGGCTAAGAATGGAAAACACACTGCAGCATATGCATGAATCTAAATTTTATTAATACAAAAAAATTCAAATTTGTCAAAAGGAGGAATTCAAACCTTCACCACACCATAATAAAAAAAAACATTCATGACAACGTTGTCAGGAACAGCAATAAAAAACAACCCAGGCTCACAGGCATTCATCCAATCATACCAAAAGGTTTGATGAAGATGCGCAATAATTTAGGGCAAATCAGCATTCCAAGATAAGACATTGATGGCAAATGGATATTGCAGGGGCCACAGGGGCAATTATGGCAAGCTGCAGATGTGGTCCATATGATGTGAGTTCACGGTGAAATGGAAAGCACTGGGATGACCTGATTCTGTAAAATTATAAGCAGTCATGGATGGATCAATAGCAAGCATGTTACTGAGTATACATTACTGAGTATACATCCAGGAACGTCGTCCCATGATCAGTCTCACCCACGATGCAGGCAGCTCCAAATTCCCATGGAATATACTGCTTCTTGATGGCAATGAGGCTTGCTTCACTCCCCAACGATAAGGCTCCAAGTAGCTGCAAGTGCCAGTGCGGAGGACAAGCCGATGCAGAGTGGTAAGTCCTTGCTGGCGCTATACGATCCAAGAGGAATGATATGGAGTGCCAGGTGTACAAGCCACATGAATGAGCTGGAGACACCGGGTCACATGACATGATGACATCTATGCATTTCGCTCACTGGGTCATGGGAGCTTCATCAAGACATTACGGGAGTCCATTCACAGGCTTAAATTGGGAAGTAGATCTCCTCCCCTTTGGAACTTTTCCCCGCTGCTCACCACATTATTAAATGGCCAACACCATGCTAATTTGGATGCAAGCAAATTGTATATATGTGTGTATGTATTGATTAAGGTGTTTTAAAAGAGTTACTAGAAAGGAAATATATACAGTATTCTCCATATCCGGCCAAAACATTCAACCAGGCAACCAAAAATAACACCTACAGCAGAAACAAATGTCGATAAAAAAATGGAAAATTGTATCAAATACTTACCATAATTTTCCTTTCCTGACGCCAATACATGGCAGCATACATATGATATAGCTCGGCCCCTATATACACCCACAGGACCTGTTTAGCTCTATAAAAGTCTGACTGAGAGCTACCTCCCCCATTCTTCGTATAAAGCACAAAGATCAGAGTTCGTATGCTGCCATGTATTGGCATCAGGAAAGGAAAATTACGGTAAGTATTTGATACAATTTTCTTTTTTTCTGACGCCAACATGGCAGCATACATATGATAAATAATGAGCTTTTGAGAAGGAGGGTTTAATGCTGCAAACTTAGTCTTTGACAATAGACATAGAAGCTTGGATAGATTTCCTCCCAAACTCTACTGTAGTAAGAGCTGCTGGATCCACCCTGTAGTGTTTTAAGAACGTATGATGTGATGACCAGCTAGCCGCTTTGTCGACTGTCTCCAGAGACAATCCTGCTCGCGTTGCCCAAGAAGAAGACATCGCCCTGGTTGAGTGAGTTCTAACCACCTCCAGATCCTTCCCGGCTGCTCTATATGCCTGGTGGATAGTTTTTACAATCCAGGCCGAGATGGTTCTGGCTGAGGCCTCTTTCTCTTAAAATTTTCCGGAAGGTATAATGAAACGTCTGTCGGAATGTCTGACTGAGGAAGTAGCCTGAAGATAGGCTTTGGGAATGTACGATTTGTGTAGGCCAGCATCTGCTTCTGCTGTTAAGGCTGGAAGCACCCATTCACTGGACAGATGAAGTATCAATGCCACTTTTGGGACAAAATGATCCAATGGTCTCAGCACAACCCTGTCTGGGAAGAACATGGAATAAGGTTCGGCTGCCCCCAATTCTTAGAGTTCCGACACCCTTCTCCCTGAAGTTATGGCTATTAGGAAAGACGTTTTTAAGGTGATATCCCATAATGAAAAGTCTTCTGTCGGAGCACGAGGAGGATTTGCTAGAGAATTGAGGACTACTGCTAGGTCCCATTGAGGGAACCTATTTCTCTTGTGAGGGCGTAGTCTAAGTACCGCTCTCATGCAGTGCTCCACTAGCAGGTTTGCTGCCCATTTCTTTTGGATAATGGCTGAAATTTGCACCTTAAGCAAACTTAGGCTGAGCCCCAAATTCAATCTGGATTGTAGGAAAGACAGGATTTGAGATACATTTAGGGTCACTAGTGTCAAACTGATGTCCAGCTGCAAAGCTTGTGCATCTATTCCATATTCAGGAGTAGATGGCATTGGTTGACCCCTTTCTGGAACTCTGTAAAGTTCTAATAACTTCTGGAGAACATCCTAACTCTTGTGACCCCTGCCTTTCAATCACCAGGCCGCTAAGGCCAATCGTGATGGTTGCCGATGTAGGATATTTCCTTGCGACAGTAGAGGAGAAGTCAAATGCAGAGTGATCGGTGGGTACACGCTGAGATCCATGGTCTGCAAGGCCAGTGAGGTAATACTGTGATAACTGTCAACAATCTTCTCAGGAATTTCAGGATTAAAGAAATTGGAGGGAAGGCATAGGCCAGTTGCACAACCCAAGGATGGGTTAATGTGTCCGTCCCCTCTGCTAATGGATGAGGGTAGCGTGAGAGGAACCGGCACACCTTGCAGTTGGTTGATGAGGCAAAAAGATTCAGTTGTGGACACCCCACTCATGGATGATCTGTTTGAACACTTTGGGGTGAAGGGACCATTCGTTGGGATCCTTGAATTGTCTGGATAGGCGATCCTCTTCCAAGTCCTGACAGCCTGGAAGATATATGGCCCTCAAATCTGGGAGATATCATTGTGCCAATGTCATGATCGGTTCCACCTCTCTCAAGAGGGATTGGCTGTGCATCCCACCTTGACGCTGTATGTATGACACTGCTGCCGTGTTATCCAGATGGTGCAGGACTGGGCGAACCTGTATGTGAGGCAGCAAGGTGGCCAACGCCATAAATGCTGCTCAAAGTTCCAGAATATTGGAAACTAGGCACTGAGTGGGAATTTCCCCTCTGCTCTGGATCTTGAGTTGTTCGCAGGTGGCGCATCTGTGTTAACAATGATCCATAGCTGCGGCCCTAATGGACAATGCCTTTTAGCATTTCTAGTTTCGTCCACCACCAGAGACTCTGGTGCATCCAGGCTGGTGATCCTGATTGGCTGAGCTAGACAAACTCTCTTCCAATGCATCAGGAAGCCTTGTTGGAAAACTCTGAGTTTCCAGTAAGCCCAGGGGATCATCGGGATACATGAAGCCATCGTCCCGAGAAAACTCATGCACTGGGATGCTAACATCACTGGTGCAGCCAATGCCTGTTGGAACTTCTCCCTGATTTCGGGGAGTTTCTGAAGTGACATAGAAACTGTGGCCGCCTGAGTATTGAATTGGGCCCCTAGGTAGACCATATTCTTTGTAGGCTCCAGCTGGCTCTGATAATGCCTGTCTCCCAACGCAAATCTGAGGAACTGCTGCTATGACTGAAGGATCAGGACTTGCTGGTAGGCATCCAGCAAGTCCAATGAAATCCTCCAGTCTCCTGGTTGAATAATCTGGATTATGGTATGGAGAGACTCCATCTTGAGTCTCTCTATCTGGATAAATTGATTCAGCCTCTTGAAGTCGTTCTGAAGGCTGCCGTTTGAACAGCCAATAATGGCCTTGCGCCACTGTGGACTGAATCCACCAATTTTGACAGTGGTCTTGCCAGAACTGGGCCACTTTGAGCAGCCTGGCTTCAACTGCCTCCTGGGCGGGCCTGGTGTTAAAAGGGCTTCTGGGTATCTGAGGGAGCCACAGGGGCCTTAGCTCTCTGCGATCTTACAAAGGTTGACTGTGTACCCCTCCAACTCATTCTGGAGTCTTTGGATGGGCGAAAGCCTCCGAAATCCCGATACCTGTTTGGCTCTCCTCCTGATGGTTGCTGCCTCTGGCGTCTGGGACAGTTGATCTTGGGGCAGAAGACCTGATTTTCTTCCTGTAACCCTAGAGATGGCAGTCTCCAGTTTTTGGCCAAACAGCGCCTTCACATTAAAAGGCAGTTTACAGCAATTCTGCTTTGAGGATGGGTCAGCCGCCCAGGGTTTTAGTCACAACGCTCTTTTGGCTGTGACTGAGCAGAGAATGGCTCTGGAGGACCATCGAATGATGTCTATAGCTGCTTCACCTGCGAAGACTGACGAGAGTTTTATCTCATCAAGAGCCTTGATTTTTTTTTCTTTTGGCAGCTGGTTTTTGATTGTATAGTCCAAGTTATGTGCCCACATTCGCATAGCGCTTGCTACGGATGTTAAAACAAGGGCAGGTTTACAAGCACCACCTGCCGCGAGGTAAAACTTTCTTAGGTCCACGTCAATGCGTCTATCAAGGATATCGTGAAAGGAGGAAGAGTCTTGCATCAAAAGTGTCACATTCTTGGCCAGTCTGGTGACTGCCGCATCTACAGTTGGTGGGTTAGATAAAGGAGCCACATCCTTCTCCATGAGTGGATACAACTTCTGCAACCTATTGGCTGAGGAGGATGTTCTCTCCCCCTTCTCCCAGTCCTCCTGAAACAGGCCTCTTATTTCTGTCATAAGAGGAAAGGTAGCTACCTGTTTCTTTAGGTTCCTCCTATGGAACTCAAAAGCTTGTTCACACTTGCAGCAGACTCTGCTATTGCACTGAAAAAGCGATCTGTTCTTAGATCACTTTTCAGAGGCATTTGATATTATCATATCGTAGAGGGGACAAGTGTTCCCCCTATGCGATTTTCAAAGAGCAATTTGCACGCAATGTTGCAACACGCATGGGGGCGGCCCATTCACTTGGCTGCCCTACGGGTGCAAAAAGAAGCCCCTGCTCCCATTTAGGGATGACAAGCTTTGCACAATGTTTTTAAAGGCGCGTTCTCCCACGTGACAATCACAGCAGAATCGCATCGCATTTGGGGTGCCCTGAAAGGATAAAGACACCTAATGCGTGTTGTGCAGCGATTGCCACACAATTTAAAATCAGATTGTATGGTGTGTGATAATAGGTTTTCTCCTTCTTTGGAGGAGGTTCTGGATCCTCCATTACCAGTGCAGCTTTTACTGCCTTAATGAATGGTGGTATCATCGCAAAATCAAAGCCTGAACCTTCATGATCCTCTGCCGAGGAGGAAGCAATATCTTCTCTCTCTGCATGGAAGGTTGGCTGTAATACTGGGTCTGGGGAATCAGCCCGCCTAATCAACTGGGCTGGAGTCACCCCTGACGTGCCTGGTACCCCTCTAGTTAGAGAGGGTTGAATGGTTTGGTTTAGACCTGGTGCAGGGCCCACACTGTTCATCCGCTTCTGTCCCTGGTTGTCTGAGACAACTGTAAAATTCTGCCAGGGAGTCACAGACAACTTTGAGCAAGGTTGACACCTGATGACTTTCGTACTCCTGGTCTCTGGTAAGCTGCCTGAAGCAGTTGCTGCAAAGTAGCTTTCCTGGCATAGGGTCATCTCCACCTGACCTTTCGGGTGCTGAGCTCTCGGAGGAGAAGCTATGTGCGTTCTCTTATGCGTACACTGGGGTCTGCCAGGACTGGAGGAGTCACTTTCTGCCCTGGAAAAATCCTGACGATCCAGAGGGCCCCTGGACCTCCTAGAGTGGGAGTGTGAGCAGCCGGGGCTGCAATAGACAAGAAGGCACGCTCATCAGGGCATAACGCACTCTTTTTCCTACATCTTCTTACTTACCCAAAGTTGGCCTTTACCTGGAATTGCTGTGGACTTGGTTATGTGGTGTTAGGCTCATGCTGGAGGAAGAACCGAAAAGTGCAAGGGGGACTGCATGGCAACAGAGAAAAAAAAGGGAAGTGAGAGAGGGGGAAAAAATACATATATACCCCCCTTCTTTTTTGGGGGGGGGAGAGAGAGAGGGGGGGAGAGAGAGACTCAGTCCTCCCTAGCCTCTGTTCTAGTAAAAAAATGGCTAATACATTTGGAGGGAAGCCAACATCCATCCACACAAAAGGACACTTTTAAGCTGGCTACACAATCCTCTGCAGATTTTTTCCCTCAGATTTACCAAAACCACACAATATGAGGTCAAAGCTTAAGAGCCTCAATTTGTATGCAATCAGGCAGGCCCCTGCACTACATGGTCCCAGCAAATCTAAAGGTGAAATCTTCAGAACAGGGGCACAGACAGCAAAACAAATGTTACAGGGGTGTTAACCCTTCCCTATGCTTTCCAAAAAAATTAAAAATTATTGTTTTGGCTGGAGGTACACTTAAAAAATGTACCCTTTCCGACTTACAAACAAATTAAACTTAACAGACCCTATCTTGTTTGTATCACGGGGGCTGCCTGTATTGAGGAGGTCCTCACGTCTAGATGAAGAGGCGCGGTTATGTGCCTTTCTTATGGTTTTATGTGCGTATCCCATGTTGGCAGCTGTCTCCTTTCTGAAAGTTTTACTTTCCAGTCTGCCATTACAGGCAGATATAGATAAATCCAGAAAGGAAGTCCTTTTGAAATCACAAACAAAGGTAAGTTTGATTTTTTGTCATTGGTATTAAATTGATGAAGATCTGCAACTCGTCCACAGTCCTAGAACACCTTAGACTGTCAAGATGTCAAACTACCATCACCCCCTTGCCTGATCTGAGGCTTATCAGTGAGAATATTGTTTTTCCCTCATAAGCTAAACCCATTGTTGCTTTTGACACACACACACACACACCTTTCTATAGGCTTGTTTACTGCTGTGGTCCAGACACAATTAACATACATGTAGCACTAACTCACGGTGGAGCTGCTGATTTAAAGCGGGCTGTTACCGTCACCTTGTTACCTGTAATTTCATCAATACCGGGTCTAGGGGTTCCCGTTGAATTTACTATGAGGCAATGTAGGCACCAGTCACTTAAGTACTTTTCCAATGCTTTAATGGGGAAAACTGGAAGAAGTAGCAGTAAAGAGGTAGAAGGAGAGTTGCAGGGATGTTCAAATACCTTTTCCTGGCACAGCGTAAAGGAATTTAAATCTTTAGGATGGATGTATCCTCAATTTAGGATTAAATCTTTGCCCACCCGGATAGGTTTCTCTCACTAACCTAGCAGCCGGAATGCAGCACGAACAAAAAGTCTCTGCCACAGACTTGGGTGGAACAAACTCATACGATCCTTTGCCACAGGATGTAGTAGTTTTCGATGAATAGCAAACACAATACCAGAACCTTTAAGCCAACCCGGCAGTACTTGTGCGGTAGTGTAGTTTAGGATATGTCCTCCAATCGAGTCACCAGGCCCTTCTTAAGACAAGCCTTGCATGATCTCTTCCAAGATGGGTCCTCCCCTGGATCTTCCCGATTGTCCGGCTTCTTCCCGCAGGACAGACAGCACAGGACCATCCCAGCCATAGCAGGCCCCAGACAGGCTTCTGGGTCTACCCGCCCGGCTGCAGCAACGCAACCCTCCAAGCCGGAGGGCCACGAGATAGCACTCACTAACACATACCTCTAGGCCAGGAGGGCCACGAGGCAAAAAGCTCCCCGAAATATGGCGTCTGTCCCATAAATACCCTCTCCCAGAATGCAACTCGGAGGACCACCTCCGCCAAGTTATCTCCAGGACAGAAGAGCACCCATACACTTCAGCTTGTTGCTTTCCAACACTGACCCACGATGACAACGACACCCACAGGCACAATGTGGAACTGCACGCAACACAGCCAAGCTGGAACAGAGGCTAAACTAACATTAGATTAAATCTAAACAATGTACAGAACAGATGACCCACTAAATTTACCTACAAGCGGTAGATTGAAAAAATCTACCAGCGCTACATACAGTACCTTGAAAAAGTATTCATACCCCTTTACATTTTCCACATTTTTTCATGTTACAACCAAAAACATATATGTATTTTATTGGCATTTTATGTGATAAACCAACACAAAGTGGCACATAATTGTGAAGTGAGAGGAAAATGATAAATGATTTTCAAATTTTTTTACCAATAAATATCTGAAAAGTGTGGCATGCATTTGTATTCAGCCCTCTTTTACTCTGATACACCTAACAAAAATTTAGTGTACCCAATTGCCTTCCAAAGTCACCTAATTAGTAAAAGAGTCCACTGGTGTGTAATTTAATCTCAGTATAAATACAGAAGTTCTGTGAAGCCCTTCACTCAGGAGAACCTTAGTGAACAAACAGCATTATGAAGGCCAAGGAACACACCAGACTGGTCAGGGATAAAGTTGTGGAGAAATTTAAAGCAGGGTTAAGTTATAAAAAAATATCCCAAGCTTTGAACATCTCACAGAGCACTAACAGTGCTCTGTGAGATGTTCAAAGCTTGGGATATTTTTTCATCCATCATCCAAAAAATTTTCAATCCATCATGCGAAAATGGAAAGAGTATGACACAACTGGAAACCTAGCAAGACATGACCGTCCACCTAAATTGACAGGCAAGGAGAGCATTAATCAGAGAAGCAGCCAAGAGGCCCATAGTAACTCTGGAGGAGCTGCAGAGATCCACAGCTCCGGTAGGAGAATCTGTCCACAGGACTACTATTAGTCATGCTGCAATGCGCTCCACAAATCTGGCCTTTATGGAAGAGTGGCAATAAGAAAGCCATTGTTGAAAGAAAGCCATAAGAATTCCCATTTGATGTTTGCAAGAAACCATGTGGGGTACACAGCAAACATGTGGAAGAATGTGCTCTGGTCAAATGAGACCAAAATTCAACTTTTTGGCCTAAAAGCAAAATGCTATGTGTGGCAGAAAACGAACACTGCACATCACCCAGAAAGACACCATTTCCACCGTGAAACATGGTGGTGGAAGCATCATGTTGTGGGGATGCTTTTCTTCAGCAGGGACAGGGAAGCTGGTCAGAGTTGATGGGAAGATGGATGGAGCCAAATACAGGGCAATCTTAGAAGAAAACCTGTGAGAGTCTGCTAAAGACTTCAGGCTGGGTCAGAGGTTTACCTTCCAGCAGGACAGCGACCCTAAACATACAACCAGAGCTACAAAGGAATGGTTTAGATCAAAGCATATTCATGTGTTAGAATGACCAAGTCAAAGTTCAGACCTAAATCCAATTGAGAATTTGTGGCAAGACTTGAAAATTGCTGTTCACAGATGCTCTCCATCTAATCTGACAGAACTTAAGCTATTTTGCAAAGAAGAATGGTCAAAAATGTCACTCCTCAGATGTACAAAGCTGGTAGAGACATACCCAAAAAGACTTGCAGCTGTAATTGCAGGCAACGGTGGTTCTACAAAGTATTGACTCGGGGGGGCTGAATACAAATGCACACAACACTTTTTATATATTTATTTGTAAAAAATTTTGAAAACAATTTATCATTTTCCTTACACTTCACAATTATGTGCCACTTTGTGTTGGTTTATCACATACATATGAATTCTTTTTCAAGGCACTGTATGGTGAAAAATACTGCTGGGGCCAGTGAGACACGGGTGCCAATGTGCGTTGGCCATTGTCTCAGCGGAACCTACCCAGTCACGGCTTCCAACTGGCCCATGCAACTCTTTACCACCAGTCCTATCCTAAAACCAGCTGCACACCGAATTACTCAAGTATAGATCAGGCCTGAGTGTCAGTAGATCAGCGCAAGGGTTTATTTCTGTATCTGACTCCCTACAGCCCTTAAGCAGTCAAACTCAGGATTACAAGTAGACAAAGTGATTTCCTTTAATTATTTTAGCTAAGCATAACTGCTCATAACATTATGACATATTATGTGGTTCATAAGGTCAGTACTACACTTCTAACAAATATAGTCTCAACCCAAATATCTGGTATAATCGGTCCTAAAAGTATGAATAGTGTCCACAGCTTTGACAACAACTTACAGTTCATAATGGGTCTCATCAATGGGTAGTGCCAAAGAGGGGGTTGTGGTTTGCCATACTATCTCAAAGTTATGGTCCCTTACTTCCAGGCAGTGCCAGGACATGGGGGGGCCGGGGGGGGGGGGGGGGGGGCAGCTGCCCCTGGCACATCGGAGCAAGGGGCAGAGAATGAACACAAGGCAGTAAACCCATTCTACGGTATTTATTAACAGTGGGGTGGGGGTGCATTTCCTGACTCTTCCCACCTACTGTATATATAGGCCTATTCCCCACCATCACCCAGTGGACAAAAGAGAATTAACAAGGGCATTAACCCCCTTTTACAGGCTAAAAAATTATTGTCTGCCAAAGGTGTCCATTCGTGTCTTAGAAAGCTCTGCACAACAAAGATACCCAAAGGTGGAATGTTCAGGTCTGAATCCCTGCATGTCCAGTGGCTGAGCCAGCACAGAAATGACAGCCACTGTCTGTTGACACAAAGGTTGCCAGATATTGGTCCGTGGAATAATTATTGTGTTACCTCTAACACCCTGCAAAAAAGTGGACATGATTTGTTTTAAGTAAACATTACACACAAGGCATGGTTAAACCAGCGAGCATGTCCTAAAAGAGCTAATTGTTTTTAGATGCTGAAATATTAGATATGCTTAACAATCAGGAGATTCATTTAAAACAAGCTCTCATTGACTTCTGACCACAGGCACTGTGGAGTAATGTATTCTAAAATGTGACAACAGGGACACTGAAGAAGGGTTGCAGCCTGTTTCTGAACAGCTTACAGCATCTGCTCTGTGTTTACAGCAGAAAGCTGGAAAACTTCCAGTGTGTCACTTGAACTCTGAGAATTGATTGCGCCACTGTGTCTGCAGCTACAGAGGTCGAGAGCTTTTTTTTACTGTTTGGTAAAAATATGTAAATACTTGAATGTCTATAGCCTGGCCATGGGTTCATTTAAAGTGGTAGTAATGTCCCATTTTGCACATGTACCTACAGGTAAGCCTATAATAAGGCCTACCTGTAGTTACAGTGAATATCTCAAACTTGGTCTGTTTAGGAGATATTCACACGTCATCTCGGCCCTGGCCATTTATACAGCCAGAGGTCGCAAACCCAGAAGGAAGACCAAGTAAAGATGGAAGCCTTGTCCTTGGTAATAGACCTTCTGGAGGGCTTTATTCTAAGGTAAGTATTTCATAATGTGCTAGTATCACATACCTGGGGCTGGAGGCCAATGGAGACAGAGGGCTTCCCTTGGGCCTAAGTTCCAGACTCCCCTGGAGGTGAAACAGAAGTCAAGCTCAAAGAAGCACAGGTACTTGCAGAGATGTTCTTGACTAAGATGTTGTTAGAGGAACGCCCAGGTATACAGCTGATGCACTGGAATGGTGTCTGCAGACAGGTGGCACTCATGAGAAGCAGCAGGTTTTAAGCAGAACAGATAACAGGAGAGTAGTCGGTTCGAAACCAAGGTCAGGTACCAGTAGTCAGGAGGATAGTTGGGGTCATACACAGGAGAGCAGAAAGAGAAAATTTGTTAGACAAGCTGGGATCAGGTCAGAAGGCAGGCATAAGACAGGTCCAGAGGCAAGCCAAGTCAGTAACAGGTATTCACAGAGGCAAGGGTACACAGGAACAAACGCACTGGAGAACTGAAGATCAACCAGCAATTGTTCTGGTGCGCATTTGTGCACCAGTGTGAATGCGTGTGCCAACGCACCTATGTTTGTTCTCATGCACGCCAATGCGTATTCCTGTGGCCATGCAAAATATTGGCAGGAATGCCAGGTTTTTGAGCACCTCTGCTGCTGACAGTATAGTGGTATAATTCTCTTGACCACTAATAGGCTAAAAGAATCAAGCCTATTTAAAGGTTTTCCAATACCAGGAAATTGAAGGCCTAAAAGATAATGTAGCGGATCCAAAGGAAAAAAGTGGTCTAATACTCGTTGAAGCAGGGACATTACCATAGACCAAAAAGGTACAATGACCTCAAATTGCCAAAAAAATATGAAAATTGGTACCTCTAATTTTACTACAACACCAACACAGAGGGTAAAGGGAACGATCTTGGCAATGTAAAACTTCAGGTGTTCTGTACCAGATCATTAGAATTTTGTAAGCCGTCTCTCTCTGCGCCACGCATCTAGATATTTTAGATGGGGATAACATATCTTGTTCCAACAAAGGAGAGTGATAGAGCGCTACAGAATAGATGACCATTTACACATATAGGGGTGGAGATCTGCAAAGTTTGGCGTAGCATCATGGAGTAGTTTGTAGAAAGAGGAAATTAGATGTGACTGGTGGGGGCCTTGAGCCCAGATAAGTTCAAAGGTGGTAGGTTCAGACAATATAAGAAAGGTGAAAGCGTGGAGAGGTAATATTTAATTTGGAGGTAGAAAAAAAACATATGTTTAGGAATGTAGTATTTAGTCTGAAGATCAACGAATGTACACAATCTGCGAGTGACTGGATGTACAAATTGGCGGAGCTGGAACAAGCCAGCCCCTGCCCAGGGTAATACACGGGCATAAGATAAGCTGTCAGGGATAGTGGGATTAAAGTGTACATTAGATAGAGGAGGGCGTTGCGAAGAGAGAGAGAATCTAGTGACACAGGTACGCCAAATCTTTAAATTAAAAAGCATAACCCCGACAATTTAGGATGTTGGAGTGACGAAGGGACCATAGCAGAGAGCAAGGATGAGCAGGGTAGAGAGAGCCCATTTTGATTTCTGACCATCTATTCAGTGCCGTCTGAGAAGACCAGGACGAGACCAATCGAAGGTGAGAAACTAAATAATATTTAGGAACACCACAGTGCTTTGGAGAAAAGACCACAGAACTGGCTACCCAATGTTCTTTATTGCTCCAGATAAAATTGAGGAACCATATTTAAGCACCTTTAATTGGGACATGAGAACAGGCACAGGCAGTGTTTCAAAAAAAAAAAGCAGCTTAGGCATGATAGACATTTTTAAGACATTAATCCCACCCAACCAAAAAATAGGGCATGTATTCCAACGCTTCAACATTTCACTAATGTCCCCAAATAAAGGCACATAATTACCAAATATAAGGACGAGTAGGCAGGTGTGATCTGTATAGCCAGGTATTTAAGGGAATGAGGACACCATCTATATGGATAAGACTTCTGTAGCACGGAAAGGTCTTCAGGGGGAATATGGAGAGGCATAGCTTCTGTCTTGAAGGTGTTCATTTTATATCCAGATAGGCTAGCTTGGGATAACGAGTTGTGTAAGTATGGGAGAGAGAGATGGGGACGAGTTAGGGTTAGCAGGATATCAGTCGCAAATAAAGAGAGTTTGCATTCCCTCTGTCACATAGGGACCCCCAAATGTCCGTGTGGGCATGGATTGGAGCAGCTAAATATTCTAAACATTAGAATGAAAAGAAGTGGTGACAACGGGTACCCCTGCCAGGTACCATTGGACATCAGGAAGTTCTGCGACAGAAAGGAAGACATTCAAACCTGGGAAGAAGGGTTGGAATAGAGGGCCTCTAAAGCAGAAATAAAAGAGCCCCAGAAGTCAAATCAAGACAAAGTTGCAAACATATGAGGCCAACCTAACTGATCAAATGCTTTATGAGCAACTAAACTCAAGATTGGCTCTGGGGGCGACAAACTTTGTTTAACATGTCTATAAGATCAATGGTCCGTCTAGTATTGTCCCCTGCGTGTCTGGCTGGGACAAAGCCTACTTGGTCCTTGTCAATCAGTTTGGATAAGATTTGAGATAAACGAGTGGCAAGGATTTTCGTAAATATCTTGTAATCCAAGTTTAAGAGTGCTATCGGTCTATGGGGTCCTTGCCCAGTTTTGGTATAAGAGAAATAAAGGAATGTGTGAAAGAGGGATGGGGGACCATGCCTTCGAGTAGGAGATTAAAAAGAGATAACATATGAGGTGCCAATACATGCATGTAGGTTTTAAAATATGTATAGGGAAGCCTGCCAGGGCCAGTGGACTTGTGGGTGGAGAATAGCTTGATAGTAGAAGAGAGTTCCTCCATTGTAATAGGGGAGTTTAATTTTTGCAGATCAGAGGAGGATAGCTTAGGTAGGTAAATATCTGCCAATAAAAAGTCAAATGTCTCTTGATTAAAGGGTGAATGATGAGTTGGGGTTAAGCAATTGTAGAGTTTACTATAAAAATCCCCAAATACCCCGACCATGGACTGAGGACAATGGGTAGGCGCACTATTAGGCTGTAGCAGAAAATCAGGTAAAGAGTGAAGGGGATGATATTAAGCTTAGACACCAACATTCTATGGGGTTTATTAGAGTATTCGTAGAACTTTTGTTTTGCCCAAAGCAAAGATTTGGCAGTGGCAGATTTGGTTATGGATTTGAGTTTCTCACGTAGAAATGTCACTGCGCAGAGGCAGGCCACCGTAGGGGAGCACACAAAGCGATGCTCAGCGGAGCATAGTTTAGTCAATTTTGGCCTTTTAGTCCCCTTGCAGTTTGATTGTGGTGTGAAAGTTATGCCCTGCTAGCTGTGTTCCTAATATCCCCTCCTAATTGATTAATTGCCAGATTCAACCCACACCCAACACACAGTATAAAAACAAGGCCTTCTTTACGGGGGAGCACATACAGGGGGCTGCACATACAGGGGTTCTTCCAAAGAAGTGGGGTTCTTTAAATAAGTGGCACTTCTGCTCTTGCACTTCAGCGATTTGCACAAAGCTAACTATAACAAAAAGGGGCGGCACAGGTCTAAAGACAATGGGGCACGACTGGACCAGGTGATCAAAACCCAAATCAGATAATACCAGATTAGTCAGAAGTGGAGCCGAGACAAAAAAGTAATCTAATCTAGAAAACATCTTATGAGGTGGGGAATAGAACGAGAACTGTTTACTGGTAGGATGCTTGATTTTCCA
Source organism: Aquarana catesbeiana (assembly GCF_042186555.1). Classification (NCBI taxonomy): domain Eukaryota; kingdom Metazoa; phylum Chordata; class Amphibia; order Anura; family Ranidae; genus Aquarana; species Aquarana catesbeiana. The sequence continues at coordinate 323,325,838 of NC_133327.1, read as the reverse complement.
GGAATCAAACAAGTGATGGGTGCAAATCAATTTCCAAAAAGAAATAGCTAAAGACTGCATCGAAGGAGGTAATTTGGCATGAAACAGGGATCTTCTATCCAGTGTGGGAGAGAAAGCAACATTGAAATCACCTCCGACAATCGTAAATAGATGGGAGAAACGTTGTAACACCTCAAATGCCTTAGTGAGAAATTTTATCTGACCAGAGTTTGGGGCATAGATATTCATTAATGTGAGAGTAGTAGACATGCATTCACATTCCAAAATCACATAGTGACCATAAGGATCTAGGCGAGAGGACAATATCGCTACCCCTGCCTTGCCAGATGAGTCGGATGTCATGTAGGAATGGGGAAAATATCTACAGGCGGATTTAAAGGAACCACCTGAGCAGGAATGTGTTTCCTGAACCAGGATCACGTCTGCCCAGAGGCTTTAAATTCTTTTAAAGCTAATTAACGTTTTTTGATAGAGTTTAAACTCTAAACACTGTATGATAGGATTTTTAAAACCATGACCAGTTATAAGCATAATGCACAGGTAAGCAATGTATAATGGAGAGTACCCCATTGGCTTGGGGAATAGTAGTGAATTCCAATAAGACTGGTAGAACTTACACAGAATAACCAAAATAAAAAGACAATCCAAAAAAAATAGTCTCATGAAGTAGTCATTAGCGTAACAACCAAGAGGCCATATTGGCCTAAAAAAAGAAACAACAGTACTAGACCTGAGGCAACTGCATCTCAGGAGCCCAGGGCCAATGCCATGGGACAAATAGGAGACATTGGAGAAACAGCTGATTATTTGAATTCCCCTTACTAACTGTTGAAGTTTCAGGAGAGGAAGTAAAAGGAAATCTCACCAGCAGCATAAAATAAACTGACAGCAGATAACCATCCTCAGCTTTCTCTAAGATGCAAAAAAAAATGTCATACACTTTCAATAAACCTACTTGTGTTTCTCAATCTTACAGACTGAAGGCAAAGACATGTTTTGTACAATTGCTGTTTTGCTTCATTTTGTTTCTTTGAGTATCAGTCTGAAATGTAATCTCTTAATGCAAATATTTTAAAAACTTGCTAAGACTCCAACTGTTAGTTTTCCATCTTGTTTGGCAAACCTAAGCCACAGTGTTACTTGATAAGCTAAACTGTTGATGTCCAGTGTAATCCTCGGTTATTCTGTAAATTGTTTAGGTCATATCCAGTGGAATAATTGGAAAATATCATAAACACGCTAATGACTTCTCAGAAGGAATGAGCCAAATTGTGAAGAAAACTGTTGTCACTTTTCCAAGAATACAGAGAATTACTTATAAAAATCTTGCATGTTTTCCCTTTTCTTTGTTTGTTTTAGCTTTAGGCATGCTGTATACCTGATTTTGCTACATCTACATGCCGAGATTTATGTTTCAGAATGTGCTACATGGTATCTCTCTTTAAAATGAAGTCAGTTTTGGCTATCATATAATTCAACATTACAAAGCCAATGCATTAAACAGAGTCTGTTTGATGATTGATCGTAATAAAGCAACAGGTTTGTTAAAGCACTACAGGTACATTATTTTTTTACTATTTCAGACAATTATTATCTTATCTAACTTGCTTTTACTTACTGTACTATAATGCTTGTCTATTATCTCTGCTGAGTACCTCTAGTATGTACAGTGGGAGATGCACTTCTCGCTCACAACTGCATCAGAATAGTGTTTATTACAGTCACCTGTCTGTAGACAGTGACAGCGTGACAGTCTGCATGTAGGCGGGGTGCAGTGTAGTTTGGCAGCAATAAATCACATAGTACGTAAAAAAAAAAAAAAAAATTTGTATTGAAGTAATTCAGCAACAATTCCCAACAAACCCAGTGGGATGGCTGCCCAACGGGGTGGACTGATGGTTTCCAATATTGTGAAGAGAGCAGGTATCAGCTGGACTGACAGTGTACTTAAGAAAACAGATTGCGGTCTGGCCGTCTCCTGCACAAGCGGGATGAAGTCCAGAGGAGTTGTAACCCTACGCTTTCCCTCCTCGTCAGGAACCTTTCCTTACCGCTAGTACTGTAACAAGTAGGGTACCTTCACCTACACTAACGACTCACATAAAAAAGCGCACCAAACCTGGGAGCCAGGGCCTTAAATAGGCTCTGCCTGACCCAAGATGGCTGCCAGGGTCACATGGGGTGGCAACATCCAACTGGATAGCTTCTCCAGTGACCCACGAAACCATACAGCAATCATGTTCCTCTTGACTTCCTCTCCAGCTGCAAGGTGAGCGCCACCTGCAGTGGAGAAAGTAGATTGCACCTGCCTACATGTAGACAGTGTCTATTACAGACTGTGTTGTGCATCTGCCTCCTCCCTTGCTTTGTCACTCACAGCCTGTGATGACACTGCTGGGATTCAGAAAGTCAGAATTGCTTGTTTGCCTTCTAGATGGAAGCTACCTTGCTAGATATAATTTGTAAAAAGATGTAGGCAAACAGTTAAAAGGCAATGAAAAAGACATACACTAAAAAAAAAAAAAAAAAAATGTGATGTGATCTCACTAGCCTTTCTCAAAGCATCTGTGACGTCTCCAACTTTTGTTGGGAGATAATTGGCAGTCACCTAAATTGCATTGAAAGGCAACATAATGAAGGATAACACTGACACTACTCCCAGGGCACATTACAAGCACCTGAATTGGGATGTTCACTTTTACAAGTGTCACCTCTAAAACAGGGCCAGTGCTGTGATTTGTGAGTATAACCCAGTACATAAGAACCTAGGAAACCATAAGTATGGAGCTTTCCTGTATTCCTGTAATTTCCCTGCATGGTGGCTGCTAAAGGTGGCAAATGCCACATTTGATTGATATAACTGTATTTCCTTCCTTGAAGGTCGGTAATGAGGTGACATGTCCGCAGATAAACCTCTCCACCTTAAAGTGGAAGTTTACCCTAATACTAAAAATCTGTAAATATACTGGCATCCACAATCTAAGACTAACCTACCTAGCCCCGTAAAGGAGAAATCGATAAACATACCTTTTCTGAAGCCGCTCTGGTGTGGACGAGAAGGCCTGGCTTGCAGTCTCTGCTGTAATTTATCCCAAAGGTGTTCTATCGAGTTGAGGTCAGGCCAGTCTAGTTCCTCCACCCCAAACTTGTCATCCTTGTCTTTATGGACCTTTGCTGTGTTCACTGATCCAAATCATTTGGTGGAGGGGGGTTATGTTGTTGGGTTGTTTTTCAGGGGTGGGCTTGGCCCCTTAATTCCAGTGAAGGGAACTCTTAAGGCATCAGCATACCAAGACATTTTGGACAATTTCATTCTCCCAACTTGGTGGGAACAGTTTGGGGATTCCAAAATGACTGCGCACCAGTGCACAAAGCAAGTCCATAAAGACATAGGTGAGCGAGTTTGGGGTGGAGGAACTTGACTGGCCTGCACAAAGTCCTGACCTCAACCCGATGGAACACCTTTGGGATTAATTAGAGCAGAGACTGTGAGCCAGGCCTTCTTGTCCAACATCAGTGCTTGACCTCACAAATGCGCTTCTGGAAGAATGGTCAAACATTCCCATAGACACACTCCTAAACCTTGTGGACAGCCTTCCCAGAAGAGTTGAAGCCGTTATAGCTGCAAAGGGTGGGACAACTCAATATCCAACCCTACAGACTCGTACAAACGGTTTGATTGTTGTATGACTGAACATCTGATTTTTGTTAAAAGCGCGTGTGCAGGATTTTGTCTAGATTACTAACTATCTGCAAATTATCGTTCAACAAATACAAACGTGGTGGCGTACTATGAGAGTATAAAGAGGAAGTTCATTTCTCCAGAGCCACCGTTTGGGTCCCTAGTTAGTTAGTAGAAGTTTGGTGAACGTTGATTCGCGATTTTCAGATCGTACAAAACAAATGCCTTTTAAAATACATTTGGCATAACTACATCAGTATCACCAGCAAAGCAGCTTCATTATATACCATTAAAGAAACTGAGAATGTGCGCTGCATTTCGACATTTCATCAATTACCGCGTCACGAATGTTAATTCTAGATTACAAACAGTAGTTTACAAGACTAAACTCTTCCCAGTCATTCCTTGATTCCGAGCATGCGTGTTTGTACTTTTGACTTTTGTGTGGCGATTTCTGTACTGACCACCCGAAAATCAGACGTTGAGTCCACATCCATCAAAAATTTTATAGTCTGCACATCCAGCTTTTGTCTGACGAAAAAGTCAAATCGGCTGTCGAAAGCACTGTACTAATGATCTGAAAATCCGCAAACAGCTCGTTTTACGAATTTTCCCTTCTGATTTTCGTATTGTGTGTACGAGGCCTAAGACTGGGATGCCATTAAAGTTCATGTGCGTGTAAAGGCTGGTGTCCCAATATTTTTGGTAATATAGTGTATGTAAGGGGCCTACACCTTTAGAAAGGGCAAAAAAACTGCCTATGCAGGTAAGGGTGTTTTGTAGATTAAAATCAAATTGTGCAGCTCTGGCAAAAGTTGAATAATTCCCTTGATATAGGTGTAGTCCATTTACATACCTTATGAAACTTGACTGAAATAATTCTAGGACATTGCTAAGTGAGACCTAGTTGTTACCGCTCTTCTCTACTTTCACAGGAGTGAGCTTTTTCTCTGATTCAAACCCCCTCACATGTTCTTTCTCTCCCCCATTGCAGTAGCTCTGAGGTCTGCGTTTGAGAGCTTGCTCTTGTGATGATGGAGGTCCTAGCAATGTCCCGGGTGTATTCCAGGCAGGCCTCAGGAGGTATGTAAATAGCCTACACCTATAGCAAGGGCATTATTCAACTTTGGTCACAGCTGCACAGTTTGTTTTTTATCTACAGAGGAGTCGCCCTTTACCTGTATAGACAGCTTTTTCTTTTTTGGTAAGGATGAACTATGCCTTCAGGAGCACATGTATGCTTATATCTGTTTCAAGCTAGCCCATTAGCATTGCGAATCCAGTCAAGTCTAGTCTCTATATGAATATGACTGGACAAGTGACATATCTTAGCATTAAATAAGCTCAAATCTCCTGTCTCTTTTAATCCCCCCATACATTGAATGGTATTTTCTTATATAAACCATAAAATCCTGCAGACTATGCTATGCTATCATTAAGCAGCAAGTCATTAAGTTGGTGCTTTTGTTTTACAGTTTATGTGTCTAGCAAATGTATCGACTCATACCAGGCTTATGTTCTAAAAAGCACATCAAATATCCCTGAGTAGTACAAAATGAGTAATCATTCTATGAACAATATATTTTTTGAGCAGAAAATATTGAATTCTGTATAAGAGTTGTGAATTATTACTAATATCCTCTGTCAGTGGATGAGGTTATGATTGTGGTTTACAAGTGGAAACAGAATTATATCATTTGTAATATAGATATATAATCTTTTGTCCTTTAGCCCCGGTTTACACTAGCACAACTCCAAAGTCGTGAGATTTTTGAGTGCAACTTTTGAATCTTACTTTGATACGACTTTGATGTGACTTTTTACACTTTTTAGCATTGAAGTCGTATCAAAAGCAGACCAAAGCAGTGCAGGAACCTTTTCAAAAGTCGGAACGACTTGTGGCGGATCAGTTAAGATGGCTCTCATAGGGAAACATTTAATTTAACATGTTATGCTCTCATAAGTCAGATCCCATGTCACACCAGTGTGAACCGAGCCTAAAAGTGGAACTATCCTTTACAGCTTTACAACCAAGGCCTGTCCTTACCAGAAGTGCTGGACAGACATTAACCAATTCCAACTTCCAATCAAGGGCATAGACCATTATGGTAAATTTTCCGCTGGCAAGGTCCAAAAACCACCACCCGCATGTCAGCGGTTAACTGACGAGCGCCCAACCACAGCCAGCGTCTGCTCAATACCAGACTGGAGGCCGAGGTTAAAAATATCCAGGCCAATATTATTCAGATGAACACCATTTGGTCTTAACAAATCATCATTTACACCCTCCAAATCCTGGTGACGAATCACCATCCCCCTAATTCTCCTAACAAATGTGGGGACCTGGGCATTAATTTTCCGGCGAAAGCGTCCCAAGCATGGACCAGGAATGTGACTTGCCCAAACCAAGCGAGGAAAGATTTCTGACCAGACTACAACTAAATTGGTAAAAACGGCACAGCAATGAGCAATGTTCTTTTTGATGGCAGAAATTAGATTGAACGAATGCGAACAACCAATGTCATTCCCAACAGCATGGAGAACAAAAACAATGGGGTCAGAAAAATGCGAACAAAGTTTAGGCATTCCGGTAGAACTTGTGACAGGCTCTTCCAGTTGCAGTTCCTAAAAGGCACAAATTTTACCTCAGAAACGACTTGTAACTGAACTCAGGCTCCACCCCATCACCTCATGTCACGTAGACAATCATCCATATCCAAAATGCATGTTGCATGTTACAACTCCCAGATCATTGCCATGCCCAACAGTCAAGACTCCCTTTTCCTATTAGGGTCACGGGGCCTTCATTTGATGGCTTGACATTTCAGCTGTGATCATTCACGGCATGTTTTGGGAAATGGTTAAATCACTGGGTTTAGTTCTGCTTTAATTTTAGAAAACAGAAACAGCGTAGCTAGGCAAAACTTGCCCAGTTTTTGTTCACAGTGACAGTTTAATACAGAAAAGTGATCATTTAAACTGTGCTCAGTGTATAACTGCCACATGTTGTTCACGCCACTGTAGGCAAAGCATGTTTAATAAAGTGAAACTACTGGAGGTACTGGTGCCTTTGAGTAATATTCCAACAGAGTCATTAGACACTTGCTGCAGGCACTGTCTTTTACAAACGTCATGGCTTTAATTAAACTGTTTTGCCAGGCTGTTGTAGATTTCTAATTTCTCTATTCCTTAAATTCCTTCCCATGGCTTCGGTTCTGCAGACTGGCTATATCTTAATGACCTTTTTTATTCTTTGAAAGATTTTCTTATTTATAACAAAGAAAAATAACCAGCAGACCCTAAAAAATAGGTGAAAGTAGACATTGCCCTAGTTATTCAGCTGGGTGGCAGGTGCAACACAAAGTAGAAATCTGCAGAGGGAACAACGAGTGCCAGATTTCAGTAACACTCTATAATTCATTGTATGTAACATAAATCTATTCTAACTACCCAAGTAGCAAAAAGACTGAAGTTTTCTTATTTATAAACTGGTTCATTGCAAATGTTCTTGAGAAAATAAATGAAGCAGCATGGACATGCGCTAAGGCCGCATAGGAGAAATCACCAGGGACAGAGTTATGCTCCCATAGCACTATGCTTTATGGGGAAAAAAAACAACGCATTTCATTTGTTATTTTCTGGAGTTCGTTATCCAGTTCAGTGGCCAAGGAGCTAAATGCTGCAATATAACAGTACATAGTTTATCTAGAATGAGTTTTGACACCTTGCTAGTTCAGATAGATAGATATATAGACATTTTCTTCCTTCCCATACCCCATGAATCCAAATTTTTCATTTTAATTGTCAAAAGGATTTGGACAGCCAAAAGTTTATTTAAGGGAGTTCAAAGATAAGTGAATTCAATGTTAAAAAATAGGCTTTAAATTAAAAAAAAAAAAAAAATGATCGTTCCCTACACAGAATAGTCAGCTCTGCATAACGATGGTAACACTGACAATATGGCTGTTGTGAGCCCACCCTTTTAACCACTTCAGCCCCGGAAGAATTTACTCCCTTCCTGACAAGGCCATTTTTTTCTATACGGCACTGCGTCGCTCTAACTGACAATTGCGCAGTCGTGCGACGCTGTACCCAAACAATCCTTTTCTCCCACAAATAGAGCTTTGTTTTGGTGGTATTTGATCACCTCTGCGGTTTTTATTTTTTGCGCTATAAACAAAAGAAGAGCGACAATTTAAAAAAAAAATACAATATCTTTTACCTTTTGCTATAATAAATATCCCAAATTTTAAAAAAATAATAATTTTTTCCTCAGTTTAGGCCGATATGTAGTCTACATATTTTTGGGAAAAAAAACAAAATTGCAATAAGAGTATATTGATTGGTTTGCGCAAAAGTTATAGCGTCTACAAAATAGGGGATAGATTTATGGCATTTTTTTTATTATATATTTTTTTACTAGTAATGGCGGCGATCTGCGATTTTTAGTAATACTGCAATATTGCGACAGACAAATTGGACACTTTTGACACATTTTTGGGACCAGTGACACTTATACAGCGATCAATGCTATAAATGCACTGATTACTGTATGAATGTCACTGACAGGGAAGGGGTTAACACTAGGGGCGATCAAGGGGTTACCTGTGTTCCCTAGGTGTGTTCTAACTGTGGGGGGATGGGACTGACTACGGGAGGAGACCGATCTATGTTCATACTTAGTAGGAGCACATGATCTGTCTCCTCTCCCCTGAGAGAACCGGGATTTGTGTGTGTCATGAGAAGGTCTACCCGGTGGTGGCGCTATCGGTCTCTTGGATCGCAGTACCAGTGTCCATCAGCAGGTGTCTTCCAACACCTAGGACCTGCAGTAAGAGGTCTTTCCTGCTGGTGGCACTGTTGCATCTTCGGGCCGTAGTACCGGCGTCAACCAGCGGGTGCACTCTGGCAGTGTGGAGCAAACAGCTCACACTGCGCTCAGCTGTAACGTGAGGTCAATTACCACAGCCTTACAAATACCCGGCAAGCCCTCATAGGCTTGCCTTGGTATCTCTCTCTCCCTGCACTCTAACCTTGCTGCCCGTTACTTTGACCTTGAGCCTGCATCCGCCTTGTCCTGACCTGACCTGACCTGATCTTATCCCATCCCTATCCTGAGCCTATCCCCTCTGTTCCTGGTTACCTTGGATCCCTGCCCTGTATCCCATCCATCCACCCTCTTCCTGTCCTGCTGGTTTGATCTCCCTGTGTATGACCTTGGCCTGGCTTTGTTTACGATTACGGTATCTCCATTTCCTTGTATATATTGTTGTTTGTAGTGGGTTTGTTGTATTGGTTTTGCACTGTTTATATTTCTTTTACTTGTCACTTATTTATTAAACACCATTATTTCACTTATATGTGTTTTGGGTTTCCTCTGTGCAGTCCACACAGTTTGGTCAATTAGATTCTCTGACAGTATACCAAGGCCATCCCTGACCAGACGTGGCTGCATTGAGGAAACCATCCTGGTTTATCGGGTCTGCTAATATGGATTTCGATGAAATCCTTTATTATTCTCTGCTAGCAGAAGAGGATGGTGAATATTGTCGCCAGATTTTAAAAGGGTGGACTAGTGACAGGCTGATGGAAACTATCCGATCAGCTCATTCCCTAGTGGATCAGGGGTATATGTCTTTTGAAGATGTTCAGCCCCTGATCCAGTTATGTGCAAAACCAGCCCTGTCATGCATTCCCGAGGGAAGTGATGATTTTTCACCCCCCTTCAATTATGGCCAAGTTGAATCCCTGGTTTGGTTGTTAGAGGATGATCCAGCCTATTTTATGGAACATTATTCCAACTGTTCACAGCAAGTGTTGTCTAATTGCATCCAGTCAGTGCAAGCCTTGATTAGTCAGGCTGTGTGTGAATCAGCGTTTGTTCAACCTGTGCTGCAGGTATGGTCAGATCTCCTGTCTTTTGCTAAGCCACAATACTCCAGCCCTGCCATCAATCCTCTGTCTCCCCAAAAATGTATCTCCCCGTCGCCTATGGCAACCTCAGCTACAGCCCAGTTTATCAAACCCCCTACCAAATACTACTACCCAGTCTCCAAGTGTAGCACCTATCCCGCCTTCAATCCACCTGTCTCTTCTCCTCCACCTGTAACAGTCCCACAAAACCCCTCTCTAGCTACAGTTCCTTGGTCTTCCTTCGATCCAGCTACTTTCTTTTCTTTCAGCCCTGCACCTACATACAAGACTGCACGGGCTAAACCAAAAAAGAAACAAAAATTCTTTCCTACCCACACGATCCTGCCAGTAACCCAACTTGCTTCCACACCAACTAACCCACCTGATTCTGTCAAACCAGTGCCTGCTACCGAGCCTGATGCGCCAGTGTCTTCTACGCAACCTGTTGTGCCAATGCCTGTGCCTGCTGTCCAGTTTGATGTCCCTGCCTTCCAGTCTGGTGTGCCCACCTTCCAGTCTGATGCACCCGCTCTCCAGTCTAATGCACCTGCAATCCAGTCCGATATGCCTGCCTTCCAGCCGGATGTCTTGAAGCTTGCCTTCCAGCCTGAAGTCCCGGTGCCCGCTTTTCAGTCTGTGCCCCCTCCCCAGTCTGATGTCTTCATGCCTGCCTCCCAGCCTGATGCCCCGAAGCTTGCTTTTCAGCCTGATGTCTTGGTCCCTGCCTTCCAGCTTGATGTCCCTGCCTTCCAACTTGATGTCCCTGCCTTCCAGTCTGGTGTGCCCACCTTCCAGTCTGGTGTGCCCACCTTCCAGTCTGGTGTGCCCACCTTCCAGTCTGGTGTGCCCACCTTCCAGTCTGACGCACCCGCTCTCCAGTCTGATATGCCTGCCTTCCAGTCGGAAGTCTTGAAGCTTGCCTTCCAGCCCGAAATCCCAGTGTCCATGTTCCAGTCTGACGCCCCAGCGACTATTGACCAGTCTGATGTACCTGCTGTTCTGCCCGATGTGCCAGCGCCTGTGTCTGCTGCCCAGTCTAAAGTTCCAGCACCCGCTGCCTGGTCTGATGTCTCGGTGCCGGCTTTCCAGTCCGCTTTCCAGCCTGATGTGCCAGTGTTTACGACTCAGCCAGTTGTGCCAATGCCTGTGTCCGCTGCCCAGTTTGAGGTCCCAGTGCCTGCTGCTCAGCCCAAAATCCCAGTGTCCATGTTCCAGTCTGACGCTCCAGCGACTACTGACCAGTCCGATGTACCTGTTCCGCCTGTTGTGCCAGTACCTGTTGTTCTGCCTGATGTGCCCACTGTTCAGCCTGATGAGCCTGCTTTCCGGTTTCATGTGTCCATCCTCCAGCCTGATATCCTGGTACCTGTCTTCCAGCCTGATGTCGTGATGTTGGTATCCCAGCCTGAGGTTTCGGTGCCCGTGTCTCCGCCTGAAGTTTCGGTGCCCGTGTTTCAGCCTGGAGTTTTGGTGCCCGTGTCTCAGCTTGCTGAATCGGTGCCCGTTACCCAGTCTGTTGAATCGGTGCCCGTTACCCGGTCCGCTGAACTGGTGCCCGTTACCCAGTCTGCTATACCGAAGTCCGTCACTTGGCCTGTCAAGCCAGTATCCGTTATCCGGCTTGCCAAACCAGTGCCCGGTGTCCAGCTCGCTGAGTCGGGGCCTGTTACCCAGCCCACTGGGCCAGGGTCCGTTACCCAGCTTGCTGAGCCGGTGCCTGTAATCTGGCCTGCCCTTACGGTGCTCGCTGTTCGGCCCAATGTTCCAGAGCCTGCTGCCCAGCTCGATGACCCGGAGCTTGCTGCCCAGCTCGATGACCCGGAGCTTGCTGCCCAGCTCGATGACCCGGAGCCTGCTGCCCAGCTCGATGACCCGGAGCCTGCTGCCCAGCTCGATGACCCGGAGCCTGCTGCCCAGCTCGATGACCCGGAGCCTGCTGCCCAGCTCGATGACCCGGAGCCTGCTGCCCAGCTCGATGACCCGGAGCCTGCTGCCCAGCTCGATGACCCGGAGCCTGCTGCCCAGCTCGATGACCCGGAGCCTGCTGCCCAGCTCGATGACCCGGAGCCTGCTGCCCAGCTCGATGACCCGGAGCCTGCTGCCCAGCTCGATGACCCGGAGCCTGCTGCCCAGCTCGATGACCCGGAGCCTGCTGCCCAGCTCGATGACCCGGAGCCTGCTGCCCAGCTCGATGACCCGGAGCCTGCTGCCCAGCTCGATGACCCGGAGCCTGCTGCCCAGCTCGATGACCCGGAGCCTGCTGCCCAGCTCGATGACCCGGAGCCTGCTGCCCAGCTCGGCTTGTTCCTGTCTGCTGCCCAGCTCGGCTTGTTCCTGTCTGCTGCCCAGCTCGGCTTGTTCCTGTCTGCTGCCCAGCTCGGCTTGTTCCTGTCTGCTGCCCAGCTCAAGTTGTTCCTGTCTGTTGCCCAGCTCAAGTTGTTCCTGTCTGCTGCCCAGCTCAAGTTGTTCCTGTCTGCTGCCCAGCTCAAGTTGTTCCTGTCTGCTGCCCAGCTCAAGTTGTTCCTGTCTGCTGCCCAGCTCAAGTTGTTCCTGTCTGCTGCCCAGCTCAAGTTGTTCCTGTCTGCTGCCCAGCTCAAGTTGTTCCTGTCTGCTGCCCAGCTCAAGTTGTTCCTGTCTGCTGCCCAGCTCAAGTGGTTCCTGTCTGCTGCCCAGCTCAAGTGGTTCCTGTCGTCTGCTGCCCAGCTCAAGTGGTTCCTGTCGTCTGCTGCCCAGCTTAATGACTCTGACATGCCAGCAGTACCCACTGTCCAGGTTGATGTACCCGATGCCCGGCCTGATGTGCCCTCATCTGTCCAGTTGAAGGCCATGAACTTTGAACAGATACACCTTGTTGGAGCGTCCGGAGGCCGCTCCTTTAGGGGGGGGTACTGTCATGAGAAGGTCTACCCGGTGGTGGCGCTATCGGTCTCTTGGATCGCAGTACCAGTGTCCATCAGCAGGTGTCTTCCAACACCTAGGACCTGCAGTAAGAGGTCTTTCCTGCTGGTGGCACTGTTGCATCTTCGGGCCGTAGTACTGGCGTCAACCAGCGGGTGCACTCTGGCAGTGTGGAGCAAACAGCTCACACTGCGCTCAGCTGTAACGTGAGGTCAATTACCACAGCCTTACAAATACCCGGCAAGCCCTCATAGGCTTGCCTTGGTATCTCTCTCTCCCTGCACTCTAACCTTGCTGCCCGTTACTTTGACCTTGAGCCTGCATCCGCCTTGTCCTGACCTGACCTGATCTTATCCCATCCCTATCCTGAGCCTATCCCCTCTGTTCCTGGTTACCTTGGATCCCTGCCCTGTATCCCATCCATCCACCCTCTTCCTGTCCTGCTGGTTTGATCTCCCTGTGTATGACCTTGGCCTGGCTTTGTTTACGATTACGGTATCTCCATTTCCTTGTATATATTGTTGTTTGTAGTGGGTTTGTTGTATTGGTTTTGCACTGTTTATATTTCTTTTACTTGTCACTTATTTATTAAACACCATTATTTCACTTATATGTGTTTTGGGTTTCCTCTGTGCAGTCCACACAGTTTGGTCAATTAGATTCTCTGACAGTGTGTTTACACACACAGATCCAGGTTCTCGCTCTGTCAAGAGCGTTTGCAGGGGCCCGGCGGTCATTGCGTTCGCCGGGCACTCACATTGGCTCCAGGGACACGCTACGGGCGTGCGCCTCCTACAGCATCTTAAAGGGCCGACGTACAGCTACGACTCGCCCAGGGGAGCCAACCTGCCGCAGTATAACTGTGGTGGCTGGTCGGGAACCGGTTAAAGGAACAGGCCAGGGTTATCTATTCCTTCAAATTATTGGCTCTTTTGATATAGCTGCCCAGAGGAAAAAGTTATTCATTTCATTATAGTGTAGCAAGGTCCCAGGCCTCCTTCGGTCTAATGAGAACCTCCAGAGCCAGAGATAGTTGACATTCTTCTGTATGTGGTGGGTTGTGAGGCCTATTGGGTGTAAGGTGGTTAAAGTTAATGGGCGCCAGACACTTCTTGAATGCAAAAGAGATTTTTATTTCTCTTAACAAACTTTTAGGGGAAAGAGGGTTGTCTCCTATGGCTTTAACAGTTCTTAACAAAAAGCTCAACAGTTCCTTTCACTTCCACTACAATCTCTCCTTGTAGTTTTTCAGCCCACTGAGCTCCTGGTCTCTCACTAGACCCGCTGATTCACTGCCACTGAATCCCTGGAGCTCCTCCAATCTTCACGGTGGTATCTTCCTCAAGCGTCACCCCCGCGCTCTGCTTGGTCCCTAGATTGGCACTCAAGATACCTCTCAAGCGTCAGCCCACTGGCCTGCTTGGTCGCTGGCTTCACACACAAAGCTGCTCTGTAAGCGTCACCATCTCTGGCTGGGTCCCTGGCTTGATACCCGCTGAAGTTTCCAGATTCTTCACCTTCCCCGGTTAGTGAGAATGCTACTCCGGTACTTGCTTCAGTTACTCACTGTGGCCCCTGGTAATAAGGTGGTTGGTCCCATAGTGGAGACAGCTTCCCTTCTACCTCCGACCACGACAGGTTCTCCAGCCGGCAGAACCGTCACTTTTGGTTTGACTGCAAGCCGCAATCCTAACCCTGCACTGCTCTCCTGATTCTGTATAGGCCCTCAGCCTAGCAGCCAGATGTGCCCAGGATAGGACCAAACTCCAGCCTAGCAGCCCGGGCAGTACAACACACGTCCATCCAGACAGCTGTCCAGGTGGCACAGAACATAGACCACCTTATAGCCCATTGGCTGAGATACCCCTTATACCTATAACCTGACCTTGCGTTGCCCTTCTCGTATCTAGTACCACCAAGTACCCGGCCACCTAGTGGTAGAAGAGAAAAGCGCAACAAGGCCAAACTTGGGGAGAAATCAATAGATCATTAACAATCAACCAGGATAATTATTCCAGGCAAGTAAATTTGTGAGGAGCAACCCTGCCCAAACTCCAGGGTTCTACAATAGGTTATCCCTTATTTCTGTTGATGAACCTGCAAATTGTTCAGCCAAATTCACATACTTTTCAAATTTCTTGGATTCACTGTGAATCTGTAGTACTGATGAACCCAAAGCTCATCCTTAAAGCGGTGTTCCGCCCCTCCTCTCCAAAAATAAAAGTCAGCAGCTACACGTACTGTAACTGCTGACTTTTAATATAAGGACACTTACCTGTGTGGAATCCAGCGATTTTTTTTTTTTTTTTTTTTTTTTTTTTTTTTTTTTTTTGGGGGGAGGATGCATGTGATCAGCACAGGGCCAAATAAGCACTGTTCAGAGGGTCAAGGGTCATGCAGCCTCATAGGACAGTCAGAGGAGAATGAATACTTCTCCTACAATCTTTAACCAGTGCTCAGCCGGACACTGATAGAAGTCACAAGACTGCTATATACTGCTGATGATAAAAGGTATTTAGCAGTTTATAATTACTAAAACAATTGCATTTCCATTTTCTGTGTACTGTGGTAGACCAGATATAGTAAATGCAGGGTCCTGAGTTTAGTAACACTTTAAAGAAGAAGTAGGGCCAAAGCTTTTTTGGCCCTACTTCTCCTATGGATCACAGGAGTGCAGTACGTTTTGCACTCCTGTGAACCGTTTTGAGCAGACAGCAGGCTGCTAGGCTGTCCAGGAGCTGGATAGATCCTGACTTTACTGTCCTGCCTGGATTGGCAGATGGCTCTGCCTCTCATTGAGCCACTGGGAGACTGAGCCAGCTGCTCCCACCCACTTCACAACCCACCTCTCCTGGTGTCACCAGCTCTCTGCTCAGTGGCCGACAGCTGAGCAATCAGTGTTTGATAGGTCAGTTCTCAATGTAGAGGTGGGGGAGGTAAAGATACAGCATCAGACCAATGTGGTGGTTACATCAGTTTTCCTTTCTTTGACTCCCCCCCCCCCCCCCCTCTGTTTTCCCCCCGGTAATCTGGCCAGGAGCACACCTCCTGTATTATTGAGGCACAACTCTGGAGGAATGAGCGCAGGAGGCAAAGCAGACAGAATCATGGTTAATCTAGGGAGGAGGATAGTGCTGAATGTATTTGCGGTTGAGATACACTAACAAATTGAAGCCAAACTCCAAGTTACATTTTACAGCAAACAGTTGTTTCCTTTTGTGATAAGGAGGTTTTACATGATTAAATACATGCTGATCATTTTAACCATCTCAATACAGGGCATTTTCACCCCCTTCCTGCCCAAGCCATTTTTCAGCTTTCAGCACTGTCACAATTTGAATGACAATTGCGCGGTCATGCAACACTGTACCCAAATGAAATTTTTATTATTTTTTCCCCATAAATAGAGCTTTCTTTTAATGGTATTTGATCACCTCTGCGGTTTTTATTTTTTGCGCTAGAAACAAAAGAAAAGAGACAATTTTGAAAAAAACACAATATTTTTTACTTTTTGCTATAATAAATATCCAACTTTTTTAAACAATAAGCGTATATTGATTGGTTTGCACAAAAGTTATAACGTCTACAAAATAGGGGATAGATTTATAGCATTTTTATTTATTTATTTATTTTTTACTAGTAATGGCGGCGATCTGCGATTTTTATCGTGACTGCGATATTGTGGCAGACATATCGGATACTTTTGACACATTTTTGGGACCATTCACATTTATACAGCGATCCGTGCTATAAAAATGCACTGATTACTGTACAAATGTGACTGTCAGGGAAGGGGTTAACACTAGGGGGGGATCGAGGGGATAATTATGTTGCTAGGGAGTGTTTCTAACTGAAGGGGGAGGGGACTCACAAAGGGAGGAGGCCGATCGGTGTTGCTCTATACTGAGAACACACATCGGTTTCCTCTCCTCTCTGACTGGACGTGGATCTGTGTGTTTACACACACAGATCCACGGTCCTGCCGTGTTACCGGGCAATCGCGGGTGCCCGGCTGACATCGCGGCCGTCGGGCACGCGTATCGGGTGCCCAGTGACACGGCGGACGCGTGATTGCCGCCGGCGGCGCACGCGCCTCCTGGTGGGCAGGGAAGGCCTCATATGACGCCCTCCCAGAACGAGAGCCACGCCGCCTGGCCGTCATATGACAGCCGGCGGCCGGCAAGCGGTTAATCACCCCTGCCAGTGTTAAGTGGTTTAGTAAACGAATACATTCTGCTGGAGAGTTTGAACTTGTGAAAAACAGCAGACTTGCTGGCTGGATCACCAGATGAAAATAGAAGAAAGGATGCGTAAAAAAAGGAAACCAATTCAGCCATCAAATCTAAGAATTGGTAAGCTGCAATATAATAAATGTTTGCATTTGGGTTTAATACTGCTATGAGTCTGTTTTATTTCTAAATCCTGACTTTGCTTAGTGGTTAAAGGGGGTACTTCACTCTCTCAATTACCTTTGATCATTGATCAATTGATTGATTAAACATTGATTTTTTTTTTTAATCCTTATGCTGCTAGCATTCATAAATAATAATAATAAATAGATAGGAAAGTATATCACATTTACTTGTTTTAAACTTCTTATTTTTTTTTTTTACATTTCTTCAGTTACTTCCTGATTTCTGGCCTTTTCAAAGTGATTTCTCTGCAAAATAAAGCATGGCGACATGGATGGAAGGGTGAGTTTGCTCTGAATATTAAAAATGAATTAAATAGCATTTTTGTTTGTGGTGCTCAGATGCGGTGTAGTGCCACTTTAATATATAAAAAGTGTGCTATAAGTGAACTGTTGTTGCCTATAACAAACTTATTCAAACCATATTTGCAGTCCAGGTCTTAAATTTTAACAAATAATCTGTTTGGTTTCTATAGGAAAAAAATACATTTTCCTTTTTGTACACTTTACATACTTCAACTCCATTGGGCATGTTCTAAAGGAGCTGACAGCTTAAGAATACATTAGATGGACTACAAATATTAGCAGATATCACTGTTTCATAATGAAACTCATAAAGAAATACAACAGACATACATAGCAGGGGAACCTGCCTAATGTCTGTATACCAACAGTTCACAAAATGTTTGTGGTTTCAGTCTTAAAGTGTTACTAAAGCTAAAAACTAAAAACGTTTCTTTACCTTAATGCATTCCTTGTAATCTTGTATTAAGGTAAAGAAAACATTTTATTGCTCGTTAACATTCACCTTCCTTTACCATGCATCTTTTCTCCCCTCTCTTCCTCTTCACACAGGGACTCAAACAGGATCAGGAGCTATTGGCTCCTGCTGCTGTCAATTACATACAGCAAGGAGGAAAGGGGGGGGGGCTACCTCCTGCTGTGTGCTTTGCTCAGAGTAGGTGAGTATAACATGTTAGTTATTTTAATTTAAAAAAAAAATGTTTGACTTTTGTAACACAGGCTAAGTTCACCTTTCCAGCTTCTCTATGTACCAAATTAATTAATGTACCTCTGTGGCAGAAAACAAAAAGCTTTGCTCATATTCTAGAGCAGGCATTACCTAAGACTCCAGTTTATTCTATAGAAACGCCCTCCATTACTTCCTGCTATCCATTCTGGTGTTTGTATTTTGGATGGGAAAACTGATAGTCAACCAAGATAGTAGTTCAACAGTTGACCTCATTAACACACCCTGTCCCTGCCCCCCCTCCAGGAAATTGTTCCCACCCACCTCTGTACTCACATGCAATCATTATCAGTCAGCACTGTTCTCCCTGAATACACAGCCAGTGTGATCTGCTGCTGATCAATCATTTTGTACCTTACCTTCTTTTCGCATAGATCATTCATTTGGCAGAATGTGCAAGAGCTGAGCAATCACATAACAGCCTATGTGAAGCAGTGCTGTAGTATTGAAAACAGGAGAAGTGTGTCTCTGGAAGTCGTCTGTAAAGCTCGACATACACAATACAATCTGATTGTACATTCCCTTTTAGATCTTCTATCAACTATGTAATGTAAGGGCCTGCCTGATTGGATACAGAGTGACTTGATAGATAGGTGTGTCCCCCCTTTTGATAGTTTTGGTAAATCTAAAGGAGATTGTACAGTCAGATGTTATGTTGTATTGCCACCTTTATACAACTAGTTGCGCTTTCAGTGACAGTATTTGTTATTGGTACCCCAAAAAAGGAAGAAACACGCAGTTTGTAGACTGCAGAAATGTACAAGAAAAACACATGGTAAATAATGTGCAAACCACAATGTGCCAAAATGCCCCATGAGCTACTTTGCTGCATTTATCGGGCATAGGGCAGTTAATTGAAATCCATGGGTTGCCCTATGTGTGTAGTAGTAAAAACAAACCAAAAAAGTGTTATCCTACTATGCTATGTGAATGGGGCCTGAAAGTGAAATTGGTGTGTTTAAACATTTCCCCTCCCTGAGCTGGACCTGGATTTCAAGAACATTGACAGCTGAATGTCTCCTTCCCATGTACTTGTATAAAGCTGGCCTTACAGTATGCAATCTTGTTGTAAAATCTCTGTACATCTTCCGTTAGATTTACCAAAACTATGGAATAGTAGGATCCATCTGAACAATCCATTCAATTTGTATCAAATCAGACAGGCCCTTGTACTGCATAGTTGATGGTAGATCTAAAGGAGATTGTACAATTAGATCAGAGGTGTTCAACCTTTTGAAGAGCGAAGTAACCAGTCTCGGGCCACAATGAACTATGAGGTTTTACTGCCCCCGTGAAGGGTAAATAAGCCCTTGCTGTCCTGGGCCCCCTATAAGGCTGTTTTCACACTGATGCACTGCAGTTTACCTGCACCGTGGGTTCAGCGCAGTGCACCTATGGCTTTCCTGGGGGGTAGCTGCACTGAGCCATAGACTTCTATTATACCCTGTGGGTGTGGTGCACGTTTTGAAAGCGCACCAACCCTGCAGGATATAATAAAAGTCTTTGGCTCAGTGCAGCTAACCCATAGGAAATCTGCAGGTGCACTGCCCTGCACCCACGGATTAGTGTGAAAGCAGCCTAATAACCCTTTTTTATAAGTGAAAATATGCCCATTGCAAAATGCAGTGTATGTGATGTTTAATACACTGACTTTTTCCTCTTCCAGCTTCTGCTGGCACCGCTCTCCAGGCTGCTAGAAAAGTCCCAGATAAAGTGCACTTGGTATCACTCTGCCAGCACTACAGAGGAAGCATTGGCTCATGCTGTTTCTGCTCCCTCCGCAGCCGCCTGCTTCCTCTGTTGCCGGTGCTGGCTCCATGTACTCTGATGCTGTGGGATGGTGGGTCGGCAACCCCTTGTTTGTAATCTGAGCTTGCAGACCCTTCATACCAAAGCATGCACATACGCTTCTCTGGTTTAAGGTCGCGGGCCACATCAGAGGGCTCCGAGGGCCACATGTGGCCAGCGGGCTACAGGTGGACCGCCCCTGAATTAGATTGGATTGTGAGGTTGGTTTACTAAAATGGAAGAGTGCAAAATCTGGTGCAGCTGTGCACGGTAGCCAACGGCTTCTAATTTCAGCTTCTTCAATTAAGCTTTGACAAAACAACCTGGAAGCTGAGTGGTTTCTATGCAGAGCTGTACCATATTTTGCACTCTCCAGTTGTAGTAAATCATCCCCCTGTGTATGGTCGCCTTAAAGAAAGAAGTATGAAAGTGGGTGGAAATAAATAAGATGTGGTGTAGTAATGAGGGAGGTATGGTCCAGAGAGGTAAAACACACCCTATTCTGTGATTCAGTAAGGCAGTGCATGATGGGATATGAAGTTTCTGGAAGGTCATATGACGGTACAGGAAGTGAGGGGCTCAGAATGTGTTTGTTTGTTTGTTTTTTTTTAAACTGAAAGTTGAAAACTCAAAGCTTCCATGAACTTGATAAGTGAGAGATAAGCATATTGGGATTGCTTGGCCAGAAAAGACATTTGAAAGGGCTTCTATTTATTGTGAAAAGTGAAATTCTGCTTAAAAATGTGAACCTAGCCTTTAACCTGGAGCACAAGCCTCTGGAGCAAAGGTCTAGTAACAAACCTAGATACACCACAGTGAGCATCAAATGTCTAGGCTAAATGGCAAAAACTTAGCAAAAAATTTGGGCAACATTTGTAAAAAATGTGTACATTATATAACTTTTCCTAAGTATTCAGTTTAAAATTCACTAGAGAAGGTGCTCAGCTGGGACTTGTATATTTTACCACTTATTGTATACCCATCTTGCTGAGCAACCATTCCCTAAGTTGTGATAGTAAAACCAACTGGGTGACAACAGTCTCCCTGGAAACACAGACACAAAACATGCTTCCCCAAATAAGCGCAACTTGCATATCCTTACACATAATTAGTCACTGAGCTCTTTCTAATAAATGAATCTGTGCTGAGTGATCTGAGCCTGACAGTGGAAGTATAGAAATTGTTAGGCTTTGAGGTCCCCTATACACCGGGAATGGGCTGCCTAAATCAATACAATATATTTTTATGCAAGAAAATGTCAGTCAGTGATTACTGACTGGTCAGAACTTACCCTGTTTCCCCGAAAATAAGACCTAGCGTGATTGTCAGTGATGGCTGCAATATAAGCCCTACCCCCCATATAAGCTCTACCCTGTTTCCCCGAAAATAAGCCCTACCCTGAAAATAAGACCTACAAGGACTTTAACTAGGGCTTATTTGGGGGGTAGGGCTTATATTGCAGCCATCACCGACAATCACGCTAGGTCTTATTTTCGGGGAAACAGGGTATATTAGTTAGTCCCACTTAGTGATGACTGTTCAGGGACTCCAGCTTCATGTCAAAGTTACCAATTAAAGTATAGTCATCATTTTGTAGCAAAATGTATATGCTGACAAAGGGCATAGAGGGCAGGTGCTGAGTTTTTTAAGGGAAACTACAATGTTTTGGGGTCAGTTTTATTTTACTTGATAAAATAAATTTTAGGCTGGGTTCACACTGGTGCGATGCGGGAAACCCTGCGCATCCACTGCGGGTTCCCGCATCGCACCTGACTCGCAAGACAGTTCACACTACACTATGCAAACTGCTGAAAGTGTCAATAAAAAGTTAATTACACTCCCAAATCAGTTTGCATATCACAGGGCGGAACTGTCATTTCGGACAGGAATCGGATCGCATGGGTGTGAACGCCCATGCGATCCGATTTTGGTACGAACCAAAAAAAGGGTCTCGTGCGAGTTTGGTCCGAATGTGATGCGAATTCAGCCATACAATCTGTATGGCTGAATTTGCATCGCACAGATATTGCATGTGATTTGCACTGCAGTACGGTGCGAATCACACGCGATGACGCACAGCACACTAGTGTGAACCGGGACTTATATTTATTTTTGTCCTTTTTTTTTTTTTTTTACAAACATTTAAAGTGGTATTAACCCTTTCATGACTAAGCCTATTTTTGAAATTTGGTGTTTACAAGTTAAAATCCGTATTTTTTGCTAGAAAAATTACTTAGAACCCCCAAACATTATATATATTTTTTTAGCAGAGAATCTAGAGAATAAAATGGCGATTGTTGCAATATTTTTTATCACACGGTATTTGTGCAGCGGTGTTTTAAAGGCAAATTTTTGGAAAAGTGACATTTTCATGAATTTTAAAAAATCCAAACAGTAAAGTTACCCCAATTTTTTTGTATAATGTGAAAGATGATGTTACGCCGAGTAAATAGATACCAAACATGTCACCCTTTATAATTGCACGCACTCGTGGAATGGCGACGAACTACGGTACCTTTGAATTTCCATAGGCGACGCTTTAAAAATTTTTTACGGTTACCAGGTTTGAGCTACAGAGGAGGTCTAGGGCTAGAATTATTGCTCTCACTCTGACGATCGCGGTGATACCTCACATGTGTGGTTTGAACACCGTTTACATATGCGGGCGCGACTTCCATATGCGTTTTCTTCGCTGCGCGAGCTCGCGGGGACAGGGGCACTTTAAAAATTTTTTTTTTTTTATTTATTTTATTTATTATTGTACTTTATAAATTGTGTTAAAATTTTTTTTTTTTTTTTTTTTTTACTTTTATTGCTGTCACAAGCAATGTAAACATCCCTTGTGACAGTAATATGTGGTGACAGGTACTCTTTTATGGAGGGATGGGGGGTCTAAAAGACCCCCCATCCCTCCTTTACACTTCAAAGTATTCAGATCGCTGAAAACGGCGATTCTGAATACTGTGTACTTTTTTAAATTCGGCGCCATTGGCAGCCGAGTAAACGGGAAGTGACGTCATGACGTCGCTTCCGCGTTTACAACAAGAAGGCTGGAACGAAGCCGCTCGCAGCTTCGTTCCAGTCCGCTCCCAGCCGCCGAAGGCAGCCGAACGGACACCGGGCCTCCCGATCGCACGGGAGGCCCGGGTAACAGCGGCGGGAGGCGGCGGGAGGGGGGGGATGTCCCCTCCCGCTCCTCCGGTATAACAGCCGAGCGGCTTTTAGCCGCATCGGTTGTTATACACGGGTAGCCAATCGCCCGCTGTAAACAACGGAACCCGGGATGATGCCTGCAGCTGCGGGCATCATCCCGGTATAACCCCGGAAAGCCGAGTACGGCATATATGCGTACAGTCGGCGGGAAGGGGGTTAAACCCAAAAGGAAGCATTTATTATATTGCAGCTTGCCAAGTCTTAAATGTGGTGGCTGCATTTGTTTTATTTTTTTTAGGCTTTCTTTCCTTTATTTTCACCTGGAGATCCTGCCAGTAAGTCTGTTGTTTTTCAACAGAACAAACTGTCCTTAAAAATGTATCAGTTAAGAGTGTAGGGACAAATTATTTACGAATGACAGGGGTGCATGCAATGATCAACTTTTATATATTCTTGTAAAACCATTTTCCTGACAGACTCCATGGCAGCCTATGCGTGGGTTAATCCCACCCCCTCATACCTCATAGGACCCTTCTCCCATAAATCTTTGTTCCAGGCCAGAGGCCATGTTCTTTTTTGGCCTCCTTTTAGGATCAAGATGAAGTCTTACCTTTTATGAAGTTTTCCATAATCCAGGCCTGGCGGTGTGCACGGCGATACTGTGGTGGTTACGGTGATCCTCTCTGAAAGTTCAGCAATCCTGGCTATTAGCAGGTGGACATGGGCGATATTATGCAATGCCATGAAGAGCTTACTAACCTGGGGCATTGGCAGGCAAGTGGCAATACGGCCAAACATCCCAGCTATTAGTGTGAGGCCTTGTAAATGCTCTGGTGGTGGTAATGTACAAGGATATTCATTTTTTTTAATGGCAGCCATATCTTTGTGTTTTTGTGTGTCTCCTTGATTGCTATTAAGCACCAGTGAATGTGGCCATGGTGGCTAGAGCGCAGCTGCATTCCAGCTCGCCATTTCAGGAAGTCGCTGGGTCCTGTCTGCACGTCTGCAAGCCGTGAATAAAACCGGTGGTCACACATGTGCATGGCCGCTGCCAGGTGGCGACGTTTGCAGGCGCGATGCGGGGCGGTGACCTCATCAACGGCGGCAGATTTAAGTGGCTGTCAAAGCAGCTATTTATCGGGATGACTTGCGAGCTTATACGTTGGTTTCCCCAGGCACTGGTCTCCGGTTTTCAAGGTAAATTGCTTGCTACAGGCTCCCTGGGTGCTGGCTGCTGGCTATTAAGGATGAGCTCAGGCGTGTTCACAAACAGCACGTGCAGAGCCCGCCAGGAAGTCAGCTCTGCGGAGCACTAATCACAAGCATTGAGACATTGTCCCGATGCGCAGCTGCAGAGATCGGAAAATGTCTCACAGCTTGTGATTAGCGCTTCCCAGTGCCGACTTCCTGGCGGGCTCTGCACGTGCTGTTTGCGAACACGCCTGAGCTCATCCATACTGGCTATGTTTGTTATGTGCTCTTTCATGCCTGTTGTCACTCCTGTTTCTCATAGTCATTAAAGGGGTTGTAAAGGTTCACGTTTTTTCACCTTAATGCATCCTATGCATTAAAGGGGATGTAAACCCAATGTCATCCTTTCTAAACTACTGCCATAGGGGTTATCTATAAGGATATACATGCCTCCTGCATGTATCTTTACCTGTCAAATGTCTCCCTTCTGTCTGTTATGAGACCCGAAAAACTGCATATTCTGTGGGTGGGTCTGTTGTCTGGAGCTTGGTGGGTGGAGTCGTGATGTCAGTAGATTCCCCGCCCACCTCTACACTCCCCTTGTCAATATGCATTTTCTCCTGTGTATTTCTAAGACCCATTCACACTGGGGTGTTTTTCAGGCGTTTTTCAGGCGCTTTAGCGTTAAAAAAAGCGCCTGTAAAGCGCCTGAAAGAACCCTCATCTGCAATTCCAATGTGAAAGCCTGAGCCCTTTCACACTGCCAGCGCCCCAAAAACGCTGGTAAAGCGCCGCTTAAGACCCCTTTGACACTGGGGCGTTTTTCAGGCGTTTTTCCGGCGCTGGCAGTGTAAAAGGGCTCTAACTGAACTTCTGCTATGATCTCTAACATCCAGTGAAAAGACAGGAAAGTAACCACATGACTTCAGCATGCCAAATCATGCTGAGGTGTGGAACATCCAATCTTTGCAGAGCTGCTGAAGAAAGGAGTGGGGGTGGGAATTAAAAAATAATGCATGTGTCTTAGGCTAGTGCATGAGATGTAAATCACCTGTCACTCACAGCAAGGGGGAGGATTTGACAAAGTTTTTGTCAGTTTGTCAAGATTTATCTCACTGAACAATAAAAGGGGATTGCTCAGAGATGGATTAACTCTGTGTGGCAAGACTGGGCTCAAATGATAGGAAATCTTATATTCTACATTATGATATCAAAAAAAAAAAAAAAAAAAAAAAAAAAACCATTTCGGGTTTACATCCACTTTAAGGTGAAAAAACATCCGACAATACCGGCCCCCCCAGCTCCCCCATTTTACTTACCTGAGCCCATTCACCTTCTGCGCTCGCCCCCGATTTCCTCTTCGCCGCTCAGCCTGGCCATTGATTGGCTAAAGTGGATGGATTGAAAGCGTTGCAGCCATTGGCTTGCGCTGCTGTCAGTCACATCAAATGACGTGGCGCGCCGGGTAGCGGGGCCGAGTATTACAGTCGGCGGTTATAGCCGCCGGCTGTATCACGGGAGCGCGCCCGCAAGAACTAAACACCATGAGAGAGAGCTTGCATGAAGGTGTTTAGTTCTTGCGGGGAGGAGCTGAGACAGCCATCGAGGGACCCCAGAAGAGCAGGTTCGGGGCCACTCTGTTCAAAACGAGCTGCACAGTGGAGGTAAGTATAACATGTATGTTATTTTTTTTATTTTTTTTTTAAATACCTTTACAACCCCTTTAATGGTTCATTTCAGTTCCAAGCTGCCTTTCCATGGATCTGTCACTGACCCCCTGTGGCCAACCCTTGCGCTGCAGGTAGGATTGAGTTATTTTCTTCCTGTGATGCTTGGATTCACTCATTCATGAGCTCTTAACTCTTTCTTTTCCACTCAGCCCTTCTGGGTCTGAACACCAAAACACGGCCTGTCTGTTTAGGTGGACAGCCATGTCTTGGTAGGTTTGCAGGTGTGCCATACTCTTTCCATTTTCCGATGATGGATAGAACAGTGAAATGTTCAAAGCTTGGGATATTTTTTTTTATAACCTAACCATGTTTTAAACTTCGTTCGCTAAGGTTCTCTAACAAACCTATGAGGGCTTCACAGAACAGCTGTATTTATACTGAGATTTAATTACACACTGGTGGAATCTATTTACTAATTGGGTGACATCTGAAGGCAATTGGTTCCACTAGATTTTAGTTAGAGGTATCAGAGCAAAGGGGGCTGAATACAAATGCACACCCCACTTTTCACATATTTATTTGTAAAATATTTTAAAAACCATTTATCATTTTCCTTCCACTTCACAATTATGTTCCAATTTGTGTTGGTCTATCACATAAAATCCCAATAAAATACATTTACGTTTTTAATTGTAACATTACAAAATGTGAAAAATTTCAAGGGGTCTGAATACTTTTTCAAAGCACTGTGTATATATACCATAGTTTGTAGATGCTTTAACTTTCACTCAAACCAATCAATCTACACTTATTGGATTTTTTTTACCAAAAAGTAAAATGCATTTTGGCCTAAATGTATGAAGAATTTTGATTTTATAGGAAATGTTTTATAACAGAAAGTTAGAAAATATAGTTGTTTTTTTTTTCAAAATGTTCATTTTTTTGTTTGTTTATATAGCGCAAAAATTAATAAACCGAGTGGTGATCAAGTACCACCAAAATAAAGCTCTATTTGTGTAAAAAAATGCTAAAAATGTCATTTGTGTACAATGTTGTTTGACTGAGCAACTGCCAGTTAAAGTAGCGCAGTGCTGAATAGCAAAAAATGTTCTGGTCATGAAGGGGGTAAATCTTTCTGGAGGTCAAGTGGTTAATTTGAATGTAAAACAATAAAAATATTTATATTTTTAGTCCTGACCACAATAAAGAAAGAAAATATATGCAAAATCACTATATTTTGCATTTGAATTGTAAATGTATTATTGTATTTGGCATGGAGGTTTTTAACTCTTCCACCTATGTTAAAGTCGTGTGCCTTTTACAATTATATCCTAACAAAAAATATTTTAAATGCTGGCCACAGGCTATAGAGGGTGGTCAGATGTGTAGGCATGACCTAACCACCAGAAGAACATTTTTTTCAATGAGGCTTGGTTCACATATATGCGAATCGGATGCGTTTTTAACTGCATTCGATTCGCACAACATGTGAATTGGATCAGCTTTCAATAGAGCCGGTACACACATGTCCGGGGCGCCCGCGGTCTGTTTCTGAAAAGGGTCCTGTGCGATTTTTTTTTTTTTGGGTCCAGTTTAGGTGCAAAGTGAGTAAAAATTCTTACCTGAACAAAACGGCACCAGACTCCAAACCCGCAGCCGGACATGTCTGCGCCTAGCCTAAAGCTGAATTTTATTGCATAGTTACAATGGTCCAGCTTGGAACAATGTGTGTATGCATACTCCATACCTGTAGGGACCCTGCAGAATCTGGAATTCACTGTAGTAGTTGCTGCTGCTACAGTTTATAACACTGTTTTCCCATGCCAATTGGCTGCTCTGCTGCTGCCCCATGATTAAGCTCTGTGGGTGGAGTGAAATGCGTTAGGGGCATGGCTTGGCTGGAGCCTGGGCTGAGGCTGTCATTTTACATGTCTGCATGGTCTTTCAGTGATGTGAATAGTCTCTATTACAGTATACTTTTAATAAATTTCATTGTCCATCTAGAGAGAAATGGGAGCACAATATTGGTCCTATCTCTGACTATGTCTGGGATAGGATTCTTTGGGCTCTTCACCTTGTATTTCTTTCACCCTCATTTAGATTAACGCTAATACATTTACTATGGCGATGCCCGAAACTTCAGAGGTATTGGGCAGAGATTGTGGGTACACTTAATGGACTCTTAGATTTGAATCTTTCAGTGGATCCTTTAATATGTCTACTGGGCTATCTTGATAGCTCAGTGCTTAAACCACCAATGTGGTTTACTGTTGCACGAGTGCTCTTTGTGGCTAGGAGACAAATTGCCATTATGTGGACCTCCTCTCACCCTCTGACTATATCTGATTGGATATTTGATCTGAATAGATCCATCTCCTATGAGAGGCATGTTTTCTTTATGAGAATTTTATCTAAGAGGTTTGATACTATTTGGAAGCCGTGGCTTGACCATATGGATATGGGACTGAGTTAGGAGTTGCCTTTGCCAGAATATAATAATATAACTAAGTGGTGCCGCGCTAATCCTGGGTAAATTAGCTAAAATAACTTATATCAATGTAACATGCATTTAGAGTGTGCATCCGGAAGTATAGGTTACCCTATGGGAGTGATAGCATCAGCCGTGTAACACTCTACACTCATATGACAGCAAATCTAAGTAGTAAAAAAATAATCATCTATAGTGACAACAGTAAATAGATATATCTCATCATGTCCATAAACATAATAAATAACAATAATGTAAGAGTGTCAATTAATGATAAAGTGCATAATGCAATATAAAGTGAATCATAGTGTGTAACAGACATGCAACACATAAAGTGACAATGTGCAGCAGTGCAACTAAATTTTCAACAGTAAAGTGTCCAAAAAATATCAGGTGCTTCAACATACAATCCTTTTTATATAATGTGACTGCAACGTCCTGGCATGCAACAGTTGCAACAATACAAAGTGTTTCAACAAAAAGTCCTTCTTTTATAACGTGGCAGCAACGTCCTGACATGCATGAGTGTAGAGTGTTACACGGCTGATGCTATCACTCCCATAGGGTAACCTATACTTCCGGATGCACACTCTAAATGCATGTTACACTGATATAAGTTATTTTAGCTAATTTACCCAGGATTAGCGCAGCACCACTTAGTTATATTATTATTGATCCACAGGGTTTGGTTTGTACCTGATTCGGTGCAGGCAGCTTTTCCTATTTAGTCCAGTCTGGTATACACCTGATAGCGCGGGAATAATTATATAGTTTTTGCCAGAATATAGACGCATTAAAAAAAAAAACTGTTTTTATTTATAGGCTAAAAGGATTGTGTATTGACTTGATAGTGGAAGAAGTGGGAAAAGGGGTAGGTTAAAATTGCCCCCCTTTTTTTTTTTTTTTTTTTGGCTTTGTGTATGTTTTTTGTGTTTTGATTTCAATGTTATGTTTGTGAATATGTTGTTGTGGTATAAAAAAAAAAAAAAAAAATGAAAATAAAATCTGATTTAAAAAAAAGAATAATGAGCCTCCTGTGGTTACTATGCAGCAGGGCAGCTGCTCTGCACAGGACACGGAGGACAGTGGTGACCACTGTAGTAGCGACCACTATAGTAGCAACAACCACTAAAGTGGTTCTCTGCTTCCACAGCAGTTCCACAGGTATGGCATATGGATATTTACATTGGTCCGAACTGGTTCATGCCTTTGTCTATTCAAATCACCCCCCAAGTCACCAAACGTAGTACAGGAATTACTTTTGGGAATCTGTGCGGTGCTGACTTTGCCATTTCAAATCGCATGCCAAATCGGCCCAATGAGAACGCGGGCTAAGGCTGGGTTCACACCGCAGCATGGAGCAGCACACAGCTGGGGTCCGGTGCGTCCCCATTCACCGTTTCACGTCCGATTT
Organism: Aquarana catesbeiana; assembly: GCF_042186555.1. Lineage (NCBI taxonomy): Eukaryota > Metazoa > Chordata > Amphibia > Anura > Ranidae > Aquarana > Aquarana catesbeiana. The sequence goes on along the minus strand of NC_133327.1, from coordinate 323,296,200 downwards.
CAGCCCAAATTCTTTTGCTGAATTTGGACCTGGAATGGACCAGAAGACGCACAGGACTCCTGTGCAATTCGCCCTGGAGCCGCACCGGAGATGTGTAAACCAGCATCCAATTTGCAATAGTGTGAACCCAGCCTGAAGAAGAGGGAACACCCTGAAAACTTGTCCTAAAAATGAGGATGTTAGTGCAAATAAAAACGGAATTTAATTGTCCTTGAATGAGAAAAGTATGGTTTTGCTTTAACATTCTTTCCTTGTAAAACGCAGTTCTTTACCTCGTTTCTGTCAGTGAATTGAATTGTGTGTATGCTCCCTGACTGACGCTAGAATCACTGACATCAGTATGAAGCTGACAAGAGGAGTGCTGAATGCCAGTGTGACGTAATCAGTAACTTTACAGAAATTCAGATTAGATCAAGGGGAAATTCTTCCCTGTTCCTTGTCATAAAGACTGAATAACACAGAACAAAAATTTTAAGATGGGGCAACACACTGAAAAACAGCATGAAGTAGCCAGATTTAGTATGGATTAAGAATACAGAAAAAAAGGCCATTATCAAGCAGATTGTATGCATGCATGGGATTATAGGTGGTACATAATCTGTGGACAGATAGACAGGATGTCAAAGAGAAAGCACAATCGTCAAGTTGTTAAACCAGAGAGGCCAGTATCCCAAAAAAGATTATAAAGCAGAAATGAATCACAAATGCATTCTCTTGATGTTAGTGTATTATGGGAATACAATGCATTTTCATGTGTTTTTGGGAACAAGTTGTCAGGTTTCAGTTCTGCTTTACGAGATTCGATTGTGGGACAGAGAGTTATCTATAAGGGTCTATTCACACTCGTACGTTGCGGCAACACGCATTACCATAATGCATGGCAACGCACCTGCTCTATGTGTGGTACATTGTGGTCCCATTTATTGTAAATGGCACCCCAATGCATTGTACAGTAAAACCCAACTCAGATTGCACTGCAATGTACCACAATGCATTTACCGTGCATTGTGGTGTACTGCTATAAAATGTACTGTATGTTTTTCCATCCATTGTGGTGCATTGACAGCCCTTTCATAATGCATGTGCAATAATGCTTCACAACAGAATGCTTAAAATGGTTGTTAAGTCAGTGGAATTACTGGAATCCCCTCTGTTAAAACAATATATATAATTCAGTGTATGTGTTTTTTGCAAATTTCTAATCCTAAATACCTTAATCCACATCGTGATATATAGTCACGTGACCACCCACCATTCTCCTTCCCCGGCCTAAGAACTACAGTAGGAGGGGCTGAGATTTCCCTCTGACGTCAGCTAGGCGGTTACGTGACCGCACATCGCCTATGTGGATTGAGGTATTTAAGATTAGAGTTTAGGATTAGAATTTTGCAAAAACACATACACTGAGTTGTATATATTTTTTATAACAGAGGGGCTGTCAGTAATTGAGAACAATAACTTTACTGCCACATGGAATAGTGGCAGGAGGTGACAGGAGCTGACAGGCACAGAGGGGGGAGAGGGGAGAGCAGAGCAGCGGGATGATGGAGACATGTGGAGCACCCTGGTGTTTAGGCAGGGTTGCTAACAAATTTAGTTTGCCAGGTAGTAACTGTCCCGGCTAATTGTTAGAAGATCCACTGATTCCTCTCTAATTCTGTAATTTCTGCACCTTTTCTCTTCTTTCACTAGGTGGCACTGTGGCTGGGGACATTAGATCGACAAGGGCATAGCAAGGTCAGATTATGAATGGATGGTGTGTCTCAGCCAATTGGCAGGGGTTTCTTTAGTCTCTTGACCTGCTGGGGTAGCCTATTTATTTGGGTGGAGTCATGTGATCAGGGTTCTGTGCCACCTGGACGGCTGTCTAGGTGGATGTGTGTTATTTCTCCCCGGGTTGCTAGGCTGGAAGCCAGAGGCCTATCCTGGCGACACCTGGCTACTAGGCTGCCTAAGGCCTATCCAGGAGCAGGAGAAGCAGCGTGGGGTTGGGACTGCAGGATTGGAGTCCAACCGAGCTGCGAAGGTTCAGCCGGAACCAGTTGTGGCTGGAGGTAAAGGGCAGGCAGTTACCACTAAGGGACCGTCCACCTTATTACCGGAGACTACTGTGAGTAAGTTCGGGCAAGTACCAGAGCAGCTTTCTCAGCAGCCGAGAACAGTGAAGAAGTGGGAAAGCTTCAGCGAGTGCCAAGCCAGGGACCCAGCGGGTTAGCAGTGGTGACGCCTGAGGAGTATACAGCGGGTTAGCTGTGGAACAGCTCAGGAGATCCGGTGACGACTGGGATCTGGAAGTCTAGTGAGAGAGTGGGAGCTCAGTGAGTGAAGACCTACAGTGGGATGCTGTGAGATAAGAGAAGAACTATTCTGTGTTACCAAGAGTTATGTATGACTATCTTTAGTGACTGTTACAAGTTCAGTTGCCATAGGAGAAAGCGGTCCTACCTGTACAGATGTGGCACTCGGCTGGAGGCCTTTCCCTGTATAACTGTCTACCTATAGTGTCTCGGAGTCTGCCAATTACCATTGCATCTACCTAAGGGTGTCCTGGCCCTAACCTACTCTCCCACAGTTCTTGTTAAGAGACAATAAATGTCTTGTTCGCATTCAAAAAGTGACTGGCGTCCATCATTTCATCTTGCATTACACCCACCATGCCTATTAACCCACTCTACAAGGAAGGATGTCAGGTCACCATTAAGCCTCTAGAGGTCAGGGATTTTGCGACACACATAAAATGACCACGGTAATCAGGGATTAGCAGCCATGAGTACCATGGTCAGGACAGGGGGACACAGGAACTGGCAGGATCAGCCAGGTTTTTTACAGCATACAAGGGGATAAATGACACCGCAAAAGCGCTATGCGGTTTAACATGTTTTTTCTAGGGTTACAACCACTTTAACTGTGAATGGGAACTAAAGGTTGAGGTGACAGCCAGTCGCCAAATACTACTGTTTTAGACTTACGGTATATACTCGAGTATAAGCCGAGTTTTTCAGCACATTTTTTTGCGCTGAAAGTGCCCCTCTCGGCTTATACTCGAGTCACTGCCGTCTGCCTACCTGATCAGTATGTCATGCAGGTCAGACGGCGGCCATTCCAGTGTACAAAAGCCGCGCCTCCTCCTCATCCTCGTCTGTGATAGGCAAAACACTCAGTTTCCCAGCAGTCAGTGTTCAGCTTATCACGGACGTCCTCTCATCCTCATCCCACGGACGAGGATGAGAGGATGTCCGTGATAGGCTGAACACTGACTGCTGGGAACTGAGTGGTCTGCCTATCACAGATGAGGACGAGGAGGAGGCGCGGCTTTTGTACACTGAAATGGCCGCCGTCTGACCTGCATGACACGCTGATTAGATATGCAGAATGATCAGGGGGACATCCCGACCGCTCACCTCTACATTTAAACGGCAATCCCCCACAGAGAGCTTGCAGATCTGCACAGGAAGGCTGCAATGAACACAGAGGACACAGAGAGCTTGCAGATCCGTACAGGAAAGCTGCAATGGACACAGAGAACACAGAGAGGTTGCAGATCGGCACAGGGTGGCTGCAATGGACACAGAGGTTGCAGATTGTCACAGGGTGGCTGCAATGGACACAGAGAGGTTGCAGATTGGTACAGGTAGGCTGCAATGGACACAGTGAGGTAGGCAGATCTGCACAGGGAGGTATGCAATAGACACAGTGAGGTACGCAATGGACACAGTGAGGTACGCAATGGACACAGTGAGGTACGCAATGGACACAGTGAGGTACGCAATGGACACAGTGAGGTATGCAATAGACACAGTGAGGTAGGCAGATCTGCACAGGGAGGCTGCAATGCACAGGGAGGCTGCAATGGACACAGTGAGGTATGCAATAGACACAGTGAGGTATGTAATAGACACAGTGAGGTATGCAGCTGCAGATGGGCATTGTTGACCCTCTTTTCCACTTACAGTAGCTGCTGCATTTCTCACCCTCGGCTTATACTCGAGTCAATACGTTTTCCCAGTTTGCCTCAGCTTATACCTTATACTCAGGATGGCTTATACTTGAGTATATACGGTATATAGTCTTGGGTCTATGGGGGTCTCTTGACCCTTCTGGACAACTTATAACAAGTCTGTCCAAGTTGCTACTAGAAGGAAGCACTAGTGCCCTTTTTACCTCTGTTGCCTCTCCTCTTTTTACTACCAGTGTTTAGGTGGCTAAACACTGGTACTGCAGCTGAGATTTTGAGACTATTTAAACCCAGCTCCCAAAACCCCTCCCAACTCTGAGGAAACTAGCGTTGATTGGCTAGTGAAATGCGTCAGAGTGACGTCAGCACGTCGGAAGGGGGACTGCTTGTGTGCTGCACATGTGAAGCAGAAAGATGGTGGAGGAACGGCGGCTTTTAATCCAATGATTGGAGTCAACAAACCTGCATGAATGGCACTTTATATACAGCGGAAAACCTCCAGGCTTTAGGATATCGGCTCATTCTGAGCATGTCTCATTCTGGACTGATGGGTAGAGGTACAGGAAAGCGATCGGGATGCATGACATGGTGAGAGTGTCTTGATATAACCACAGCATACAGTTGTGTCTGTTCCTGTCCCCGGTCTTCACCTCCCTATTTGATAACCTTTGGAGATGTATCCATACTGTTAAAAGTGACTCTATGCCTAAGTCTGTTCCATCTGACTATTCTAGTCTTAATACAACCACCCCTCTGCCTCACCAGGTGTAATCTGTCTAGCTACGTAAACTCATAAGGGACTGATAACCATTCACTATGGACAGCTAAACGATACCCTGTGTGTTTCTTGAGTATATGACAGCTATGAACTCACCAACCCATCCAATACCATCCATATTCATATGGGTCTTTTACTTCACTATTTTCTGTCCATTGTTGTTGATTGTTTCAATGTGGGTATTGTGAATGTGTGGGTGTATGGTATCCGCAGCTGCAATTCCCCTTCTTTTTAATATATGACAACGTTGTCCTATTTTTAAACTACCTGTGAAGTAAATTATAAGTCTCCTTTCATTAATGTGTTGTGTGTTTTTCAATTTAATAAAAATTTCTTTGAATCAATCACTGTGTCCTAGAAGTGGCCCTCTTGGGAGAACTTTGTTCTCTTTTTTGTTATCATACACACACCTGGCCTGCAGCTGTGCAGACAGAGACTGGGACAGAGGAGGGACTGCCGGAACAGGGTTAGGGGTCTCTCTCATCGCTAAACCCCCCTCCCTTCTCTCTTAGCCCTCCCCTCTCTCAGCCCTCCCCTCTCTCAGCCCCCTCCCTTCTCTCATAGCCCCCTCTCTCCAAGCCCCCCTCCCTTCTCTCTCACCCCCCCCCTTAGCCCTCCCCTCTTTCAGCCCTCCCCCTCCCTTCTCTCTCAGCCCCCCTCTCTCAGTTCCCTGCTCTCCCCTCTCAGCCCTCCCTTCTCTCTCAGCCCTCCCTATTCTCTCAGCCCCCTCCCTTCTCTCTCAGCCCTCCCTTCTCTTTCAGCCCTCTCCCTTCTCTCTTAGCCCCCCTCTCTCTCAGCCCTCCCTATTGTCTCAGACCCCTTCTCTCTAAGCCCACCACTCTCTCAACCCCATTTCCCTCTCAGCCCCCTCTCTCAACCCCCTTCCCTCTCCCCAACCTCTCTAAGCCCCCCTCTCTTAGCCTCCCTCTCTCTCAGCCCTCCCCATTCTCTCAGCCCCCCTCTCTAAGCCCACCCTTCTCTCTCAGCCCTCCCTATTGTCTCAGTCCCCCTCTCTAAGCCCACCCTTCTCTCTCAGCCCTCCCTTCTCTCTCAGACCCCTTCTCGCTAAGCCCACCCTTCTCTCTCAGCCCCCTCTCTTAGCCCTCCCTCCTCTCTTAGCCCTCCCTCTCTCAGCCACCACTCTCTCAACCCCATTTCTCTCTTAGCCTCCCTCTTTCAACCCCCTTCCCTCTCCCCAACCTCTCTCAGCCCCCTCTCCCCTCTCTCAGCCCTCCCCGCTCTCTCGACCCCTCTCTTAGCCCCCCTCTCTCAGCCCCTCTTTTTCTCAGCCTTCCCTCTCTCAGCCCCCCTCTCTCAGCCCTCCCTCTTCCCTCCCCCCGATTAGCTGGTCTTGCCTAGGATGCAAAATAGGCTAGTACCGGCCCTGGTCAGGTAGGTCAGTGTATGTGTCAGGTAGGTCAGTGGAATGGTCAGGTAGGTCACATATGTTACAATTGCATGGCAAAGGGGGTGGAGTCAAGGGTGGAGCCAATGGGGGGGTGGCAAAATTAGGTTTCATTAAGGGGGTCAAAAATCCTTGAACCAGCCCTGACAGGACACCCTTAGTAGCGATCAGCAACAGGCAGATTGGCAGACTCCTTAGACAAAAAATAGGTGAGATAAAGCAGACAGCAGTACAGGAATAAGAGTCTTTACGCTGAATCAGCACATCTGTACTTTGTAGGCCAAGCTGTCTACTCTAGTAACTAAACTTTACTCACTGCTTCATGCACTGATTCCCTTGGATGAGTTCTCTCTGAAGTCCTCCCAGCCAGTTCATAGCCTCCAGCTCATGAAAAGTCCCCTCTGGTGCACCCTTAGTACATCCCTCTAGAATCATTACCGGATCTTTATCTTTAGCAGGCTTTTCTCCGCATAAATTTGAACACCCGGATAGGCCTCGGTTAGGCCTAACAGCCGGCAGCCACCTGGATAAGCCCCAGGCTTCGGGGCTTGCAGCAAGGAACTCTACATACACCATCCACCCAGGCCGTAGCCCTGGGCGGGAACACACTCCCTGATTACCTGACTTCATTTCATTAAATAACCTTTCCCAAAATGCTTAGCCGCAAATATGATTGGCTGAGAAAAGTATGTTTATCACAACCTGAGCTTCACTGTAACTCATCACTCTAATGTCAAAGGCAACAACACCACCTACTGACAAAAGGGAGAAGCCAAAACTTAAAATGGAATTAACACAAGTCATGTAATCACTAAATATTACAAAGTAGCCAGGCTGACTACCACCTGACACACTAGATTTACCTGTAGCCCTATTCTAGGGACAAGGATGCTACACTTACATAAAACTAATGTTCCCTCTGCCATGGGCTTCAGGCACCATCTTAGGAGAACCTACATTGTACCTTTTGAGTACAGCCCACTAATGGCTTCCTCCAGAACTACTGCAGAGTAGAGTTCTCCTCAAAGAAATGAATAGGCCACAGCACACATACACAAGCTGGAAATGTCCAGGCAAGGACATTTCGGGAAACAAGACTATGTGGCTCCCTATGCGGACTGAGGACTAAGGTGATTATAAGACCAGGTGGGTCTAATGGGTGGGTTTTTCAGAGAAAAAAGGTGGGTACTCACCTGCTCCCTTTGGCCCCCCTTATCTTGAAAATAATTTGGAGGCAAATTTTAAAGGTACTGGGGAGAAAAACTCATTGCCTGCTGAATACTTGTGGACGTGGACAAAAACAGGGTGTTGCCTCATATATTTGACTTGTAAAAGATATAGTACCTGTTCCCCTTTTGCTTTGCTATGTGTTAGTAGAAGACATTATAGTAAAATAAGACCCATCTTGGGTGTCAGTGGCAGCAATAATAACCCCCAGAATTAAGGTCAGTGGCAGCAATATTAACCTCCAGGTTTTTGGCTGCTTTACTTATATGAACACCGGCTATCTTGTTGCTGCTTCTCTCCCAGTCTGGCCAGAACTGTACATTTACTGTCAGGCTTAGATCACTCAGCCTGATAGTACTGGCATTATTTCAGTGTGGGGTGCAGCAAATTCTTTTAGCGCCCATAGTGAAGATGCCAAACTGCCCAAAGTCCCCCCCCCCCCCAGCTTGTGCACCCGATCATCTTCTGCAGCTGAAATCCCACTCCCAGCTGCCACTGAGCTCTTCTCAGTATCACTGTGTCGTTGTCATGGGACCTTCCAGCTGTAGGTTTCCTGCCTCTTCAAAAAATCCAGATACCTTATTGCAACCCATGATCATCAGATGAGGGGGGAGGGAGGACCACTCCCAAGCCTATCCCTGCCCAACTTACACCCACATAGCCCTCCTCACAACCCCCAATGCCCCTTGCTTTCTCCAGTAATCAGTTTCTGCAATCTCCCTCTTGTCTCATCACCGCTGTCTCCTGACCTGGCATTCACTGATTAATAACCACTGAGACCTGAACCCCCCCTCCCATGCCATGTGCACAGCCAAAAGAGCACATAGTGGCTGGACGTGTGAGGAATGGACAGGTCTGGAGAGTATAAAAAAGGGAAGGAACAGGGTGGGGAAGATGGTAGGGTTTTAGGGGAGGTGGATAAGAGTGTGTGTGTTTGCTAGGGATGGGCTGTCTGTTCGGGTCGAACATGAGTTCGACTCGAACATTGGCTGTTCGCCCGTTCGCCGCATAGCAAACAATAGCGGATTACTCCAATCAGGTTGTCTTTAAATGGCAGATCAAAACGAATGAACCCATGGAAGGTGCGGGTACAGATATACCCCCCACTATACCAACACAACCACCCCCCCCTCCTTTGCCTAATACCACGATACTTCCACTACAAGGTGATGGAGGCAATATGAGGGGATTTAGAGGATACCCCTCTCAGGACCAGGGATTTAGAGGATATCCCTCTCAGGACCACCATAATGGTTATGTTTCTATTAGATCGAAACATAACAATAAGAATAAGAAAAACAACCACAATCAGTATAGACAGTCTGGAGGTTCACAATTGCCTCATCAGTATGGTAATGGCCCTGGGAGACATGAGATGTACCCTCAGAGGACTCCCTATGGAAATAACTTTCCAACACAGGGGACACCTTATAGGAATGACCCCCCCTTTTTTAAGGACCCCCTATAGAAATGACTATAAACATCAGAGGTCCAGGGATTTGAGGGAAGATCCCAGGGATATTGTCAATTACCATAGGGGGAGGCCCAATAGGGGTACACCCGGTGATAGGGGTGTTCCCCTACATAATAGGTTTGCCCCACTCTACCAGGAAGAAAATTATGGCTCAGAATCTGCCGTTATGAGACATCCTAATGACCGATATTTGGAACAAAGGGATGAACAGCAAGAATCCCCTTATGGCCTTAACCGAATGGAACTAAATCGTTTTTTTCCTATGGGCAACACCAGGCCAAAAAGGGGTTTTGAAGAAAAAGAGGCATTAGAGGGGGGAGGAGGGTCAGGTCCAAAGAAAAGAAAATACTAGATATTACTGGTGTTTTTAACCTGAGCTCAGTCCAACTTTCTCAAGGGGAACATGCTGTCCTCAGTCGAGGACTTAAATTTGCACCCCCCCGTACACTAAACAAATTCGAGACATTTATAGATGTCCATAAATTCATCCGTAAAATGAACATAAAGAGACACTTTCTGCTAAATCCGATTGGCAATCGGAGTCAGGTGGCCTCTACTAATGTATATCATAATACTAATATGGCCCCCACTAATGCTACCTCTGATGCTAATCAAGGAACTAATCTTACATCTACTGGTGCATTGGCAGAAGCAAGTATGGTTCAGATCAGACATACTAATCTGGCTAACGCCTCACTATTCAATCCTCCAGGGTTTGTAGCCCCTTCCGTCCAAGTGTTTAAAGAGATGGTGATTAGGGATTTAATTGCTCTTAAGACACCAAGATCTGGCAGCAATTACGATCTTCAACATAATATCAAACAAATTTGTGCACGTAATGATATTATTATACGCCCTGCTGACAAAGGTGGTGGCGTCGTCGTTCTGAATAAAACAGACTACCTAGATGAAATGAATAGACTTTTGTCTGATAGTGTAACCTATACTAAATTAAGGTCGAATCCTACTTTTAAGTATAAGAAAGCACTTTTAGCATTGGTTGATTCGGGATTTCAAATGGGCATTTTGAGCAAAAAAGAAAAATTACATCTGGTGCCCTCAGCACCAAGGGTACCAGTAATGTATTATCTGCCCAAGATTCATAAAAGCTTAATAAAGCCACCTGGTCCTCCTATCATTAGCGGCATTGATTCAATTACATCTAGAATAGGCCGCTATGTTGATAACTTTTTGCAACCCCTTGTGGTTAAAACACCTGCTTATTTGAGGGACACAACTCAAGTAATAAAACTTGTGGCTGAGTGTGACTGGAGAGAGGGTTGCATCTTGGCTACTGCTGACGTTGCTTCCCTCTATACTGTCATATCTCATGAACATGGCTTTGAAGCTGCTAAATTTTACCTAGAACAGGATCAATCTTTACCTGCTAATCAAAGGGAATTTATTTTAAATCTTTTGTCTTTTGCTACCAGTCATAATTATTTTTGGTTTTGGGGGGATTTTTTTCTGCAGACTGTCGGTGTGGCTATGGGGGCAAAGTTCGCGCCCAGCCTAGCGAACCTCTTCATGGCCCGTTGGGAAAGTGAAGAAATTGATGTTAACCCCCCAAAAGAGCTACGCCTCTGGAGAAGGTACATCGACGATGTCCTTCTCTTGTGGAAGGGCGATTTACCTTCTCTTGAGGCTTTTTTCCATAAGCTCAATTCAAATGATAGAGGGATTTCCTTGCAGTATGAGACTAGCCACACTCAAATTCATTTCCTAGACCTTAATATTTGTGTCAAGGATGGTCAACTGATTACAACTACTCACTTCAAAGAAACTGACCGTAATGCCTATATTCCGCTCAACAGTTGTCATCATGCCTCTTGGCTTAGAGCAGTCCCCAAAGGGCAGTTCCAGTGGATCAGGCGTAATTGCACCAGCCTATTAGATTATCAGCAACAGGCCCAGATCCTTAAAGTGAGATTTCTGGACAAGGGATATGATGAAAGGGAGATTAATGAAACTTTATCAATGTTGGTAATATGAACAGGGACACTATGCTTCAGGGATCCAGTAGGATTAACCAGGGAGATACTAATAAATTTGCCTGTTCCTTAGTGACAGGTTATTCCAACCAGCACTTCTCAGTCAGTAAGATCTTTAAGAGGTATTGGAACCTGCTGAAGAATGATAAAGTGTTGGGTCCAGTTCTCCCTGATCACCCTGTGGTTATCTTTAGAGGAGCACCCTCTTTGCGCCATAGGATAGCCCCCAATGTTGTAAATCCCCCCAAAACCATCTCCCTTTTCCAAAGTATGAAAGGTTTTTACCCTTGCAGGAAGTGTGAAATATGCCATATTAACTCTTTTAGAGGACGCAGGTGTGAATCTTTTCAATCAACCCAAACCAACAAATCGTACAATATAGAGTCCTTTATCACATGCTCGACGGAGTGTGTGGTTTATATGATCCAGTGCCCATGCTCCAAACAGTATATAGGGCGTACCAAGAGAGCCCTGCAGGTACGCCTATCTGAGCACATAGGGAACATTAAACGGGGCTTCAGTAAACATAACCTTTCTAGACACTATGCGAAATACCATAACAAACAGCTTAAAGGGACTTTGTTGCTTTGGATAAGCTTCAGCCCCACTGGAGGGGTGTTAATAAAGTGAGAGCCATCTCTAGGTGTGAAACGAAATGGATTTTTTTGATGAAATCCTATGTACCCTTAGGCCTTAACGTTGACTGGGACATAAATTGTTTTATTAATAATTCTTAATTTTAAATTTTATTCATATTTTCTTACTTGTTTTTCATTTCCTTTTTTGTAATTTTTGTAAATTTCGGTATTTTTTTTTTAATGATTATTTTTTAAGTAACTCTGTATTATTTTAGTGGTGTATAAAGTATTATCACAACTGCTTTTTATGCAATGTGTAAACATATTTCTTGCGTTATGGCCATGTGTTTTCCATGAGTTTCTTGCCTGCTGGTGTGTATGACCCATCGGCTTATAAGTGGTATGGTTTTTGTCCACTAGATGGCGAGAACCCTATTCCATTTTTGTTTTTCATTTTCTAAATAAATACTAGTTACTGGTATTATTATTAGTTACCACTAGGTGGCGGAAAGTCTATACTTCACCTAACTTGTATGTTCCCTATTTGGCCTATATAGGCTGCCAGAAGTCAATATGGCGGCGCGTGTTTTGTTCCCATCTCCCTTGTCCGAGTAGCCAGTAGTCAACATGGCGCTGCGGGACTATTTAAACCTTAAGCGTGATGACCGCGTCGCTCGGCCAATCCCCAGATGACGTCCTATCGTGACGAAACGCGTAGGGAGGAGCCTGTGACGCTGACGTCATTACGCTTTTTTCTGAGATTGATGGGACATACACAGCAAGCAGGCGGAAGCTCGTGGAGACGCCGTGATTGTTATGTTTGGCTATACGCTGTCTATGAAGGAAGATTCTTGTAAGTGCAAACTTTTAGCATAATAAATCATACTGTTTTGCAATGTTACGCTATGGGAGCTTTTCTTGATTTTGTCTTCTGAGTACCACATTTACTACTGGAAAGATCGGCATAGGTTTGTGGGTGACCTGATAATTTCCCAAATGCCTGGTGAGACCACTGTTATGGTGGTCACCTCGAGCTGGTAAGGAGCCTCATACCTCACTTGGGTGCGAATCACTTTGGATGCTGGATTCACTTATGTCACATCTCTTCTGATTATATGCACTTTGGTCATCAACTCACTTTACTTATGGACTATTTTTGAGTTTTTTAACATTTATAATTGGGACATTTTTTTTTTATTACTTTATTTAATTATTTTTCACTTGTGGTATAAGATGAGGCATTTGTCTCTGTCTTCTATGGGAGACTTGTTCTCTTCTTTTATAATTCATTTATTTTTGGTGGATCAATCACTTCTTTATGGTTATTTTTAGTATGATATATAACTCAAATTTTTGTTTTAGCGCTGCACTCATTCTGTTTTTCTGATGTTTTGGAGTTTAGTATTAACCTTTTAGTGCTGGCGGCTTCTACAAATCATCTATCAATATATATTTTTCTAGCGCAGCATTAACCCTTTTTGTGGGTTTTTATTTTATTTTTCAAACAATTTGGGGTGTTCGCTGCAAATTTGAAAGCCGCGGAACACCCTTTAAAAGTCTATGAGAGAAATCAAAAGTGCTAATTTTAAAGGTTAATATGCAAGCTATTGTCATAAAATGTGTTTGGGGACCTGGGTCCTGCCCCAGGGGACATGTATCAATGCAAAAAAAAGTTTTAAAAACGGCCGTTTTTTCGGGGAGCAGTGATTTTAATAATGCTTAAAGTGAAACAATAAAAGTGATATAAATATTCCTTTAAATTTCGTATCTGGGGGATGTCTATAGTATGCCTGTAAAGCGGCAAATGTTTCCCGTGTTTACAACAGTCCGAGAGCAAAATGACATTTCTAATCATGACATAATGAATTGTCGGGTCTCTGCAATACTCATAAAAGTCATTGAAAAAACGGCCTGGGATTCCCCCACAGTGCATTACCAGGCCCTTTGGGTCTGGTATGAATATTAAGGGGGACCCCAGACCAAAATTTAAAAAAAAAAGGCGTGGGGTCCCCCCAAATTCCATACCAGGCCCTTCAGGTCTGGTATGGATTTTAAGGGGAACCCCGCACCAATTTTTTTTTTTAAATAGCGTGGGTGTCCCCCTAAAAATCCATACCAGACCCTTATCCAAGCACGCAACCTGGCAGGCTGTAGGAAAAGCATTATTAAAATCACTGCTCCCGAAAAAATGGCCGTTTTTAAAACTTTTTTTTGCATTGATTCATGTCCCCTGGGGCAGGACCCAGGTCCCCAAACACTTTTTTATGACAATAACTTGCATATTAACCCTTAAAATTAGCACTTTTGATTTTTCACGTTCGTGTCCCATAGACTTTAACGGTGTTCGCGTGTTCAAAATGTTTTGCATGTTCTGCTGCGAACCAAACAGGGGGTTTTCAGCCCATCCCTAGTGGTTGCTAAGAGATTAGGAAAGTGGTGAGATGCTGAATACCTCCCAACTTTTTGAGATGGGAATAAGGGACACCTATTAGCAAAAGTATGCAGACATAGGACACACTCCCTTAAAGGAGAATTGTACAAAAAAAACAAGATTGGTTAAACCCACAAGTGCTTTTTTACCATTACTATTCCTTTATATTGGCTTTTGGAATTTACAAATGCAGCAATTCAGAAATTCGATGAAAGGTTTAGCTCTGGAAAACACTTTTTAATAGATAAAAAGTGCATTTTATATACATCTATATAGATCAGACCAAAATGAGGGACAAATGAGGAGGAATGAGGGACAGAGGGACATTGCTCCAAATCAGGGACAGTCCCTCCAAATCAGGGACAGTTGGGAGCTATGGATGATGGTAGGGTGAGCAAAGCTATACCATATATAGGGTCCAGCCCCTTTCAGGAGGTCTTGATACACAGTACTGACACAGGCACAAAAAAGGTTTGTATATACACAGGGCTTTTTTTCTCAGAGAATAGGTGCAGGAACTCCCCCTGTCTAAGTCACCCCTTGTCTACGCCCCCTACCCACCTCCGAGCACCGTCCCTTTTTTCCACCCCCTACCCACCTCCCAGTAGAGAATACAGAACCAAGTATCATTCTGTGGCGCTAAGTAATTTGTATAGAATTTGTTAGCAGCAAAATAGATCCCCTGCAGCCAGCAACAATAGATACCCCGGCAACAATAGTTCCCTCACACAACAATGCCCCCCCCCCCCCCCGCAACAAAAATCCACCCCAGCAACAATAGACCCCCAGCAGCAACAACAGATTTCCCAGCAGCCAGCATCAATAGACCCTCCAGCAGCCAGCAACAATAGACATCTCTCTCAACAGTAGATTACTCTCAGCAACAACGGACCCCCCCCCCCCGAAATTTAAACACCCTCCCAGCAACAATAGATCCTCCACCAGCAAAAATAGAACCCTACCAGTGTAGTCACTATGAACTATAGATCCCCAGCAGCAATCATAAATAGACCCTCCAGCACATCCCCAGCACCCCTTGCCATTACATAGATTTAGTGCCGGAGGTGCCAGAACTGCATTCCCCCACGTTCCCCCTGAAAAAAAGCCCTGTATATACATATAGCATTTACTGTACTCAAATTATTTGTATTATTTGTAAACTATTCTCCTTTAAATGTAAATTCTATATCTTTAAAAACTCCTAGTAACAATATATTGCAACCATTCCTGCAGCCCTAGCCATACTGGCCATTTATGCCAAGATCAAGCTGTTGTTAAGATTCACACGTTACAGAGCACAGGAACACATATCCATTACAGTTGCACTGTATGTATTTGTGCTGACTTTTACAAACGTCTGTGTTCCACAGCCAACTGTGTTAAGAAAAAAAAGTGTAAAACAGTACCCGATAGTGTCATAAATCAAACTCATAAATAAATTCTACTCTTCCCCTGCAGCTATTGATAGATTGCTGGATACTGCACAAGATAGGATTCAAGGTCACAGAAAGTTTGGAAATAGAAGTAAATATAATTCAATCAGCTCTACTATAAATACCTACTTTGACGTGAGGAATTTTTATATCAATCAGACAATATGGTGTTATTTATATTTTTGGATTTTAAACAAAAGCACGCATGGTGTCTGAATGAATCATCTATTATATGTGATAATGACTTCACAAAAGAAATCAAAGGCCTTTAGGCATATACATTATAGGTTTAGCATCTACATAAGGTACATACTGAAACTGGAAATAGCAAAGGGGATTTTAAGGGCCCATTCACAGCAGTGGGCTGTGCCACTCAATGCAGATCCGCAACACAATGACAAGCCAAAATATTATGTTTCTGTAGGGCCCGGTTCATACCAAGCTGGATGAAAATGGAACATGCTGCATTCACTTGCCAGTAACTGTAATGTGCATTAGGTGAATTAAAACTAAGTATTTCCTACAACAACAAAAACACATCAACAGAACACATGAAAAAAAAAATGCATATCAACACACATCAACTCAAGTGCATTTAGCATGTTTCAATGCTCTGAATGCAGTGTTTATCCAGTCTGATTTCTATAAACAAAAGTTAAAATAAGGCAACTACAGTGGAACCTTGGTTTACGAGTAACGCGGTTAACAAGCGTTTTGAAAGATGAGCAACTTTTTTTTTAAATTCTGACTCGGTTTGCGAGTGTTGTCTCTCAAAACGAGCAGAATTCAAGCTAATGGGCAGTGCAGTACTGCATTTGGCCAGAGGTGCGGGGGCGCCGGGGACACTCGGAACGGTTCGGAGCCGTTCGGAAATACTCGGAATGACTCGGAAATACTCGGAAATACTCCGTTCCCGAGTGTTTCCGAGCCTTTCCGAGTTCACCCAAGCTATTTCCGAGTCTCTCCGGTGCCCCCCACCTCTGGCCACATGCGGTATTGCATGTAATAGAAGTCAATGCGGAACAAATTATCTTTGTTTCCATTGACTTCTATGGGGAAACTAGCTTTGATATGCGAGTGCTTTGGATTACAAGCATTATCCTGGAATGGATTATGCTCGTAATCCAAGGTTCCATTGTATTTTACAGATACTGAGAAATAATACATTGAGAGGCATTTACTACGACTGGAGCAGTCATAATCTGGAGCAGTGTACAGCACCCATCAGCTTCAAGCCCACACCAAAGAGTTCATTTTCTACAAGTAGAAGTTTTAAGCTGATTGGTTACTATTTACAGCTGCTCCAGACTGTCTCTGCTCCAGTTTTAGTAAATCCCCTTCATTGTAACCAATGATGACCTTGCATTGCCAATAGCTAATGAAAACAAAATGTGAATATTATATTACAATACCAATATAATATTATCCATTTGTGATAATTGGATATACACTAATAACCTGTGAAATGTATTAGAAGTTAGGCATGAGGATCAGTTTAACGTCAAACATCTGGGGCAAACATAACCCACTCACAATTTGCAGAAATGCCAAACTTAAGCATGATTTCACCACCATAGCTACAAACTAGCAATAGTCTATTGTCAGTGTGTGTTGGAATAGATAGGCAGCGGTGAAACGTCCTTTTAGTTAATGTTTTTATTTATAATATATATATATATATATATATATATATATATATATATATATATTATACACACACACACAAAGTACTCTGCAAAAGTTTTAGGCAGGTGTGAAGAAATGTTCTAAAGTAAGAGTGGTTTCAAAACTTTATATTTTGGGGGGCGTGGCTAACCGCTGAGCAAGATGGACGTCTGAATCCTCAGCTCCTGCACCGGTTGGATCGAGACACACTAATGCACACGAGTACACATAATCGCACATTCCGACAACAAAATCCATGTTTTTTTTCTGATGGATGTTGGCTCAAACTTGTCTTGCATACACACGGTCACACAAATCTTGTCGGAAATTACGATCGCCAAGAACACGGTGACGTACAACACGTACGACGAGCCGAGAAAAATTAAGTTCAATAGCCAGTGCGGCTCTTCTGCTTGATTCCGAGCATGCGTGGAACTTTGTGCATCGGAATTGTGTACACAAGATCAGAATTTCCGACAACGGATTTTGTTGTCGGAAAATTTGAGATACAGATCTCAAATATTGTTTGTCGGAAATTCTGACGGAAAATGTCAGATGAAGCCTACACACGGTCGGAATTTCGGACAAAGAGCTCACATCGAACATTTGTTGTTGGAAAATCCGACCGTGTGTACGTGGCATAATACCGCCACTCAGGCAGCTCCCAGCGGCAGAAAAGTACACAGAGATACTAGCACAAGCCTCCGCCATGTCTACCCAGACCCGAAAACGGAAAGAATACAGGCCGCCAAAGAAACTGACAGATTTCTTCACACAGCCACCGGACACAGAATCCCAAGATGGCGCCTGCGGCCCTGTGCACGGAACGGTCTCAGCCTATACAGACCTTCCTGATGCAGATGAATCAGAAATTCTCTCACAGCAATAGCCCTCAGACACCTCTACATCCTACACATCAACGTCAGCCAGCAACAGCCCAGCAAAATCGTGGATGTGACTGGATTCTGCTGAAACCAGCCTAGAGGTAAGCCCCGTATCTGCCCTTACCTCAGCACATCCATCTGCCATAGCAGCTTTCCCTACCTCTAATCAACCTGTATTAGACACCACTATGAAAGAGATGCTCATCTCCCTGAGGAGCTCTCTCCACAATGATATCGCATCCATGTTCACTAAATTCTCATCACATATGCAACACATGGGCCAAAGAGTTCACAATATTGAAAACCGAATAGGTGATATGACTGAAACGGTCAATGATCTAGTGGAAGCGCAAGATCATACTCATGAAGAACAACAATCCTGCCGTAATAACGTAAAAATCAGAGGTATACCTGAAAGCGTTATGCCGCATGATATAAACACATATGCAAGAAAGATGATTTCCACAATTCTCCCCGATCTGGCACCTATTGAAACCATAATAGACCGTTCCAAAGCCACCGCACCTCGCTGCAGATGTACCCTGGGATGTACCGATGAGAGTTAATTTTTTCCATGCAAAGGACCAACTTCTGTTCAAGGCAAGGCACCATGGAAAACTCATGCAACATACAACAACCTGCAGCTTTACGCAGACCTCTCATAACATACTCGCCAGCTGAGGAGACAATTGAACACCATCACCAGACCACTAAACAATCACAAAATCCCATACCAATGGGGGTTCCCTACCAAAAACATGGTCACCAAAAATGGAGTCAAACACAGCATCACAACAGTCCAAGAAGGACTCAAACTCCTCAACCTAGCTATTGCTGACGCATTCAGCCATTATTACCAATCACTGTAAAATCTAAAAGATGACCACAATACCATCCAACCACCCTTTGAAGATATTGACTCCTTTTTACAAGAAATTAAACTACCCAAACTATCTCAGCAACACCTCTCAGAATTAAACGCACCATTTACCCCTCTAGAAATCCTAAATATCATTTCTACCTTGCAAGCCAACAAATCCCCTGGCCCTGACGGGCTAAAGGGAGAATCCTACAAACAGTTCCGCACTACCTTAGCACCATACCTTTCACAAATGTGCAATGACGCTGCCTCCTCCTCTTCTCTTCCAAATGAAATGCTTAACGCATTGATAATTACACTACCGAAGCCAGGAAAGGAACCTACAACACCCCAAAATTTTAGACCTATTTCACTTCTAAACTTAGATACAAAAATTTATGCCAAACTCATAGTGACCAGACTAGTGAAAATTGTGCCCCTTTTGATACATCCAGATCAATCTGGCTTCACAAAAGGGAGGCAAACTTTTGATGCAACCCGCAGACTCAATATAATTCACAATGCCAAAAACAACCGAACGCCTTCTCTGCTCCTCTCTCTGGATGCAGAGAAGGCATTTGATAGAGTACATTGGTCCTATTTAAGGGCAACTCTCCATAAATTTGGCTTCCAAGGCCACATCCTATCAGCCATAATGGCTTTGTACTTGTCTCCTTCAGCACAAGTCTACACAGAGGGGATGAATTCAAGGCCATTCCCAATCACAAATGGTACCCGTCAGGGATGTCCCCTGTCGTCACTTATTTTCAATCCATTAATGGAACCCCTGATGGAGCACATCAGAATGAATACACACATTACAGGATTCAAAATTGGATCTATTGAACACAAAATTAATCTGTTTGCTGATGACGTAATAATGATGATCACCAACCCAGTGTCTTCCCTGGCTTTAGTTCAAAATGTCTTAAAGAGATTTAGCTCCATTTCCTACTACAAAGTAAATGAAAATAAGTCTTATATTTTAGACCTAGGACTTGATGCTATAACCAGCAACATATTACGCAACCTTTACACGTACCCCTGGGCAGACACAGGCATATCTTATTTGGGCATCACTCTCACCAAGTTAGCAAAAGGCCTATTTAATAACAATTACACTGAAACTAAACAAATGCTAATTGAAGGAACTACCAAACTGTCCAACTACGAACTTTCATGGTCTGGTAGCAGCCTTTAAAATGTTCATACTCCCTAGAGTACTTTACACATTCCATACTTTACCCATACCACTAACAAACTCATACCTCAAACTCCCTCCAATCTATTGTTCTTCACTATATATGGCAGGACAAAAAAACTGAGAAGCAGCCACTCAAAACTTATTAAGCACAGAACGGTGGGTGGAATGGGATACACTGATCTCAAAGATTATTACCTAGCCACCATTCTCTCCCAATTGAAAGAATGGACTAATACACACCAAACCACACTTTGGGGAAATATTGAGTACACTATGACAGCAGGCCCCAATCTTAAAAATTGGCTATTTAGCACTTCTATCTCTGTCCCCAACCTACACTTATACTCACCAACCATTCAAGCATCGGTCAAAGTATGGAAAATATTACACAACACTAAATGGTCCACGCTCACCACAAAACGCCTACAAATACCTTTAAAAACCCTCCAACTAGTATCGCCTGATCTAATCATACCTAAATGGATATTGACACAGGCAACAAACACTGATGAACTCAGAGACAAGATAATACACAAACCATTCTCGCAAATCCAATCATTATACAAAGCACCTACTTCAGACTATTTTGTTTACTACCGAATTCAAAATTGCCTATCTGCACATTCTCATTTGGAAGGTGTACTGCCTACCAGGCTATGGAACTTCTATTTCTTGAACGACACAGATACGAAAGGTATTTCACTAATTTATTCTACACTACAAGAAAAAATGGTATTTTATAAACCCAAACCATTTTCAGATTGAGAAACAGACATACAGATGCAATACTCCGATCAACAATGGCAAAAGGCATTAAGATCAATTTATAGAGCCACACGTTGCACCTCCTTATGGGAACTAACAAACAAAATAACACTCAGATGGTACTTGACTCCACAGAGAATAGCCAAATTTCAAACAAATGCCACATCTCTTTGCTGGAGAAATTGCAACCACACAGGAACCCTTCTCCACATTTTGTGGTCTTGCCCAATGTTGACAAATCTGTGGAAAGAAGTAGAACTTCTAATCCATGATGTAGGTCACTGCAACATAACTCTCACTCCACAATTAGCTGTGCTCAATATGCTCCCAGTAACAGTGCCACCTACATTTAGAATAGTCCTCACACACATACTCCTTGCAACCAGACTACCCATCCCTAGATGCTGGAAAACAACTAACTTTCCAACTTCATTGGACGTGATCACCCTAGTGCACTCACACTGCACATACGAGCTCATCAGTTCAAGAGGGACTACATCACAGTCCAACATTCAAAATATTTGTCTTCCTTGGAAAAATTGGTATGGACTAAAACTTGAATAATTACCTTTTGATAACACTATGTATATATGTCTTGAAACTTCGCTATAATAGCAACTACAGGAATGCTCTCATCCTACCCTCACCCCATCCCCTCTACCTCTACTTTTCTTACTTACCCACTCTATTCCTTATAATACCCTATAACACGTGTAGTTTAAACTTACTCATATACCAATAGTGAATACATACCGTTGTTAATGCGCTCCTACGGCACCTGTTTTCTCCAAAGAAAAATATGTATTAATGGTTTAATTTGACTGATCCAATATATATTGCTTTCTTGTCTACATGTTTTGCAGTTTACACCATTGTTAAATTGAAAAATCTTAATAAAAACTTATATGGAAAAAAAATATATGGGGACGGAAAGTATTCAGACCCCCTTAAATTTTTCACTCTTTGTTATATTGCAGCCATTTGCTAAAATCATTTTAAGTTCATTTTTTTTCCTCATTAATGTGCACACAGCACCCCATATTGACAGAAAAACACAGAATTGTTGAAATTTTTGCAGAATTATTAAAAAAGAAAAACTGAAATATCACATGGTCCTAAGTATTCAGACCCTTTGCTCAGTATTTAGTAGAAGCACTCTTTTGATCTAATACAGCCATGAGTCTTTTTGGGAAAGATGCAACAAGTTTTTCACACCTGGATTTGGGGATCCTCTGCCATTCCTCCTTGCAGATCCTCTCCAGTTCTGTCAGGTTGGATGGTAAACGTTGGTGGACACCAATTTTTAGGTCTCTCCAGAGATGCTCAATTGGGTTTAAGTCAGGGCTCTGGTTGGGCCATTCCAGAACAGTCACGCAGTTGTTGTGAAGCCACTCCTTCGTTATTTTAGCTGTGTGCTTAGGATCATTGTCTTGTTGGAAGGTAAACCTTCGGCCCAGCCTGAGGTCCTGAGCACTCTGGAGAAGGTTTTCGTCCAGGATATCCCTGTACTTGGCCACATTCATCTTTCCCTCGATTGCAACCTGTCGTACTGTCCCTGCAGCTGAAAAACACCCCCACAGCATGATGCTGCCACCACCATGCTTCACTGTTGGGACTGTATTGGACAGGTGATGAGCAGTGCCTCGTTTTCTCCACACATACCGCTTAGAATTAAGGCCAAAAAGTTCTATCTTGGTCTCATCAGACCAAAGTATCTTATTTCTCACCATCTTGAAGTCCTTCAGGTGTTTTTTAGCAAACTCCATGCGGGCTTTCATGTGTCTTGCAATGAGGAGAAGCTTCCGTCGGGCCACTCTGCCATAAACCCCCCGACTGGTGGAGGGCTGCAGTGATGGTTGACTTTCTACAACTTTCTCCAATCTCACGACTGCATCTCTGGAGCTCAGTCACAGTGATCTTGGGTTCTTCTTTACCTTTCTCACCAAGGCTCTTCTTCCCCGATAGCTCAGTTTGGCCAGACGGCCAGCTCTAGGAAGGGTTCTGGTTGTCCCAAACGTCTTCCATTTAAGTATTATGGAGGCCACTGAGCTCTTAGGAACCTTAAGTGCAGCAGAATTTTTTTTGTAACCTTGGCCAGATCTGTGCCTTGCCACAATTCTGTCCCTGAGCTCTTCAGGCAGTTTATTTGACCTCATGATTCTCATTTGCTCTGACATGCACTATGAGCTGTAAGGTCTTATATAGACAGGTGTGTGGCTTTCCTAATCAAGTCCAATCAGTATGATCAAACACAGCTGGACTCAAATGAAGGTGTCGAACCATCTCAAGGATGATCAGAAGAAATGGATAGCACCTGAGTTAAATATATGAGTGTCACAGCAAATGGTCTGAATACTTAAGACCATGTGCCATTTCAGTTTTTCTTTTTTAATAAATCTGCAAAAATTTCAACATTTCTGTGTTTTTCTGTCAATATGGGGTGCTGTGTGTACATTAATGAGGAAAAAAAAGAACTTAAATGATTTTAGCAAATGGCTGCAATATAACAAAGAGTAAAAAATTTAAGGGGGTCTCAATACTTTCCGTCCCACTGTATATATTTTAATTGTTTATTTTTATCAATTTACAGAATGCAAAGTGACTGAACAGAAGATAAATCTTAATCAAATTAATATTTGGTGTGACTGTCCTTTGGCTTCAAACCAGCATCAATTCTTATGCCCTGTACACACAGGGGATAAGATAAAGCTCTCAAACTTTGTGTGTTGGATATTCCAATGGAAAATGTGTTATGGAGCCCACACACGGTCGGAATTTCCAACAACAAGGTCCTATCACACATTTTCCATTGGAAAATCCGACCGTGTGTACAGGGCATTACACTTGCACACTTTGTATACTTGCACAAAGTCATGGAGACGATCTGTGGTTAGTGCTCCAAGATGTTTGGAACAACCTACCTGCCAAGTTCCTTCAAAACGTGTACCTGGAAGAATTGATGCTGCTTTGAAGGTGAAGGGTACTCACATCAAATATTAATTTGATTTGGATTTTTTTTTTATCTGTTAATTTACTTTCCATTTTGTTAATTGATAAAAATAACCTATTAACACCTCCTATTTCTGAAAGCATTCTTAATTTACAGCATTTTCTTACACCTGTACATACGTTTTAGTGTTTTAGGGTTTATTTTTTGAGGGGGGGTACATTTTATTTTTTTAATTTTTTTGCTAGGACCTTCTTTTTTCTGCGTCCACAGCATAAAACTTATTGCTGACACAGGCAAAGCTGCCGTTTGTTTGCAGCACGTGACTTTATACTTGAGTTGCTGTGAAGCATTGCGTACCAAAGCACAACATCCTTAGTGCACGAAAGCACTGCATCTCTATTCCTCCTATTGTCATAGCAGACATTAACTTTAGGCAATCTCCTTTATGCAAAATGTCAGGCAGGCCTTAGGGCTCTGAGGAGCTAGGGTTTCTTTTTACTGTGTCAATGGCTCATGATTCAGGACACATGCAGCATCTTGTCACCTTTCTTAGAGATGACTAGAATCTACAGTGAGGTGGGGACTAGCAACAATATCCCTCTTGTATTCTTCTTGAAGCACACACTGCATGACATCATAGAATGGACACAAGAAGCACACAGCAGCAGGAGGAAGAGGAGAATTTTCTGCTAAGGCCCAGCAGGATGCTTGCCTACTGCCTGCATTCTTGTGCGAAAATGGCAGGAGCTGAAGTACAAGGAGGACGTGGGACTCAGCAACGCTAGGGACTCAGAGTCTTCTTCTACAGGCAATACGTGGTGAATGGTCTCTTTCATACTGAAATGCCTGAGCAAGGACCCTAGGAGTTGTGGCATTAAAAACAGAGATCATTTTTGGGTAGCCACCCCTTTGGATCTCTGATGTAAGGAAAATGGCTGCACTTTGGTTCACTATAATAGTTTAGATAAGAGGCCTGAATTATTATTTTTTTTATATACATGATAGATGAAATGCTTATGCAAGGCTTTTGAAATATTAAGTGTAAATTTTCTAGCTAAGCTATCTGCAAAAACAGATACTTGCGGTGACAATTCTTTTGAATATGTACGGGAACAAGTTAGAACATCCCACCGCAAACCTGGGCCTAAAGCCAAAAGGCACCTTATCGAAAGTATCTTAAAAGGTTATTTCTACATTACTCATTTTCTCAGAATTTAAACTAAGAAAATATATTTTGATAAAGGAAATTTTAGGTACTTTTGTAAGGTATTTTTTTAAGCACGTCATTTAGCAGAAATATTATACATAAGTCATATAACATGTAATTTGTGATACTTGTACTCTTGTGATTGGATAAACTAAGGGGCTGCCCCTTGGTTTGCCCCTAATGATGTATAATGAATTGTTGCCCTATATAACATGTGAAAGGATAAAATACAATATATTCTCGATATCCAACGTGCTGTGTGGTGTCGTGATTATCCAATCGATTGAAAAAGATCTTCTTGGTGTCTGAGTTCAGCTCGAGCAAGCAAGGAAAAGGTTTGGGGGCGCACTTGACCAGTTGACCAGTTGACCACTAGCCTTTTATCTGATACAAGAGGAAAATGGCAAATTTGCTACAAAGTAGTGCAGGAACCTTTTCAAAGTCGCTGCAACTTTGAGTCGCATATATGGAAATGAGTGTCATTGAAATCAATGGGCTGTGACTTGTCAAAGTTGCACTAGTGGAAACGGAGCCTAAAGGTGTCACACATAATGTTTGGAGTTGGGAACCTATGCAGTGAAGTCCTTTTTAATATACAGTATTAGGTCATTATTTAAATGAATTTGCAAGCTGGGATCAGATCTCCTCTCCAGTGAGATAATTTTATTGTTTGTAGTCGTTCATTTCAATTGAGGTCCTCCAGCCCCCTTATTAGTTTTGTTGCCCTTCTCTGGACTCTCTACAGTTCCAGCACATCTAGCACATTTTTCCTGAACACTGGTGACCAAATATGAACAGCATACTCAAGATGTGGCCGAACCAAAGTTTTGTAAATTGGTAGAATTGTAGATTTATCTCTTGAGTAAATGCCCTTTTTAATGTATGCTAATAACCTGTTAGTCTTGCATGCTGCAACCTGGCATTGCATACTATTGATGAGCCTGTGATCTACTAGGACCCCCAGATCCTATTCCATCCTAGATTCCACTAGAGGTTCCCCCCAGCGAGTAACTTGCATTCATATCTTTACCCCCCCAAGCGTATTACTTTATATTTTTCAATATTATATATATCTCATTTGCCATGTAGTTGCCCACCCCATTAACCTATCAAGGTTTGCATGGAAAATTTCTATATCCTGATGTGAAGTTATCACCCTGCTCAATTTTGTGTCATCAGCAAACACTGAGATGGAGCTATTTATACCAATGAACAATTGATAGGGGGCCTTGATATCAAGCAAAAAAAAGCACCTTCCCCTAAGTACAGACAATAAAAGAAATAATAAACTCCTACCATTCCAAAAAAAAAAAAAAAAAAAAAGGAGGTGAGGATTTATATGTGCCACAAGGAAAATCCAAAATAGGAATATAAGTACAAAATACACTTTTATTAGTACATTCAAATCACCACATTTTAAAAACCTAATTTTTATCAGCTACCATCCAATCAGTGGGGTACATATACAGCTGGATATTTGAAAGAAGATAGGCGGATTAACACATGTTGCTTGAAGGGAGCTTCTTCAGGATCCACTTTTCTTGTCATTGATATCAAATAGCGTAGATGATAAACATTAATGTAAACATAATATTATACAGAATATAATAATATACACTCCCCAAAAGGGGGATAGGTAGCAAGCAAATCCTGATCAAAATCCATATAGCAGTGGGGAATGTGGGGGGGGGGGGTAACAGCCTGATCTGGCATGAACGATATCTCATATCGGTTACTACTAATGATACTATTTTCATTAGCAAATTCTTGGATATGATTCCTTATCATCCCCTCCAATAATTTAAATATTATTGCTGTTAGGCTGACTGGTCTGCTCTTTCCAGGTATATACAGTATCTCACAAAAGTGAGTACACCCCTCACATTTTTGTAAATATTTGTTTATATCTTTTCATGTGACAACACTGAAGAAATGAAACTTTGCTACAATGTAAAGTAGTGAGTGTACAGCTTGTATAACAGTGTAAATTTGCTGTCCCCTCAAAATAACTCAACACACAGCCATTAATGTCTAAACCGCTGTCAACAAAAGTGAGTACACCCCTAAGTGAAAATGTCCAAATTGGGCCCAATTAGCTGTTTTCCCTCCCCGGTGTCATGTGACTTTTTAGTGCTACAAGGTCTCAGGTGTGAATGGGAAGCAGGTGTGTTAAACTTTGGTGTTATCGTCCTCACTCTCTCATACTGGACACTGGAAGTTCAACATGGCACCTCATGGCAAACAACTCTCTGAGGAGCTGAAAAAAAAGAATTGTTGCTCTACATAAAGATGGCCTAGGCTATAAGAAGATTGCCAAGACCCTGAAACTGAGCTGCAGCACATTGGCCAAGACCATACAGAGGTTTAACAGGACAGGTTCCACTCAGAACAGGCCTCACCATGGTCGACCAAAGAAGTTGAGTGCATGTGCTCAGCGTCATATCCAGAGCATGTCTTTGGGAAATAGATGTATGAGTCCTGCTAGCATTGCTGCAGAGGTTGAAGGGGTGGGGGGTCAGCCTGTCAGTGCTCAGACCATACGCCGCACACTGCGTCAAATTGGTCTGAATGGCTGTTGTCCCAGAAGGAAGCCTCTTCTAAAGATGATGCACAAAAAAAAACCATAAACAGTTTGCTGAAGACAAGCAGACTAAGGACACGGATTACTGGAACCATGTCCTGTGGTCTGATGAGACCAAGATAAACTTATTTTCAGATGGTGTCAAGTGTGTGTGGCGGCCAACCAGGTGAGGAGTACAAAGACAAGTGTGTCTTGCCTACAGTCAAGCATTGTGGTGGGAGTGTCATGGTCTGGGGCTGCATGAGTGCTGCCAGCACTGGGGAGCTACAGTTCATTGAGGGAAGCATAAATGCCAACATGTACTGTGACATACTGAAGTAGAGCTTGATCCCCTCTTCTTGGAGACTGGGCTGCAGGGCAGTATTCCGACATGATAACGACCCCAAACACACCTCCAAGATGACCACTGCCTTGCTAAAGAAGCTGAGGGTAAAGGTTATGGACTGGCCAAGCATGTCTCCAGACCTAAACCCTATTCAGCATCTGTTGGGCATCCTCAAACGGAAGGTGGAGGAGCACATGGTCCCTAACATCCACCAGCGGAAGAGGACTCCAGTGGCAATCTGTGAAGCTCTGGTGAACTCCATGAGGGTTAAGGCAGTGCTGGAAAATAATGGTGGCCACACGAAATATTGACACTTTGGGCCCAATTTGGACATTTTCACTTAGGGGTGTACTAACTTTTGTTGCCAGCGGTTTAGACAATAATGACTGTCTGTTGATTATTTTGAGGGGACAGCACATTTACACTGTTATACAAGCTGTACACCCACTATTTTACATTGTAGCAAAGTGTCATTTCTTCAGTGTTGTCACATGAAAAGATATAATAAAATATTTACAAAAATGTGAGGGGTATACTCACTTTTGTGAGATACAGTGGTACCTTGGATTACGAGCATAATTTGTTCCAGAAGAATGCTTGTAATCAAAAGCACTCATATATCAAAGCGAGCTTCCCCATAGGAGTCAATGGAAACTCAGATAGTTCCTTCCATAGTGACTGCTATTGTATGCAGTACCGCATGTGGCCAGAGGTGGGGGGCATCGGAGACTCTTAGAAACACTCGGAGCTGCTCGGATGCACTCGGAGACACTCAGGCTGGGAGACATTCAGGAACGTGACACTCGGATGCACTCGGAGCCGCTCTGAGACCCGAGTGGCTTTGAGTGTCACTGGCTCCCCGCACCTGTGGCCAAATGCGGTACTGCACACCCCATTGGATTGAATCCTGCTTGTCTTGCAAGACAACGCTCGCAAACTGAGTCTTAAAGTTTAATAATAATGGTCTGGCTATAATCTGTTAATAAGTTAATTGAGAACTGTCTGGTGTAAACCATCTGGTCCTGATGATTTATTCACATTCATTTTTTCTAGTCTTTTTTTGAACACTGGCTCCTATTAGCCACAAGGGTACATTCCAAGATGCGTTACTAACAGTACTGTCTTGTTTATTATACCCCTCCTTTTCCCTTGTAAAAACTAAGAATGTATTTAATACAGTTGCGTTCTCCTTGTCACTTGCCGCCATCTTCCCCTGATTATGATTATTGTGGGGCTGATATGCTCTGACATCACCTTTTTTTACTGGTAATATATTTAAAACATTTTTGGGGATTTTTGTTTTTTACCTTCTTCTGCTACTCTCGTGATCTATTTTAGCTGCCCTGATCGTGCTTTTACATTTTTTTTATTTCATT
Organism: Aquarana catesbeiana; assembly: GCF_042186555.1. NCBI lineage: Eukaryota > Metazoa > Chordata > Amphibia > Anura > Ranidae > Aquarana > Aquarana catesbeiana. The sequence goes on along the minus strand of NC_133327.1, from coordinate 323,267,112 downwards.
CTTTGTAGTGTTGGAATTCCATAGGTTAACCTTCCACCTTACATTCTTTTAAAGGACAGTTTTTTTCTAGGTTTTATGCCTTTTTATGCTAGAATTTAGCCAACCAGGTTTTAACTTTATTTCTTTCAAATTTGTTGCTAAATGGAATGCACCGGATAATGCCATTATTTAATATGTCATTAACCACTTTAAGACCACCCACCTCACATATACTGTGGCAGGGTGGCTCTATTGCACGAAATTATGTACCTGTACAGCGCTTCATGCAATAGATACTGTGGGCGTGCCACGGGAGCGTGCGTGCGGGTCCAGCGGACTTGATGTCTGCTGACCACCCGCGATCACTGCACAGAGAGGCAGAACAAGGTAAACAAGGTGGATTCCCATTCTGACAGGGAACAACATGGAGATCTGCTGTTGCTAGTGATCAGGAACAGCGATCTCTGTTGTCCCAGTGAGCCCATCCCCCACACAGTTAGAACACACCCAGGGGACACAGTTAACCCCTTGATCGCCCCATAGTGTTAACCCATTTTTTTAGCACTGATAACTGTAATAATGTCACTGGTCCCCAAAAAGTGTCACTTGGGGTCAGATTTGTCCACCGCAATGTCGCAGGCCCACTAAAAATTGCAGACCGCTGCCATTACCAGTAAAAACATTAAAAAAACAAAAGTCCATAAATCTATCCCCTATTTTGTAGACGCTTTTGCGCAAACAAATCAATATACGCTTATTACAAAAAAGTTTTATCAAAAATATGTAGCAAAATACATATTGGCCTAAACGGATGAAAAAATTAGTTTTTTTTATATTTTTTATGGATATGTATTATAGCAGAAAGTAAAGAATTGTTTTTTTTCAAAATTGTCGCAAAAAATAAAAACCGCAGAGGTTATCAAATACCACCAAAAGAAAGCTCTATTTGTGGGAGAAAAAGGACAGCAATTTTGTTTGGGTACAACAGCGCACGACTGCGCAATTGTCAGCTAAAGCGACGCAGAAAAATGGCCTGGTAATTAAGGGGGGTAAATCCTTAAATCCTTCTGGTTAAAGCACACCCATTTTTCCTCAGTGTTCATTGTTTTAAGGATTTGAACCCAATCAATGTTGTGTAGTATGGGGCGCAGCTTAAAGTCAGCTTTTGAATTTCAGTGTTCTTGTCTTCTCCTTTTTGAATGATTTACAGTGAATGTAATTACTCTGTGATTGCTGTTTCCTAAGTTATCCCCTACTTCCACATTTGTAATCTGCTCTGTGTTTGTAATTAGTAGATCTAGTAGAGTATTACTTCTAGTCAGGGTATCCACCTATTGACACATAAAATTGACCTGCAAGACACTCCAGAAATAATGAGCCTTATGCCCCGTACACACGGTCGGATTTTCCGATGGAAAATGTCCGATCGGAGCGTGTTGTCGGAAATTCCGACCGTGTGTGGGCTCCATCGGACATTTTCCATCGGATTTTCCGACACACAAAGTTTGAGAGCAGGAGATAAAATTTTCCGGCAACAAACTCCGATCGCGTCAATTCAGACCGTGTGTGGCCTGTTCCAACGCACAAAGTGCCACGCATGCTCAGAAGAAATTCCGACATGGAACAGCTCGGTCTGGTAAACTTAGCGTTCGCAATGGATACAGCACTTTCGTCACGCTGCAATGTTAAAAATGGTTTAATACAGCGCACTCTCTTCTTCTTCATAATGTGACAAGAATTGAGTCATTTTGCTGCTCATATTCACACACACTTCTCACAAACTTATTTTTGTGTTTTTTTCTTGGGATTCCCAGAATATATTGTTATTTGTCACATCTGACAGAATTTCTTTTTTTTTTTTTTTTTTTTTTTTTGTGATTTAAAGCCATTTTTGGTTTAGATTTTATGTTTGTATTTTTTCCAAGGCTGATCTTTGTTTAATGTTATTTTTATTTTTACTACATTTTTGTGTGTGTTTTGTGTGTTAAGTTACCACAACACCATTGATATCTTTTATTATTTAATCTCAAGGAGATTGTTTGGTGTTGGTGTCCCTTGTTAATTTCTCATTGTATTTTCGAAATGTACCTGAATCCTCACAAACCAACTGTCCTTTTTGAAGTCAAACACACATAGGCAAGTATAATTCAAAACAAAAATCCTTTATTAAGGGCTCAGAACCAAACAAAGAGGGAGGCAACACTGGATAAACAGGAGAAATTAGCGAAGCCTGGGACCCCCAGGGCAGACATCAATTCTTGAACATCAAAATTGGTGGCCTGAGGAGCCCATATGTAAGGGAGTGCAGTCTGGTCCAGAAGTCCCAGAGATCCGGAAAGCAGCAGATGACATCTGTGTCCCCAGGCTGTGGTACCACAAGAGGCTGCATCTTTTGGCCGACCAGACTGAACCCAGGGTCATCACTTTCTGGTCTTCCTTCCATGCTTCATTCCGGGCTGTGGCTGTGCTGTTGGAGATGTGGCAGGAGGAGGAGTAGGACCTGAAGGAGGAGGAGGACTGGGAGGACCTGGAGGAGGAGGAGAAGGAGGAGGAGAACCTGCAGGAGGAGGAGGAGGACCATCTGTGAGTTCGCAAAGGTGTGTCTGAGATGTAATTTGGCCCCTCATACCTTTATTAAGAGTCTCCAATATGAGCGACACACATGAGTTGTTGTCCCTCCTCCATCCTCTGCATTTTAGAGGCAATGATGGCAGCAATGTCCTCCTCCATGGTGTGTGGTGCTCCCAGGGCCTCTGTAGCCCTCCAAAAGAGGCCTATGGCAGCCTCCTCTAGGGCACTCCTCCTCCTGCCACTTTCTCTTTCCAGGTGTCGGGGAGGGACCGGCATATCAGGCAGGCGGCTCGCCCCAGCCACCTCCTGGCTGAGACTTCCCTGTGTATGAAAAAGGGACATGGTTTTAGTTTTTGGTTCATCAATCACAATCAGAAATTAGTACTCCAAACTAACATCTAGTTAACATCATTGATTGGACAACCAGCAATATTTAGAGGAATACTATACCTGGCTCAATCTGGGCTCCTCCACATGTTGTTGCCTGGAAGGCCCAGGTTGGGTGTCAGAAGCCTCAGCTGGAGGGGAAGGAAGCGTGGAAGGAAGACTGGAGAGGGATGACCTGGGTTCAGTCTGGCCTGCCAGAAAATGCAGCCTGTCATAGTACCACATCCTGGGGACATAGATGTCATCTGCTGCTCCGGATGTCTGCGAATCCTGGACTTTCTGGCGCTCCCTTACATATGTGCTCCTCAGGCCACCAATTAAGATCTTCAAAAATGTGATGTCTGCTGTGGGGATTACCTGCTTCACAATTTCCAACAATTTATCCAGTGCTGCCTTCCTCTTTGTTTGGTTCTTGTAATGTGGGTTGTTGATCTCCCACAGACATGGCAGCTCCCTTAACATATCAATGAATAGTGACATGAAGTCATTATCTTTTAATAAGATATCCATGTTCACTGCAAGACACAACACAAGACAAAGCCTAATGTCAGACAAAACTCTCCTAATCTTGTTACAATATAGGCCTCAATCTAGAAGCAGTATAGGCACAAGTTTGTCTCTTACCTTCGTTCTTACGATCGGCGCGTCCAATGCTCCTTCGTCCGCACACAGATCGTGCGTACTACGCACGCGTGTTACGCTTTATACACACTGCGCATGCGTGTAACTCCGCCCACCCCTGACGTTCTTTCTAGTCTATTCCCCGCCCCTTTTCGTTCGGCGAGGTGGGTGAAGAGCACATGGCGGAGTCAGAGCAGGTGCGTGCTAATTATAGCAACGAGGAGGAGGAAAGCCTGGATCCAGACACGTCCCGATCCAGAAGAAGACGATTTAAGACCACAAATATGTGCTTTGGGAAGATGTTGGAGATGGTGGACATCCTGAAGAAGGCCGACTATGACGGGAAGTATGGGCCTTACCCCAACCCCAATATCAGAAAGGCCAAGATCATGGCGAAAGTGGTCAAAAGTCTGCACAGGAATTTCGGGGTACGACGATCGAAAGATCAGCTCAGGAAGTGGTGGTTGGACCTAAAATTAAGAGAGCCCGAGCAGTACCGAAAGATCAGGAGAGTGCTGCAAAAATGTAAGTAGTTGTGCTGTGTTCCTATTCTTTTTGTCTTTATTACGTTTGTGCTGCTCCATATGCTTTTCTTAATTGTACAGTTTAAAATGTCAATTTTAATGTTCATGGGCCCATTATTCGTTCGTATCAAACATTTTTTTTTTTCGCCCTCTAAAACACCATTGTTTAGGCCATATGCATTTTCCTACATTTTTTAGGGCCTACTTGGATGCAAAATATTTGGTTGTGTAGATGGGTTTGTTACTAGAATGAAATGCAAACTAGATTCTGTGTAAGGAGAGGACACTCAGCAGCTGTTTTCACATCTGGACGCTGGAGCACTAGTGTGGGACACAAGAACACCCTTTTTATTAGGGAGGGGCACACAGGTGCTCCAGTGTATACTATAGGGGGGTCTCCATCTGTGAAGCTTGTACTAAACAGGTAAAGTATTGCAGGTTGACAAAGGACAATAAAAAAGCGACATCTTGAAACTCTGCTAAAATTGACAATTGTACCCCACTTCCAAGCAATGTTTCCTATTTATAGTTCTGCCATCAAATCACTGTGTGCTAATTATACCATTTTTGTTTTACATAGGGGAGAAAAGACTCGGAGGACACCCCTCATCCGAGGAGACCAGAGACCCCCCACCTGTGGAAGAAGGTGAAATACCCCCAAGCCAAGTGGAGCAGGAGGAGGAAGAAGATGTGGTTGAAATTGGCACCACAACAGGTGAGTGTCTGCGACCACAGACTCAGGTAAGAGATGGATGCTGGCAGATTTTTGATTCCTGTTTTTGTTTGGTTTCTCTCTTTTTAGGTGATCGTGTTGTTAGGGATCGAGATCCTTTCACATCAGATAGTGCCCAGATCCTGATCGGGGAGATCATGGGGTGTAATTTAGAATTGGAGAACATCAAGACAAAAATCAATGATGTGATTCAAAAAAATAATAACATCATTGATGTTTTGGGGCGAATTTAATACCCCACAAAATCACTTTTGTTTGGTACAATGTTTAAAATATTTTTGCAATGTTTCGAAAAGCCAAATTTGGAGGATGCACACAGTGTGGCAACATGTGCTATCTGCCATCACGGGAGATCAATGGACGCGTTTTGGGGGTGCAACCCCTTCCTCAATAATAAAGTAGCGGTGAGGAAGGGCTTGCTCCCCCAAAACATGTCCCTTGATCCCCCGTGATGGCAGCTAGCACATGTTGACATTCGTAAATTGGTGTGAATCTTCCAAATTTGGCTTTTCAAGGGGTGAGTTGACCCCATCTGAATGCAATATCAAACACAGTTCCTAGATACTCATGTCTGATATTGCCTTCAAGTTTTACCATATGTGAACTTTGTAAGTTCAAGTTTTTTGTCTTTCTTGTTGGTTTTACACAGGCCTGTTTTATCATAAATGGACATTTCTATTTTTGATAATGCCACCCCAAAAATTGTTATACAACAAACATGTTGGTTTGTTTTAAAAACCGTTTCTAAATGCACATGTGATTGTGCAGGTATTAAAAAGTTTGTTAATCAAGAATGTGTGGATTATTGTCTCAACGCTACAACACTTTTGTGGTGATGTAATTGCTGTTTTCGGAGAAAATGGTGGTTATTTCCTAAGGGCAAATCCTCTTTGTACTACAAGAGCATTTTCATTGCAGTTTCAAGAGCACTTGTAGTATAAAAAGTGTATACGCCTTTAGTATATAACAGCCAACAGTGCTTTGTATAAGGTTACACAATCACGCCATTTTCAGGACTCCCCACATTGCTGTCAGGGTCAGCTAAAACAAACACAAGAAGTAAATGTCCACAAAGAATTTCTTTTTTTTGCTTTTTCATTTGAAAAAGGCTTCACAAATTTGCAGGCATATTGATGGCCCCCCTACCCGCAAAGAACTCCAGGTATCGTAACCGGACATCACGGGCACTCAGGGAGGGCAAGCCAGGACGGCCGCTTTCAAGCGCCGTCAGTGTTGTTTCAGGGATCACTCCGGCCTCAGGCCCAACTGAGCCAGCATAGTTGGCCGAATGTTTCCGTAAAAAGTTATGGAGAATACAGCACGCCGTGATTGTATGATTAAGTTTATACTCCGCCATATGGATAGGTGTCAGAAATAGGCAGAACCGGCTGGCCAGGATTCCAAATGTGTTCTCCACCACTCTTCAGGCTCTGGCCAGCCGGTAATTAAAAACCCTCTGTTCCAGGGTGAGGGTCCTAATCTGGAATGGCCACATAAGATGGTCCCCCAGCGCAAACGCTTCATCAGCAACGAACACGAATGGGAGTCCTTCCACATTGTCCTCTGGAGCTGGCAAGTCCAAGCTGCCATTCTGGAGACGCCTGTAGAACTCCGTCTGGGCGATGACTCCACCATCGGACATCCGGCCATTCTTCCCCACATCCACATACAAGAAGTCGTAATTAGCCGACACCACCGCCAACATCACAATACTATTGAACCCCTTATAGTTGAAATAGTACGACCCCGAGTTGGGTGGTGGGATGATGTGGACGTGTTTCCCATCAATTGCCCCTCCGCAGTTAGGAAAGTCCCACCGCTGGGCAAAGTGGGAGGCCACAGTCTGCCATTCCTGTGGCGTGGAAGGAAACTGTTGTGGAAAAAAAATAAATATTAATATTTTTGCTCAGAAACATGGCAAGCAGATTAGGCACAAACATTCTGGGGCAACCTCCAGATAGCATTTATTAAGGGGAATTTAACAACACCAAAGTATAAGGTACACCTATCATACCCCCCCCCCCCCCCACATGGGCCATTTCTAACATTATGGGAGGTGGGGAAATCTTGGACAGGTAACCCTCTTCACTTCATTGAGAGATGAATGCCTAAATACAGGGTATTACTTGGAACAGCCCCTCCTTAGTTACACTATTGGCAGCCCACTGGACAGGTAAGAAGTGTCATAATACAAAGATATAAATACACACTGTACACATCTGAGCACATTTGGACATTCTGCTATTACCTATCAAGATAATAATAGGATCTAAAAAGTTTAAATACTACCATTGGAAAGTATACAGGCAGGCCCTTGCACTACATGCTTTGGGGAATTCATCCATAAATCTCACCACAAAAGAGATGGGTATAGTGTGTATGGGTTTGGCAAAGTCAGCAGATAGATGATTGAGGATAGATAGAGCATTGGTATCAGCTGACTTAGCAGTTGGGGGGAGGGAGGGTTACTAAAAATGATTTGGGGACACCACAAAAAAAAGCCTCAGGCACTCTGCCTGAATTTAAAGCACAAATTACATTTCAAAACATTTTAGGGGGTGTTTGGGGTAAAGCACTACTATGGAGCTGATAAAATACATTGTTAAGTGACTACATGAGGTGAATATAGGGCCCGTAGACCATGTGGGGGAGGTTAGTGAAGGACAATCTGTATGAAGGACCTACAAAATTAATTACCTAAAAAACCAGCATGCATGAGGACAAAGGGGACATTCACAGCATATTACAATCATGGTAATTAGGGAATGAGGAAAGAAATACAAGATATTAGCAAACATTAAATACAATAAAATGTGATATTAAAGGATAAAAATCTTACCTTCATATACTCCTTCTGCAGGACCTGGATGATGGCAGAACAGGTCTCTGGGATGATGATACCCAGAGCCTGGGGGGAGATGCCTGTCGAGAACTTCAAGTCCTGCAGACTTCTCCCTGTCGCCAAATACCGCAGGGTAGCGACGAGCCTCTGCTCCGGAGTGATGGCTTGCCTCATGCAGGTATCCTGCCTGCTAATATAAGGGGTCAGCGAAGCCAACAAACGGTGAAATACGGGGTCCATCATCCTGAGAAAGTTCCTGAAATCATCAGGATTATTCTCACGGATCTCACGGAGCAAAGGCATATGAGAGAACTGGTCACGCTGAAGCAACCAATTCTTGGTCCATGAACTCCTCCCCACCCTGTTCATGGACTGGACTTGTGTCAAGGTCAGGACCCCAACACCAAGCCCCCGCACAGCACGAACTCTACGAGGAGTACGCATACGCAACATGGCTAGAAAACAGTCGGCTGCTCAGAACGAAGTAACAGAACGCACTGAAGAACAGCAAGGTCTGTGAAGAGCGACCTGAAAAACAGTAACGAACGAAAAAGAACACAATGACTAAGTCACGCAGAACTTGCTTGCACGCACTGAAGAGCAGATACAAACCCACAAGCACAAACTGAACGGCAGAAAAAGATCTGAAAGCCACGAGTCTGAAAAAGCGCGAATCGTCTCTCACCAAACTTTTACTAACACGAGATTAGCAAAAGGAGCCCAAAGGGTGCCGCGCTTGGTTCTGAACTGGCCTTTTCTAGTCTCGTCGTACGTGCTTGACGTCACCGCGTTGTTGGCGATCGGAAATTCCGACAACTTTGTGCGACCGTGTGTACGCAAAACAAGTTTGAGCCAACATCCGTCGGAAAAAATCCTAGGATTTTGTTGTCGGAATGTCCGATCAATGTCCGACCGTATGTACGGGGCATTAGATGAGTTCCGCCTGCCTAGTCAATATCAGGATAATTAAAGTCCTTTATTTATCATTTGCTTCTTCCCTTTTTTATAACCACAAGGATTCCATCTCCTTCTTTGCCCTGTTAGTAATGGCATCCCTCATATTTACTATCAAATCTCTCTTGACATACAGACAAACCCCTCAACCTTTCTACCTACCACGTCCCACCCATACAGGGGTACCCCTTGACAATCGCAGGCCAGTCATAGGAGCTGTCAAACCAGTTTTCTGATATTCCCACGAAATTAAAATCCTTACTATGTATGACCAGTTCCAGTTCATCCGTTTTTATTAACCAAACTTCTAGAATTTGTGAACATAAAGTAGAATGTGCATTGAGTCGCATCACCACTCCCGTAACTCCCGGACATGTTACTCACTAATGTATTGGGGAAAATCCAGGGAAAGTAAGAATTATATTTATGTAAATTATTCCTAACTTTACTGCAAAATGCAGGATTTAGGCATATAAAAAGCACATCCCATCATACAGAGCAGCATCAAAAGTACAGAAGAGTGGCCATAAGTATGTAACCTAGGACAATAAGTGGTATAAAACATAAAGCGGCAGTCAGGAGTAATTTATGTACAAGGTAAATAGCAACATTCTGACCTCTGCACTTGGTATGTCATGCCATACATTACATACTCTTGAATACTGAACTCTGAATTCCTTGCTGTACCCCAGTAAAGCTCCCTCATCTCCATGCAAAAATACCACTCAGGGAAAATCCCTCCTCCCTCAAGCAACTCCCCATAAATACCTCTGCGTCTCTCTCTCACCATATACTGCTGCCCCCTGTCCACAGCTCATCTCTGATCCCCCTCTCCCACCACATGATTTACTGTCCAGTCTTTATCACCAGGCAACACTGAGTGGAAGCTTACAGTACATTGAAGGATCCAGGCAATTGTCATCCATTCAAGACGGTTGCAGATGGGAACTTTTCAAAGCTGTATAGGCTCATGTCTGGCCTTAATACATGCCGGTGGCTTTCTATTTTTATGCTACTTCATGTTATTTTAAATAAAATAACAGTGAGCACATGCGGCGGCCATCACCCCCTCACCCACCCCCTCCTAAGACTCCCTGGCCAATAGGGGCTTCCTCTTTGGTCGGGAGGAGAATGAGAGAGACAATAGCGAAAATTAATTCGCTATTGTCACACAAGTGGGTGTGCTCGAGCCCACCCTTTTCTGAAGCCTATTAGAGCCTTGGGCTCTAATTACATGCTTCAAAAAGAAACCCATTGGAATCCATGTGTCCAGGGGTTTAGGGGGCCGGACACATGGATGGGTGGGCTGCGCCCCTAATTGAGCGGCCCCTACTGGTGAGCACTGTATAGGATTATATTATCTTTTAACATGTAAATAAACACTGAATCGTCCATCCATCCACCTACCTAAACTGCTGAAGTTCTCCAAGAGCCAGAGCCCTTGCTGATTAATAGGGAAAGGAGTCTGTTTCTTGTTGGAGCGCATACTGACCTTTGGGGATCAATACCGTGAGGTAAGAGTTTGCCCAAAAGGGATTCACTGTGGTGGTTTCTACTTGCACGCTTTTGCAGCACTTACCAAAGGGTGATATATAGTATCTCACAAAAGTGAGTACACCCCTCACATTTTTGTAAATACTACTTTATTATTTTGTAAATAATATAGGGTTGTACTAACTTTTGTTACCAGCGGTTTAGACATTAATGGCTGTGTGTTGAGTTATTTTGAGGGGACAGCAAATTTACACTGTTATACAAGCTGTACACTCACTACATAACATTGTAGCAAAGTGTCATTTCTTCAGTGTTGTCACATGAAAAGATATAATAAAATATTTACAAAAATGTGAGGGGTGTACTCACTTTTTTGTTGTATGGGACCACTACATTCACAGTTTAATGGACTTTTACTGTTTTTTTGTTTATGATTCGGTAATAGTTTTCCAGTTTTTCCTGATTATTTGATGATTGCTGAAAACACATACAACACAGACAGTGGTTATTACTCATAGACAAACTATTGGTGATAGCGCATCATTTATTTTTTTATACACATTCACTTCATACTTGAAACTTCATTTATTCTGCAGGTATTATTATATTAATGCACATTTAAAAAGACTGAAGGTGACTTTTGAAATTGCATTAATATGTTAATAGTTTAGATATAGGCTTAGCGTCTTTATTGTAAAAAGAAAGAAAGATGATAGCAATTTTTATCAAGGGCTAAATGTGTCACCAAGAACTGGAGATGAACATGTTTCATATATTAGACAAATGATTTGTTGGTGAATGTTTATTGAAATGTAAGTGAATCTGATGTTCAGCCTTTTCAAAACGGACCTCAGGGTGACTTCTGCAGACATGTGTGCATATGAAGAGACTTCCTGTCTGCCAGACAAAAGACTGCAAGCAAAGGAAATTAATCAAGTAATTACCTGCAAAACAATGCAGCCCTAAGTGGTGTAACCAGCTCATATGTAGCTGCATTCAGTAAAGGAATGTTCTACATTCATCAACAGCTTGGAAATTATTTTGTAACTTGAGCAATTCAAAAAGGTGAAATTGCTCTTACACCTGCCATCATCAGATGTTTCCAAGTAGCTTGCTAGAGCTTAAGGTGGTTGTAAACCCCATAGTAAGTAATGTCAACAGACATGCACCTTGTTATGCTTTGTCCCCTACAGATAAATGGCATTATCTGTACCTCTTTGTTGTAATCTCTGTTTCCCTGTCACAGCTCTGTGAATGTCTCCGGTCCATGGCGGTGTCCACGGGTCGGAGCTCAGGACACGGATCGGTGACATCACTGACTCCTCTCTGACCTGTACACTCCCCACAATCACAAAATCACAAGCACAGTAGCGCAGCTTAGCAGCACACACGGAACGAGAATTGTGCGCGCTTGTCAATCCAAGTGTGCCCACTCGGGTCAAACAATGTGCGCATGTCAAATTTACCCGGCTACCCGACCAATAGGATATCCAGGAGGGCTACACTTAAAGTGCTTGTAAAGTCAGAATTTTTTTCATCTTAATGCATTCTATGCATTAGGATAAAAAACCTTCTGTGTGCAGAAGCTGCCCCAGCACCCCCTAATACTTACCTAAACCCCATCTCTCTCCAGTGATGTCCACAAGTTCCTCGGCCATCCAGGACATTCTTCCTGATTGGCTGAGACCACAGCAGCTGCGCCATTGGCTTCCGCTGCTGTCAAAGTCAGTTAGCCAATCAGGGGAGAGAGGGGGTGGGGCCGAACTGGGGCTCCGTGTCTGAATGGCAGCTTGGCTTGAGTGCCCCCCATAGCAAGCTGCTTGCTGTGGGCGCACTCAAATTTTCCATACAGAGTTACGTTATATGCCTTCCTCTTTCTTTTAATGGTGGGGCTGACTGCCTATATCTACTGAGTCCATCCATACCTTACACCTGTTCGGAGGTCCATCTGGAGGTCATATCTGGATAGAGCATCTGATCAACTTGGTATATTATACCACAAAGCTTGATTGACTCACTAGGTGTACACCTATTTAAGTTCAATCCCTCTGGTAAGCAGCTTCTGGTTTCTTTGGTGGTGGATCTACTATCAATTGTTATTACATCATACATATTTGAAGTTAAAGACTGTCACTATATTATATCCACATGTGGTTGAGGATTATCATCACACATGACTGAAGTTCATCACTGACTTTTTTTGGGACATCACACATCCAAGTTCCTTTGTTTTATAGACATCATATGTCATAATAGAGGACTGCTTGGAGTATTTTTGAGCACATTGTTTATTATTCACGTTTTTTGTACTCATATTATTTGTTATGGTTTATATGATTACATAAGCACTGCACATTTCACCCAATTAGTAAATCAACCCCTCTGACTCTCTAAGGCTGGATTCACACCTATGCATTTTAAGTGCTTTTTGCATTTTGCAGATTTGCACTACAGAACATGTTCCATAGGAAACCATGTTAAATGGACTGTAGTGCAAATCTGCAAAATGCAAAAAAGCACTAAAACTGCATAGGTGTGAATCCAGCCTAATGCTGGCCATACACTATACAGAAAATCGGCCGAACCCATTTTCGAAAAACGAACGTTCGACCGTGACCGCAAACGATCGTGCCATCATATAATGACCGATAAATTGTTCAGTGGACATGAATAAATAATTTTTTGTTCGTTTTTTTACATATACCTAGTGCAGACAGTTCGGACGGGAAACACATTAACCTTGCAATTTATTGTACGTTCGGCAGAAATTTTCCAAACTTCCCGTTCGTTTTTTTACCACAAAAACGTCACAAACGATTATCGATTTGTGCCCATTAACTTGCCGAAAAACTAACGAAGTGTCTATACGAACGATTTTTCGGCTGATTTTTCGTATAGTGTATGGCCAGCATAAGATGCTCTTTTGTTACCCAGTCATATTACTGACCTGTTCCAATTAACCTAATTAGTTACAAAATGTTCTTCTAACTCTTCCTTGTTAGCGCCACTTACTTTGACAGCTTTTTGTTGCCCTGTCCCAACTTTTTTGAGACATGTTGCTGCCATTAATTTCAAAACAATCTTATTTGTTTTCTAAAAATTGTACTTTTTCTCAGTTTAAAATGTGATATATTTTCTGTTGTGAATAAAATATGGGTTTATGAGATTTGTAAATCATTGCATTCCTTTTGTTATGTAGATTTTACACAGTGTCCCAAATATTTTGGAATTGGGGTTGTATGTTCTTAAACTAAGGGATGATTATTCTCACTTTTATGGTTTGGCAATGTCTTGTCTGCTTAAGCACTTGTAATTTGAATACGTAGTCTATTGCTTTGTATTGTACAATGCCGTGCTGTTTTAGTTGAATAATTATACAATTTGCACTTTTAAATAAACTTCTTCTGAAATACATTGATTTTTCAAATGTATATGTTTTGGCAAGCACGTTGATCAACACATGTCAGCAAATCTGGTTTGAATGGATCCTAGAGATGACCATACACTGAATAAATTTGGATCAGTGTGCGGTTGTCCCTACTATACAGAACTTTTATTAAAGGGACAATTTTTCTTGATCAGTAACTCCAGCCACTGATCAGTATGCGGGTGCTGCTGTCAAAATACAATGTCCTGGCAAGTAGAATTCCTTCATCCACCTTGTTGGCGTGGATGAAGGAATCTGTTTTTTTCTTGTTTTTTTTTTCAGCTCAGTTGCACTACTAAAATCACCAGTGATTAATTGATAGGAGTAGCAATCAATCTCTAAACAGATGGAACACACAACGTCCTATGGTGTACAGTAGCCTATAGTAGTAATTAATTGCATATAATCACCCAACACTTGTGTGTAGCTCATTGGTACTATATTCTTTTTCATGCTACTTGTACCTAGCTTGAATTTAGCTTCAAAGTGGTATTTAACTCCAAAACAGAAACTGAATATAATACAACATAACAATCCTTAGATATGTTAGCTGCATTCATTTTTTTTAGGTAATTTTCCTTTATTTATTTATTTTTCTATTGATCTGGACAGTAACCACTTCCTGTCTTGGATAGTAAAACATTTTTTTTTTCTGCCAGTTAATACTTTATACAGCCCACTTCCTGTTTCCTGTCTGGTAAAAAGCCTAGGCTTATGACATCATGCACAACTCTCTCTCTCACTCTCGTAAGCATTTGCCAGGAAGGGAGGGGGGAGTCATAAGAGGGCCAATGAAATCTGTAGGGCCGCAGAGCTGGAGGTATGCCTCTGTGTGTCTGTATAAATCCAGGAAGTGAACAGGCAGCAGCTTTAGCTGCCCACAGTTAAAATGGCTGCAGCCAGACTTAGTGGAGGAATATTCCTGCGGCATATTTGGGAAGCAAATAATCACAGTATACTGTATATAAAATAATATGCAGAGTGGTTTTTACAAATTATGCAAGCAGACTGCAGTTCCTCTTTAAAGATTTTACTTTGCAACAGCCAATGAGTTTAGGAGGGCCTTCATCAGAACTCGTTGAATGATAACCTTAGGGTGAGAGATGCCATCCCGGAATGTAAGTTGGAACCCTGGTAAGTGTATACAAATCATGCAGATGCCCAGGCTGAGATATCACGGGGCTATTGATTGAGCCCCCGAAACATCTTTGCTGTTGTAAAATAAAATCTTGTAGTGGACTGTACAAACTAGTGTGACACTCCCATCTTTTCATTACTTTTCCAATTGTCCTAAGGGATGCACAAGGTACGTGGCTTTATATCCTAGAACTGGTACTGATCGTTTGATTATATAAAGCTAAACTTCAGGCAGGCACATATTAAGGGAAAAATACCAATTAATGCAATTATGTCACAATTGGAAAAATACATGAATAGTTTTTTTTTTTTTATTGCAACAAGTATAAATTCCTGGTAGCAGCTTCTTGGAATCTCTGCACAGCCTCACTCAGAATGGGGGAAGGAAGTGCAGCACAATCAATCAGTTGTGCTCCATGTACTTGTGCTGACAAGAAGCATGATGAGAGCAGGGAGATGACATCATCAGTCTGTCACTGCACCTTCACAAGCTAATTACGGGCTGGAAGCAGAGAGGAGACCAAGATGAGTTGCTTAAAGCGGACCTTCACCCATTCTAGAAAGGTCCTATTCACTGCCTCCTCCCCCCCTGCTTCTTACACATTTGCAGAAAAAAAGAAAATAGTAACTTTTCAATTCATTTTTTTGTTTTTTGTAACAAATCCTCACATAAGTGAGGGTGACATCATGGGCCCCAGAGCCACAGACATGCCATGAGTTTCTGCCAATGCATATGCACAAGATCTTGCAAACTGCTTCCTGCAATGTGTGATGTAGATACTCCAGGGGTCCTTTTTCAAGAGAGCTGGCAGAGGCCTACAGTGTGTCTGCGCATGCACGGAAGGGTTCAGTGCTTGCATAGACACACCAATGGGTTTCTACCAAGTCCCATAGACCTGGCAGAGACTCGTGGTGTGTCTTCACCAGATCTCTATTAAAGATTGCATGGCAAGTAAGAAAGAGAGAAATTTGGCTTCATGGAAGACAGCGCATGACTTCATGGTCTATTGAGTATGTTCTTGTTTATTTTGAGCCTGCCTACTTCACTGTAATTTGATACAGCGGGAGTTTGTCAGCAGATCCCGGCCAATGTTTCATGCCTGGGACCCGCTGATCAGCTGTGTCCAATCACAGCCCAGAGCCCTGTGTTGACAATCAACACAGCACTCTGTACAGAGGGAATGATTGCTTTGTATCTTTTGCCTGCAAAGCAGGCAATAGAAACAAATCAATCTGTAGTGAAAAAAACAGCACATATTACACACATTACGCATTGTTAGGCACACAATTAACCCCTTGATTGCCCCTAGATGTTAACCCCTTCCCAGCCAGTGTCATGAGTACAGTGACGGTGTATATTATTAGCACTGATCACTGTATTAGTGTCACTGGTGATGTCAGTGGCAGGTAGTTCCCACAAACTGTGAATTAGTGTCAGATTGCCCACTGCACCATCACAGTCCAACTATACGTCAAAATTTCTAGTATAAAAAATAAATACAAATTCCAGTATATATACCATCATATGTAGACGTTATAACTTTCATGCAAACCAATTATTGTACACGTATTGAGGTTTTTTTTTTTTTTTTTTTTTTGCCAAAGACATGTAGTAGAATACATTTTGGCCTAAATTTACAAAGAAATTAGACTTTTTTTTTAATATGTTTTATAGCAGAAAGTAAAAAACATTGTTTTATTTTTTTTTTTTTTAAAGTGTTTGATTTTTTTACCCTGGATATAATAAAAATGAAAAAAACAGTAGTGATCAAATAGCACCAAAAGAAAGCTTTTTTTGTCTGAAAAAAATCCCAAAAAATTTTTTTGGGTACAGTGTTGCATGTTAACCATAATTGCCAGTTAACCACTTGCCTACTGGGCAATTTCACCCCCTCCCTGCCCAGGCCAATTTTTAGTTTTCAGCGCTGTCACAATTTGAATGACAATTGCGCGGTCATGCAACACTGTACAAAAACAACATTTTTATAATTTTTTCACACAAATAGAGCTTTTGGTGTTTTTTTTTTTTTTTTTTTAATTTTACATCTTTTATTGAGAGATCTTACATTACAAAAAATAACCATCACAGTACATTGCAAAGTACAACTCATCTACTAGTATCTTCCAGTACCATAAGGATAATCAAAGGATAAAGAAAAATGAACTATTCAAAAATCAGCATCTATGCAAATCCCATTACTTAATAGAGCAATATAAACTTGGGACCGACCAGACACCCCTGATGGGATCACACTGTGTCCAGATCTAGACCTCAAATAAATTAAAGAGGAATTGCTCTGAATCGTGAGGGTCATGTGCCACCCCTCCGGAGCTACCGTATTGCTTTGGAGAAACTGCACTTTCCCTTAGGGATGTACGCTTTAGATTAGTAAAAGATAAACAAGAAAGATCTCATAAAAAATATAATAAATGATGAACAATAACTTCTGATGGCTACAGAGTGAAAGTCATTTATTCTTACAATATCTGGAAACTAATAGAAGAAGAAAAGGAGGAAAAGAAAAGGTAGGAAACAAGGGACTGATAAGGAAGAAGCCAGCACTCAACTCATATAAAACTATCAAGTCGAGGTGATCCCAGGGATAAGGGATATACCTAAATGCCTAGCCCAGGGTTCCCATATTGCTTCAAAGGTTTTGGTGTTGTCCAAGATTTTGCTAACTAATCTCTCCTGGGACATAATCCAAGAGATTTTTTTTTAGCGGCTACAAAAGGAAATTTTCGGAGTCTTCCAGGCTTTAGCGATCGTAATTTTCGCTCCTATTAGCATGAAAGTAATCAAACGATGGGAAAACTTAGAGATCTTGGGTATTTGCCCGTTCAATAGAGCAATTTGTGGATTCTTAGGAATCGGGAGGCTTGTAACTTTGCGGATAAGATTAAAAATTTTATTCCAAAAACTTCTAATTCTCGGGCATTCCCACCAAATATGAAGCGTAGAACCCTGTGCTTGGCACTCCCTAAAGCATAGCGGGGATGAAGAGGGAAACATCTTAGCCAGTCTTATAGGAACCAAATACCATCTAGTCATCACTTTCCAATTAGCTTCTATTAATGAAATGTTCAGTATACCTTTATGAGCTCTTATTCCTCTTCTGTGCCATTCCTCCAGGTCCCAGGTTTCTTTTAAGTCCCTCTCCCAGGCTTCCATGTATGAAAATTTGTCGGTGGGTTCTAATAAGGAAAAGTATATTGTGGAAATGCCCCCTTTTTGCTCTGTACCCTGCCCGCACCAACACTTATAATTAGAGAAGGCCGGGGGGGTGGGTTTGTTTTTCCAAATTGCGTAAAGGAAGTGGGAAATTTGATAATACCTGAATTTCTCCGTTTCAGGCATGTCCAGCTTTACTATACAGAAATTCAGGGAGACAGGGCCCGAAGGCATGAAATAGTGTCCTATCCTATACATCCCCTTATCCAACCACCATTGAAAGGATTTGATATCCATACCTGATCTGAAGAGGGGATTGTGAAAGATGTGAGCCAGCGGATGTACTTCTGATATCAGAGAAGGTAAATGTTTCAAATCATCCCATAACCTCAAGGAGTGTGATAGAGTGGGGGACATGATAGGAGGTCTAGATTTGCAAGGGGACCAAAGAAGGAAGTCTAACGTGTATGTGGGGTCCGCCTGTCTTTCTATATTGATCCAATCTGGGATTTCGCGTCTAAAGTAGATCATTGAGAGTTGAGCTAATCTGGCTGCTTGGTAATACTTAAATAGATCTGGAAGACCCAGTCCTCCTCACGTTTTAGGGCTGTAAAGGACCTTTCTAGCTAGTCTGTATCCCTTTTTGCCCCAAATATATTTGATTATCTTGCCTTGGAATGATTTGAGATGATCTTTCCTAATAGGAATTGGGAGAGATCGGAAAAGGTAGAGTAATCTAGGTCAGTGTTTCTCAACTCCAGTCCTCAAGGCACCCCAACAGGTCATGTTTTCAGGATTTCCCTCAGATGAAATGGCTGTGGTAATTACTAAGGCAGTGCAACTGATCAAATCACCTGTGCAAAATAATGGCAAGACTGAAAACATGACCTGTTGGGGCGCCTTGAGGACTGGAGTTGAGAAACACTGATCTAGGTAATAGGGTCATTTTAATGGAATTAATTTTACCTATCCAGGAGATGTTGTGTGAGGACCAAGTGTGAAGATCTTTTTCTAGTTTACGATACATGGGGGGAAAATTTGCTTGATATAGAAGTTCATATTTTGAAGTAAGGTTTACCCCTAAATAACGAATAGAAGTGTCACTCCACTTGAATTTGAAAGAATGTTTCAATCGATCAGCTAGGGCTATGGGAAGTGAAACATTCAATGCTTGTGATTTAGCCAAATTCACTTGTAGACCTGAGATATTCCCGAAAGAGTCTAAAAGTTTATTTATATTAGGTAATGATGTGATTGGGGAAGTCTGCGAAGAGGGCAAATTTGTGGACTGAATGCCCGCACCTAACCCCTTGGATGTTTACATCTGATCTGAATGCTATGGCCAATGTTTCAATCGCTATAGCAAAGATAATTGGGGAGAGAGGGCAACCCTGCCTGGTCCCTCTGGAGATCGGGATGGGATTGGAAACGAAGCCCTGGAGTTTAACCCTGGCCACCAGACTTGTATATAGGGATTGTAAAAGCCCCATGAAATATTCACCAAACCCCCATCTCCGGAGGGTAGTAAACAGGTATGACCACGAGAGAGAGAGTCAAAAGCCTTCTGTAAATCTAATGACAACAGGAGTCCCTCCTGCTGAGGGCATCCATCCCAGGCAGACCGAAGGATTGAAACAATATCAGTCACCCTCCTAATTTGGTCCGGGCCCTGTCTCCCTGGGATGAAGCCCACCTGGTCCTTAAGAATGTATTGTCCTACAAAAAAGCTTAGTCTATTGGCCAATATTTTGGTAAGGATTTTCAGATCATTGTTAATAAGGGAAATGGGTCTATAGTTTTCTACTAGAGATGGGTCCTTATCAGGTTTGGGGATAACTGAGATGAAGGCTGAATTTGCGTGGGATTCGATGGCTTCACCCTTTCTTTTAGAATTAAAAAAATTATTGAGATGAGGAACTAGAGTGTCTTCAAATGTTTTGTAATAGATGTTGGGAAAACTGTCTGGGCCTGGGGCGGAGTTAGTTTTTACATTTTTAATCACTTCTAGGGTTTCCTCTGTGGAGAAAGGTGCATCCATCAGATCAGCATGACTTTTCTGGAGGCGAGGAATTTTTAGTTCTGCCAAAAATGCCTCAATTTCGGATTCCTCAATGGGATTTCCCTTTTTGTACAATTTAGTGTAGAAATCTTGAAATGATTGTAAAATACGCTGAGGATTTAAAGTGGTCGTGCCATCATGCTGCCTAATCTTAGGTAGAGTGAAACTACGTGCTTTGGGAGAGAGTTTGGAGGCTAAAATTGTGTTAATTTTATCCTTATACTGATAGAATTTCGCACCGGTCCAACGCAGGGAAACCTCGGCTTTAACCGTGAGGGCTAAATTCAGAGCCACCCTCGCGGCATCTAATTGTGCAGTATTGACCTTTGAGGGGTCTGATTTCTGTTGCTTACATAATGCAGCAAAGTTACTTTCAAGTTTTACTACGTCAGAGGCTTTCTCTTTTTTGATTTGCGATGTCATTTGGATCAGCTTTCCCCTAATTGTAGCCTTATGGGCTGCCCAAACTGTTTCAGCCGAGGTTCCCTCTACGTCATTTAGTAAAATGAACTCCTTCAAAGCTTTCGTAATTATTGTGACCTGGATAGGGTCTTTAAGGAGAGATTCTCTAAGTCTCCGTTGAGGAGGGGGGGTTTGGATTGCTGCCCCCGTACTACAAGGATGACCATCGAGTGATCCGAGAGGGAGGAGTCTTTAATGTAGGATTTTTTAACTGAAGGTATGTGAAGAGCTGAAATGAAGATGTGGTCTATCCTAGAGTAGGATTGATGGGGATTTGAGAAATGTGTGTAGTCCCTGCAGTTCGGGTTGATTTCCCTCCAAATGTCGGCAAGACCTTGATTAAAGATCATTTTAGCAATTTTAGTACTAATTTTCCTGGGGCGCGTGAGTTGAGATGAGAAAGGTTTAGATTTATCCAGGGATAAATCAAATGCTATGTTGGAGTCCCCTCCGAATATCACTATTCCCTCTAACAAGGGTTCTAACGTTTGGAACATTAAGCGAAAAAATTGAGATTGACCCTTGTTGGGGGAGTAGAACGAGACTAGGGAGTATAGTTGGTCTTCTAGCATTCCTTTTATCATGATAAATCTGCCCTCCGTATCTTTGTAAACCTGTGTGGTCTTAAAATGGCAGGATTTTGCAAACAATATTGCAACTCCTTTTGTTTTATCCTGAGCGTTTGCTAAGTGAAAAAGGGGATAGTGAGCGTGGAGGGTTATACTGTATTGGAAAATGTGTTTCCTGCAGCAATACCACATCCATTTTCTGGGAGCGGTATCCCTGCAGGATCTTCCTTCTCTTAACCGCCGAGTTTAATCCCTGTACGTTATGAGAGACGATTCTGAGCAACGGTGAGGTTAAGGTATTAGATGGCATGACCTGACGGAAAAAGTGATGTATCGATGTGTATAACACTTACCATTGAAAGCCTAGATGTGATCAACCTTGGAAGTGTTGCGGGAGAAACCCTGAGACCTGGAGCCTCCGGACAGAATAGAAACAACCGAGTGCTGGCAAACAGAAAGAATAGGTTAGTTAGGGAAGAAAAAGGAAAGATAAGAGAAAAAGCAGGAAGGCCAAATAGAGGCCTGTAACGAAGAAAGGGAGAGGAACCCCCTTCTACGTCAGTGGAAAACAACTTTGAACAACCCTCCGAAAGGGCTGTCTTCCCACCACCCAAATATAGAAAAGCCATATTAGGGAGATGGGAGGGTACGCATGACTGCTACCCGAGCCACGGTCGACTTTGGACCTTGATATTCAACAGACCTAACATATATAAAAAAATAGAACTTTTATCAAAGTCCAACAGTATATATAATAAACTTTATGTGAACCCGTTCCCGCAGGACCTTAAACGCCTATTTCTATGTAACTTAACCCGATAAATAGGAAAGGGAGGGAGATTGGAGAAAGATGGTCAATTAGTCCAGGAGTAAGGAGATATCCCGGGGTGTAGGATAAAATGGGAGGGGGTGCTAAACTAGGAGACTGCAAGCTGCAGGTATAACCTTCTATTAAGATATGCGTCCGCAATAGTGAAATCTAAGGACATTCCTATATAGGATGCCCAGGACAGATGATGTCCTTAGTGCTTATTCCCATATGTTCCATTCCTGAGCACTAACGTGAAGTGATCCCTTCATCTTCAAGAGGAACCTTTGAAATGGAGGAAAACCAGATTCTGCGAAGCTGACCAGAAAAAGAGTCCCTAAATGTTTTGTATACAGAACCATACTTCAATCAAAAGAGGTGGAACAAATGAAAACAAGTAGAGATACGAGACTGCAAGGATTGTCATGAGGGTCTCGTAGAGGTCTCCACCCAGGGATGTGCCCTGAGGTAAAAGAAAAAGTTAGGAGGACATCGGTGCACTTCAGGTGGGCATTTGATCCTTCACTCGCTTGGTCTTGGTCGACTTTCACAATGGGGAAAGAGGACTGGCAGGTGATGGTCTCTTGGAGGAGCCTGTCTGCAGGTTAGAGGTATCCATGTTTGACTCCAGAGCGATGAGTTTCAAGGTGAGAAGAACTTGTTCTCCTTCTGTGAAGGTGGAGAAAGAGTGAGATTTACCATTATAGGTGAATTTAAGGGCGAAAGGGAAGGACCACCAGTATTTTATTTCCTTCTGAGAAAGTACGTGTAGTAATGGCTTTAGTGCTCTTCGTCTTTGAATGGTCATCGGGGATATGTCCGCAAAAATCTGAATGTCTTGACCTTGGAAAGAAATGCGTGACTGTTTCCTGGATATCCTCATGATCTCTTCTTTCACACTGTAGTAATGTGGCTTTACTACTATGTCCCTGGGGTTCTCGTCTCTCCTTGGGGGTCCCAGTGACCTGTGTGCCCTGTCCAGTTCCAGTTCGTGTGACGGTATTGCAGGGATTAGAGATTGCATAAGGTCCTGTATGGCTTTAGGAGCATCTGTAACGGATTCGGGGATACCTCTAACCCTAAAAATGTCTCTCCTGGAGCGATTTTTGAGGTCATCGATACGGTTTAATGCCACTTCCAATTGATTCTGTATTATGTGTATATGGTCTGTATTTTGATTAGCCCTGGATACCGTTATATCTAGCTTATGTTCTATTGTTTCCATTCTAGAGCCCAAATTCTGGAAGTCTGCTCTGATATCTGTAGTGATCTTACTGGCTGTAATGGCAAGACCACGATCTAGCAGTTCAGAAAGTTTAATGAACAGGTCCCCTACGTTTTGGGGAATGTCCTGTATCTGACTAGTGGCCTGCATCTGGTGACATGAAGGGAGGTTGACAGCCCTTGGGCCTGGAGTATTATTCAAGGGAGACAGCAAGTAGTTATCAAATGTCCACTCAAGCAGCGATTCAGTTGATGCAGGCGAGGGGGTTGTGATATTATGGCTGCCTGGATTAGCTTGAGGGGTGAGGGATAGAGTGGCTGGAGTTGTCACTTGCCTGTACTCTGCATGGCCCCCTGCTTGTGAGTCTCGTGGCTGAGACGCGGCCGCCATCTTGGAAGCGGCCTGTACTCCTTCCAAATTGCGGCCCAGGTCGCGGCGGACCGAGCTGCTGGTCATCCCGGTGTGCTTGGGCGGCTCCCCGTCCTATCCCCTTTATTTACGGGCATCCTGCGGGTCCGGATCCGACGCTAGTGCGGTTTGCTGGCTCGGGCAGAGTGGGGCTCCTGGCTTACGCAGCCATGTTGGGAGACCCGCGCATGCGCCTCTTTTGGTGGTATTTAATCACCACTGGGGGTTTTCTTTTTTTTGCTAAGTAAACGAATAAAGACCAAACATTTTGAAAAAAAAAATGTTTTCATAGTTTGTTATAACATTTTGCAAACAGGTAATTTTTCTCCTTCACTAATGTGCGCTGATAAGGCTGCACTGATTGGCACTGATGAGCATTGATGGGCACTGACAGGCTGCACTGATGAGGAAGTACTGATTGGCAGCACTGATGGGCACTTATTGGCAGCACTGGTGGACATTGTGGGACTGCACTGATAATCAGGACACTGATAATCAAGGCAATGATTATCAGTGTACATGTTCTTTTTAGAGAAGCCAGGTATTGGCTCTCTTCTCCTCTCCTCATGCAGTCAGCATGAGGAAAGGAGTGCCAATAACTGACTTCTGTTTACATCCATGATCAGCTGTGATTGGACAAAGCTGATCACGTGGTAAAGGGCCACTGATTGGCTCTTTACCTCAATCTGTGACCAGCAGTGTCCTCCCGGACACTGTGATCAGAGAGCGTGCCGCCCGCGCTCGCAGTGGGCATGGTCACTGGATGTCGTTACATGATGGCGTCCCAGAACTAGCCAGCCACGCTGTAACCATCATTCAGCTATAGCGCGGTCGGCAAGTGGTTAAAGTAGCACAGTGCTAAATAGCGAAAAATTGCCAGGTAATGAAGGGGTAAAATCTTCCAGAGCTGAAGTGTTTAAAGGGACAGGTATTGTTTAAATGGACAGGACCAATTGACCTTAGGTTTAAACAAAGCCATATGATTGCTTCAATGCTTTTTTTTTTTTTAGTCACTGAACTGCAACAGTTAAAATCATGACTTTTGACTTCATTGGCTGCATGCTTATTCCAGGACAGTAACGCAAAATACAGTATAAAAGTTACAAACAGAAAATTTGTATTTTCAGAAATCAGGCAGCAATGGCAGTCTACATATTTCTATGAATGCAGGTCTTTGATGGATGTTAGTCATTTAAATTGAATTTGGCTTCAACATAAACCAAGTGTTGCATTCAGCATAGAAAGTGGGCTTTTTTATGCATTTTCATATTATGTGGAAACATTTAGCCTTCTTACAAAGAACTGTGCAATGCATTTGGTAAACACATTAATCATTTTTGTGTTTCAGATATTTGGATAGACTAACCCACGTCAACAGAAGCCATAGGAAAGGATGATCGTAGTAAATACGGGAATCTGTCCCTGGTGTTACTTATTGCTATTTCCGGTTAGCTCTGCTCACATGATTTGCTTGTCAGTTTGTAGGAAAATTTGGCTGCTGTGATTTACATAGCTACTGGCGGCCACATATGTAAAGAAGGTATTTCAATTTTAACTCCCTCACTTTGTACTTCATGGATATAAACACATACCTTATACACACACTGTACATATACTGTAAATGATTTTTACAAGCTTTGCTATATTCAGATGGTATGGAACAGTAAAAGGTGCTTATTTACTCCAAAAGGCTTTTACTGTGTTCCCATATGCTGGAAATTCTGTGCAGCCAGCTAATGTTTGTACTTTCTTTAGTGCATTTCCCATTGAGGTGATTCAGCTATCTTCAGCTCATTGGAGACATATGCTGATGGTACGTTGCAAGGCAATTTTTAATTATAAAAAGCAAGGCTTGCATGCCTTAAAGTGTTTAGCCGCTGTGCAATGTACTTGTATGAGAAAGTATCCTGTTCTGCTTGTATTGCTTCCTTTGTCTGAAATCCCTGGTGTTCCTGCCAGTCCATCTGCTTTCCTATTAAAAACTGACCACACTAAGCAGGAAAGCACACTGTGGTCAGTTCTCTAGCTATGATGGGAACTCCTCCAATGGTCAGACTTGTCCTGACATGCACCCGCTGCACAGCTATTCACTGGGAAGCTCAGTGTGCTGATGCTTCCTCTCCCCCAGCTCTTATGCAGCTGAGAACAGAGGGAATGTGATCACTGAGTTGTTTACACTCACTTCAACCCTGGAATGTTGCATGAGTACAGGGAACACCTGAAAAATGTTAAAACTCATGGGGAACTCCTAAAATAATTTTCTCTTTTATAGCTTGCTGTACATTGATGTGATCACTTGTAGCAATAATTGTAACAAACACTAATACAATCTAAAAACTGAAGAATGGCGGTCCCAAAAAGCACTGAATTTGCATTGGTGCTCAGTGTGAACATTAAGGCCCCTTTCACACTGGGGCGGTTTGCAGGCGTTATTGCGCTAAAAATACCGCCTGCAAACCGCCCCAAAACAGCCTCCGCTGTTTGTTCAGTGTGAAAGCCCGAGGGCTTTCACACTGAAGCGGTGCGCTGGCAGGAGAAGGAAGAATCTCCTGTCAGCCGCATCTTTGGAGCGGTGAAGGAGCGGTGTATTCACCGCTCCTTCACCGCTCCTGCCCTTTGAAATCAATGGGACAGCGCGGCTATACCGCGGCAATACCGCGCTATACAAGTGGATTTAACCCTTTTTCGGCTGCCAGCGGGGGGTTAAAACCGCACCACTAGCGGCCGAATACCGTGGTAAAACAGTGCTAAAAATAGCGCTGTTTTACCGCCGACGCCCCCTACCGCCCCAGTGTGAAAGGGGCCTTACTCTTCGTTGGTGCTCAGTGTCAAATTCCAACTTTGCACTGGTTTTCAGTGCAAACTTTTTAAAAGGCAAGGAGCTTTTGGTAGCGACATCATCATACATGGCCAAGGATCGGAGCAGCATGCGAGCATTGTGTATCAGTTTGTTGCTATATTGGTTGGAACATTGTGCATATAAAACTTTTAATAAAGTAGTCTTTTTACCATGGTAACGCTCTAGTGTGCTTTATGCTCTTCTCTGCCAGGTTGTTCATCATTGTGACTGTATTTGGCAGAGTGGCTTACTGCCATTATATTGAAATTGTCACCATATGAAAGATGTAACCTTTGATGCTTTTTCCAGTTGAAGAAGCAATCAGTACCCGCTTGATAATAAAGCGCATATGACCTCATCTCCTAAAGAGATCTAGGGGTTGATTTATTAAAACTGGAGCGTTTAAAATCTGGTGGGTGCAGCTGTGCAAATAAACCAATCAGCTTCCAGGATTTTTGTCAAAGTATATGCAGTAAAGCACAATTGTTACACTCACTGTGGAACTTAAGGGGTTAATCCTCCACATTGTGTAAAAAGGCTGTTTGATCCTGTCTTCTCTGATCCTCCCCTTCTTTTACTGTTTCCAATCCATCTGCTGATACAGAGCCCAAGAGGTACATGCTCAGTTTGGTGTGTATTACTAGAGAGTTTTTTTTTTTTTTTTTGGAAGGGTGCACGTGATCGGGTCAGGGGTCATGCAACCTCATTTTAAAATTGGTGTTTTTTTTCAAACATTCATTGACTTAAATGGTAAGTCCACTTTCGTGGAGAAAAAACATAGCGAATAAAGAAAAAAGAAGATAATGTATATAATTGCGACACAAATCATATTGTAATTGAGTGCTAATAAAAATTACCTTTCCTTTTCAGTTTGCATCGGTGGTAATTTTCTCAAAATGCAATGCAATGCAGTATGGCTACCTAGAGGTGTTCTGTACACAGAATGTATCCCCTACTCTTGCTACCTTCAGGCGATCCCTGAAAACTCATCTCTTCAGGAAAGCCTATCACGTCTCCAACTAATCTCCTACCACTTCCATCAGCTCATTCCCCACAGTTACAACCTTTTGTACCACCTGCCCCACCCTATTAGATTGTAAGCTCTTCTGAGCAGGGCCCACTTAATTATTTTGTATTTTATTGTATTATAACTGTATTGTCTCCTTTTTATATTGTAAAGCACTGCGTAAACTGTTGGCGCTATATAAATCCTGCATAATAATAATGTGTACAGAATGCCCCCCCCCCCAATATGCAATTTGCTTCTGTGCTTGGCTCACTGATTTTCCCAGAAGTCTGCACTAAGATACAAGTCAGATTTCAGGCATCCCCTGGAACACATCTAAAGGGATGCAGACCCTGCAGCTTTCCTCAGTGTCCTGCAGGTGCACAGCTGAATGATAATTATGAAACCACTCCTATTAGACTTACTTTCCCACATGAGCACAGAGAAACACACATGGATTTCTTTAGAATAACAAAAGGCAGGAATCTGCAACAAAGTTTGTTAAAATCCTTGCAATGTACATAGATCACCCAGGGGGGAATTTTTTTTCTCAACAAAAGTGGAGTTACGCTTGAAATCTACTGTTTATGCACATTGGCCATACTGCACCGAACAATGAATAGCATTTTTTTGCACTTTATTGTATTTCTATACATTTGTTGGTATCTATACAATTGATTTTGTATTATTACACTTTTTTTTTTTGCATTTTATGTTATTATGAAATCTTATTGCACTTTTGCACATATAGATGCACTTTAGTTATATTTGATATTTAAAGGGATAGCGCATCTATTTGTGTGGTAAATCTTTAATGGCATTTAACACTTTAAAATGTTTTTGTTATTTTATATAGGTATTAGTGTAGTTATATTCCCTGTGTTGTTTGCTTGCCTTACCTTGTAAGGATTGGCTCACATGTTATCTCTGCAGTTTTGTAATGTTATAACTGATTGATTCCTCTATTTCCATGTATTCATTCATCTAGCTTGTCTTTATTCACTAAAGAAACAGACAACTTCTTGTTCTGAGTCATACAACATCCAGTCTGTGCCTCCCCATTTCCTCTGTGTTGCGTCACAAATGTGAGAGTGCTAATGTGATGAAACACTGAATGGTGATCTCCCTGTTAATTGCTCTGCCTGTTTGTATCTGTGTCATATCTAATTACTGTTTAGCTTTCACCTGAAGAGTGCTAGATGGAGAGACCCAGGGATTGTGGAATATATAATTTCTTCACAGGAAGTTTCAGTTCTCACACTACAGACAGAGGTCATGTATGAACCTGTGCAGTGCCATGTTGCATTGAATGCCTCATGTTTGAACACAAACAGAAACCTCTGACTTGGGAATGTGAAGACTTACTCTAATATTGTCTGTGCTTACAGACCAACAAATGACACCATGAAACTACATGATCAATGCACATTTTATGCAGGTGAAAAACAAAAGGTGCAGGTAGGAGGGGTAATAATGCCTCTAAACTTGTATTGGTGCTCAGGGAAAAACTTTGCATAAGTGTTCAGCAAAAAAATTGTATTGATGCTCACTGAAAAAAAGTGTTGCATTGGTAATCAGAAAAAAAGTTTGCATTAGTGCTCAGGGCAAAAAAGTTGCAGTGTTGCACAAAAAAAAAAAAACGTTGCATTAGTGATCATGGAAAAAAAATGCATTGGTGTTCAGGCAAAAAAAAAAACAAAACTGCAGTGCTGCTCAGGAAAAAAAAAAAAAAAAAAAAAAAAAAAATCGGTGCTCAGGGAACAAAACTTTGCAATATGCTCTGGGAAAAACATTTACATTGGGGTACAGGAAAGGTTGGCATTGGCAGTAATCAGTGTCAGTGGCCAGGGGAGCATAGGGTACCATGCCTAGGGCTATTAGCAGTATCTGCAGGGGGAAAAGTAAAGCCACTATTGGGCAGACATAAATCCACCGCAATGGCAGCTGAACCCCTGGCTAAGAAGTCCTGCTCTATTGTTTTATTTTTTTGTCTTTGCAAGCTGCAGGGTGGTAGGTTATCTTATATTCAAACAGGATTTACACCAGGTTTTTTTTTTTGTTTCTTGCTTTGTAGATATTGATTAGTGCAAAGTAAATTTGTATTTGCAAAGAACATGGAAATGCCTGTACACAATATTAGATACCATAATACCCATTTTTCAATCTAAACTCCCAGGGCAATAGGTAATTGAAGCTTGAGTGCTGTCCGATGCAGTCGGGGTAGACTCTAAGTAAGCACAAGCAATTTTGGGTGCTCTGGAAGGACTGTATGTAAAGGCAAAGGTATATACAGGCATGTTGTGGTCCCTACCATTTTCTATATAAGTGTGGGCTTGTATGTTTTTTTCTGGTTTACACATTTGAACCAGAACAGGTTTACTTCAACATTAACTTCATCATACACTGAAGTATCAACAGTGACATCTGCAGGTTAACAATATGCCAGCTACATTCCATGTCAATAAAATGTGGCCACCTAAGGTCAATCCCTCTATTAGCATTGTATTTTTATGCCCTTTTAAGTACTCTAGCCAATGCAAGTTACAAATACTGTAAAAGAATAGGGAGGCATTTATAAAAAGCTGGAAAAAAGTCAAGTGTTTTGCACAGTGAAGAAATTAAACCAGGCAACATGTTTCAAATACAATACTAAAACCAAAAATATGTCACAAGTCTTGCTGAACTCTGGGTAGATAATGAACATTAATTGCTACATTTATGTATTCATGTAAAATGTTAAATGTATCTAGTTTAGGTACCTGAATTTGCCTTGATGTCAGCAGCACTCAGGCTGCGACAGGGTGGGTGAGCTGTGGGAGTTAATCAAGGCTGATACTTTGCACACTGCTGTCAAATAGTGAAAGGTGCTGAATTCACATATATGCGAATTGTATGCATTTTTAACCACATCCAATTCGCATAACATGTGAATCGGACCGGCTTTAATGGAGCCAGTTCACACATGTGCAGTTTGGTGCGGTTTTAAAAATGGTCCTGTGCAATTTTGGGTCTGGTTCAGGTGCAATTTCCTGAATCACACCTGAACTGGTGAACAGAACCGCACCAGACTCCAGCACTGAAACCACGGACGCATATGTGCGAACCCAGCCTAAAGGAGCAGAAACAACGGGGACAACCTCATCAATACTCTGCTCATCTATTCTCCAATTACAGTCCTGACCAGTCAGTATTGCTTAACTTGGGATCTGGATTCGTTGCCTGGTAGGGCTGTCTAAAGAAATTGACTGAACATGGGTACAAATCTTTTTTGGCAGGTAAAACAGTTTACATGTGTATTCCAAATGTGTATTAATCTGCTCAAATTGAGAATACCTGATCAAAAATCACTCACTATATTCCCATTGCATTAATTCCTGAACAGTGCCTGAAGTAAAGGGATCCTATAACAGCTGCCACTGGGTTAACTAGTATAAGCCTTAATACGAACATATGCTGCCATCACACCATGGATCAATACTCCAAAAATGTTTTTTTTTTTAAGAGATCACATCACAGCAAGTGCAATATTTCGAGACTATGACGGACCTCTGTTGTCAGGCATGCTTTAATGCTCCCCCATCTGCAATTAGTCATTTTGACTATAATTGTGCCAAAACATCTAAAGTTTTCTATCATAATCCTTATTGTTATACCAAGATATTATCTGGACTCTTTTTTTATCGTGATACAAAGTTAATAGTTCATACCTCCTAAAACTTTAATTTAAAAACAAAAAAAAACACAAAGTTATCCATTTGTATCAGTTCTAAAAACCAGAAATACTTTTTCCATAAATGGGATATGAATAATGTTAGAAATGTTCCTTTAGATTTACCAAAATCATATAATATGAGGTCAAACCTAAACACTTTCAATTTGTATGCAAGCCCTTGCACTACACAGTTGAAGATAAAGCTAAAGGAAATTGAATAAGAAAATGGATTAATGTATGGCCAGCTTAAAACACTGCATATATGTTCTTTTTTAATTCATACAGACATTGCTAGGTATTCAGCAGTATCCAATAGCAGAATGCTGAATATAATGTAAAGCAATATTATCTGGGGCTATGGAATATTAATATTAGGCAGTAGGCACATTAGGTAGAAATGTTACTTTTACTAATCAGCGTTCTGCTGCAAATCTGGGTATTCCTACATTTCCTCCTTTTAGACAAAAAAAAAAAAAAAAAACATACAAAACCGATATAAGACTTTACCATCAGACAAATGTACCTTTTCTAGGGTGATTGGGAGCTTAAAAACACTTTATAAAGTGCTCATTGCGTTCAAGAGAAACCAGCTCTTTTGTAACCTTTCGTAAGAGGACCAAGCTGTGTACTTGGTTAGGAGTCATAATATGATTAATTAGTCCAGCATCTTGTAGTACTATGCACAGAACGAATAGCCCATGACCTCACCCCTATCCTTCCTATAGAACCTCCTATTTCCAAACAATTTCATAACCCTTGGGGCATTGTAATATATCTAGAACACAATGATAAAGGAACCTACAATACAAATCTTTGTAATAGATGTGATGGATTTTTTTTTTATCAAACAAAACTGGAGTTTCAATTTAATCTGCAATTAATATGCGATGCAGCAATGTTATATTTAGCACTACCTGGTCTTCGTCTAATTTATGTCAAGAACCACTTGGCAACTGTCTGGAAATAGAAAAGACCAGCTTTGTTATAAGTATCCTTTTCACGTACTTTGTCCTCACAATGAGTAACACACTTCTCTTTCTGGATGAGCAGAAAAAAAAAAAGGGACAAAAAAAAAAACAACAACTTTTTAATGTATCAGTTTAGACAGCCTTTCTTAACCTTTCTTTTCAACACAGAAGAACCCTTGAAACAACTTTGCGATCTCAGGGAACCCCTGCTAAAAATTACCTACAACTCAAAATTACTCTACCTACAACTCAAATTCTACAACTCATGATACATTAGTGTGATGTCCGTGGGAAGAATTACCTTGTTATAGATAGCTAAAAGATCAATGGTGTCAAAGGGATCTTATGAGAGGCACAAATTACTTATTGTTCAAGGAACCCCTAGAAAACTCTGGAGGAACCCTGAATTAGAACGTGCCGAGCTGAGTAACTACAGACCTGCCCCCTATTTACTTAGGACTCCACAGACAACTGACTGTGAAATACATACCTGAAAAGTTGAGATCCACAACCAATTTTTATACTGTCTTTTTAAATTATTTTTTACTTTTTATTCAAAATTTAAAAATGCAGGGAGGAGTTGTAAAATAAATAGATACTATGGGGTTGCTGTACTAAAACTTGAGTGCGCACAATCTGGTGCAGTCAACGCTTAATTGAACAAGCTGAAGTGAGAAGCTCATTGGCTACCATGCACAGCTGCACCAGATTTTGTACTCTCCAGTTTTAGTAAATCAACCCCTATGGGTTACGTTGCATTCTACCTTGCACATTGTGTAAATAAAAATAAGTGTATCGCTATATAGCTCCACAACTGTTCAAACATAGCCTACAATTTATGGCGCTATCCCTTTACAGCCTCACGAAGTCTAATGATGGATGAAACAGGTCACAGTTTTTAAGTGGTCACATGCAGACATGAAGCATTATTAGTGTCTTGTACCAGGCCTTACTATACCACTGGAAATCAGCATTTGATTTCACAAAAAAAAATAAAAACCATCATGAAAGCAGTAAGGCTCCACTCACACCTATGCATTTTTAGTGCTTTTTGCATTTTGCAGATTTGCACTACAGAACGTGTTCCATAGAAAACCATGTTTAATGGACTGTAGTTCAAATCTGAAAAATGCAAAAAGCACTAAAAATGCATAGGTGTGAATCAGGCCTAAGGAATATATCTTATAGGTTCGGAGGAATGACAACCTACCGACCCTGCACATTGACATACCTTAAATCATGTGTGGGTAACTCTTTTTCTTCATTTGAATAAAGTATACTAAAAACTGAAGAGTTAAACTTTGCACACAATTATTGCACAATGCACGACCTTATTAAATAAGCCTTTTAGCTGTGTAATTTGATATACAAACTAAGGAAAGAGAAGGAAACAAAATGAAGTACAGTATCTATATACTGGATATAGTTTTACAAAGTGTTCCATAATGTGTTCTCTGGTATTCTGTAAAGGATATCTAAACCAGATGATCTTAAGATTGCCTATTTTAATATATAGCTGTTGGCTCACCTTCAGAGAAAATAGCTTTCTGTCAATGCAAACTGTATTAGCAATGGAATGCTCACAGGATTTCATTTTCTTTTTAACACTTCTTTAGGATCGCCTATTTCTTTATGTATTATGAGTATACAACACCAACAATTTATGCAGCGCTTTACATATTTTAAATTCACATCAATCTCTGCCCTCAAAGAGCTTACTTTATAGGGTCTCTATCTTATACATGCACACATACTAGGGCCAGTTTAGACAGGAGCCAATTAACCTACCAGCATGTCTTTGAAGAGTGGGAGGAAACCAACATAAGTACAAGAAGAACATGCAAACTCCATGCAGCTAGAGTCCTGACCTTCATTTGAACAGAGGAACAAGGTGCTGAAAAGCTATTAACAGCATTAGGGAAAGAAGAATATTTTTTTCTAAACTGCTTCATAACTCTCTTTGGTGCAGAATTTTACACTTTGCACACAGAGAACACAATGTATATGTAAGCTTTTCGAAGATTTTGCAACTAAAAAATGACCACAAAATTTAACAAACTAGCTTGTGTTGACATACCACATTGGACCTTTCTCTCCAATTTCATCTTAAATTTTGAATTATATTTTTAGATCTCAAAATCCAACAGAGGTCATGTAAAATGTATGTATGAAAAGGTCATCTCAGTCTATTTAAAAAAGTGTGAGGATGCAATATAAAGAGCTAGAGACCCCACCTTGGGGGTCTTATTTTTTATTTGTATTGATAACAAGACAATGATTACAATTAAGACCAAAGAATACACTGTGGACATTCTACCCTATTGCAGGTATTGGGGGGGATAAAAAAAAAAAAAAACAAAAAAAAAAAAACCTGCATGCTTCTAAAAGGTTGTAAGCAATGTCCTCTACCTGGCATTACAGCCATAGACCTATAAAAGATCTTTTATCCAGAATGTGTGGAATTAAGACTTTTTACGGAAAGAAGGTCTTTATTCAATTTGGATAATGCATATTAAGCACTAAATTATGTATAGCTGTCACCTTAACACCTCACACTGCCCTTGGTATTCTCCTCACTGTGACTTTAGTAAATGGGCATTAGCCCCAGGAGACAGGAAGCCAATAACATTACAGAAGGAACTTAACTGTATGAACTTTCTTAAAGATAACATCTACACACTAAATACTATTCTAATAGCCAATAATGTCTGGAACTGTGTACAAACTGCAGCAAATATCTACATTGTGAGATATATATATATATATATATATATATATATATATATATATATATTTTACACACACAATATATTTATTTTACATTATATTACACACACTATTCCAAGCCACTTGTTTTTCAGCATTAGGCGTAAAGTTTGGGAACACCTAAAAAAAAACTATGCACTCACTATCATTTCACGTGTGCTATAGCAATTCTTACTTTTGTGCATCAACATGACCCTTGAATGAGTACAAATAGAACACATTCATATACAGATGATAACCAAGTGAATCTTCATAATTAGAAAATGTAGCACTCAAAATCTTAGTTCACTGTTTATTACTATATTTAAAAGCACAGTACATTTCCTGCTGTTCAGTTTACCTCCAGCATACAGGCAATGGGTGTCATTCAACTTTGTGTTCACATCTGCATAGTCAGATGTAAAGAGTGGTGAGACATAGCTAGACAGTATTCATTTCTGCTTACTTCAGGCTACATTCTAATACAATCAAAGCTTACGTGCCATAACAAAATTCATAAAAAACACATCCAACTGTCCCTGCCACATTCATCAGGATCATTTAAATTACACAGTAGTAATACGTACAGAAAAGAAAAAACAAAAATGTAAAATTCTCTCTGATGCAAAATTAAGATTAAATAAAAAATAAGACTTTTTTTGTACAATGTTTCATTACACAGAAGAACGTGCCAACAGGAACAAAGTGTTCAGACTGTATCAAACTACAGATAAGTAATCTCAACCCCAGCAAGACCGACCTTATCAGGCTTATCAGAATAAAAAAAACATTTTTCTTTTTTAACCTTGGGTACAATAAATGTTAGGAAACGGAAGCATTATTAATAAAGGGCTTGCCGCTTCCCTTATATTGCTTGTATTAACATTTTTAAACATTACAGGTACCTGAATGACAATCCATCCTTATACTGTATATAACATACTGGCAAAGTTCATATTCAAAGTAATAATATAATAGCTTTCAAGTCATTTCATGAAATTGTTTCAGATAGTTATTAATATGATACGGTTTATAGAATGTGATATTCATAATCTGTCTCTAATGATGAACATTTAGCAAACAAAAAAAAAAAAAAAATATCTGCAAACCCCCTTATTTGCCTTGCTCGATATACAAAAGTTACAAAGTACAAAACTCATCTTTTTTTTGGCAGAAAATGTCCACACAACAAATATTTTAACATATTCTTTATTGAGTCTGAGTTATTAAAAGTTAGGTGCAGTTTATAGAAATGTTGCTTTCATATAAACTGCATATCTCTTACAAAAACAGTGCAAAAAAGTATTACCGTGGATGTTTCCTAATTAAGGATGAGAAGAAGAAAAAAAAAAAAAAAAACCCTAATACATGCTATCTATTGTGTAAGTCCCCATGTAGTGCATGCAAAGATTTGCATTTCTGCTGGATTCCCACAATCTGGGTTCACAACTTTTATATATTTGATACCCACACACACAAAAATAAAAAATGTTGAGGCAGTTATTGTTGACTGGTAACTTGGTTGGCAAATAGTTTTACTAAACTAAAGGCAGGAAAAAAAAATAAAAAATAAAAAAACTATTGTTGCTGTGCTTTTTTTTTTTTTTTAATCCATTTGCATGAATGGTGTTCCTGCAACAAGAACAGCAAAGGAACTAGTCTTTACGTATGATTGTTTAGCATGCGAATTTCAAAGTCTGAAGTACAGAGTAAATTATAATGCAGCAGTAAAACTTCACAGTCAGATGGAGGCATTCAAAAGCCCTGCATGGAGTCATTGTTTGTGTTCTTTTTTTTTCCAGCAGGGAGTGAGAAGGAGAACAAGCTCAGGGATAGATGCATTATCTGTACATTAAGTTCATGCATAGTTTAAGTGTTGCTTTTATTTGATTAAAAAAAAAAACAAAAACAAAAAAAAACCTTTATACATCAGAGTTTGTGCTTAAGTTTGTTAGCCTGGGATCTGCGTTGATTTCATACCTGTAGTGGTAGCCCTCCATGTGATCCCTACATGCATCTCTAATGTTGAATATCCACTTTTTAATACCTTTTCTGTTCAAATATAAAACCAGCAGAAAGATGACTCCTATCAGGGCCAGCACTATGCCCAGGAACACATAGGATGTTTGTAAGCTGTTGTCAGTAACATAGGGTGGACAATCAAGCTCTGGAATATTGAGAGCAATCACTTGTATGTCCCTCATGTTCTCAGGAGAAGAACAAACTAACCCTGATGAGTTCTGTACTACTGCGGTCTCCTTCAACCACCTAAAAAAAGGTTCAATATTGCAATCGCAGACCCAGCTGTTATCGCTGAGGAGGACCGATAGGCCTGTATGGCTGGGGAACTCAAGAAGCGTTGTGTTCTTCAGATACTTCAGAGAATTTTGCCTCAAATCTAAAGTCTGAAGGTGACTGAGATTGGCAAAGACCCCATCTTGGAAGGAGAGCAAGGAATTGTTACTCAAGTCAAGGTGTTTTAGATTTGGCATTGAACTGAATATGCCGTCGGGTACATACAGTAGGTTGTTTCCGCTCAAATCCAACTTCTGGAGGTTCCTCAGACCACCATTTTGCAGGGCATCTGCCAGTAAAGTGATCATAGACAAATTGTACAAAGAGCTGCTTAGGTTCAACTCTAGAAGTGGGCTGGAGAGACTTGGAGCAACCTGAAAAAGTAGAGGGCTTACATTCTCCAGCTCGTTGTTGCTAAGATCCAGTTGCCTCAGACTGGGGAGATTTTTGAAGACATGGCTCCCCAGTTCCTGGAGATGGTTGCTGCTGAGGCTGAGACTGGACAAGTCTGACAGAGTCTGGTTAAATGTCCCTTCCTGCAGGCTCTCGATATTGTTACGAGTGATAAACAGGTTGGTGACATAGGAAGGCAGGTTTTTAGGCACCTTGTTGAGATTCTTGTTAATGCATTTGACAGTCCGGGCTGCCTCTGAGCACTCGCAGGAAGCTGGACACTGTTGTTCAGGCTGGGACCACGCATCACCCAAACCATGCACAAGGGTCAACACCAACAGCAGTGAACCTTTCCTACTTTGTCCACTTAATCCAGGAGCCCTCCTCCGGAGTCCCGGAAGACAGGGAATATCAGAGAAAAGCATGTCCCCTGGCAGCCAAACTGCTAGCCTTTAAACCCAGGATGCCCCTTGTAAGGGGGGCTTTATCTTACGGTCTTGTTCTTCTCCTTTAATTCTCTAATTGCAAATCCGGCTGCAACAGGCAGGATGAAAAGGAAGAGCGGAGGTTAGAAGGGAAGGGCTTGTGTGTCGATGCCAGTTCCTAAACGCCAAGACTTCTTGGCTCCTCCAGGTGACGGTAGACTTCTCACTGGTGTTTACTTCCAAGAAACCTGCTGGGAGAGAATGGGGAAGAAGATTCAGACACGGCAACGTAAGGACCATCCTAGACCAGCACGCCCCTCATCATCAAAGCTTTGCCTGCCTAGAAAAATGTGCGTCGTCCCTGCGGGGTTAATTCAGGCTTCAGGTTACATTCTCCACGCCCTTCATCATCTTCCAATGACTAGCCCCTTCCCCCCCTCCTGCCTGGCTCCCTCTAAATGCACACATTTTACTCATCAGCCACTAGTATAGAAAAGTCTTTTACAACCTCCAGGAAAGTACAGGCCACCTCCAAACTCCTACAACTTGTCCTCCTCAGCCATGCATTGCACACCCAGCAATTCCCCGTCCATACGTGTTTACCTGCACTTCCCTCTTGTTTACTAAGAATTCCTGGCACTGGTCTCCCAGCAGCGGCTCCTCCACATCCAGCCCCGCTCACAGCAGCCTCTTATTTCGCTCTCCTGCCGCCTGCTGGTCCAGCCCCTCTGGGAGATACCATCAGAGCGCCAGTCCGGAGGGGTGAACGGAGGGGAACGGAGGACGGCGGTCAGCGGCTCATGTGTTGCAGCTCTAGCGGAGTGTACGCAGTGTGTTCATTACACCGGGCTTCCCGGGGAGACGTGCGGGCCGGGCTGTGTGCTGACGTCCTGAGCTGTGACCGGGAGGGGGCGGGCTGGGGACATCCCTGTGTTGGTGGGATCTCCTCGTGTGTGTCTCCTCCCCCCTCTCCCCATCACATGGATGTGCCCAGCTCCGATGTATTCACACCAATAACTAAACTTTTTCACACTCCGCTATGGAGGAAGCGCAGGACTGAGGTACCGGAGCTCACCTCATCCATATCTCCTATCATATATCATATCATAGTATATCATATCATATCATATCATAGTACTCAGCCTGGTCACCTCTCATACACCCCGAACGTGGTTCCTAGCAACGCACTACAACCATTGCTTGTCTACCGGGCACCTTCATCCCCTTCCTTCACCCCCTTCCTTCATCCCCTTCCTTCACCCCCTTCCTTCTCCCCCTTCCTTCATCCCCTTCCTTCACCCCCTTCCTTCTCCCCCTTCCTTCACCCCCTTCCTTCTCCCCCTTCCTTCTCCCCCTTCCTTCACCCCCTTCTTCACCCCCTTCTTCACCCCCTTCTTCACCCCTTCCTTCACCCCCTTCTTCACCCCCTTCTTCACCCCCTTCCTTCACCCCCTTCTTCACCCCCTTCTTCACCCCCTTCCTTCACCCCCTTCTTCACCCCCTTCCTTCACCCCCTTCCTTCTCCCCCTTCCTTCACCCCCTTCCTTCTCCCCCTTCCTTCACCCCCTTCCTTCACCCCCTTCCTTCACCCCCTTCCTTCACCCCCTTCCTTCTCCCCCTTCCTTCTCCCCCTTCCTTCACCCCCTTCCTTCACCCCCTTCCTTCTCCCCCTTCCTTCACCCCCTTCCTTCACCCCCTTCCTTCTCCCCCTTCCTTCATCCCCTTCTTCACCCCCTTCCTTCACCCCCTTCCTTCATCCCCTTCTTCACCCCCTTCCTTCATCCCCTTCTTCACCCCCTTCCTTCTCCCCCTTCCTTCATCCCCTTCCTTCTCCCCCTTCCTTC
The DNA here is from genome assembly GCF_042186555.1 of Aquarana catesbeiana. NCBI lineage: Eukaryota > Metazoa > Chordata > Amphibia > Anura > Ranidae > Aquarana > Aquarana catesbeiana. Next base: position 323,227,513 of record NC_133327.1, on the reverse strand, counting down.
TCCCCCTTCCTTCACCCCCTTCCTTCACCCCCTTCCTTCTCCCCCTTCCTTCACCCCCTTCCTTCACCCCCTTCCTTCTCCCCCTTCCTTCATCCCCTTCTTCACCCCCTTCCTTCACCCACTTCCTTCTCCCCCTTCCTTCACCCCCTTCCTTCATCCCCTTCTTCACCCCCTTCCTTCATCCCCTTCTTCACCCCCTTCCTTCTCCCCCTTCCTTCATCCCCTTCCTTCTCCCCCTTCCTTCTCCCCCTTCCTTCACCCCCTTCCTTCACCCCCTTCCTTCTCCCCCTTCCTTCATCCCCTTCCTTCTCCCCCTTCCTTCACCCCCTTCCTTCTCCCCCTTCCTTCATCCCCTTCTTCACCCCCTTCCTTCTCCCCCTTCCTTCATCCCCTTCCTTCATCCCCTTCCTTCACCCCCTTCCTTCTCCCCCTTCCTTCACCCCCTTCTTCACCCCCTTCTTCACCCCCTTCCTTCACCCCCTTCTTCACCCCCTTCCTTCACCCCCTTCTTCACCCCCTTCCTTCACCCCCTTCCTTCTCCCCCTTCCTTCACCCCCTTCCTTCTCCCCCTTCCTTCTCCCCCTTCCTTCATCCCCTTCCTTCACCCTCTTCCTTCTCCCCCTTCCTTCTCCCCCTTCCTTCACCCCCTTCCTTCACCCCCTTCCTTCATCCCCTTCTTTACCCCCTTCCTTCACCCCCTTCCTTCACCCACTTCCTTCTCCCCCTTCCTTCACCCCCTTCCTTCATCCCCTTCTTCACCCCCTTCCTTCATCCCCTTCTTCACCCCCTTCCTTCTCCCCCTTCCTTCATCCCCTTCCTTCACCCCCTTCCTTCTCCCCCTTCCTTCACCCCCTTCCTTCACCCCCTTCCTTCTCCCCCTTCCTTCATCCCCTTCTTCACCCCCTTCCTTCACCCCCTTCCTTCTCCCCCTTCCTTCTCCCCCTTCCTTCACCCCCTTCCTTCTCCCCCTTCCTTCATCCCCTTCTTCACCCCCTTCCTTCTCCCCCTTCCTTCTCCCCCTTCCTTCATCCCCTTCCTTCACCCCCTTCCTTCTCCCCCTTCCTTCTCCCCCTTCCTTCACCCCCTTCCTTCACCCCCTTCCTTCTCCCCCTTCCTTCATCCCCTTCCTTCACCCCCTTCCTTCTCTCCCTTCCTTCACCCCCTTCTTCACCCCCTTCCTTCTCCCCCTTCCTTCACCCCCTTCCTTCACCCCCTTCCTTCACCCCCTTCTTCACCCCCTTCCTTCACCCCCTTCCTTCACCCCCTTCCTTCATCCCCTTCTTCACCCCCTTCCTTCACCCCCTTCCTTCACCCCCTTCTTCACCCCCTTCCTTCTCCCCCTTCCTTCTCCCCCTTCCTTCACCCCTTCCTTCACCCCTTCCTTCACCCACTTCCTTCACCCCCTTCCTTCTCCCCCTTCCTTCACCCCCTTCCTTCACCCCTTCCTTCTCCCCCTTCCTTCACCCCCTTCCTTCACCCCCTTCCTTCTCCCCCTTCCTTCACCCCCTTCCTTCACCCCCTTCCTTCTCCCCCTTCCTTCACCCCATTCCTTCACCCCCTTCCTTCACCCCCTTCCTTCACCCCCTTCCTGCCCCGACAATTGTCAGCTTACAGCACTCTCACATTGAATGACAATTGTGCGGTCATACAATGATGTACACAAATGACATTTTTATCATTATTTCCCCACAAATAGAGCTTTCTTTTGGTGGTATTCAATCACCTCTGGGGGTTTTATTTTTTGCTAAACAAACGAAAAAGACCAAAAATTTAGAAAATAAATTAAAAAATGTAATTGTTATAAAATTTTGCAAACAGGTAATTTTTCTCAGTCACTGATGGGCACTGATAGGCTGCACTGATGGGCACTGATAGGTGGCACTGATGGGCACTGATGAGTCTGCACTGATGGACATTGATAGGCTGCACTGATGAGGCAGCACTGATGGACACTGATAGGCTGCACTGATAGGCTACACTGATAGACACTGATAGGTGGCACTGATGGGCACTGGTAGGTGGCATTGATGGACATTGATAGGCTGCACTGATGAGGCAGCACTGATGGACACTAATAGGCTGCACTGATGACACTGATAGGCTGCACTGATGAGGCAACACTGATGGGCTGCACTGATGGTCACTGATTAGGCGGCACTAATGAACACTGATAGGCTGCCCTGATGAGGCGGCACTGATGGGCTGCACTGATGAACACTGATAGGCTGCACTGATGGGGCGACGCTGATAGGCTGCACTGATGGACACTGATAGACTGCACTGAGGAGGTGGCACTGATGAGGCAGCACTGATAGGCTGCACTGATGAGGCAGCACTGATGGGGCAACACTGATGAACACTGATAGGCTGCAGTGATGAGGTGGCACTGATGGACACTGATAGGCTGCACTGATGGGCACTGATAGGCTGCACTGATGAGGCTGCCCTGATAGACGCTGATAGGCTGCACTGATGGGCACTGATGAGGCGGCACTGATGAACACTGATAGGCTGCACTGATGAGGCAGCACTGATGGACACTGATAGGCTGCACTGATGGGGCGACACTGATGAACACTGATAGGCTGCAGTGATGAGGTGGCACTGATGGACACTGATAGGCTGCACTGATGGGCACTGATAGGCTGAACTGATGAGGCTGCACTGATAGATGCTGATAGGCTGCACTGATGGTCACTGATGAGGCTGCACTGATTTGCACTGATGGACACTGATAGGCTGCACTGATGGACGCTGATAGGCTGCACTGGTAGGGGGACACTGATAGGCTGCACTGATGGACGCTGATTAGGCAGCATTCATGAACACTGATAGGCTGCACTGATGAGGCGGCACTGATGGACACTGATAGGCTGCACTGATGAGGCGGCACTGATGGACACTGATAGGCTGCACTGATGAGGCGGCACTGATGGACACTGATAGGCTGCACTGATGAGGAGGCACTGATGGACACTAATAGGCTGCACTGATGAGGCTGCACTCATGGACACTGATAAGCTGCACTCATGGGCACTGGTAGGCTGCACTGATGAGGTTGCACTGATGGGCTCTGATAGGCTTAGAGATGTGATGGCCCAGAAAAAAACTGGAAAAATTCGTAAAAACAAACTTTTTTCCATTTTCTTCCTGAAGGCGTTTTTGTTTTTTTCCAAAAATTGGAAAAATAAAAAAAAAATAAAAAAATGTGGAATATTTTAAGACAGGGTGTTCACCTTAAGTTTTTAGAAGTTCCTAGTTGTGATGACGGACAAAAAAGAGTAGCTGCAGAAGCAGAGACGGATACTGACAATTTCAGCTCAGAAAGTGATTCTGATTAAATGTCCATTGAAACTTAGTCCCACTCTCTTCTTAACACTTCCCCCATCTTCAATTCTTTTTATGAGAATGGGTTTTTTATTTTTATTTAATGTGGAGAGGAAATATGAAAAATTGTTACTTTTGGTTTTGAAAATTGTTCTGTAGAGGCTTTTTGACTGTTCCACATAAACTAGTAGGCAGTTCAGGAGATTGTTGCTCCTTTTGTTACAAATAAATGTTATAAAAAAAGTAAATTCTGTTTGTGATAATTGTTTGGCTACACTATATTTTTAATAAGCTAGTTGTGATAATTTTATGCCAAGTCAAACTGTCCATAGTCATATTTTATGTTCCTAAAGTAACAGAATGACTTTCAATCTTAAAAAGACAAAAAAAGTGCTAATGTAGCATTTTTTTCAATTTTTTTCGTTTTTTCCGAGCTTCAAAATTTCCGGAAATTTTATATCTCTAGATAGGCTGCGCTGATGGACGCTGATAGGCTGCACTGATGGGCACTGATGAGGCAGCACTGATGGACACTGATAGTCTGCACTGAAGAACACTGATAGGCTGCAGTGATGAGGTGGCACTGATGGACACTGATAGGCTTCACTGATGGGCACTGATAGGCTGCACTGATGAGGTGGCACTGATGGACGCTGATAGGCTGTACTGATGGGCACTGATGAGGCGGCACTAATAAACACTGATAGGCTGCACTGATTTGCACTGATGGACACTGATAGGCTGCACTGATGGATGCTGATAGGCTGCACTGATGAGGCGGCACGCCGCACTGATGGGGGGACACTGATAGGCTGCACTGATGGACGCTGATTAGGCAGCATTCATGAACACTGATAGGCTGCACTGATGAGGCGGCACTGATGGACACTGATAGGCTGCACTGATGGGGCGACACTGATGGACACTGATAGGCTGCACTGATGAGGCTGCACTGATGGACACTGATAAGCTGCACTGATGGGCACTGGTAGGCTGCACTGATGAGCACTGATAGGCTTCACTAATGGGCACTGATGGACACTGATAGGTTGCACTGATGGGCACTGATAGGCTGCACTGATGAGGCTGCACTGATGGACACTGATAGGCTGCACTGATGAGCACTGGTAGACTGCACTGATGGGCACTGATAGGCTGCACTGATGGGCATTGATGAGGCGGCAGCATTGATGAGGCTGCACTGATGGGCTCTGATAGGCTGCACTGAAGAGGCTTCACTAACGGGAACTGATAGGCTGCACTGAGGGGCACTGATGGGCTGCACTGATAGGCTGCGTTGATGAGGCTGCACTGATGGACACTGATAGGATGCACTGATGGACATTGACAGGCTGCACTGATGGGTACTGATAGACACTGCAGGCCTTCTCGTCTAACATCAGTGCCTGACCTCACAAATGCACTTCTGGAAGAATGGTGAAAGATTCCCATAGACACACTCCTAAACATTGTGGACAGCCTTCCCAGAAGAGTTGAAGCTGTTATAGCTGTAAATGGTTGACCAACTTAATATTGAAACCTACAGACTAAGACTGGGATGCCATTAAAGTTCATGTGCGTGTAAAAGCAGGTGTCCCAATACTTTTGGTAATATAGTGTATGCAAAAGGTCAGCCGGTTTTCCCTGACATCTCAGGCAGCTTGGGCTATCCCTACTATGCCACTGAAATAGGCTGCACTGCTGAGGCTGCACTGCTTGGCAATGATTAGGCAGCACTGATGGGCACTAATGAGATGGCACTGGTTTGCTCTGATAAGGCTGCACTGATAGGCAACACTGCTGAGGCTGTGCTGATTGGCAATGATGAGGCAGCACTGATGGGCACTAATGAGATGGCACTGGTTTGCTCTGATAAGGCTGCACTGATAGGCAGCACTGATAGGTGGCACTGATAGGCTCTGATATGTGGCACTGATGGGCACTGGTAGGCAGCTCTGATAGGTGAAACTGATGAGGAGGCACTGATTGGCAGCACTGATGAGCACTGATTGACAGCACTGATGAGCACTAATTGGTAGCACTGGTAGGTACTGATTGGCAGCACTGTTGAAACTGCACTGCTAATCAGTGTCCTAATTATCAGTGTCGATGTCCCTTTAACACAAGCCAATTATTGGCTCTCTTCTCCTCTCCTCAAGCTGTCAGCACAAGCAAAGAAAAGTTGATAACCGGCTTTTGTTGACATCCTTTGATCAGCTATCATTGGACACAGCTGATCACGTGGTAAAGGGCCGCTGTGATTGGTCCTTTACTTCGATCTGTGATCAGTTGAGTCTGAAGGACTCGGCGATCACAGAGCGCACCCCCTGTGACATGCAAGAAGTGCGATCACGGCAGGACGTCCATGTATGCCCTCCTGGCAAAGTAAGTCTATGCTGTAGCTGACTTTCAGCTATAGCACAGACGGGAAGGGGTTAAAGTGTTTGGAAACTATCACTTTGTAAAACAACCCATTCAGTTTAAAATAGAAGTGAAAGGCAAAAAATTTTTGTATAGATATATAAAAAAAAAAAAAGTTTTTTTCTTTTTTATAAGTAATCACATTCCCTCTGTTCTCAGCTGCATAAGAGCTGGGGGTAGGAGAAGCAACAGTACACTGGGCTTCCCAGTGAATGGCTGTGTCTGTCAGGACAAGTCTGATCATTGGGGGAGAGCACAAGGAGTTCCCAGCTTACCTAGAGAACTGACCACGCTGTGCTCTCCTGCTTAGTGTGGTCAGTTTTTAATAGGTAAGCAGAGGGACTGGCAGGAACAGCAGGGATTTCACATAAAGGAAGCAATACAATAAAAACAGAATACTTTCTCACACAAGTACATAGTACAGCAGGCACTTATCAGGAATATGAAGTGCTGAGGTAACAAACGGTTTAAAGGTGAACCCCAAGATAAACAAATATCTAGATACAAGAGTCGTGTGTATTTCTCTTTGAAACTTTGCGGTGGTTTGTGTTTTTCTTTCAGGATTTGGGCAGTAATACAGTTTTATTTGGTTCTTTTTTTTTAACACGCGGTGTGCAAAAACAAAAACACCCGTACAAAAGGTGTACAAATAAAGTGCATGTGAAAAACACACACACAAAAGTCTACTTAAAGATGATCTTTACTGCATCTGAGCACCAAAAACCAAAACCATTATTTAACCACTTGCTGACCAGCAGGTTGGCTCCCCTGCGCAAATTGACGTAGCTATACGGCGGGCACTGTAAGGAAGCGCGCACGCTGCGTGGCGTAGGAGCTGCTGCGTGTGCCCGGCAGCCGCGATATCCGCCGGGCACCCATGATCGCTCCTGACAGACAGAACAGAGATCTGTCAATGTAAACAGGCAGATCTCCATTCTGTCAGGGGAGTAGAGAGTGTTCATCTCTTCCTAGTAATTAAAAATGACATAAATCTATCCTTTATTTTGTAGACGCTATAACTTTTGCTATAACGTTTGCGCAAACCGATCAATATACGCTTATTGCAAGTTTTTTTTACCAAAAATATGTAGAAGAATACATATTGGCCTAAACTGATGAAAATAAAAAATATTATTTTTGGATATTTATTTTAGCAAAAAGTAAAAAATATTGTGTTTTTTTCAAAATTGTCGCTCTTTTTTAGTTTATAGAGCAAAAAATAAAAACCGCAGAGGTGATCAAATACCACCAAAAGAAAGCTCTATTTGTGGGAAAAAAAGGATGTCAATTTTGTTTGGGTACAACATCGCACGATTGTGCAAAGGATGTCAACACAACGTTTCAGTTAAAGCGACACAGTGCCGCATCACAAAAAATGGCCTGGTCAGGAAGTGGATAAATCCTTCCAGGGCTGAAGTGGTTAATTCACTTTTAATATTCAAAGCAAACTCCCCCATCTATCCACAGACATCCCAACCTGCAAAAACAAATTTCAGGGAGGTGGGCGTGGCTTAAGCCGTGCTACATATTGGGCGTAGCTTAAATGGGGCGTGGTTTAATAGAGTCTGAGATGACTTACATAGTGGAGAATGTAGTAATGTTAAATAGGGAATATACAGTGCGGAGTGTATGGCAGTGGGTAGTATGTGCATGTGAGGAGTGTGGAGTGAACAGCGGTGAGTAGTATGTGCAGGATGGTGTGAGTAGGGCAGTGGACGGTGTCAGTAGTTCTTTATTTTTATTATTATTTTTTTACAATTGTATTTTTTGAATTATTTTTTACAATTTACTTTTTTATTTTTAGTTTTTCACAATGATTAGGAGTGGGAGGTGGGGGTAGCGGACAGTGTCAGTAGAGCAGTGCGTCAGTAGTTTTTTGTTTTTATTATTTTCTCTATTTTTTACAATTTTGTTGTTTACTATTTTCTTTAAATCATTTTTTAAAATATTTTTTTTCACAGTGCTTTTTTTTTACAATTTCTTTTTTTTTTTTTTTTTTTTATTATTCACAATGCTTTTTGAGGAGAGGTAGTTGAGGCAGTGGACAGTGTTGGTAGGGCAGGGGGGTGGTGTCAGTAGTTTTTTATTTTATATATTTTTTTATAATTTAATTTTTTTATAATTTTTGTTTACAATTTAATTTTTAAAAAATATTTTTTGCATTTTTTTAAATCAACCCTATTGGGGCTGCTTTGGTGAGATATCAGGGGTCTAAAAAGACCCCTGACATCTCCTCTTTGAGACAGGAAAAAGGGAAAAGGAGACAGTAAAAGGGACTGAGGACACAGATTCCCCAGTCCCTTTCTCAGCATTGAAGATGAATGGACAGAATACAGAGGCTCCTGTCCATTCATAAGCTGAGCAGAGTAAACACACAGGTTACTCTGCTCTGTTTTCACAGGATACAGGAGTGATCTCGCTCACTGTTTCCAATTCAGAAGAGGCAGGGGCCGGTAAATGATCGATCCCTTCCTTCCTCCGCTCTCCATCCTGACAGATCCCCACAGCTGGCGGGAGAGGAGAGAAAGGGAAGCTGGCTGAGAGGGGGGCGGAGGAGGAGGACAGGGAGCTGGAGAAGAAGGGGGGGGTGAAGGACACGGAGGGGAGCTGTAGAGGAACGGGGGAGAAGAACACGGAGGGGGGGGGGCTGGAGTAAGAGCAAATGATTCATGTAGCATGAGCCACCTGGCCAGAAGGCCTAACGAACCTCTCTCCTCATAGTCAGCTGAAGGTGACCACAGAGTACTAGGTGAGGTGCTCTCTCAAAGAGACCCCCCCAGTGCAGGGGAGGAAGAAACCTAAGGGCCACACATCCTCCCCCCTAGACTTCAGGCTAGGCCCAAGTACCTGCACCCCTTATCCTAATGAGAAAAAGGAACACAGACAAAAGTGCGAAGTGACAAAACGTGAGAGAAAAATTAAATAGATAGTGCTAGTGCAGGTGCATTGGCTAGGCCTTGCAGCCTGGTAGCAAAAGTTGCAGCTGAATTAGCCAAAAGGCCTAGCCCATAGAGGTGCAGTGAAAAAAGGCTTAAACGTCAGAAAATGAAGTTCAGCTAGATCACTTCAGGCTGGCCCCTTTTGCAGGTTTAGCTATGTAAAACATTAAAAATAAGTGTCTATGCTGTTTAACCACTTCAATACAAGGCACTTTCACCCCCTTTTCACCCAATTTTCAGCTTTCGACGCTGTCGCACATCTTGAATGACAATTGCGCGGTCATGCAACACTGTACCCAAATGATTGATTTTTATTGTTTTTTTTCCCCCCACAAATAGAGCTTTCTTTTGGTGGTATTTGATCACCACTGGGATTTTTATTTTTTGCTAAACAAATAAAAAAAGACTGAAAATTTGGAGAAAAAAAAAAAGTTTTTCTTTGTTTCTGTTACAAAACTTTATAAATAAGTACGTTTTCTCCTTCACTGATGAGCATTGATGAGGCTGCACTGACGGGCACTGATGAGGCAGGACTGATTGGCACTAATGAGGTGGCACTGATGGGCACTTACTGTATATGAAGCACTGATAAGCGGCACTGATAACGAATAGAGGAAAAGCCGATAAATGGCACTTCCTGGTTACCATGTGATCAGCTGTGATTGGACACAGCTGATCACATGGTAAGGAGCCTACGTCATAGGCTCTTTACCTAGATCAGAGATGCGGTGTGTCAGGCTGACACACCACACCATCGATCACTGCGCACCCCTGCGGCTTATCCTGCTGGATGTCATATGACGTCCAGTTAGGATAATACAACCACTTTCCGGCTTTCATTTTCTATATGGCGTGCGAGAAGTGGTTAAAAACAAGTAATACGCTGTCTCACCCTGCTCTGCACATGCTTAGTTGCTCTCTATTTTTAGGCACTGTGCCAAATTTGTAGAGGCCGATCTGCTGACAGCCTAAAGATTTAAAGCGGAGCTCTGCCCAAAAGTGGAAGCTTTGCTTGTCTGCCTCCTCCCCCCTCCCCTTGCTGCCACATTTGGCACCTTTTGGTGGGAGCGGGCACCTGGTTTTGACCCCCCTTCCTTCCCCCGCAGCCGGACCATTCACAAAGCGCAGTGCACTTTGCACATGCGCAGTAGGAAACTAGGCTTCACTGCCAGTTTACCTTAGTCAAGATGGTGGTGATGGCTAGCCGATTGAAATATTTGCCTTCCCAGCCCATGGCTGGACCAAGTAGGCCCATCCAAATCAGGAGGCACTGGGCCCTCCAGTTCTTCCTGGGGGAATTACTCCTGTGCTCCACATCCAGTGGGCTCCCTGGTTTCTGTTCCAGCTGGTCGAACCTTCAGAGCCTCCATCATACCAGCAGGCATCCCTACCAAAAGGGCAGAACAGCAGTGCAGGACCCTACTGGACACTGATAAGAACAGATATTACACTTGATCTTAGCCAAAAGCCTGAGTGTGACACTTTACCTCTATGCAGGAGCTTCCTGTAATAAAGACCAGTCACTGCTGCTCTCGCTCCTTGTACAGGGTGACTGGACCTGTCTCCGCCCCCTCTGTAGGCAGTCTGTGGTGGGAGGAGCCCGCTGGAACCCTCCTATAATTCTGCTCACTGCACAGGTAATGTTCAGCAGATGCCACTGCTCATTTTGTAAGGTAGTATCGGGGTTTAAAAAAGCCTTCAATGCAGACAATGCACATTTATACCTTGTGTGGCTATTGAGGAATATAATTAAAGTGGAACTAAACCTGACTTTTGTAAAACTGGGGGCAGGCAGATGTTTATTTTTACAAGCTTACCTGCCTGCTGGCAGTTTTCTACCACATGTACACACTCAGTGCACATTCCTGGCACACTGCTGCTGTGTCAAGATGACTGACTCCTGTGCACATGTGGGGGGTGATGTCCGCCCCCGTCGGCCAATCAAGAGGTTATAAACCCAACAGCCGGGAGGGGAGAAAATGACATTGCTGGAAGGTGGAGGTGAGAATACTGGGTGGTTCGGCTCTACTTTAAGTGAAGGTTTTTCTACTTAGTATTCAGCTCTAAAGTATACCTAAGGTAACTAAGGGCATTTTTTTTCTAGTTTTAGAGGAAGTGGAAAGGAATCAGAATATCTGTCAGTTTTGTATTGCCTTCTGTGCCCTGTTAGGGCTCTTTCACGCTGGCATTGCCTACTGCCCTCTGAATCTCTCGCTTTGGGGGATTTTCTCTCATTTCCTGTTGTGGCTTTGGGACAAGAAGTGAAGGGAAATCTCCCCAATGGGACACAGATGGCATCTGATCCCATACTATTCTTCTAGGAGATACTCAGTTAAATATAGTTATTATTTATTTATATATTTTGAAAAAAAGTTTTTTTTTGTTTCATTTTAAAAGACAACTGAAGTTCTTTATTCTTGTTGCTCTTGTATTGCTTTCGGAGTCTGGCTTTTCCTTCTTTAACCACTTGCCGACCAGCCGCCGCAGTTGTACTGCAGCAGAGTGGCACGGCTGGGCGAAACGATGTTATGTAACACTTTCACCCTGTGTCCACTAGGGGCGTGAGCGCACCCCCCCCTGCTCGCCCATGGAGCCGATGCGAGTGCCCGGCGGTCGCGATCGCTCGGAGCACACGGAAAACCGGGATCCCTGGGTGTAAACACACAGTTTCCTGTTCTCTGAGGAGAGAAGTGACAGATCGTCTGTTCATACAGAGTATGAACAGCGATCTATCTCTTCCCCTACACAGTCCCCTCCCCCCTTTAGTTAGAACACACACTAGGGAACACAAATTAACCCCTTGATCGCCCCTAGTGTTAACCCCTTTCCTGCCAGTGATATTTTTACAGTAATCAATGCATTTTTATAGCACTGATCGCTGTAAAAATGTATTAAATGCAGTCCTGATAAAATCGCAGATTGCCGCCATTGCTAGTTAAAAAAAAAAAAAATTAATAATAAAAATGCCATAAAACTATCCCCTATTATGTGGACGCTATAACTTTTGCGAAAACCAATCAATATACGCTTCACCTGCTTTCCTTGGCCATTCTGGCCATTCTCTCCTGATCCATTGTTCTCGGCTGATACCTCTGGGCATGTGAGTATGGAACAACATATACATGTCTCGGTTCTTTGTCTCGATCTATTTGTTGCTATTGGGTGGATGGATGGAGGGACACTGTTGAGGTGTGATCTGTTGTTGAAAATATGTTTTTTCTATTTTAGATTACCACATTTAAAATTAAATGCATATCTGAATATCCCTGAAGAAGGAGGTGTGTCTCCGTAACGCGTAGGAAACATTTATGCATTGTCATAGTTACACGTTTATACCTTATATGAAGAGTCTTCCATGATTTTTCTGGAACACTGGAACTCTGGAATTTTACATGTTCTTTTGTATAGTACTTAATAAAATTTATATTTTTTATAATATTGTTTGTCTCATGAGTCCATGCCTTTAAAGTCCCGCCCGCAAGGGGAAACCATATACATATTCTAGTTTGGAAAGTTGGCTGGCCTTCACAGCAGATATTTGTGATTAACCTCCATTTCTTTTGATACTGGTCAGGAAGGGGGTCAAATTTTCTGGGGCTGAAGCGGTTAATGTATATACTGCTTTTGACAAAAAAAAAACTGATGCTTCACATGTTCCAGGAGGATGCAGAAACCCTGCACCATGCAATTACGCAAAATCACATTGGTGAGCCAGCTGTGATTCATCAGGAAGTCACAGCAAGCTCCCAAATACAAGATCCAACAGCAATGAGAAGATTCGGCTCTGGAAAGACAGTGCTGGACTACATGGACTGGTAAGTGCCTGTTTTTTAAAAGTCAACAGCTACAGCATTTTTAGCTGCCGAGTTATAATTTTTAAAATACTGGGTGAAGCTCCTCTTTAAAGCATATCTAAACACAGTAATAAAAATTGAATGTATTGCAGCTTACCTTTCCTTTAATGTGGCGGCTGTATTGGTTTTTTTTTTTCACATACTTTTCAATTTTATTTTCACCTAGTGATGCTGCCAAGAACACCTGTCCTGTCCTAGAGTGATAACTGTATTATATGTAGAAGCAGCAGCGTTGTCACCCTAGGAAGAGAGAGTGCTGAGACTACATAAAATCTCCCCGTTGTATACTATAGGAGAAGGCGTTATGTAATCAATAAAGATTGCTGGGAATAATAACTGTCTGCAGAGGTAAAGTGATATTAAACCCTTAGTTTTTTAAGTACTTTCAAGAGCTGATTTAATCACTTTTAATATTACTTTTTAATAAACCAATTATTTGGCACAAAGAGCCCTGAGTGCTAAAATATTCCCAATACCTACATACCTCGCAGAATAAGCAAAAGCCACTTATTTTGTTTAAAAATAGAACAGGATTTTTTTTCCATGGTACCAATAACATCTTCAAGACTTTCATAAAATCGTAATAAGTTTTATTGTACAAAGTGTTCTTGTATTGTATTGAAAAGTCACAGACACAGTAAAAGACAATTCATAATCCAGACACCCCTTTAGGTTCTTACCCCATCAGTTGTTGTAGAATACCACCTAGCAAACTGCTTATAAGGTCTATAAATGATACAACATGGGATGGTCCTTGAACCTCAGATCTCGACGCGCTTCCTTGACTTTTGACTCAACTTTATTAGGATTAAATCAATAGTATTAGATTCTACAATGTATGCACAATTTTGTTTTTCCAAAAATTAATACATCCATATACGTATCCAATGTAAGAGCTCAAAATGAAAAAATGTTATGTCATTAACCACTTCAGCCCCGGAAGGATTTACCCCCTTCCTGACCAGAGCACTTTTTACAATTTGGCACTGCGTTGCTTTAACTGCTAATTGCGCGGTCATGCAATGCTGTAACCAAACAAAATTTGCGTCCTTTTCTTCCCACAAATAGAGCTTTCTTTTGATGGTATTTGATCACCTCTGCCGTTTTTATTTTTTGCGCTATACACGGAAAAAGACCGAAAATTTTGAAAAAAAATGATATTTTCTACTTTTTGTTCTAAAAAAAATCCAATAAACTCAATTTTAGTCATACATTTAGGCCAAAATGTATTTGGCCACATGTCTTTGGTAAAAAAAATGTCAATAAGTGTATATTTATTGGTTTGCGCAAAAGTTATAGCGCCTACAATCTAGGGTACATTTTCTGGAATTTACACAGCCTTTAATTTATGACTGCCTATGTCGTTTCTTGAGGTGCTAAAATGGCAGGGCAGTACAAAACCCCCACAAATGACCCCATTTTGGAAAGTAGACACCCCAAGGAAATTGCTGAGAGGCATGTTGAGCCCATTGAATATTCATTTTTTTTGTCCCAAGTGATTGAATAATGACAAAAAAAAAAAAAAATTACAAAAAGTTGTCACTAAATGATATATTGCTCACACAGGCCATGGGCATATGTGGAATTGCACCCCAAAATACATTTAGCTGCTTCTCCTGAGTATGGGGATACCACATGTGTGGGACTTTTTGGGAGCCTAGCCGCATACGGGGCCCCGAAAACCAATCACTGCCTTCAGGATTTCTAAGGGCGTACATTTTTGATTTTACTCCTCACTACCTATCACAGTTTTGAAGGCCATAAAATGCCCAGATGGCACAAACCCCCCCCCAAATGACCCCATTTTGGAAAGTAGACACCCCAAGCTATTTGCTGAGAGGCATGTTGAGTCCATGGAATATTTTATATTTTGACACAAGTTGCGGGAAAGTGACAATTTATTTATTTATTTTTTTTTTTTGCACAAAGTTGTCACTAAATGATATATTGCTCACACAGGTCATGGGCATATGTGGAATTGCACCCCAAAATACATTCTGCTGCTTCTCTTGAGTACGGGGATACCACATGTGTGGGACTTTTTAGGAGCCTAGCCGCGTACGGGACCCCGAAAACCAATCACCGCCTTCAGGATTTCTAAGGGTGTACATTTTTGATTTCACTCTTCACTGCCTATCACAGTTTCGGAGGTCATGGAATGCCCAGGTGGCACAAACCCCCCCCCAAATGACCCCATTTTGGAAAGTAGACACCCCAAGCTATTTGCTGAGAGGCATGGTGAGTATTTTGCAGCTCTCATTTGTTTTTGAAAATGAAGAAAAACAAAAAAAAAAATTTTTTTTTTCTTTTTTTAATTTTCAAAACTTTGTGACAAAAAGTGAGGTCTGCAAAATACTCACTATACCGCTCAGCAAATAGCTTTGGGTGTCTACTTTCCAAAATGGGGTCATTTGGGGGGGTTTGTGCCACCTGGGCATTCCATGGCCTCCGAGACTGTGATAGGCAGTGAAGAGTGAAATCAAAAATTTACGCCCTTAGAAAGCCTGAAGGCGGTGCTTGGTTTTCGGGGTCCCATACGCGGCTAGGCTCCCAAAAAGTCTCACACATGTGGTATCCCTGTACTCAGGAGAAGCAACAGAATGTATTTTGGGGTGTAATTTCACATATTCCCATGGCATGTTTGAGCAATATATAATTTAGTGACAACTTTGTGCAAAAAAAAAAAATTTGTCTCTTTCCCGCAACTTGTGTCACAATATAAAATATTCCATGGACTCGACATGCCTCTCAGCAAATAGCTTGGGGTGTCTACTTTCCAAAATGGGGTCATTTGGGGGGGGTTTGAACTGTCCTGGCATTTTATGCACAACATTTAGAAGCTTATGTCACACATCACCCACTCTTCTAACCACTTGAAGACAAAGCCCTTTCTGACACTTTTTGATTACATGAAAAAATTATTTTTTTTTGCAAGAAAATTACTTTGAACCCCCACACATTATATATTTTTTTAAAGCAAATGCCCTACAGATTAAAATGGTGGGTGTTTAATTTTTTTTTTTCACACAGTATTTGCGCAGCGATTTTTCAAACGCATTTTTTGGGGAAAAAACACACTTTTTTACATTTTAATGCACTAAAACACACTATATTGCCCAAATGTTTGATGAAATAAAAAAGATGATCTTAGGCCGAGTACATGGATACCAAACATGACATGCTTTACAATTGCGCACAAACGTGCAGTGGCAACAAAATAAATACATTTTTAAAAGCCTTTAAAAGCCTTTACAGGTTACCACTTTAGATTTACAGAGGAGGTCTACTGCTAAAATTACTGCCCTCGATCTGACCGTCGCGGTGATACCTCACATGCATGGTGCAATTGCTGTTTACATTTGACGCCAGACCGACGCTTGCGTTCGCCTTAGCGTGAGAGCAGGGGGGACAGGGGTGCTTTTTTTTTTTTTTTTTTTTTTTTCTTTCTTATTTTTTTGCTTTTTTATCTTATTTTAAAACTGTTCCTTTCATTTTTTTTTTTTTTAATCATTTTTACTGTTATCTCAGGGAATGTAAATATCCCCTATGATAGCAATAGGTAGTGACAGGTACTCTTTTTTGAAAAAATTGGGGTCTATTAGACCCTAGATTTCTCCTCTGCCCTCAAAGCATCTGACCACACCAAGATCGGTGTGATAAAATGCTTCCCCAATTTCCCAATGGCGCTATTTACATCCGGCGAAATCTAAGTCATAAAATGCTCGTAGCTTCCGGTTTCTTAGGCCATAGAGATGTTTGGAGCCACTCTGGTCTCTGATCAGCTCTATGGTCAGCTGGCTGAATCACCGGCTGCATTCTCAGGTTCCCTGTTGAGACAGGAGAGCCAGAGAAAAACACGGAAGACGATGGGGGGGGGGCATTCTCTCCCACTGCTTGTAAAAGCAGTCTAGAGGCTAATTAGCCGCTAGGATTGCTTTTACATGAAAGCCGACCGCTGGCTGAAAAGAATGATACCAAGATGATACCTAAACCTGCAAGCATCATTCTGGTATAACCACTCAAAGTCGTGAATGCTGTACCTGAAGACAAAAAAATGGTTAACAATAAAGCACAGTAAACGGTAAAGTATAAAAAATTGCATACCTGAAAAGCAAACATGATAAAACATAATAACAATAAAACATTGCAGAATAGAATACAGTAAAAAAGAGCAGAACAATAGAGAGAATAGAGAGAGAGAGAATAGAGAGAGAACAATAAAACGACAACTATTATTTTTTATTTTATATTTTTGTTTGTGTTTTTTTTTTTTTTTTTTTTTACACTTTTTTTGTAACTGTAACTTTTATAACTGTAACCGGTTCCAGGTTCGGGTCTCTCAAAATGCGATGGCATCTTGGGAGACCCTGTGAAAGTGTGTCCTAGTCTGTGCAATGCTGTATCCTACGCTAATACTCAGCTAGTGAATGGTAGCGTTCAAAACATTCACCAATGCAAAGACCAGGATTGTCAGGACAGGAGGGACAATAATAGGGTGTCACGCCTATATCCGCGCTTGCTGCAGACACAACATCTTTTTTGGGGGGGTTCGTTGGGTAGGGGTACTCGGGAGGACATAAAGAAAATGCCTCTCATGCAGCCGACTGCATTTGGTTGGGGATGTGAATGGGGGAAGTACGGGCGCTGCAGAAGTGGTGGGTTCCCAATTAGGATTGGCGAATGCAGCAGGAAGGGCATTATGGGCACGATGGGCCTGTGTTTGTCTTCTTGGTGGCAGCGGGACACTACTTGTGCTTGCCACCTCACCAGCTTGAACTGCACTTATGGGACTCGCCACGTCACCAAGTGTTACTGCAGTGCTGGTTTGACTACGACCGGGGTGTACTAGGCCGCTGGCGCTTGCCAGTTCACCAAAACGCTACCAAAAAAACTGTTAACGATCGCAGGGATCAGGCCTGACTCTGCGAACGCTGCAGTTATGCGTTTAGTGTTTTGTAAGTGACAGTGATCGATCGATACTGCACTTGGGTGGGCTGGGCTGGGCCGGGCGGAGGGGCAAAACGCAGGTGCTAGCAGGTATCTGGGCTGATCCCACTAACACTGCGTTTTTGGGAACCCTAAACTGCTGGGGATGCCAGTATAGATCTGATCGGATCAGATCAAATATTGATCAGTTCAGATACTATACCACTAAGGGAGGTGTACGGTGCGTGCGTGTTAGCGCTACTGGCACTAACCTGACGCTGCCTGGGGCTGGTGCTTGCCAGTTCACCAAAACGCTACCAAAAAAACTGTTAGCGATCGCAGGGATCAGGCCTGACTCTGCGAACGCTGCAGTTATGCGTTTAGTGTTTTGTAAGTGACAGTGATCGATCAATACTGCACTTGGGTGGGCTGGGCCGAGCCGGGCGGAGGGGCAAAACGCAGGTGCTAGCAGGTATCTGGGCTGATCCCGCTAACACTGTGTTTTTGGGAACCCTAAACTGCTGGGGACGCTAGTATAGATCTGATCGGATCAGATATTGATGCGTTCAGATACTATACCACTAAGGGAGGTGTACGGTGCGTGGGTGTTAGCGCTACTGGCACTAACCTGACGCTGCCTGGGGCTGGTGCTTGCCAGTTCACCAAAACGCTACCAAAAAAACTGTTAGCGATCGCAGGGATCAGGCCTGACTCTGCGAACGCTGCAGTTATGCGTTTAGTGTTTTGTAAGTGACCGTGATCGATCGATACTGCACTTGGGTGGGCTGGGCCGAGCCGGGCGGAGGGGCAAAACGCAGGTGCTAGCAGGTATCTGGGCTGATCCCGCTAACACTGTGTTTTTGGGAACCCTAAACTGCTGGGGACACTAGTATAGATCTGATCGGATCAGATATTGATCCGTACAGATACTATACCACTAAGGGAGGCGTATGCTGCATGCGTGGGTGTTAGCAGTACTGGCGCTAATCTGACATTGCCTGGGGCGACGCATATCACCGCCGGGCGATCAGGGGGCTAAATCTTTATTCGGTAATAAACGGCGGGTGCCCTGACACTATAAAAAATAAACAAACTAACCAGCGTCACCCGTAACGGTTATACAGTGATCAGTGGTGAAAGGGTTAACTAGGGGGCAATCAAGGGGTTAAAACATTTATTAGGTAGT
Organism: Aquarana catesbeiana; assembly: GCF_042186555.1. Taxonomy (NCBI): domain Eukaryota; kingdom Metazoa; phylum Chordata; class Amphibia; order Anura; family Ranidae; genus Aquarana; species Aquarana catesbeiana. The sequence goes on along the minus strand of NC_133327.1, from coordinate 323,208,860 downwards.
ATATGGGGGTCCCTGTCGCTATAAAACGCTGACGGCGAACCTAAATATTTACCTCACTAACTAGCGTCACCAGCGACACTAATACAGCGATCAGAAAAATGATCGCTTAGCGACACTGGTGACGGGGGGTGATCAAGGGGTTAAAACTTTATTAGGGGGGGTTAGGGGGGTATCCTAGACCTAAAGGGGGCCTAACACTCACTGCCCTAACACTGTAACTGTCACAAACTGACACCAATACAGTAATCAGAAAAAAAAAAAAAAAAAAAAAACCTGCTTGGTGTCAGTTTGTGACAGGGGGGGGGTGATTGGGGGGGGGATCGGGGGCGATCGGGGGGGGGGATCGGGGTGTTTTGTGTGCCTGGCATGTTCTACTGTGTGTGTGTTGTGCACTCACATTGCAGTCTTCTCTCCTCGGCCCGGAACGGAAAATACCGAGCCGAGGAGAGATGACATCATTTCCTCTGCCTCTGTGTACAATACAGAGGCAGGGAAATGATCCCATTGGCTGGGAGCGATCGCAAGGGGGGGGCCACGAATGGATGGCCTCCCCCTCACCACCGATCGCCGGGGGAGATTTGCCGACCGCCACAGGCACCGGGGGGGGGTCCGATCGGACCCCCCACCCGCGGGCAGGCAAGGACGTACCTGTAAGTCCTTTTGCCTGCCCGTGCCGCTCTGTCGACGTATATAGTCGTGAGGCGGTCGGCAAGTGGTTAATCTCTATAACAAAATCAGATTCATACATTGCTCCCAGATCAGAGCGGAAACAGAGCCAGGAACCATATGCCTACCCCGGAAGACCTGGTACTGAAGAAAATAGACACAAGCCAAGGTGGAAGAGAGACAAGGGGACATCAAGTTCCTGTCTTTCCAAGCAGTGGTTCCCTTAAAATATACTTCAATAATGTAAATCAAACAAAGAAACCCCACACTCTCTATTTCATCTACCTTCAAATATTCTATGTGGGTTAGAAGAACGGCAACAGTCAAAAACCTAAGGAAGGTATCTGTATATCGAGTACCCCTGTCCCCATATTGCTGAATATACAGAGATACAGTACCTGCACGCGAGAATGCGTTTCCAGCGCGATCCCATTGCGCTGGTTCTCGGCGACAGGGTACTGTAGATCTCGCACTGGCTGCAATAGGAAAAACACATTTTCCTATTGCAGCCAGCGCGAGAAAGAATTCCCCTCCAAGAGCATACCAGGCCCTTAGGTCTGGTATGGATTTTAAGGGGAACCCCTTACTCCAAAAAAACGGCGTGGGGGTCCCCCCAAAATCTATACCAGACCCTTATCCGAGCACGCAGCCCGGCCGGTCAGGAAGGGGGGTGGGGATGAGCGAGCGCCCCTCCCCCCCTGAACCATACCAGGCCACATGCCCTCAACATGGGGGGGTGGGTGCTTTGGGGAAGGGGGGCGCCCTGCGGCCCCTCCCACCCCAAAGCACCTTGTCCCCATGTTGATGAGGACAAGGGCCTCTTCCTGACAACCATGGCCGTTGGTTGTCGGGGTCTGCAGGCTTATCGGAATCCGGGAGCCCCCTTTAATAAGATCCCGGCCCCCCACCCTATGTGAATGAGTATGGGGTACATCGTACCCCTACCCATTCACCTGGGGGGAAAAAAGTGTCAATAAAAAAAACATACTAGACAGGTTTTTAAAGTAATTTATTAGGCAGCTCCGGGGGTCTTCTTCCGACTTCGGGTATCTCTTCCGACTTCTCCGCTCTCTCTGGCCTCGTTTCCTGGTGTCCGGTTCTTCTCCCGGTCTCTGGTTCTTCTGCCGGGCTCCTCCTCTATCTTCTGCTCTTTTGCCGCTCTTTTCCTAGCTGTGGCCCGGTCTTCTCTGTCGTCTTGTTCCCTCTTCTCTTCTTCCGATGTTGACACAACGCTCCATGCCTATATAAGTCGTTGCGCACACGGCATTACAGACATTGGGGGAGAGCGTTGTGTCAACATCGGAAGAAGAGAAGAGGGAACAAGACGACGGAGAAGACCGGCCCAACGCTAGCAAAAGAGCGGCAAAAGAGCAGAAGATAACGGAGGAGCCCGGCAGAAGAACCGGAGAGAGGGAGAAGAACCAGAGACCTGGAGAAGAGGCTGGAGAGCAGGAGAAGAACTGGACACCGGGAGAAGAGGCCGGAGACAGCGGAGAAGTTGTAAGAGATCCCCGAAGTCCGAGGAAGACCCCCGGAGCTGCCTAATAAATTACTTTAAAAACCTGTCTAGTGTGTTTTTTTATTGACACTTTTTCCCCCAAGTGAATGGGTAGGGGTACGATGTACCCCATACTCATTCACATAGGGTGGGGGGCCGGGATCTGGCGGCCCCCTTATTAAAGGGGGCTCCCGGATTCCGATAAGCCCTCCGCCCACAGACCCCGACAACCAAGGGCCAGGGTTGTCGGGAAGAGGCCCTTGTCCTCATCAATATGGGGACAAGGTGCTTTGGGGTGGGGAGCCGCAGGGCGCCCCCCCTTCCCCAAAGCACCCACCACTCCCATGTTGAGGGCATGGGGCCTGGTACGGTTCAGGGGGGGCACTCGCTCATCCCCAGCCCCCTTCCTGACCGGCCAGGCTGCGTGCTCGGATAAGGGTCTGGTATGAATTTTGGGGGGACGCCCACGCCGTTTTTTCAGCGTAGGGGTTCCCCTTAAAATCCATACTAGACCTAAGGGCCTGGTATGCCCTTGGAGGGGAACCCATGCCGCTTTTTTATTTAAAATTTGGCGTGGAGATCCCCCTCATGTTTCATACCAAACACCTGTCAGCAATGCTTGTCGCTCATCGGGAAAGGAAAAAACACATTTTTCCATTCCCGAGGAGCGAGCCAGCTCAGCGCTGGCTCTCGCGACGGGGCCCGCAGGTGTCAAATCTCGCCGATAATCTCGCGCGAGATTGACACAATATCGCGGTCACCTACTGTATTTGTCCATCATTAGCATCTGTTTAACCACTTCCCAACTGCCGCATGCCGATGTACATTGGCAGAATGGCATGGGTGCGCAAAAAGGCGCACCCGTACTTCCCTTCGTACTCCCTGGCTAACTGGAGCGCACCCACAGCGGGAGCATGCCCGTGGGTCCCGCAGACTCGATGTCCGCCGGTGGCCAGTGATCGTGATGAGGAGAGGCATTTCCCTGTTCTAAGGTACAAACAAGGCCAAGAATAAATCCAAGGGAAAAACCAAGCTTAACTTACCACCAGCCTGCAGACAACCTGTCTAACAGTATGCGTTAAAAGCAGGGGTTTAGGCTGCACACATTTGCAAATGCATGCGTAAGCCACAGAGCCTCTTCAAGGCACCCTGGTATCTGTGGTACCTTACACTAATTTCCTGGTGCATCATCATGGCAGCATACATATAGGGTTGGGACTCCACCCCCACAGCCTAATAGGACTGGTTAACTATAAATCAAAGACAGACCCAGCTCACAGCATTCTCCTTTTTTTCCCTCACCTGATCAAGACTGGAGTCGTGAGGTATCCCTAACCGCTTGTCGCCCCAGCCAGGTTCCGCCTCTCCTGGGTGGAAGTCCTTCCTGTACAGCCTCTAAACGAAGCTATATGGTTGGAGCCCCATTATGGTGGTCTGAAGGGCCATATTTCAGCCTCTCCTGGGCGGACGTCCTTCCTATGCAGCCTCTAAACTAAGCTGTATGGTTGGAGCCCCATTCTGGTAGTCTAAGGGGCCATATTTTAGCCTCTCCTGGGCGGACGTCCTTCCTGTACAGCCTCTCAAAGAAAGCTTTAAACAAGCTTTGACGTAAGTGACAGCATTTCCTTTTGCTTTCCGTATGCTTTTTACTTCTTTTCTCTGTGATATGGGCGTTTGCCATTTCCAAGATGGCTGCAGCAGTGCAAGTACACTCTGAGCATGAGAGGCAGGAAGTGATGTGACCTCTGTGTTTCCTGGCTAGAGCTTTTCCAGGATGGTGATCTGATCATACTCAGGCACTGATATCATCGCTAATGGGAGTTCTAAATGGTTTTATGGCATTTTTGGGCAACAAGTGGTGGAGCTTTGTACTCATGCATGCTGGATGCTTATGTGGTCATTGTTTGCAGGTATGTTTTCCCTTTTTATGGCATTCACCTGTGTTTTTTCCTATCTCCTTCTCAGTGTTGCTCTAGGATCATTGTGCTCTTTATGGCATTCACCTGGGCTCTTCCCACACCTTTTTCTATGCTTGCTCTGGTATCACTGTGTTGGGCTCAGTTTCCACTAGTGCGACTTGTCACTTTAAAGTCACATGTCAAACAATGATTTCCAATGAGTACCATTCATATCTGTGTTTATAGACCTTAAGAATACACAGGCATTGCTTCAAGTCGCATCAAATTGCAGCAAAATCTTGCGACTTTCAGGTTGCAATAGTGGCGACTTAGCTTATGCTGTTTTTCATTTCATTCTGCTGCTCAAAATCCTACGGACCGGGAAAAAAATTAGTAAACAAACTGGAGAAGTACCCAATCTTCATTATTGAAGCCTTAAAGCTCTAAGGCTACTGTCTTAGGAGAACAACGGAAGTCCCTTTTAAGGGTGCACTAATCCAGGGGGTGTCTGTGCAAGCTTTACGCACACACCTGGAGGGAAAACCTTCAGGATCAGTGGGTCATATCAGCTATATTGGCGTGACATTGGCAGAAGTTTAAGGGAGGTCCGCCTTTCTGGTACAATAATTTTTATTGAAAAAGTATAACATGACAAACTCACCCATGCAGGGACATAATTCAATTAGCATACCAATCATATAACATTGAGAGGTGGGAAGTCCACCTTTCAATCTCTTCCAGTCAGCCAGGCTACCAGAGTTGATGGGAAAGTAAAAAATTCTGTTCCAGTTTGTAGCTGGATGGAAGAAAAAAAAAACGAGCAATCGTGAAGGTTCTAGTTACCCAGAGGAGATGAGGATTCAGTTCACCTCTGTTCCTAGCAAAAATAAAAAATGAAAACCAGGTAATCTGTGCCCAGTGATACAGTTTAAAAAAAAAAATTGACAAGCAGCACAGGAAGTTAGTCGTGCAAGATGGAAAACCTCCAATCAATTATATTATTCATATATCTGGGAGACTGAATTCACCTGTAGGTTTATCAGACACCTACTTGTCCCAATTCATCCTCAATTTCTCTATCAGTAGAGTTCCTCCCCTTCGGTCTCTACATCTCTCCCAGGGCATTCACAAAGGGATAGAAATAGCCAAAGGTGCTTTGGGAGTGAAGTCTCTTTCAGCAGAACAGTGTTGGAGAATCCTTGGCTCTTTGTAACTGATCAATTATTCTCAGATGGAACATTATCACATCAGACCTCAGCTAGAAAGGTTGGGGACTCATTTCAAAGACCAGGCTGCTTAAAGTCATGGGATGTTAAGCTTATGAGAAATAGTATTGAATTTCTTGAACCGAGTAGTGTTCAAAGCACTTCTGTCATTCACTCCTTTTAGCAAGATTTGTACTGTGCCTAGGCAGCAGTGGAAGGTTAGAATTCTTAGGCTGTCAGTGGAGCTTCCTGTATCAATAATTGCAAATGTACCATTTTGGCTTAGGAGGCTTTAGTGTCTCTCTCTCCTACTCTTAAGCATTGAATCACCACTGCCCCTTTCAGTGATGACGGATTCACTCTCTCATGGACAGTTTTGCCATCCAGCTCCAAGAGACTAGTTTTGATGGCATGGAAGTTGAAAGGTAGTGGCTACCAAGTAAAGTATGCTCAGTGCAGGTAATGCCTACCTTGTGTCAAACCAGAGAGGTCTTCATGAATAAGATTTACCTAAGAATATGGGAAAATTATGCAGATCTGGCACAGCAAAAGCCTGGAGTCCTTTATCACCTAAACCAGCCAACATTCCACAGTTCTTACAACTGGGGCTGAACAGGGGCCTAGGTTCAAATATGTTTAAAGCTCAAAGTTCAGCTTTGTCTGCACTTTCAGGGGTTTAAGGAGTCCTTAACCCTTAGTGATGCAATTATTAAAAGGCTTGCATAAAGTTGTAGGCCTCCCAGGAAACCATTGTTCCCTATGTGGAACTTGCTTATGGTCCCCATTTCTATCAAAGACTAATTTCTATCCTACAGAATTGACTACACTCTGCAAACCCTAAAGACCGTATTTCTGGTTGCTGCAAGCTCTGTGAAGAAGGATGTCAGAACTGCAGGCTTTGCACTCAAGGAGCCTCACTTAACATTATACCCAGACAGAACAGAATAGTCCTAAAACTCCAGACTGCTTTTATCCATGGTGTGTCTTTCCACTTCCAATTTAATCAGGAATTCAATTTCCCATCTTTCTTGGTTGAGTGGGGGAACCACATCCCCTGTAGGTTGAGCTAACGCTGGTGACCTGCTTGGCAGCTACCCTTTCATTCAGGAAAGCTGAAATATGTACTTGGTTCCAGCATGGCTTAAGGCAGGGTCAGTCAGCATCAACACGTTCAGTCACCTCCTAGATTGTTATGACAATTAAAAGAGCCTACTCTTTAAGGCCTTCCTGTTTTGGAGGTCTTAAGAGCACATTTAACTAGGGCAGTGCCAGTTCTGTGGACAGCTCAGCGCTGAGTGTCTCCTAAGGTTATTTGCAAGTCAGCAATATTGTCCTCCCAGGACATCTTCATTACACTTTTATAGGTGAACCCGGCTTGCGACAGTAAAATTTGGAAAAATTCATGGTGCATACTTGCGCTACTGATGATTACAAAATTTTTCTTGCACCCTCCTGTATGGCGAGTTAGTCCCCATATGTATGCTGCCATGATGCACCAGGAAAACGGAAAATTGTATACTCACCTTTCCGTAATTTTCCTTTCCTGGTGCATCTTCATGGCAGCATACAGATGCCCACCCAAATGGTGAGAGTTACAGAGAATGCTGTGAGCCGGGTCTGTCTTTGATTTATAGTTAACCAGTCCTATCAGGTTGTGGGAGCGGAGTCACAACCCCATATGTATGCTGCCATGAAGATGCACCAGGAAAGGGAAAATTACGGAAAGGCAAGTAAACAATTTTACGTTTTATAAGTGTCCCCAGGGCTGTCTTAATGAGTGGGCACACCTGGGCACTGCCCAGGGGCCCCAACTGCATGGGGGGCCCCTGCATTTTCCCCAAAGCAGCTGGTCCTTAAACCCACGCTGCCCTGAAATTGGAGGCCCCATGATGGTGCTGAGAGTGATGAACACACAGGGGAGGCAGGCCGGCAGCGGTGCAACATACTGTGCAGAACGATAGCTATTATTTCACAGCCAGCAGGGAGGGGCAGGGCCGAAGCGCCAGTGATGCTCTGACCCTGCCCCATGCAGCTTGAATGCTTTGGACTCGAAGGCTGCGGGGTAGGAGCTGGAGTGGATGCTGCTGAGTTGGCGGCACTGAGAGCCCACCTGCGGAAGTGGCATTGTGGATGGTGTCATGGTGAGCCCAGCTGTCCAGCACTGTTTGCACCAAAGGGCTTGGAATGCCTGAAGGGATGCTCCCTCCTCCGCCCCTCCTTCTGCCTGCTTGATTGGTATAGTTGAGACCAGTGCGGGAGGTGGGCACATAGCCAAAAGTTTACATGCACTGTATCTCCAGTGGAAAAGGGGGTACTACATGGATGGAAAAATAGTGCTGAGCGATATCAAGGATGTATGGGGGAAAACAATGCTGAGGGGGTATCTGGGGTATATAAGGAGTAGCAATGCTTGGGGTAGCTCTGGTGGCTATAGTGCTAGAGGTATCAGGGATGTAGAGAGGCCACAGTGTAGGGGGTATCAGAGATGTAGTGGGGTCACAATACAAGGGGTATCTTATGGTATATGGTAACAGTGCTGGGGGGAATATCTAGGGTGTAGAGGGGTCAGAGTGCTGGGGGGATATCTAGGGAGTAGAGGGGTCAGAGTGCTGGGGGGATATCTTGGGTGTAAAGGGGTCAGAGTGCTGGGGGGATATCTTGGGTGTAAAGGGGTCAGAGTGCTGGGGGGATTTCTGGGGTGTAGAGGGGTCAGAGTGCTGGGGGGAGGGATATCTAAGGTGTAGAGGGGCCATAGTGCTAAGGAGGCATCAATCTAGCAGATATATTATATGCACAGGACAGCTTTGTTACTTTATGTATGTAGTATTTTGCCACTTTTTCTGCTGTACAGAATGATTGTACATGTCGTTAATGCGGAGCTCCACCCAAAAGGGGAAGCTCCACTGGTCTGCCTCCTACCTACTTGATGTCCGTTTACTTGCGCTGTCTACATTGTAGGGGCCCCAGAGTATCGTGTGGCGCGTCACGGCCCATAATTCACTGTGGCATCGCAGTGCATTGCTTGCTGATGATTGGCCAAGCATGCACTATGACCCGCATGCTTGGCCAATCACAGCGCCGCCTTAACAGAGAGCCGTAATTGGCCAAAGCCAAGGAGGCTTTGGCCAATTATGGCTCAGGGGATTTAGTACACGCCCCACACTATATAAGGCCGCCTGCACGGCGGCCCTGTGCAGTGTGTTCCGGTGTGCTGAGAAATAGAGAGAGAGAGACAGTGTCATTTCATTTGAGTTAGCTAGATTAGGCAGGACAGTCAGTCAGTTAGCTGCACTTAAAGTGTATTGTGTATATATATGCATCCCAGGTGTTGCGTATATATATATATATATATATATATATATATATATATATATATATATATATATATATATATATACACTGTATTCAGTTTAGCTAGATCCGTTCCTGTTATCTTCTAGACTATTTACATTCAGTGCAGTGCGTCCTGCTCACAGTGTTCAGCTAGATCCGTTCCTGTTATCTTCTTACTGACAGGCAGGCTTGTCTTGTTACAGTATTTTGAAGAAAATTACTGGTGTTCTTTTGATCCTATTAGTACCACAGTCAGGCAGCTAGACTATTTACATTTAGTGCAGTGCGTCCTGCTCACAGTGTTCAGCTAGATCCGTTCCTGTTCTCTTCTTACTGACAGGCAGGCTTGTCTTGTTACAGTATATAAAGCTACCTGAAGAAAATTACTGGTGTTCTTTTGATCCTATTAGTACCACAGTCAGGCAGCTAGACTATTTACATTTAGTGCAGAGCGTCCTGCTCACAGTGTTCTGCTAAACCTACAAGTTAGTGGGGTGCGTCCTGCTCACAGTTTCAGCTAGATCCGTTTCTGTTATCTTCTTACTGACAGGCAGGCTTGTCTTGTTACAGTAAATACAGCTACCTGAAGAAAATTGCTGGTGTTCTTTTGATCCTATTAGTACCACAGTCAGGCAGCTAGACTATTTACAGTTAGTGCAGTGCGTCCTGCTCACAGTGTTCTGCTAAACCTACAAGTTAGTGGGGTGCGTCCTGCTCACAGTGTTCAGCTAAACCTACAAGTTAGTGGGGTGTGTCCACCTCACAGTGTTCAGCTAAACCTACAAGCTAGTGGGGTGCGTCCTGCTCACAGTGTTCAGCTAGATCCGTTTCTGTTATCTTCTTACTGACAGGCAGGCTTGTCTTGTTACAGTAAATACAGCTACCTGAAGAAAATTGCTGGTGTTCTTTTGATCCTATTAGTACCACAGTCAGGCAGCTAGACTATTTACAGTTAGTGCAGTGCGTCCTGCTCACAGTGTTCTGCTAAACCTACAAGTTAGTGGGGTGCGTCCTGCTCACAGTGTTCAGCTAAACCTACAAGTTAGTGGGGTGCGTCCACCTCACAGTGTTCAGCTAAACCTACAAGCTAGTGGGGTGCGTCCTGCTCACAGTGTTCAGCTAGATCCGTTTCTGTTATCTTCTTACTGACAGGCAGGCTTGTCTTGTTACAGTAAATACAGCTACCTGAAGAAAATTGCTGGTGTTCTTTTGATCCTATTAGTACCACAGTCAGGCAGCTAGACTATTTACAGTTAGTGCAGTGCGTCCTGCTCACAGTGTTCTGCTAAACCTACAAGTTAGTGGGGTGCGTCCACCTCACAGTGTTCAGCTAAAGCTACCTGTAGAAGGTTAGTGGTGTTCTCATACTACAGGTAGGCAGTTGATTTTGCTAGCTGCAGTATCAGTACATATATATATATATCCCAGCTTAGTGCAGCTACAGGCCATTAGTATGTCTGGAAGGCCAAGAAGGAGAGGCAGACAGTCACAAGCCAATAAGAGAGGGCAAGCAGGCTCTGTGTCTAGTGCTGGTCGTGGAGACGGTGCATCCTCATCAGCACGTGGCCATGGGACACGCTTGGCCTTTTTTTCGGCAGCTGGCCATGTTGAGCCGCAACATGCGGAAGACTTGGTCGAGTGGATGACCAAGCCGTCCTCATCCTCCTCATCCTCTCTCACCCATGCCCAGGGTACTTTGTCTGGCAAAGCAGCGGCCTCTTCCCTCGGCTCAATGTCATCAGTGACTCCTTCCCTAGCCCCACCATGTCCTCCTGAGGAGTCCCTCGAACTGTTTGACCACAGTGTTGGGTACATGCTCCAGGAGGATGCCCAGCGTTTGGAAGGCTCTGATGATGATACTGAGCTCGATGAAGGCAGTAACATGAGCACGGTGGTGCCCAAGAAGGACAGCAATCTGGCAGTCATGCTCCCCCTGCTGCAGCATACTGCCAGGTTTGCTCCAGTGATCAGGAGGGAGGGGATGATGAGGTCACTGACTCAACGTGGGTGCCTGATAGGAGAGAGGAGGAGGAGGAGGAGGAGGCGGCACATCACCAACGAGGCAGGATGCCCTCCAGGGGCCAGCCTAAGGGCAGCACATTGACTGCATCACACCCCAAAGCTCCACATGTGCAGGGCGCTGCAGTCTCTGCGCGTTATTCAAAAAGTTCTTTGGTGTGGGCCTTTTTTTGAGACGAGTGCATCAGATCGCACCGCTGCTATTTGCAACATGTGTCTCAAGCGTATCTCGCGTGGCCAAAACATCTCCCGCTTGGGTACACATGCTTGACCAGACATATGTTGACCTGCCATGCAGTTCGTTGGCAAGCGTATCTAAAAGACCCACACCAAAGAACAAAGAGGACCTCTCCTTGCTCCTCATCAGCTGAGATTTCCAACCCCACTAGACCTTTAGTCGTCTCTGAGACCTGCACTGAGAGGAATGAAGGTGTAGAATTAGGTGTGTCACAGCCAAGTACTTGTGGGCAATCTGATTTTGGTACACCGACGTCAGATTGTACCAGGCAAATTTCCCTGCCCCAGCTGCTGCACCGCCGAAAGAAGTTTGCTCCCAGCCATCCACATGCCCAGCGGTTGAATGCTAGCTTGGCAAAATTGCTAGCACTTCAACTGCTGCCTTTTCAGTTGGTAGACTCTGCCCCCTTCCGTGAGTTTGTGGAATGTGCGGTTCCTCAGTGGCAGGTACCCAAACGCCACTTTTTCTCACGGAAGGCGATTCCGGCTCTCTACCAGCATGTGGAAGGCAATGTCCATGCCTCGCTGGACAGGGCGGTCAGCGGTAAGGTGCATATTACCACTGACTCATGGTCCAGCAGGCATGGACAGGGACGTTACCTAAGTTTCACAGCGCATTGGGTGACTCTGCTGGCAGCTGGGAAGGATGCAGGACAAGGTGCAGTAGTGTTGGAGGTTGTTCCGCCACCACGCCTCCAAAATGCTAATGATTGTGACACACCTCTCTCCTCCACCCCCTCCTCTTCTTCTTCCTCCATGGCCTCTTCCTCGGAACCAGTGGTGCTCCGTAGTCGTTCAAGGGGCTACGCAAGTACGCAGGCCAAAAGATGCCATGCGGTGCTTGAGCTGGTGTGCTTGGGGGACAGGAGCCACACTGGGGCAGAGGTTCTGTCAGCTCTGCAGGGGCAGGTTCAGAGGTGGTTGACGCCACGCCAACTTAAGGCAGGAATGGTGGTTTGCGACAATGGCACCAACCTCCTCTCTGCCCTCCGACAGGGACAAATGACCCATGTGCCCTGTTTGGCTCACGTCCTTAACTTGGTGGTGCAGCGGTTCTTGGGCAGGTACCCGGGCTTACAGGATGTCCTGAGGCAGGCCAGGAAAGTCTGTGTGCATTTCCGCCGGTCATATAATGCCAGTGCTCGGCTGACGGACCTCCAAAAGGAGTTTAACCTGCCCAAGAACCGCCTAATCTGTGACATGCCCACCAGGTGGAACTCAACGTTGGCCATGCTGCAGCGGCTGCACACGCAGCAGAGGGCCATCAATGAGTACCTGTGCGACTATGGCACCAGGACAGGGTCAGGGGAGCTTGGTTTTTTTTCCCCACGCCAGTGGGCCATGATCAGGGATGCATACACTGTCCTGTCACCATTTGAGGAGGCCACGAGGATGGTGAGCAGTGACAGTGCATGCATCAGTGACACTGTCCCCCTTGTCCACCTGTTGGAGCACACGCTGCGTGGAATAATGGACAGGGCACTTGAGGCAGAACAGAGGCAGGAAGAGGAGGACTTCCTTAGCTCTCAAGGCCCCCTTTATCCAGACAGTGTTCCTGCGTGCCCGCCGATCACACAGGACGAGGAGGAGGACGAGGAGGAGGACGAGGAGGAAGATTGTGTCAGTATGGAGGTGGAGCCTGGCACTCAGCATCAGCAGCAGTCTTTAAGGGATCAGTCCCAAGAAACACATGGACTTGTACGTGGCTGGGAGGAGGTGGCTGCGGACCATGTCGTCCTTAGTGACCCAGAGGACTCCGGACCGAATGCCTCAGCAAACCTACGCTGCATGGCCTCCCTGATCCTGCAAAGCCTGCGTAAGGATCCTCGTATTCGTGGTATCAAGGAGAAGGACCAATACTGGCTGGCAACCCTCCTTGATCCACATTACAAGGGTAAGGTTGCGGACCTTATCTTGCCATCGCAGAGGGAGCAGAGGATGAAACATCTTCGGGAGGCCTTGCAGAAAGGTCTGTGCAACGCGTTCCCAGAGACTGGGAGGTTACAAACTCCTGTTTCTGGACAACGTGTTGCTGAGGCTTCGGTCAGTCAAAGAAGGAGCGGTGGAGAAGGTGGCCGTCTGACCGATGCGTTCAGACAATTTTTTGGTCCGCAGCCCCAAGGTATGATCGGTTCCAGCAACCATCGCCAGCGTCTGTTTTACATGGTGCAGGAATACCTAGGGGCAAGATCAGACTTGGACACCTTTCCCACCGAAAATCCTCTGGGCTACTGGGTCTTGAGGATGGATCACTGGCCAGAGCTTGCACAGTATGCAATTGAGCTACTGCCCTGTCCTGCATCCAGCGTTCTTTCGGAACGCACATTCAGTGCTGCTGGAGGCTTTGTAACCGATCACAGGGTGCGTCTGTCCACCGACTCAGTCGATCGACTGACCTTCATAAAAATGAATCAGTCTTGGATCACCACCAGCTACCAAGCACCTGATACTGATGTAACCGAATAATTTTTTTTTAAATCTCAGATCCCTTCAAAGACTGCCTATGCTGATGCTGAGTGACTATCCCTGAGTAATTATCCTCTTCCTCCTCAATCATCACGCTGATAGCTTGTAAGAACATTTTTGGTTCTGGGCGCCACCACCAGTGCCTAAGGCACAATTTTTCAGCCCCTGTTTAACAGGGGCGTGTAATTACAATTTTTGATGTAATACTTTGCAGCAGGGCTCGTTCCTGCATTCCAACTAGAGTGTCTGTGAGGGGTTGCAGTGTTGTGGCACCAGCACCAGTGCCTAAGGCCTAATTTTTCAGCTCCTGTTCAACAGGGGCATGTAATTACAATTCTTGATCTAATATTTCACAGCAGGGCCCTGTGAGGGCTTACAGTGTTGTGGCCACAGCAACACCTAAGGCCCAAATTTCTGCTGAGTATATAGGGCAGGACCCTACTTTCAAACAACTAACTTACAAACGACTCCTACTTGCAAACGGAAGGAGACAACAGGAAGTGAGATGAAATCTACCCCTAGGAAGGGAAATTCTCTCCTGTAAGAGTTAATATGGGAAAAACATTTCTCCTTTCCACTGATGCTTTCCAATCCATTGGGACAAAAAGTGAGGTGAAATCTTCTGAAGAGGAGGAAAGACAGCAAAACAAATGTCACAGGGGTGATAACCCTTCCCTATGTTTTCCAAAAAGCTTAAAAAAGATTTTTTGGCTGGAGCTAAACACGTTAAAAATGTACCTGTTCAAAATTACAAAGAGATTCTACTTAACAACAAACCTACAGTCCCTGTCTTGTTTGCACCGCCTGTATACTGCTGTTCAGAGTATATAGGGCCTGGTGGCCCCACACCTTTCCTTATTTTAATTTGGGTGTGGGGTTCCCCTTAATATCCATACAAGACCCAAAGGGCCTGGTAATGGACTGGGGGGTACCCATGCCGTTTGTCTCACTGATTTTCATCCATATTGCCAGGACCCGACATTACATTAAACCCGCAAGCAGTTTTAAATGAGATTTTTTCCTTTAAAAATTACATTTGGTGCAGGGACTGTTCTAAACACGGGAAACACGCGTCACTTTACAGGCATACTATAGACACCCCTCAGGTACGATATTTAAAGGAATATTTCACTTTTTTTTTTTTTTACTTTAAGCATCATTAAAATCACTGCTCCCGAAAAAACGGCCGTTTTTAAAAGTTTTTTTTTGCATTAATACATGTCCCCTGGGGTAGGACCCGGGTCCCCAAACCCTTTTTAGGACAATACCATGCAAATTAGTTTTTAAAATGAGCACTTTTGATTTCGAACGTTCGAGTCCCATAGACGTCAATGGGGTTCTAACGTTCGTGCGAACTTTCGGTCCGTTCGCAGGTTCTGGTGCGAACCGAACCGGGGGGTGTTCGGCTCATCCCTACCCCAGAGCATTTTCCCCAGGGGCCCATGATGCTATTAAGATGGCCCTGAGTGTCCCCACAGTGGAGGCACATGCATTCTGGATAGGTCATTTCCCTGTTCTGCCTAGCGACATGACAGGGATCTTCTGCTCCCAGTCACCGGGAGCAGTGATCTCTGTCATATCCTAGGTTATCCATCTCCCCTACAGTTAAAACACGCTGAGGGAACACATTTAACCCCTTGATCGCCCTCAAGTGTTTAACCCCTTCCCTGCCAGTGACATGTACACAGTAATCACTGGCTATTTTTAACTCTGATCGCTGTATGAATGTCAATGGTCCCAAAATAGTGTCAAGTGTCCGATCTGTCCGCCGCAATGTCGCACTTACAATAAAAATCGCAGATCACTGCCATTACTAATAAAAGAAAATTAATAATTAAAATGCTATAAATCTATCCCCTAATTTGTAGACACTATAAATTTTGCGTAATTCAATCAATATAAACTTATTATGATTCTTTTTACCAAAAATATGTAGAAGAACATATCGGCCTAAAATGAGAGAGAAATTTTTTTTTTTATATATTTTTTGGGGATATTTATTATAGCAAAAAGTAAAAAATATTGCTTTTTTCAAAATTGTTGCTCTTTTTTTTTGTTTATGGCACAAAAAATAAAAATCGAGTTGATCAAATACCACCAAAAGAAAGCTCCATTTGTGGGGAAAAAGACGTCAATTTTGTGTGGGTACAACGTCGTACGACCGCACAATTTTCAGTTAAAGCGACGCAGTGCCAAATCGCAAAAAATGTTCTGGTCAGGAAGGGGGGGGGGAAATCTTCCGGGGATTAAGTGGTTAAAACTGTTGGTTAAATATCAACATAGTATTGAGCAGAAGCATAACTAGAACCTTCAACCTAGGTTAACACTGTAGTGATGCGGGGACCAGCGCCAGTTCCCGCATCGCATCTCTCCCGTAAACAGTTCACACTGCCCCCTGCGAACCACTGCAGGTGTCAATACAATGTTAATGACACCCCCATATTGGTTCACAGATCACAGTGCGAACTGTGGATTTGGTCAGGAATTTAGTCACCCATGAGAACACCCATACAATCCGATTCGAGTGCGGGGAAAAAAGTCCCTGCACAACTGTATGGCTGAACTCAGGGCCCTGGTGCAAGAAACCATGAATGGCCCCCCTAACCCCCATCCGGGGGCCCTTCCCTCCATGCCCCGGTGCTGGAATGCCAGGGCCCAGTCGGAGGTGCAATCTTTGTGACCCTGGTAGTTCCGCCACTGGTGTCAGTAGTTTATTTTATTTTTTACATGTTTTACCATTTTATTTATTGATTTAATTTTCTTTACAATACTATTTTTTAATATTTTTACAATTTGTGCAACACGAGTTTAGTCAGGCCTAGGGCAGCACAAAACCTAAATACACTACTGCATAAACCACCCCCCATCCTAGCAGTATAAATCCTCTCTTAGATCAAATCACCCCCCCCAAATCCCCCTCTTAGCCCAATCCCCCCTTCCCCTTAATTACCTGTCCCATCACACATAACTACCCAACTCACAGTCAAGAAGAGGTGTGCTGGGCTGTGCTCTCCCCACAACGTTCCTCTTTAGTCTGCACAGCAGATGACACAGATCGGACTATACATGGCTTGATTACCCCCCCTCCCCCAATCTTCTCTATGTGCTCACCTCCCTGCAGCAGGAAATGTCAGTAGGGCGTGGGTACAGTCCGTGCACAGTCTGATCTAAGTGAAAAGTGATCCCATGCTATCTGCTGCTACAGAAGTGGCGAGAGCACAGCCCAGCACAGCACCTGCCTAGCTCCCACCCCGGCAGAGAGAGCATGGGGGTCAGGAGAGAGTGCAGAGGACCAGGGTTTAGCAGAGAGAAGCTGAAAAGGAGGGTCAGCAATCTATAGAGGAACCAATCCCCTCCTTCTTCCTCCTTCAGCCGCTGAATGCCTGACATGGCGCTGAATGCCCGAGGGGATCGGTTCCTCTATAGGCTGCCGCCCCCTCTTGCCAAGGTGTAGAGGGGGGCTTCACGGGCCCCCCTGCAGCATGGGGCTGGGTTGTATTTGAGACCCCTGTAGCTATGCTTCTGGTATTTGGGGTATTCATACCTTCAACCCCCAGAATATATCCACCTTGATTTAAAGCATTTATACATCATAATTGTTTTAAATATTAAACATGTCATACTTACCTGCTGTGTAATGGAAGTAGCTGAGGCCACTCTTCATGTTATGACACACATTGAGCTGTCGGTGTGCAGAGCTTATACGTTTGGACCCTTTCAAATAGCGGAGCAGTGCAATCAGCACTCCAAGTTGTTTATACCAGGTCGCAGTAAATAAGCAGTGGAGTTATTTCACTGTATATCAGATACAGACATGCCACAAATGTTGGTAAGGGCCCTGTGAGCTTTTCTCCTGCTGATCGGAGCAGGTCCATGTCCACTCAGTTTATGCAAAGCAGAGGACACACCCAAACAAACGCAGTCCTTCCATTTTTTTTCTTTTTTTGCGGAACCGGAGGTAGGTGAGTGTAAATGGACACAAGACCGGTCCATGAAAAACTGACAGGCAGACCTTCTCAGATCTAAAGAAAAATGTATATAACACTGCGCTAACCCAATACATAAAAAAACAGCAGCTACATAAAATATGACCGATATTCTAAACATGTAATAAAAATAAATGTAGCGCTAATGAGAATGATGGTAAGCAGCTCAGGGGTATTAGCCACAAGGAACAACACATAAGTATAACTCATGTCACACACTGAACAAGTGAAATTCAATGGTGTCCATATAGATGAAAAATAATAGTCCCAAAATAAACAGTTTGTGGAAAAAGTCCAGCATACATGGAAAATCTTCACGTCTGCGTATCATAGGTATACAACCCTGTACAGGAAACAGATGAAGTACGCTTACCGGACAAGGTGGATTCGGATGCCGGTGACACCGAATCAGACGGGCTCAGAGATCACAGATGGAGGGTGATGGATCCAAGAAACCCCAGATCTCAAGGGGAATCCTCCCTCTGAAGTCCCAATCGCAACTGCCAATCCGGAAGGCCAAAAGAGCATCCCAGCCGTATGGAAAACTCGGATATATAGATGGTTCTCAGAAAAATGTATAAAAAAACGCCAATAGTGCAGATCAAATGATGTATTTAATGAAAAACACCAAAAATCAACGAACAGTATAAAATAGCGTGATCACGTAAAAAGATAAAATAAAGTGTCGGGAAGAGTGTAGCTAAAAGTGACACATTTTTTTTTTTAAACAGTGTAAAAATAAATAAAATAATGTAAAATAAATAATTAAAAAAACATTTTTAAAAAACCCCCGTCCCGATGAGCTTGTGCGCAGAAGCGAACGCATACGCGAGTAGCGCCCGCATATGAAAATGGTGGTCAAACCACACATGTGAGGTATTGCTGCGACCGGTAGAGCGAGAGCAATAATTCTAGCCCTAGACCTCCTCTGTAACACAAAACATGCAACCTGTAGAGATTTTTAAACGTCGCCTATGGAGATTTTTGAGGGTAAAAGTTCCATTCCACGAGGCGGTGCAATTTTGAAGCATGACATGTTGGGTATCAATTTACTTGGCGTCACATTATATTTCACAATATAAAAAAAAAATTGGGCTAACTTTACTGTTGACTTATTTTTTTATTCAAAAAAGTGATTTTTTTCCAAAAAAAGTGCGCTTATAAGACCACTGCGCAAATACGGTGCAAAAAAAAGTATTGCAATGACCGCCATTTTATTCTCTAGGGTGTTAGGCAAAAAAAACATATATAATGTTTGGGGGTTCTAAGTAATTTTCTAGCAAAAAAACCTGTTTAAAACATGTAAACACCTAAAATCCAAAACGAGGCTGGTCCTTAAGTGGTTAACTGATTCGACTTGTGGCATGTGACTTGTGCTCTGAGGATCTTGAGGGGGAGCCCTATGCCAAAATGAAAAAGAAAAACTGCTTGGGGCCCCCCCTTCAGATCCATACCAGGCCCTTTGAGCCTGGTATGGATCTTAAGGGGGAACCCCACGCCAAAATAAAAAAAAATTTTAAAAATGGTGTGGGCCCCCCAAGACCATACCAGACCCTTTGGTCTGGTGTGGATTTTAAGGGGAACCCCCATGCCAAAATGAAAAAAAAAAAAAGGCATGGGCTCACCCCCAAAATCTATACCAGACCCTTATCTGAGCATGCAGCCCGGCAGGTCAGGAAAGAGGGTGAACGAGTGAGCACCCCCCACCTCCTGGACTATACCAGGCCACATGCCCTCACCATGGGGGGGTGGGTGCTTTGGGACGGGATCTCCGGGTGACGTCCCTGGAAGGCCACGCCCCATGGCTATATAAGAACTGGCAGACAGCGGACCTAACACAACAACGGGAGCCAGCATCGGAGGAGGACCGTGTCAGCGGAGGGAGAAGAAATGGAGGGAGGAGAACCAGGAGGAGAAGCGGAGGGAGAAGAACCAGGAGAAGAAGCGGAGGGAGAAGAACCAGGAGAAGAAGCGGAGGGAGAAGAACCAGGAGAAGAAGCGGAGGGAGAAGAACCGGGAGAAGAAGCTGAGGGAGAAGAAATGGAGGGAGAAGACTGGAGGAAGAAGACACGAAGCTACAGCGGGGGACATTCTTCATTTTTAATAAAGGACTTTTCGAAAACCGTCTCTTGTTTTTTGTAACCATTTTGGTGAATGGGTAGGGGTACAATGTACCCCTTACTCATTCACATGGGGGGCGGGATCTGGGGGCTCCCTTGTTAAAGGGGGCTTCCAGATTCCGATAAGCCCCCTACCTGCAGACCCACACAACCAACCAGGGCTGTCAGGAAGAGGCCCTTGTCCCCATCAACTTGGGGACAAGGTACTTTGTGGTGGGGGGCGCTCACTTCCTCCCCTTTTTTTGACCTGCTGGGCTGTATGCTTGGATAATGGTCTGGTATAGCTTTTGGGGTGACCCCACCCCGTTAATTTTTAAATTTTGGCAATGGAGTTCCCCTTAAAAATCAATACCAGACCGGTATTGGGAAAGGGACTGGTATGGCCGTATCAAGTTTGAATCCCGTTCATGAAGTCGCATGTAAGTCGGAAATGAAGTCGCAGGGCAAAGTTGGATCTTTCATTACAACTTTTGTGTTGGATCAGTGTGAACATAGCCTTAATGTACAATGATGTAGAGTATTAACCAGATGTGTTTTCAGAAGAAGGCTTCAGTCAGAGGGGATAGTGTCCTTTTATGGAAAATGTACTGGCTCCACACCACACCTCCGTACTGATCACCGGGGTGTAAGTAAAGAATAAGGAAGGAGGTTCCGAGCTATCCCTTCTCACTTCCTCTTCCTCTTCCTGTGATTAATACTTTCCCTCACAAGCAGGACTCTTTCCCTGACCGTTTACTAGCCAGAAGCAAACCAAAATGATTCAGGTGCCCTATTTAAAAGGTTCCCTCATCCGAGATGTCTGCCAAAGTTTCTTGAGAGTTTGGTGTCCAGTCAGACTACTTTCTTCTCTCAAGGCAGTGTACGGAATCTCTAAGGAACCACAACCTTTAGAGGCTACCCTTCCGTTGCAATCATTGCACTATGTCACCTATAGTTTGGAGAGTTGACTGCACCTGCCTACATACAAGCTTAGTATAAACTTAAGGCTCTAATTGCAGAGTGCAGAATGTGCCAGAGTGAAATATGGGGCTAACAGTGTCAGAGGAAACAAATGCGGCTCAGTGTACATTCTCAGCACACTTCAGTGCTGGCATGAACTTGCACATCCCAGCACGGCCAATTAGGATTGCAGAAAATCCTGAACCCACAAGAAACTCAGGAGAAGATATCAGCACCAGCTAGGGAGCTTGCAGACATTGCATTGCTATTGAATGAAAAAAAAAATTCCCACTTTAAGTTCTTATCAGTCTTTCAATTTGAGGTAATTTGGATAATTTATCACAGGCATTATTTGTGCAACCCTTTTAAGAATGCAGTAAATAAACTTTCATATTTCTATCCATTTGTATTTCAGTTCTTGTCTACGCTAGGAATCACATTTGTTACAGGACCAGGTACAGTATGCACAGATATAATTTATTGCCTCTCTACCAACCATTGTGACAAACACCATGGGGATCATAGGCTTCCCCTACTGCCCGGTCTCCTTATTATTGATCCCATCCCTTAATATTTCACCACACTCAATTGTCCAATTTGTGGTTGTTTGGTGAGAACCTGCGGCTCAGCGTTGTTTGTCCAAATATCCATCCAAAATCTAGAGGAAAATGTAATGTTATTGACCCTAGCAACTCATGTTTTTTTTATTTTCTCCATTAAAAATTGAAACCTGGTTACGATTAGCAATAACTCCACTTTTGCTCACATTTTCCTTTCTCCAGTTTTCAGGAATCATTCATGATATATACTAGGGTTGCACCGATACTAGTATCGGTATCGTGATCGGTGCCGATACCGAGTATTTGCACAAGTATCGGTACTCATGCAAATGCACCCATACCTGAAACCGATACTTTCAGGCTCGGTTCTTTGAGCTGTCAGTGGGTCTCCCCTGTTGACAGCTAAAGTGTTAAAGAAGTCTGGTAATTGGAGGTATAAAAAAAAAAAAGCAGCTTGCAATGTTTACTAACACTGCTCAGCTGAAACGCTAAAATAAAAAGAAACATTGTTTCTTTTTGTATCTTTCTGTTTCTTCATCTGCAGATCAAAGGGATGAACAAATGTTCCTCTGTTTAACCCTTATTAACCCTTAATTTACTCTAATCAGCCTTAATCAACTCCCTATTCACCTCTATTTAATTATTATTTTCCTGCTTTTTTTTTTGTTCACGTCTATTTTATAAACGTTAAACAATTTAAAACTTTTTTTTTTGTTTGCTTTGTTAGTAAATATATTTACACATTTCACATTGAAAAAGTGCAAAATTAAAAACAAAAATCAATTTATTTAATTTGTAAATAACTTTTCAATGCTTTGTACCATTGCTGACAGCTGAAGTGAAAATAAAACGGTTTCGGTAGGTGCATCACTAATATATACTGAAAAAAGAACCCATCATTTAAAGTACAAAATTCCTGTTTATTTTCCTTTGGGAAACAGTTCAAGTTAACCACATTTTAAGGAGGAAATGAAATGACTCCAAAACGTGCAACAATGCTTTTACCCTCTATCTCCGAATTGCTTCTCGCCATCTACACAAAGGCACCCATCAGCATGCTTTGCAGAAACCAAGAAATTTGCATTTGTAGCAGAGTCAGTTTTAGTGATGTAAAAAATTGTTATGTCAGTAAAGAAAACCTGTACTGAAAAAGATATATGGCTATCATTGCTACTGTTCTTCTAAAAATGCTTGTTACCCAACTGAAATTTCTTTCCAAAGTAATTAGATAATTTAAATGTACAGCAAAAAAATTATTGTCCTAAGGTAGCCCATACATAGCCCACCATCCATGCTAAACAGCATGGAAGGAGAATCTCCACTGCTGCCTATTATATTCAGCAGCTGTTGCACCCTGGGTCACCTGAATACAGGGGCACTGCCACTTAATTTAGTCAAGCTGTGTGGTACTTGCAGGGCCACACATGGCTCTAATTTCAGCTGATATAGCAGGAAACCGCTAAAATCTGAGCCATCTATTGTTGGCTTTAATTTTGTTATTTGTCCATGCATTAGAAAATCATTTTACCCCAGCAGTTAGCTAGCTGCAAAATAAAGCAGCCGTTCTGTGTGTTGATGCAGTGCTATAACAAGCCCCCCACTTAGTCACAGCCCTGCAAAAAACAAAGCTCATTCTCCTAGTTTAGAGAATGTAGCATTGTTGATTGCAGAACTGTAGTTGTAGCAAGGGATAATCACAGGCATGTTTGGGTCTTCAGCCAGTCATACATGAGTCAAATTCCGAACAAATTTTCTTATAAAAATCAGAAAATTTAGTGCGTTTTGTGATCCGATGATGCCACCATTGATTTCGAAATTCGACCAAACCAAGTCTTCAATTTCACCTCATGTTGCTACAGAAAATATTTTTTTGTGGCTGGTAATCTTCTTTTCTTTCTAGGTCACAGCTCATGCACACTTTTTCGATTTATATTTCTCGCACAATTCTCCCATCAATAATTAGAAATTTGTTTTTCTGAAAATTTCCAACATGCCCTATCACTCAAATTCGATAGCCACATAAAAATCAGCCATTGCTGCAGTCCACTAATGGTGTGATTATTCTAAAGAGAATTCTTAGTTGCGATTTTCGTAGAGAATTCTTTCAGATTGCTTCCCATGTATGGCCTGCTTTAGTCTGAGCCCACCTGAGCTATCCTTCTAGGAAGCTGTTATTGCACACCACCAATCAGAAGCAGCCGAGGCATTGCCTGCCCTGCACTCATAAGTATCCACATCCCTTGTACACAAGTGACTGTGGGGGAGGAAATGCACAGGCTGCTTATGTTTGGCGGTGCGCAGTAACAGCTTCCTGGCAGGATAGCTCAGGTGAGTTCGGACTAGGATCCAAACACACCTGAGCTCATTCCTAGCTCCTAGGAGGTGGGTGGGCTGCTGCAGAGAGACTCCTGCATTCATGCAGAGAGTAGTGGTCCTTTTCTTCAGCCAGGAATGGAAAGGATTTCTGCTACCAATGGGGCTCAATAAAAAATATACAGTGCCTTGAAAAAGTATTCATACCCCTTGACATCAGTGTTGCCAACCGCCAGTATTTTTACTGGCAGCCAGTAAAAAATGGCCATTTTTCTCCTGCCAGTAAATGCCAGTGACAGTAAAAGGTTGCCAGTAAAAAACATGGCTTGGACGCTTGGCTCGCAACTGCGCAGCCAGCAGAGACCATCTGAGTGCTACAGTATGTTGAAACGGCGCTGGTGGGGGTCAGGTCAGGCAGAGGCGGTGCTCGAGCGTGTCATGTGATGCCATAGTGCAAGGGAGCGGAGCAACCGGAGTCTCATGTGTGGGTCTGTGGGATGGGAGCAAGGTAAGCCAGGAGCGGTACTGTCAGTGCTGTTTGGACTGGAGTAGACTGAAGGAACCACCTGTCACTGACTCAGGAGGGGACGTATCGTGTTGGTGAGGTGTCATCATCATCTGTGCTACTACACACTGCTGTCAGTGTCATTGTAAGAGTCAATTTTATGTGTGTGTGTGCATGCCCATTCTAATTTCTTGACCTCCTAAGTTCTGTAAGAAACACTGTATAGTTTTTTTACTTAATATCTACCTAAATCATATTCTTAATTGCATATTGTACTAGTTTGCAGCCTAAATGTTGAAATTAGCACTTAAAACTGTAATTTTGTAACTTTTGAAAATGCCAGGAAAAACTTGGCTGTTCCAGTAAATTTTGGGTGCTGTGTCAGTAAATTTCAATTTGGTGGGTTGGCAGCACTGCTTGACATTTTCCACATTTTGTCATGTTACAACCAAAAACATAAATGTATTTTAATGGGATTTTATGTTATAGATCAACACAACGTGGCACAAAATTGTGAAGTGGAAGGAAAATGATAAATGGTTTTCAACATTTTTTACAAATAAATAACTGAAAATTGTGGCGTGCGTTTGTATTAAGCCCCCCCCGAGTCAATACTTTGCAAAACCACCTTTTGTTGAAATTACAGCTGCAAGTCTTTTTGGGGATGTCTCTACCAGTTTTGCACATCTAGAGAGTGACATTTTTGCCCATTCTTCTTTTCAAAATAGCTCAAGCTCTGTTAGATTGGATGGAGAGCGTCTGTGAACAGCAATTTCCAAGTCTTGCCACATATTCTCAATTAGATTTAGGTCTGGACTTTGACTGGGCCATTCCAAGGGCTAAGGCTCGATTCACACTAATGTGTTTTTTGATACATTTTGCAGAAATGCAGGGAAAATTTTCAACATGGGTTCCTATGGAACATGTTCACATCAATGCATTTTTGTGCCTCTGCGTTTTTGGAAAGGGGCGGGACTTTTTTCCCACAAAATGCAGCGTTTTGCATGTAATAGACTTCAATGGACCCGCATTCAAAACACAAGTACCAAATTTGTGACCATAAGCTTATAGGAGAGGGAGAAATTAGGTCCATAGGCCGTACAGACTTGGCCACCTGCAGGCACTTCTGTATTTCTGTACAGCGTACGAACTTGGCAGTGAAAGGGTTAAAAAAAGGGTCAGAAACTTCTTTCCCTGCGTTTCGCGCAGGTAGGGCAGCCCATTGAAATTCCGTGAAATTAATAGACTACCCTACCAATGATGTGCACATGCAAATGCGCTTGCACAAGTCTGAACGGAGCCTAAAGCTGCCCACAATACTTTGCACCACTCACATTATATTGCACCATGAATACCAATGTTGTCTTACTGAACTCCTTTTGACCACCCAGGAAAGGGGGCGCTAGGCACTGACCACTCAACACCTATGCAAAGTGAAGGTTCACTTTGCAAATTATACAGTGCAAGGAAAGTTGAAAAAAAAAACAAACAGTATAGCTAAAGACATTTTTGTTTTAGACAGAGAGAAGAGTTATTAGAACTTTTGTTGCTGTTTGTGCCCCTGTTAGAGAGAGTGATACCATCTATTATGTTTACCGTTATCACCAAAAGTGGGTAAAAATAAAAGCAAAACTTTGGGTTGCCCCCAGAACTTTAATATCAAGAAATCCTTCCAGTCGTGTCACATGCTGTGATGACCCCAGTGACAACCAGATATTTCCCCCCACTTTGGAGGGATTTCCTCTCACTTCCTGTTTTGGATATGGGACAGGAAGTTAAGGGAAATCTCTCCAATGGAACACAGATAGCAGAACAAAAACCTGACAGGAACTATAACCACGCCTAATGCCATCCAAAATTAAAAAAGAAAGTTTTAATTCTAGTTCTACTTAAAAACAAGTTTTAGGTAGATTTCCCGTTTAAAGTGAACCTGTCATCTTTTCTAACATTTTAAAAATAAAAATCCTACTATTACCTGTTGCCTCTCTGTTTATGGCTGTCTATCCTGAATGTTTTCTGCGAGATTGCTGGTTAGTTGGTTCAGAAGTATTTGTCTTCTTGGTACATTTTGTGCCTGTCAGTTTTTACTACATTACTCCAAAATATCAGGTGCATCCAATGAAGTGCTAACGTTGCCTGAGGACCAGTTCACACCACATGCAGTCCAGTGTGTTCAAATACTGCATCAAACATACATGGAAAGTAGGTTATATGGTTTCCAATGGTATAATTCACACCAGTGTGGTCAGTTCCAGTTTCAGGAAAAATAGTAGAACATGCTGCATTTTTCCTGCAATGGACTGTAGTGGAACGTGGTACAACACATCAAAAACACACTGGAACACATCAAAAACGCACTGGACCCCAGTTCAGTGGAAAAAAACAAGAAAAAGAACATCTGGAATGCATCCGGAAATGCATCAAAAAGGATCCGGAACTCATCAAAAACGTGCAGGCAGAAACGCATCTGGAATGGATCTGGAGTGCATTTTTGTGGTGTGAACCAGCCCTGAAACATTTTTTGATCTGTGATGGCAAAATAATTGAGATGATAATGTACTCCCAGGTGATTTTAAACTGATATTATGGAACAATGAACAGGTTGAAACCCCCTGAACACCTGGTGAGCTGCCCCTAATTACTAATAGTACATGTTTGCTGACAACATTATTCATATTGTCTCTCAGTGCAGAATATATCACTCTCTGCCACATATGTAATCAATTGATGTAAATGCTAACCAATCTGTTTATCAAATGTTTAGTTTGTATGTCTTGCTGGGTCAATAGCATGCATCATATCAATTGGTGCCAGGCCATCTGTCAGTGCCAGCCAATTTATTACAAATCCATCTGTCAATCAAAATTAAGTGGGCTCTATGTCTGCAAAAAATCCAGTTCCATTTTTCATCAAAATCAATCTGCATCAGTACTAAACAGTCTATCTCTAAATATCAATCAGTTTGTTAGTACTCATTAGTCTGTCCATCTGAGTCCTCTGGTCTTTCCTGTGTGTCAGTTCAGATCACAGCATTTGTGTGTAAGTATCTGCTGATCTATCTGTTTATGTTGGTCTATCATTGCCATCAATGTCAATGAGTCTACCTTTTTTTGTCTCCTCTATGTCAGAATGGTAACTAGAACCATCAGGGCCCCGATGCAAGAAATCATGAAGGGCCCCCCTGACCTCCTTGGCACTTTCCATTGATCCTGGGCCTTTTCCTCCTGGTCCAGGAGCCCTTCCCTTCAAACCCTGGGCTCTTCCCAAAGGGAATCCTTCCCCCCCAATCGCCTCCAGCACAAATCCTCCTTCCCCCATATATCCCCCACTTGCAGAAATCCTCTACATAGCTCTGTCACAAATCCTCCCACCCAAAACCCCCTCCCAGTACAAACTCTTCCCCCGAAATACAAATAATCTCCCCTCTTCTAGTACAAATTTATATCTCCTAACGATTCCCAATATCTTCCCAAGATTTGAACAAAATCCTGCTGCCCTGTGAATTCAGGCTGAGTCCTGGAGCCCAGTGCCGAAACAAGTTCTGCCACTTGGTTCCAGTAACTTGCCTGACAGGGGCACTCCAGAGTGGCACCTGAATCCTTTATGGGATGCCAGATGCCACCAAAGCAGCCAATAATGTGGATCACCCAGCCTCTCACTATAATGTGGGTGGTGGGGGGAGGAAGGTGGTGGAGAGAAGCTATATTGTCAGTGTGTTGGAGCTGATATGTTCACTGAACTTTATTGAATCCAACAGTCTTTGAGGACTAATATCCATCAGCAAAACTTGATTGATAGTTCTTCAGCTGTAAACCACTTTGTTTTTTTTTCCTAATTGGATTATTTTCCTTAATTTAGTTTAGGGTGAATTTGAGGACATTAAAGCGAAGTTCCGGCCTGGGTGAAAAAAAATAAAAGTCGGCAGCTACAAATACATTTACCTGTCCAGGGACCCCACGCGATGTCGGCACCCGAAGCCGACCTGTCCATCGTCTCCAGGTGCAGGCGCCGGCATGCTTACTAAGGGAAACAGAAAGTGAAGCCTTATGCCGCGTACACACGGTCGGACTTTTCGTCTACAAAAGTCCAACGGACGCTGACGGACTAAAGCTGGCTGGTAATCCGATCGTGTGTGGGCTTCTCCAGACTTTCAACTGACTTTTTTAGCCTCAAATCCGACGGACTTTAGATTTGAAACATGCTTCAAATCTTTACGTCGTAAGTACGACGGACCCCGAAATCCGCTCGTCTGTGTGCTAGTCCGACGGACAAAAACCCATGCTAGGGCAGCTATTGGCTACTGGCTATGAACTTCCTTATTTTAGTCCGGTGTACGTCATCACGTACGAATCCGTCGGACTTTTGTGTGGTCGTGTGTAGGCAAGTCCGTTCGTAAGAAAGTCTGCCGCAAGTCCGCCGAAGGTACGTCGGAAGTCTGTCGGACAGGCTGTCGGACTTTTGTAGACGAAAAGTCCGACCGTGTGTACGCGGCATTATAGCTTCACAGCCTGTTTGCTACTGCACATGCCTGAGTCGTTTGGTGCTTTCTGAATGGACCCGTCGTCTTCTGGGACACACATAGGTACCAGAAGGTGACGGGAGAAGGAGGAGGGCACAAGAAAAAACGCAGAAGTGACGTACGTCACCGCGGCGCCGTGGGACGGAAGTCCAGAACGAAACATACCAAAAAGACATGCTTATGTTTTAAAAGGAGTTCAATTTTGCCTTTAATCACTTGGTTTTTGACTGTCTATTTAAAGGGTATTTGGTTTAGATATATGGTGATGGGGTCTTTCTTCATTTAGTTTGAAGGAATTAGAGTGCAGACTGAGCATCCTTTCATGCTTTTTTCACAGCACGTTGTTCAAAAAATTAATCAGAAACCATGTAAAAACAGTGTGAAACAAAAGCATCATCCCGCATTTATCATCACATTCATCATATCCTCTGCTCCCTCCTATTTGTCTAAAAAAGTTAAGGCTACACTCTTTAGGTTTAAGTGAGTGAAAATTGGTCAGTGGAACCAGAGTTTGGGCAGCAAACATACCTAAATGTGGAGACACAAGCCACAGCCATTTTTTTTTGTAAAGCTCGAGCTAATCTCCAGAGGTTTCAGTGGGTAAAAATTGAGACACAAATTACAGGAAACCTTCTTCCTAAATATAGAGCTACAACATTGAGATATGGATGTGTAAAAAATGGTCAGGTGCACCACAATTTGATGGCAGACCAAACAGACCAAAAATCAAAGACACAAATTAGAGAGTGGATCCTTTTATAAAAAAACAAAAAACAAACCAAGCACAAACCAAGCACAACCAATGGCACCACTTTTTCAAGGCTGCATCAACAATCTTAATAGCAGAAAACACAATCCAAAGGGAGATATCATTGTAAAAGAAATTGCTGTTGCCCTTCCATTTTGGAGAGTAAAAATTGACCAGTAGGATCACAGTTTAAAGGTAGTGCCTACAGACAAATGTGCAGATACAAAGTACAAGCAGCTTTTTCCTTAAAGACCTACAGCCCTTAAGCCGGGTACACGCTACTACTTTTAACTGGCAAATGTCTCCTGACATTCACCCCATGTGTACAGGGCTTTAAACCTGGTAAACAGTACAGTTTTTTTTTTTCGCGCAACCCGACAACTGACAACTCCAGTCAGAGACACTGCATTAACTATGCAAGGTTAGTCCAGGGATCTCCCCCGCTGAGCTGTTGTGTTCTGACAGGGGGATGCCCCCCCCCCCGCCAGAACACTATGATCAGCGCTCTCTGCCATTGGCTAAGAGTGTTGATCGGGAGTCGGTCCGTTCCTGGTTTTCCAGCATGCACGTTCAACATACACACAGGCAGAATGTCGGCCATTTTTTTTTTAACTGCCAAATGTCTCCCGATATTCTGCCCCTGTGGCCAGTTGAATCATATTTTGAGCAGCACCAACAGGTACTTAAAGAGGGGCACAAGCCGAAGGTAGCCATTTTCCTAAAAAAATTGAGTTGCAGACCTTTTACAATTTTCAGAGTTTTTGTTTGTTGACGTTAGGTTGGAGCTTTTTATTCCACGACAGTAGCTGAAGATAGAAGCCTGGTGGGTGACCGATGCTGCCGAAGACAGTCAGCTGGTGAGAACTGAGGTTCCAGCATATGCTTCACAGTCTTTAGTCTAGCCCTATTAGTCTTTTTGCTGCTGTAGGTAGAAAAGAACAGACTAATGAACACCCTAAAAAACTTTGCCTCCCTCTTACTGGATTCAGCAGAGGCAGGGAATGTAGTGTAATATTGTGACGTGTGTTGGTGAATACTGTTTTTTTAAATTTTTTGATATTATATCAATGCTGTGAGGTTCTGCAAAAAAAGGCAAAATTACAAACTGTCCAATATTTTACTCACCCATACTTGAGGGTTGTATTTCTAATTATATAGAGTACAGATACCTCTTTGTGGTTAGTGTCTCCGCATTTAGGCTTGTTGACCTAAGGGCTGCAGCTCTATAATTGAAGAAAGACACTTCCCTCTAGCTTGCATCTCTACATTTATTTTTGTTGGTGCTGCTATCAAAATACCTAATGACTGTAGCTGTATATTTTAAGCAAAACACCTTGTGTAGCTAAATGTAGTCCAAACTGGCTCTTGTTGCAAATACTGCTGTCTCAAGCTAGTGAAAATATGTTTATTGCCTGATATTAAAAATATAAAAAATATTAAGGCTGGGTTCACATGCGGCTCGCAGCAGGGGTCCGGGGCATCCCTGTTCTCAGTTGCAGGGATGAATCAGAGCCGAATTTGTGCTTGAATTTGGCCCTGAAACGGAGCCAAAGATGCACAGGACCCCTGATATATGAATCGACTCCATAGAGAGCTGGTCACAATCTCCTGCCATGCGAATTTCCTCGCATCCAATTCGCACTAGTGTGAACCCAGCCTCAGACTAAGCTAATGGTAGTTAGTCTAGGCCATTTTTAAGTTTGTAGTGCATTGATAAACAGTGTGTAATTGTTGCCTCACAGGCAGTAGCAGTCTCTGACTGGCAATATTGAGTGTCAACAGATGTCTTGCACTCTGCAGTGTAGTTGAGCATTATGGGAAATGTAGTTCCAAAACATCTGGGGTGCTAAGGTTTGCCATCACTGCTCTAGAGTGTGCTAGAAGTGAGTGTAGGCAAACCATATTCTGACTCACAGTTAAAGCGGAGTTCCACCCAAAAGTGGAATTTCTGCTTTAAGCACTCCATACCCTTTGACATGCCACATTTGGCATGTCAGTTTTTTTTTTTGGGGGGGGGGGGGGGGGCAGGTACCTAGTTTTGACAAGTACCTGCTTCCACTTCCCCTCGGGCAGCCTAGGCAGCTGGAGCAGAAGTTTTCCTCTCCCCTCCTTCCTTGCAATCTGGTCCCAGAAAATGACCCGACCAATGGGGAGGCTGTGCGCGTCTCGCGCATGCACAGTGCGTACCCGGCTGTGAAGACGCAAGCTGTCACAGCCAGGTGCCCACATTTGCAATGCTGGCGCCAGGGAAAGATAAGAGAGAGAGAGAGCCGGGGGTTCAGGCGGCCACACCGCTGGACCGTGAGTGTGTGTTTATTAAAAGTGAGCAGCTACACTTTTTGTAGCCGCTGACTTTTAATAAACACAAAAACGGCTGGAACTCTGCTTTAAACTGAAGAGTCTTAATTAGGTCAAGGTTTATTAGAAGTCAGGGCTGTGTGACTCATCCTGGCAGCCCTCTGGTGTCTCCCCCTGGTCTAGAAGGTTGGAGAATCTTCTAGAATTAGAGGGTAGAGGTTAGGAGGAGCTGCCTAGAATATTTATAGAGCCTTACCAATCCTCAGAGGTAGGCTGGCAGGGGGCTGAGACCACTCTATAAACAGACATGAGCCATACCAGCAAGGGCAGTCAGGTGGAAGATGGAGATGCAGCTTTGTGGAGGCTCATGGTGGCCCTTAGGGGTTCCCCCTAGTCTTGGGTGGTAGTCCTGCCTTGGACGGGTGCTGGAAGGATCTTGCCACAACACACGGGAGGAGGTCTTCTTGGAGGCACAGGAGCAAGAGAGGACAGAGTAAATAGATCAACACTGTGGGGACTAACACTGCCACATGTAGCTAGTCTCCCTTGAATACAGGGGTGTGCTTAAGTCTTCAGCCTTTCCCTAGAGATCTCTTGTGAGTCATTTGGGTGGGCTGGTGAAGAGTCAGCCAGGTGGGCTGGTGAAGAGTCAGTCGGGTGAACTGTTGTAGAGATAGCCAGGAGGGCTACCGAAAAGCACAGCTGCAGCCAGGTGGGTTGACAGTGCCTGAGGAAGTGATGCTGGGATCAGTGGCCACAGAGGAGAAAATGACAAGCTGTTTCACTTCATCTGTGCTACACAAAGAGGGGCTATGAGTTCCTGCCTGTAATAGGCTATTGTTAATCTGACTGGTAGACTCTCAGATAAATCAGAGTGATTCAGCTGGAACAAGCAAGTGAATGTGCAGGAGGAAAGTGAAGGAGACTGTATATAGGTGTATATAGGAAGATGTCCCTGAAGACGTTTTGCTGAAGTCAAGTGGTCATCCCATAACCTCCCAATCCTATCCAAGTTATTAAACCTCAAAAAAAACAAAAAAACAAAGTCACAACCTGATCTCTGACTCTGGGTGCTTGTGAAAATTTGGTGTGCCTGGCTGTGCAGGAGTGTGGAATCCAAGTTCACCTGCAATCCCTACAGGGGTGCTACATGTAAAAATGTTTTTTTTTTTTTTGCTGGAAAATTATTAGAACCCCAAATATATTATATTGTGTGTGTGTATATATATATATATATACCAACCCTAGTGACGCCACTGGTAACCATTATATGTAATGGCAATCTCTATGTTTCTTTCATGACAAACAATTAGCAATGTGCAAAGAGCAGCCATATTGACCAACTTGCACATTCATAGAGGAGGAATCTTGATATAATATTATTTGTTACAGTAATTTAATATTTCTCTAGCTGATCTCTTTCTCAACATTTCTATATCTTATTTCTATATGGATTTCCTTCTCGTTGGGAAGAAACATCCTTTTGCCCTATGGTTTGCAAGGGATAGTGCAATATATCATCTAGCAATTGCTTTCTAAGCAGTTTAGATCCCATGTTTAATTTTTCATACTAATCACATGTTATTTTTATCACTGTACTGTAGCAACTATCTACATCCGTTTTTATTTAAAACATGAGATGATGAAGTGGAAGATAATATTATTCCATTCATTGAGAAAATATAAATGCATGTATTTTATACAGTGGGGATGGAAAGTATTCAGACCCCCTTAAATGTTTCACTCTTTGTTATATTGCAGCCATTTGCTAAAATCATTTAAGTTCATTTTTTTTTCCTCATTAATGTACACACAGCACCCCATATTGACAGAAAAACACAGAATTGTTGACATTTTTGCAGATTTATTAAAAAAGAAAAACTGAAATATCACATGTTCCTAAGTATTCAGACCCTTTGCTGTGACACTCATATATTTAACTCAGGTGCTGTCCATTTCTTCTGATCATCCTTGAGATGGTTCTACACCTACATTTGAGTCAAGCTGTGTTTGATTATACTGATTGGACTTGATTAGGACAGCCACACACTTGTCTATTTAAGACCTTACAGCTCGCAGTGCATGTCAGAGCAAATGAGAATCATGAGGTCAAAGGAACTGCCTGAAGAGCTCAGAGACAGAACTGTGGCAAGGCACAGATCTGGCCAAGGTTACAAAAAAATTTCTGCTGCACTTAAGGTTCCTAAGAGCGCAGTGGCCTCCATAATCCTTAAATGGAAGACTTTTCTGACGACCAGAACTCTTCCTGGAGCTGGCCATCCGACCAAACTGAGCTATTGGGGGAGAAGAGCCTTGGTGAGAGAGGTAAAGAAGAACCCAAAGATCACTGTGGCTGAGCTCCAGAAATGCAGTCGGGAGATGGAAGAAAGTTGTAGAAAGTGCAGCCCTCCACCAGTCGGGGCTTTATGGCAGGGTGGCTAGACGGAGGCCTCTCCTCAGTGCAAGACACATGAAAGCCCGCATGGAGTTTGCTAAAAAACACCTGAAGGACTCCAAGATGGTGAGAAATAAGATTCTCTAGTCTGGATGAGACCAAGATAGAACTTTTTGGCCTTAATTCTAAGCGGTATGTGTGGAGAAAACCAGGCACTGCTCATCACCTGTCCAATACAGTCCCAACAGTGAAGCATGGTGGTGGCAGCATCATGCTGTGGGGGTGTTTTTCAGCTGCAGGGACAGGACGACTGGTTGCAATCGAGGGAAAGATAAATGCGGCCATGTACAGGGATATCCTGAACGAAAACCTTCTCCAGAGTGCTCAGGACCTCAGACTGGGCCAAAGGTTTACTTTCCAACAAGACAATGACCCTAAGCACACGGCTAAAATAACGAAGGAGTGGCTTCACAACAACTCCGTGACTGTTCTTGAATGGCCCAGCCAGAGCCCTGACTTAAACCCAATTGAGCATCTCTGGAGAGACCTAAAAATGGCTGTCCACCAACGTTTACCATCCAACCTGACAGAACTGGAGAGGATCTGCAAGGAGGAATGGCAGAGGATCCCCAAATCCAGGTGTGAAAAACTTGTTGCATCTTTCCCAAAAAGACTATTGGCTGTATTAGATCAAAAGGGTGCTTCTACTAAATACTGAGCAAAGGGTCTGAATACTTAGGACCATGTGATATTTGTTTTTCTTTTTTAATAAATCTGCAAAAATGTCAACAATTCTGTGTTTTTCTGTCAATATGGGGTGCTGTGTGTACATTAATGAGGAAAAAGATGAACTTAAATGATTTTAGCAAATGGCTGCAATATAACAAAGAGTGAAAAATTTAAGGGCGTCTGAATACTTTCCGTCCCCACTGTAACTATTCTGTGCTGTGTTAATTACCTGATGTCTTTGTTTATGCTTTATATAGAGTATAAGGTTTTTTGGTGTATACAGTGATATATACCAAAATAACCATACCAATATAATAATAATACAACAACAATTTTCTGTTAGAAATATGGCTAAATGAGTGGCCTGATCTGCCCAAAACTATTTCAGCTGAGGGTGGATGGTGATGGGCTACATCATCCACTTCTAATTACAACTGGTGTTCTCGGTTTTCCCACTCTTTCCCATGGTGGCTGTAGCAGCTTACAGACCTGGGTGTCGAGATCTTGACAGTAGAGCTTACAGTGATAAAGGGTTTATTTAAGATGCATGCATCTAATTAAAAAGAAAAGAAAACTATTCCAAGGTTAAGTTGAGGGAACTGGCGGAATATGTTAAATACAGGTAACTTTATTTTATCTTCAGAATGGTTTGGATACACCAAAAACTATGACATGGGACCGCAGGCCACAACCCCCCATCCATCAAAACCCACAACACCCTAAATAAAAGACCAATACACAGATAATGGCATGAAATGGCCGCAGCTCTATTTATTGGTTTACCAGAAATGCATAAAGATAATATTGTCAATAATTTTTATTAATCCAAAACCATTAAATTTTTACCAATACCACAAAGTATGCCCAGTTTTCGGAACTCGAGCAATTTATGACCAGAAAAAATGCCACCAGCCGGCCCTAGTTCGCAGAACAAGTCTGGCCTAACCCAAACCCGTGACCATTTCAATGCAAGACTGTAATCCCAGACTGAATATGTCAAGCCCGACTTCAGATAAATGCACCCCGTTTTGGCGAATCAATCCTGCAATGCCACCTTCAATGTCAACGTGCCTGTAAGAAAAAACATCCAACATAGGCAAATATTTCTCCATCGCCCTATTTATCCTCTTTCTCATTTTTTCCATGACCCGGCATTGAGGAGAATAAAGCCAAGATAGGCGTGGCACAATCTCTGAAAAAAATAATGGTAGTCGTCGGAGAAGTCAGTTTAAATCTACATAAATAATTTTTCATATTAAATAACAAGTCTAGCATTCTCATCCTCCCCAAATCATTACTACCCATATGTATGATCAACACGGCAGGGGAAGGCCAGCTGTGATACAATCTGGATAGCAATTAATCAAGTTGTTGGCACTGTAGACCCTGCACACCCTTCCACAGCACCATGAACCGATCACCTGGCAATGACAAATTCTCCGAATAAGTTTAATGAGCCCCTCTTGGGCGCCCAGAATACATAGGAGTGCTCCAGGATCCATACATAACGTGGGCCACCTGGGAAATTAAAGAATAAGGTTAGGATGAACATAAACCTTATAGTGCTTGGACTCCCCCCTACCTAGAGCTCTGATATCAGCCACTGACCTACGTCTTCTGGCAGCTTCCGATGCAGCGCCAATCCTAAAAGAATGGGGTGTAAATTTATAACCCTGCAAACCCAACAAGTGTAAACATTTCTTGAATACAAAATAAAATTGATATCTCTTAGCGGAAGACCATCAGCATGGACTAGTAAGTGCCCCGCACCCAGCGGGCGTATAGAAAGATATTGCTGAACCATCCCTACCGGGCAAAGACTTACGTCCTCATCAGCAGGTATAGCAAGCCAATAACCTTTCCCTAGCTGATCCTTGAATTGCTCAATGAAAACTTTAAGCACCGACTCCCCTAACATGACCTGATCCAGGCGTACACCCTCCAGACTCCTTTTGTTGAGCGGATCCAGCTTCAAAAACCCTAAAGACCCCGAAGAATGCCAGTATAAAGGCCGTTCTGAACAGGGCTGCCTCAAATTCTGACCCACAGATACTCGGTCACCCCACACAACCGCAACAGCATTACCCATGATATGGGCCTCCTGCCATCTGGCACATAATGGGTCCGCCTATATCCCTTTAATGCTTGTTTCACCGCAAAAAAAACGTATACAGGCCGGGAGCTTCTGGAGCTTAAAGAAAAAGAATATACCAGCCAGTATTTTCACTATGTGAGTATATGAAAAATTCAACAATATCAACCATGATAGAAAAGCCAATATGGCACTTTCCGAAGGGGCCTCTGGACACAAACCGGTAATCTTGGCAAAGTGAACCCATCTGTGCCAGACAGCAACATAGTCTGCCCAAGTACACAGGTTGACCGAATTCCTTATGGCCCGAACCGCTTCCATCATATCAGGGCCCATAAATGTTCCGGGCAAGCATGACCCA
Organism: Aquarana catesbeiana; assembly: GCF_042186555.1. Classification (NCBI taxonomy): domain Eukaryota; kingdom Metazoa; phylum Chordata; class Amphibia; order Anura; family Ranidae; genus Aquarana; species Aquarana catesbeiana. The sequence goes on along the minus strand of NC_133327.1, from coordinate 323,171,973 downwards.
CTGGATCCACCCTGGGAAGAAGTTGCCGAAACTGCAAGACCTGGAATCGAGACAAGTAATCAGTGAGAATATTAAACTTCCCTGGTACAAACTTCGCCTTAAGCCAAATATTTCAAACACAGGAACACCAAGTCCCGCAACAGCTTTATCACACATAGTGACTTGGAGAAGCAATTTATCGCAAACATCACACTCTGGTTATCCGTATGTGATAAAATATGCTTATTAGCAAAATTCGAACCCCATAATTCAACCGCCACCACCACCGGAAAGAGCTCTAGCAAGACAATATTCCTGGTAGCTTTTTTCACAATCCAGAATTCTGGCCGGCTTCCACAACTCCAATGCGTGTCCCATATGGCCACAAAGCCTCGCGACCCTGCTGCTTCTGTGAACAGTTGTAGACCATCTCATCCACAAACTCCTGAAAAAAGGACCTGGAATTAAGACTCCAGAAATTTTGCCCAAACCAACCTTAAGAGAACCTGTAAGACGTATATGTGAATAGGGCTGGAAAATATCCTTCCCATGGGCATCACCCTGCATGTAAAGGCCAAGAGGCCCAACAAAGTCTGAATGTCCTTTAAAGATGACCTTCTTCCTTCTCAGATTTTTCCGCTATCAACAACCTAATCTTGTCTAACTTAGATACCAGAAGACGAAAATTCTAACAACGACGTATCAGTTGTGATACCTAAAAATTCCATAACACCCGCTGGAAAATGTTTTCTCTGCTGCTAGCGGCACTCCAAAAAACTTTGCAATTCCAGCAAAAATTTGCAGCAATTCCTCGCAAACATTAGTACCCGGGGGGCCTATAAACAAAAAGTCATCCAAATAATGGACAATTCCCTCCCAACCTATTCAAAGCAGACCACCCAGCTCAGGAACGAAGAGAAATCCTCAAAATATGCGCAAGATAAAGCACAGCCAATAGGTAGGCATTTATCAAAAAAACAAAAACCAAAAAAAAACGTAACGAATTGAATGCAGTAGGGTGAATCGTCAATAGCCCGAAAAGCGGACTTGATGTCAGCTTTCGCCATTAAAGCACCCCTGCCATAAACCTGAATTTTCGCAATAGCATCTTTAAATGTTGAATACGAAGCTGAAGACAAAGATTTGTCAATTTCATCATTTAGACCCCTTTCACACTGGGGCGGTTTGCAGGCGGTATTGCGCTAAAAATACCGCCTGCAAACCGCCCCTAAACAGCCTCCGCTGTTTGTTCAGTGTGAAAGCCCGAGGGCTTTCACACTGAAGCGGTGCGCAGGCTGGGCAGTGAAAAAAGTCCTGCAAACCGCTTTTTTGGAGCGGTGAAGGAGCGGTGTATTGCCGCTCCTGCCCATTGAAATCAATGGGACAGCGCGGCAATACCGCGGCTATACCGCGGCTATAGCCGCGCTGTACGAGGGATTTTAACCCTTTTTCGGCCGCCAGCGGGGGTTAAAACCGCACCGCTAGCGGCCGAATACAGCTACAAGAACGACGGTACAGCAGCGCTAAAAATAGCACTGTTGTACCGCCGGCGCCCCTACCGCCCCAGTGTGAAAGGGGCCTTAGTGAAGCCCCCAGAGGAAAAGAAAGGTGGTGAATTAACCTAAAAGTATTGGGCTCCTTTTTGGGGACCACACAAAGCGGTGAAATTCTGAAATTTTGGAAAGGGGGAGACATGAAAGGACCTGAAATTCAGAAATTTCGGAAAGGGGGAGACATAAAGCGGTCCTCCTCAATCTCTCTCCTAACCTTTTCCTTCACTACCTGAGGAGAAGCCAAAACAGATAGTGCCCAATTTAAAATCTTACGACCTTCACCCTTGAATTCCGGGATAGGGAAACTGAATTTTAAACCCTTAAGCAAGAAAAGAGCCTTCTCCCTGTTTGGATACTGCTCCAACCATGGGCGTGCAGGCTCTTGTGAGAAATATCCCGCTGACTTTAAGCAGCAGGCACAGTTTTTTTATAACACTTTGCTACTGAATGCCCCCCTGAACAAATCGAGCATTCGTGCCTGTAGCGACACGATGTGCTCCATTTGCAGTGCGATTCGTTAAACGCAAAACACACCCCTTTCCTATATGCCGAAACCGCAGCCTGATTCCCCACCAGCACTCTATTTCCACTTATTTTTTGCGGCAAAATTAGGTTTAACCACAATCTTACATCTTTCATTCCCCAATGCAGGGACGGGTGGACGGCTAACTTTTGACAAAAAGATTCATCATATTGAAACCATATTGAAACCATCCGACCCCCCCCAAAACTCTTATAAGCCTCGAGGATATGATTGACGTGTTGAAAAAGGGCGCCACATAATTCTGGACAGCCAACACACCCGCAAAAAATGTGAAAACCTTGCAGCCAATTAAAAAATGAATGGGCGAGTGGTCTATTTCAACTTTCCTCATCCGACCTGTCATCAGATCAACCCCCACTCCTAAAGGAGACATCCTTTGCTGCTGACAGCAGGGACAGAACCTCTACAAAATTCCCTTTCCATATTTTTTCTTTCAAAACGGTTGGTAGGTGAAAGCCTAGGGGAGAAACTTCACACGGTAACACTTCTTTTAAGCAAACCTCAGGTACCTGCCCCTGAACTGCCACCTCCGTCAGTGAACTATTAGCTGACACTGCAGGAGGAGCGACAGTATGCAGAGCAGGCACATTAGCAGCATTGACATGATTAACATTATACATTGACTGTACTTGCTTTGTCAGTGAACGTACTAAATCAGATAACAAATGCAATTGTCTGTACTCACCAGCATTCTGCTATGCTCCAGGACTAGGCGCAACACTCTGCAGGAAAGCAGCTGCATCATCCTGCCATCCCCAGCCTGCCACCGCTTCTTGTACAGACGAGGCTGCTCTTGGTGATGATCCTGCATATTCAGGCTGCCTAGCAACCGCTGTAGTAGTGGGCAGCGCCACCTGCTGACTCCCTCTATGCGTGCCAGACCTGCCTCTTCTCTCCCTCTGCTCAGTCCACACTGGAGAAGGAGATGGGGCCCGCCTCTTCTGCCCTGTCTGTCTGTACGCACCGCCATCCAAGGTGGGCACCCTCACGCTGCCTCCCAACTCTCACGGCTCTGCCTTCTCATCCTGGCTTCTTCCCGGCGGCTTGCTCCTCTTCACACGACAGAGCTGGCGCCTTCATGCACCCGCAGCTGGAACCCCCACCGTCTCCTGTGCTGGTAAGACCGCATCAGGTGCGCCGCTGGCCGCAAAGCTCCCGGGCTCCTCTGCTGTCCCTAGGCCGGCACGCTGCTCCTTAGTCAAGCCTTTCCACTGCTGCTCTCTGCTTTCTGAATAAGCTGTCTCAACAGCAACTCCATCCTGAGGCCCACTGTTCAGTGCTGCTCAGCTACTTGCTAGAAGGTCCAAAGAGGACCATTTTCTGTTCTGGCCCCCTTTTAACAGCTCCCTGCCTGTTCCAGCACCTTCCAGGTGTTCCCATTGGCCATACCTGACTCACCTGTGAAACCCGCAATCTTCTTAAAGGGGTAACGTACCCACCAACCCCTTACCCTATACCTGTAAATGAAATGAGGGGAAAAGGGGGGGCAGCCGTGGACCCATGAAGGAGGGCCCAAAAGGTTTTGCCCTCCTTTTACATTCTGTTATGTAAGCTCCAATATTAGTTCCTGAAGTTACCACTTGCTGCTACACGCTCTTTGTTCAACAAAGGGGCTGCACATCATAGATTTAGAATGCTCCCATGGTGCTCTGAACATCATCTCAAAGCATATTTGGGCACTTCCAGGTGTATAATATCCTGCCATTATCATAGAAAATGTTACTATAGGTTTATTTTAGGTTTACCTGTAACTTTAATAACCTATTTGTTTCTTTTATTACTGGAAATTCCATTGTTCATATCTCTGAACTTGAGTCTGGAAATTTAATTTCAGATGGGCTAAAATTTGAACAGGACAATTACCTGCAGAAAGGGCCTTTTGTATGTAACTGTTGTAAGATAGATCTTTAGCAGATTTAGCCAAATACAATTTTTTGCATACTAAAGTTATATTTAATCATAAAAAAGAAAGGAATTACAGTATAAACTGACAATAGGATTCTCGGGTACAACGGAAGGGACAGCGGAAGTAGTTATTTATTATGACTTTATGACATAACGACTATTCTATTATGTACATGATTGCACAACGCTGTTATTGTGCTCAAGTCAAAAAGTGCAGTCAATTTACTGTAGTCTGACTCTCTGAAAATGTAATGACTTTTAAACATGTGCAGAACAGAAAAATTAGTTTAGTTTCGTTTTGGATAGATTTGTTATGTTACTAATTTAATTTTGTTGATTAATTTCATTTAAAGGTTTTGTTTATTAATTTTCTAACAAATTCCAAATTTTCAGTCATGCATGCCCCGGTCGGTGACATCACAAAGGGCAGGTCCTTCCACTGACGTCATTGGGCGAATCCGCCCTTACCTATTTAAGAAATGTCAGATGGAGGAGCAGGCAGTTGGCAGGGAGCCTTCGATGAAGCTGGAGGGGTTTGTTTTCTTTTTTCGTGTCTACGATGCAGCGGGTGGTATGATTGAGGATGGATCTACATCGGGGGGACATTGTTTTTTCTTGTTAATAAAGGGATTGTCAAAAACTTGTGTACAGCCTATATTCACTTCATACATTTTTTCAGTGAATAGGTAGGGGTACTATGTACCCCATACTAATTCACATGGGGGGGCGGGATCTGGGGGCCCCCTTCTTAAAGGGGGCTTCCATATTCCAATAAACCCCCACTTGCAGACCCCCACAACCACAGCCCAGAGTTGTGAGGAAGAGGTACTTGTCCCCACCAATATGGGAACAAGGTGCATTGGGGCCCGAAGCACCCCCATGTTAAGGGCATGTTTCCTGGTGTAGTTCAGGAGGGGGGGTGCTCGCTCGTCCCCACCTCCCTTAACTGACCTTGCGGGCTGCATGCTCGGATAAGTATGGATTTTGGTGGGGGACCTCATGCCATTTTTTAAAAAATGTTGGTTCCCCTTAGAATCCATACCAGACCCGAAGTGTCCCCGTTTGGGGATTTTGCAGAGCAGTGGTAGCAGATAGTGCACATGCTCAGTTTTCAGTGTATTTCTACCCTGAGCATTACCTCCCTGATCACATCTGAGCAGCCAATGTGACTATAGAGTCACACATGTGGGAGTATGTACAGTGGTAAATGACAGCCCACTTCCTCCCTCCTCCTATATGCCCACTAACCAGCTAAACACAATGAGGATGAGATATTACATCTTGATTGATAGAGGCCTCACCTCTTTATTATTCTAAGACACAGGCTGGAGGGGTGTGACACAGCCTGTGACAGGCAGAAATCAGCCCACACCATGTTATTCCCAAAAAATAATACAGATTTAATTTAAAATATTTATTTGCATGGCAATTTAAAACCGTTTATTGATATTAATTATTTTTACTCTGTTTTCCAAAGGCTGTTTTTTTATTTTGAATATATGACATATGTAGCAGAGGTCTAGAAGCCCCTCCTGCCACTGTTTCCCTGCAGACATGCTGGGAAAGAGCTGGGTCATGTGACTGCTGTATATCGATTAGGAAAAAGGTACTTTTTTTAAATTAAATTAATTACAGTGCCATCATTCACATACAGAAAGAGAAAGGATAATGTACATTAAACAATGTGCGTTTAATGTCACTTTAATTACAAATTGGCAGGTACTGGCTTGTACAGCTGCCATACTTTATTTTCTTGGTAAATTGTACATCCAGTAAACCCCTCATATATTTGTTGAAGGCATTACTGGGCAGGTCCCTATATAAAGGTACGACTGCTATTCTCCATAAGCTCACATCTTTTTTGGAGTTTCACAAAGACGCTGCTTTTGGCAGACTGGATTTTTAGCTCGCTCAGTGTGAGCCAAATGTCATATGTGGTATTGGTTTTCCTACCAATACTATATATGCCAGCTTCGTTCCCTGCTGTCAATGGTTAATGAGTCAAATTGCCATATTTGGTAAATGACATCACCATGTATACCCCTCCCCTTTGTTTACATTTAGTGGTGGGCCCCGAGCTGTCATTTGCTCAAAGTGTAGCGACAGTAACAGATGTGTCGGTCCGACAGCTGACCCTTGCCTATAGACTTCCCAGGGTTCTGGGAAAAAGGGGTTTTGTCAGGTGGGTAACCCTTGTTGTTGAGAGCACGCCCCGAGCCCGCCGGTGCTCCTGGCTCCTCCCCCTTGACCGGAGCCCCCAGAGAAAGTCACTTGCTCTGGGGGCACTTGTTACTTGCGGAGGCTTGGTATAGCCATAGTTCATATTTCAAACACCTCTTGTATTATGAAATAAAATATGTTGCCATCCAACAACTGGAGAAAAGAAATACAAGAGATGTTTCCTTCCTTCCTTCCTTCCTTCCTTCCTTCCTTCCTTCCTTCCTTCCTTCCTTCCTTCCTTCCTTCCTTCCTTCCTTCCTTCCTTCCTTCGAAATTTGAACATGTGGTAATATTTGCAGTAGCATATTAACTCTGCAGACAGTAGGAAGTTGATTTAATAACCATAGTAAGGGCTTTCCTCTACTAAAAGAAATAAGATGTTATATTCTTATTTGATCTATTATGAATAAGCCACTGTATACTTGTCTTTTGTTAAAGTTTCCATTATAAGCTTTTTAAAAAATTGGTGAAAAGATACAGCACAAAACAGAACATAATAAGAGCAATAATATGACCTTAAAAAAAGACGAAAAGAAAGTAAAAACACGAGACAGACTATTGAAAGAGCTAGAGACCGAAGGGTCAAAAGTGACTTTGCAACTCCTGAGGCTCAATTACTGGTCCTCTAGAGAGCTGGTTGCATCGAAACCACAGATGTACAGTATTGATATTCAGGGCTGACACACACTCTCACAGCTACAAAATGACAATTACAACCTATACTAAGTAGGTGAAAGCCTTGCTTGTAAATAATATTGTTTTTCCATAACTTGCATAGGTTTTAAAATGATGGTCATATGTCACTGAAAAATTAGAAATGCTCTGGTTTGTTCTTATGTTTTTAAAGTGAATACATTAAAGCTGAACTCCAAACATAAATAACAAGATAAAATGAATAGTCCATCTCATTCACAAAGCCATATTTAAACATACACCCGTGTGAGGGCCATGTTTTGCACAGGTTTTCCATGTATGGGATGCACAGGTTTTCCATGTATCCACGTGTAGGCAGTCCTATTCATGTCAATTGGGATGCAACAGCTTCACGGACACAGTCGCTGCCCCCAATTTGACATCAGTGTGGGTGTCCCCAAGTGTAGACAGTGTGCATTTCGGGAAACACACCCACACCTGTACGGATGTCAAATAGGTAGCAGCACTGTGTCTGTGCATCTGATGTTTCCCAGTTGACGTGAAAAAGACTGGCTGCATGAAGGTGCATGGAACACCTGTGCATCCTGTGTAGGCAAAACATGGCCCTCACATGGGTGTACGTTTAAGTACGCCCATGTAAATGAATGCTAAAGATAATCAAAACAAGCGTTTGCTGAAGAATTCAGCTTCAGTCCAGGAATTTTCCCTGCAGTACTTTTTTTTTTTTTTTTTTTTTTTTTTTTTTACCTGATGTCCTCAGTTTGATGGCCAGCATCATTCAACCCCCTTCCTTGAAGCCCATGTCATCCTGGACTGTGAGTGGACAGTAAAAGGTGATTTCATCAGTTAGTCTGCTTTCTTCTCCTATCAGCAGGCTTCTCATCAGCACAAGAACTGGTAGGCTTATCTTACTACTGCTTCCTCTCACACTCCATTCCTGATATACAAGGACTGCAGGAAGCTAATATCAGGTCAAATTCAGGTACTTACACTGCTTGCATGTGAAAAAATACATTTTATGATGTATTGATGATTACAGAACTGCATTTTTATACTGTATCTCAGCTTTAAGACTTTTTTTACTCATTTTTTTTCTTGTGATGTAATCAAATGAAAAACAGTAGAGATTGGAATTAAAATTAGCTAAGAATTTGTTATATTAACCACTTACCTCCCGCCATAGTACATTTACTGTGAGCGGGGGGCAGCTCCTTTGCTAAACAACGTACTGGTACATTGCTCGGCACATGTGCACTGGTGCATCACCTGGCACCGAACTACTTGGATAACGATATGTTAAAATGGTATGTAAAGGTAAGTAAGAAGTTGGATAAAAAATTATTTTTACATTACTAGGCTCAAAGGGACTGGTAGCAAGATTTTCCCTATCTGGTTTTCGAGTTCTACCCACCTGCCATGGCCATCAGGATTTGGTATAATTTCCCTTTTGGATTGTTCACTCATATTACATTGCAGATACATAGCAGACAACAAGAGAGGTGAGCCTCTTGAAGCGATAGTAAACCTTAGCAAAAAAAAGAAAAAGGGCCCCAGGCATTAAGTCATAATATGCTATTATGTACCGCATATTACCACATTATGACAGACTTACCTGAAAGCAAATCCCTTCAGCGGCACATTGTCACCGCTGCAGAGGCTTCCATCTTCACTCGGTCTTCATTCCGGGATCGCCGGCTTCAGCAGTATGAATGTCCAAGCCGTGATGATGCATGCATGCATCACGGACGCGGAGTTCTGAGCGGACGGCACGGTCTATTCAGAGCCCAGTTTGCATGCGCCGGTGATGTCCCCGGGCGTTTCTAAGCAGAAGCCTTCTAAGTCTTATTATAAGCTTACCTATAGGTAAAAATTTAACCAAGTTTACTCCCACTTTAAGAGGAATGGTAGAGCCAAGTACACCATAGTGGAAATCCACTAACTGCAGCTGTTTAAAGGTTTAGTATACAGGCATACCCCACTTTTAAGTACACAATGGGGTTTATTTACTAAAGCTGGAAAGTGCAAAATCAGGCTCACTTCTGCATAGAAACCAATGAGCTTCTATCCCCAGCTTGTTCAATTAAGCTTTGGTAATAAAACCTGGAAGCTCATTGGTTTCTATGCAGAAGTGAGCCTGATTTTGCACTTTCCAGCTTTAGTAAATAAACCCCATTGTGTACTTAAAAGTGGGGTATGCCTGTAAAAGACCAGTGAGTGGTCAAATTGCCAGCTTTCAACTATCACTGAAGTGTGAGTTTTAGAAATATTGGCCATTTAAATTGTCTCTGTCATTTAAGGAAAACTGTCATGAGAGAATCCCAAAGGCTTCTTGCTACATTGCCTGGCTGTTAATGCTGATGCATTTTTTTTTCACAGGTTTCCGAGCCACTGACTCAGAACAAATATAGAGACATTGGGGTTGACTTACCAAAATTGTAGAGTGCAAAATCTGCTGCAGCTCTGCATAGAACCCAATCAGCTTCCAGGTATTTTTGTCAAAACTTAATTGGACAAGCTGAAGTTAGAAGCTGATTGCATAGCTGCACTAGATTTTGCACTCTCCAGTTTTAGTAAATCAGCCTTGTCGATTCATACACTTTTCTGACCCTCATTTTAGCATACTTGTTCTGGACCTGTGAGTCGAAAAGTGTTGTTGACGGCCAGATAACAAGCATTTTCTAAGAGGTCAGCAGTATCAGCCCCCCCCACCTGTTATTTGGCAGGATAATGTTAATGAATGTTCATGCTGTGACTAAAAACATGACAATACTCCTTTTGTTTTGGTAAAATCTAGTAGTATACCATTTACATAAATGTCTGATAGAACACCAGCTTATATAGTCCTTAAAAGATTTTATTTTACAAAATACAATAATTTAAAAGCTTTACAAGATGGTGATCTTATCCTTTCAAAACACCTCTGGGGTCCAGCAAGACCCCACAGTTGCATTCATTGAGTTTCAGCACTCCTACATCACAAAGGTTGATGGTACACATGAGGAAGAGTAGGGTGCACCCAAACCACTCAAACAAAATCTGCCATATTAAACACTCGATGAGAGTCCCGCCCAGCTGTCAATTTGCTATAGGCTGGGCAGGACTCTTGTCAATCTGGGTGGACGTTGTCTGACGTGTGACGCAGCCAATGACTGATCAATGTACCGGCCCACTGCCGATACCATGTGTAGCAGAATCTCTGACCTCTTCCAGTCTAATGGGAACCTTCAAGGCCAAAGATAACTGACATCCTTCAATACGTGGTGGGTTGTGAGGCATAGTGGGTGCAAAGGTGGTAAAAGTCATTGGGCACCAGACACTTCCTGGATGTAAAAGAGGTTTTATTTCTTTGACAGTCCTTTTTATATTTTGTAGGGGAAAGAGGGTTAGGGCCAGGACACCCTTAAGTAGTTGCAATTTTGAATGGCAGACTCCGAGACTTCAATAGGAGAACAGCTGTACAGGGAAAGGCCCAGCAAGGTGCCACTTCTGCACGTGCATGATTGCTGTCTCCTAAGGTAACAGTACTTAACCACTTACCGCCCACTCTATAGCGGATTGACGTCCGGGAAGTGGTTCTGTTATCCTGACTGGACGTCATATGACGTCCAGCAGGATAACATGCCGCAGCGCGCCCCCGGGGGCGCGCATTGCGGCGATTGGTGGAGCGGTGTGTCAGTCTGACACACCGCTACACTGATCTTGGTAAAAAGCCTCCGGCGGAGGCTCTTTACCACGTGATAAGCCGTGTCCAATCACGGCTGATCACGCTGTCAATAGGAAGAGCCGTTGATCGGCTCTTCCTCACTCGCGTCTGACAGATGCAAGTAGAGGAGAGCCGATCGGCGGCTCTCCTGGCAGGGGGGGGTCTGCGCTGATTGTTTATCAGCGCAGCCCCCCCCGCAGATCACCACACTGGACCACCAAGGATCGCCACTAGGACCACCAGGGAAGGGGCAACATGTGGATGGCCAGGTATGTACCCCATGGCCATCCACATGTGCCCAGTGTGCCAAATCTGTGCCAATCAGTGCCCACAAATGGGCACTGATTGGCACAATTATGTTGCAGTGATGCCCAGCAATGCCACCCTTAGGGGCATCACTGCAAACAAGTAATGCCATCAGTGCCACCCATCAGTGTCCATTCATGCCACCTGTCAGTGCCCATCAGTGCCCATCTATCAGTGCCCATCTGTGCCAACTATCAGTGCCACCCATAAGTAACCATCAATGCCACCTACGAGTGCCCATCAATGCCACCTATGAGTGCCCATCAGTGCCACCTATAAGTGCCCATCCGTGCCACCTAAGAGTGCCCATCAGTGCCGCATACCAGTGCCACCTATCAGTGCCACCTATCAGTGCCCATCAGTGCCGCCTATCAGTGCCCATCATCAGTGCCCGTCAGTGCCACCTCATCAGTGCCACCTCATCGGTGCCCATCAGTGCCGCCGTATCAGTGCCCGTCAGTGCAGCCATATCAGTGCCCGTCTTTGAAGAAGAAAACGTACTTATTTACAAAAAGTTTTAACAGAAACAAAGAAAAACTTGTTTTTTTTCAAAATTGTCGGTCTTTTTTTATTTGTTGCGCAAAAAATAAAAACCGCAAAGGTGATCAAATACCGCCAAAAGAAAGCTCTATTTGTGGGAACAAAATGATAAAAAATTTGTTTGGGGAAAGTGTAGCATGACCGCGCAATTGTCATTCAAATTGCGACAGCGCTGAAAGCTGAAAATTGGGCTGGGCGGGAAGGTGTCTAAGTGCCTGGTATTGAAGTGGTTAAACAGTTCCTAACTCAAAGCAACAGTTCTCTCGGCTGTACTACAACTTCTCCTTGTAGTTCTTCAGTCCTTTGAGTTCCTGGTATCTAACTGGACCCTCTGATTCACTAACTCTGAATCACGTGAGCTTCTCAAGGCTTTTGCTGTGGTATCTCCCTCAAGTGTCACCCACGCTTCCCTAGCTTGGCACTTCGGATACCTTCAAGCTTCACCCCTGCTGACCAGCTCAGTCCTTAGTTTGACACACAAGGCTGCTCTGCAAGTGTCACCTCTGCTGGTTGGGTCCCTGACTTAATTACTGCCTGAAGTTTCCTGATTCTCCACCGTACCCGTTCGGTGAGAATACTGATCGGGTACTTACTTCAGTTACTCACTGTGGTCCCTGGTAAAGGCGATTGGACCCTTCGTGGCGACAGCTTCCCTTTTACCTCCGACCACTGACAGATCCTCCGGCTGGCAGAACCGTCACTTTTGGTTGGACTGCAAGCTACAACCCTGTGCTGCCCTCTTACTTCTGGATAGGCCCTCACACAGCCTGGCAGCCTGATCCCCCCCCCCCCCCCCCGGGATAGGCCCAATATCCAGCCTAGCAGCCTGGGGCTTACGGCACACATCCACCCAGATGGCGGTCTGGGTGGCACACAAGAACCTGGATCACCTGACCTCACCCAAATATATAGGCTCTCCCAGCAGGCCAAGCGATTTAACAAAATCCCTGCCCATTGGCTGAGATACCCCATATACCCATAACCTTGTTTTTAAGTTGTCTTTCTCAATCTAATACCTCCAAGTGCCTGGCTACCTGGTGGTAAAAGAGGAAAGTACAACCAGGCCAAACTTAGGGAGAAGTTAATGGATCCCTAGTAATTAACTACAGTAGCTACTCCTGACAAGGAATTTGGTGAGGAGCTCCCTAACTAAACCCCAGGGCACTACACATGTCACCGCTGTAACCAAGCACAGCAGGTCACATACAGTTGTAAACAATGGATGGCTTCCTTTCAAGCCACTGGTCACAGTGATCACATAGTACAGATTGGGCCAATCACAGTCCATCTGTGCCTTGTGATCAGCTGTGGCCAATCATAGCTAATCACAACAAAACAAATTGAATGAATCAATTTAATCCAGTAAAATACTTGCTTATAGCAATGAAATTCATTTACACATTCAAACTTAATGTTGAAAAAAAAAACATACTGATCACTTCCCTAGAGTAGTACAATGTTATATTGCTCTAGCGAGGGCCTGGAAAAAGCCAGCTGTATCTTTTTCAGAGGTGAAGAGCACCATAACAACTTATGACCAACGAAAAAATGTCCAGTATCCTCCACGACTCCCATGCCAGATTCCTCAGGGTATGGGCCCCGTGGTGGTCCTATGCCTTTCCAACTTTACATCCAACCAGCCTAGGCCTTCCAGACTAGCATGACTCTGGCCCCAGAGTCATGCTAGTCTCTACCTCTACTTCGGCTCTCTTCCCAACTCCCCTCCTCCTTCCTACCCCTTTCCCTTATTTCTGGGCCTCTAGCCCTTTGCTTTGTCCCTCTCCCCCCCCCCCCCCCATTGTCGTGTTTCTTTTCTTTTTTTTTTCCATTCTCTCTTTTCTTGTTTTTGTTTTGTTCACTTCTGTGTCCTGTGCTTAGTTCGGTTTACTCCATTATCGAGGACAGGTCCACAACCCTGTCCACCTTAACCCCTGAGTCTGCAGGCTCCAGCATCTCATGTTGGGCCCTGGCCCCGGCCTGAGGGTCACTATTGGTTTATAGTTTAAATCCTATAATGCATTTCTACTCATGCTCTTACGTGAAAACCTGTATTATGTTCCTGTTTATATCCCCTGCTTGGGAATTCGGCATCTGATTCTCTTTCGCATATCATTAAAAGCATTGTACCGAAATTTGGCAGGGAACTAAGGGATGGGTAATCCCACCCCTTCTGCGCTGTGCTCTGGGACACCGTGCCTAGACACTTGTTGCCATTTCCGGCACTGGATGCCAGATGTTTTTCCATTTTTGTTTTGACTAAGCTACAATTAAAAGTGTGCTTTCTCTGTTTACATTTTTCTTTCCCTATTTCAATCCCCTGTGTGGGATTTATATGCTCAGCTTGCATTTTGATATAATGTAATTCTCAATAAAAAAACATTTTACTAAAAAAAAAATCTTAAAAAAAATTGAAAACTAGTATTAATTAATTATTAATTTTTGTACTGCCACCAGTCAGTGTCCCTGATCACCGCCACACCAGTGATATGACTCTGTAATGCACTGGTGACAGTATGTAAAAAAAAAAAAAAACTTGTCAGGCCTCTTACTTAATATCTTGGGCTGTTTACATTCCAAAAGGGGGTCATTTGGGGGATCTGTACCGTCCTAACATTTTTTGGCCTCAAGAAATTAAATAGGCCATCAGTACATCAGGATTGATCAAATTTTCAGATGTATACAATAGTTTGTGGACTGTATAACTTTCCTAGACTAAATAATATACACTGATTTGGGTTATTTTCATCAAAGAAATGTAGCAGAATACATTATGGACAAAATTTACGAGAACAATGATTTATTTACAAGATTTTATAACGGCAACAAAGAAAAACCTTATTTTAAAAATATATACATGTAAGCTCAAGTTGTGTGAACAAAATTATAAAAATATAGTTTGGGTACAGTGTTACATGACCATGAAATTGACATTCAAAGTGTGACAGCGCTGAAATCTAAAAATTAGCCTGGGCAGGAAGGGGGTAAAAGGGCCCTGTATTGAAGTGGTTAAATGAAATAACCATAAATTGTAGCAAGCAATAGGGGGAAAAAGCGAACTTAGGACTTTAAATGGGACGCAAGGGAAAGTTTGCGCCCCCATCCTTAATATCATGAAAAAGAGGGGGGGGGGACTTTAAATGAGGTGCGCATGATGCAGCCCAATCACACTCACAGAGGTGCAAACATATGTATGTTTATTAAGGACCAATGATCAACATGGTTAAAAAACGCATTGCATACATTAGACATAAAATAATCGCATATAGACAATAAATCTATGTATATACAACCATGGGACATGGGTAGGTACAATTATGCATCTTAGTCCCCCAAGCAAGATAAAAGTCATGTGAAGTAAAAAACATCTGAAAATTGGTCAATGTGTGTTTGATGCATCAAAGGTAGGCCCGACGCTGCGTTTCATGGACTTCAATCCACTCTTCAGGAGCCAGATGCATCTAAATTCTATAAAAAATGTATGAAAAGCAATATAGTTTCATGGGTCTAACAAAATCAGCAGAAAAGGGGGAAATTTGGGCATAATGGGCCATGCCAAAAAGGTTACTCACATGATAGCCAAAACTGGGACCGTGCGACAAAACAAAGCCAGGGGTAAGCCATGGAGCCTGGCCCGGGAGCTGAGAGGGGGACCTCAACGAGGAACACCGGACCGCACACACCAACACCCCGCAATGGAGGGGACTTCTATAATGTAGGAAATATATAAAATGTATCTATGATGATACAAGTAACAAAAAATTAGACGATATAAGCTGCAGATATCACCAAGGTGATTGAAAAAAGCACCCGGAATATTACCTTGAAGAATGCATGTGATGTTTGAAGCCACATAGATAGGAGAGGATCAGGGGGTGCATAGGTTGTATCAGCACCATCTCTGAGTACCATGCAGCAGGGAGTGAGATGCAGCCCCAGTATGGAACGCCAGCTCCCCCTCAGCGTCACGCAGGCACGACACAGTGGAGCAAAACCTCGGCGAACGCCAGAGAAGCTCACCGCATGTCAGCCCAGCTGATATACCGGACGTCTGTGTGTGCGACGCCCAATCAAGGAAGTCACATGCACAGTGCCAGGGGCGTGGCGCCGATGCATGGTGGAAAGATCCGCCCAGCCACCCACCCCCAACCCTGTGGAGGGGAGGTAGGAGGGCGGACACCAGCATGCATCGCAGCTCCCGGGAAACAGGACATCTGCCCACCCACCAACAATGAGTCACACAGACCCAGTCTGGCCACAGGGAGTAAAAAATGTATAAAGTAGTAAAAGATCAAAGTATGTGAACTGTCAGTGCGGTGAACGTTCCATATAAAGCATGCTGAATTATGGCCAGACCCGATAGGAATCCGCCATAAGAGAGCGATGGGCTACAATCATGAGCACCTCCATCCCTAATCAATGCAAGCAATAGGGGGAAAAAGGGAACTTAGGACTTTTTTGGGCTGCATCATGCGCACCTCATTTAAAGTCCCAACCTCCCCCCCCTCTTTTTCATGAATTGTAGCAAGCTCTTAGGATATGTTATTTTAAATGATAGGCACTCTGCCCGAAAAAAAGCTTCATGGACTTTTTGCCTCGTTATTAATGGTTGTATGTAATAGTGATTTAGTACCTGCTGTACACAAATGGACTTACTATGTTAATTGTGGCATTTTTATAGCGCTTTTTCACTATTGGTCTCTATCATAGGTGTGCGCACAGGGTGTGCGTGGGCACACCCTAATCACCCCGTGCGGTACCGACTGCCCCTGTTTCCTGTCTCCCCCCTGCAGTGCTGCCAGCTTCCCTCCTCTCCTCTGAGGCGCGGGGAAGGGGTTGGTAAATATTTAATTAACTGGCCCCTTCCTTTTCTGAATGAACACCGTGAGTGATCTGTACCGCCGTCTACATTCTTAACTGAAGCATTGTAAACTGCAGAGAAAGGGACTGGGGAATTTCCTTAGTTTCTTTCTCTGTCTCAAAAGTGAGATATCAGGAGCCTGTTTGGACCCTTGATATTTCACCAAAGCTCCATAATGGGGCTCCTAAAAAAATTGTAAAAAAGTAGTAAAAAATTATAATGTAAAAAATAATTTAAAATTTAAATTTAAATAATTTAAAAAAATTATATTGTAAAAAAATATTTAAAAAAATATATTGCAAAAAATAATAAAATTCCAATGTTGTAAAAAAATATTTAAAAAAAAATTATATTGTAAAAAATTATTTAAAAATAATTAAAAAAAAACTACTGATGCCGCCCCCTGCCTTACTAACACCAACCTTTGCTCTACTGACATCGTCCACTGCCCTGCTGATATACAAGCATATGTGTTTGTGCTCTGGGGTTCACACCATAATGCAATAAGCTTCGCACACCAATGGTCTCTATCCAAGTCTAACAGTTTTTTCAATCAAATTACAGTACATGTCTTCTATGAGGTGTTTTGCTGGAACCCCTGATGTAGTCCTTGTGACTTGGATGACTAATGGCTGGTTTGGAAAATGTTTTTCAATTTCTACCTGCCATGAAATGATATAGGAGGAAGTTGACTTACTTTATAGCTGATATCTATCCCAACAGACATTTGCAATCATAATTTTAAGGCACTCGATGAGGAGGAGGAGCCCGGAGCGTCACTGGGGGACCCCTGAAAATGGAGGATCGGGGCCGCTCTGTGCAAAACGCATGCATGGAACAGGTAAGTATGACATGTTTGTTATTTAAAAAAGAAAAAAAACCCTTTACAATCAATTTAAAAGCCAGTTGACCCTCTTTTCCTTTCCTTAATTTTTGCGGCCCGTTGAGGAGTCTGGGCAGCTCTTTTCTGTTCCCTCTCCCTTTTCCTCTCTCGTGGTGTTCCTTTGCAGGTCTCAAAATAGCCTCACTTTTCCCACTCCCCCACCCTTATTTTTCCCCTTTTTCTCTTCCCCAAGAAGGGACAAAGTTAGCTTTTATTGCCACAGGGCTGTTTTGTAACTACACTGATGTCTCACCAATGTACTAGTCAGTATCCTTGGCTAAATGTTTCTGCTGTGTGCTGCCAGCCTACGTTTGATGGCGTACAATTATTTTTCTTGCCTCTGATGCTCTTTGTACACTAACCTCAAGTGTATTTGTCAGATTTGTACTATCTTTCTTACAAAACTAAAAATCTAATAAAATCCTTTTTAACATAAAAGCCAGTTGACAGTCAAAGTAGATACATGCATTGCTGATGGCAAAGCTCATCTACACATACCAAGACCTGAGACATGGATTATGTGTATGAAAGAAATGAGAAGAAAAAAATAAACTGTAATTAGAGCAGCAACACTGCTCAATCAACAGTTATAGTATTGTTGTTTTTTAAATCATTACTTCCTTCATTCAACCCTGCCACTATAGACGAGGCTGCTAAACTTTTCTCTAATGTCCACCTTACCACCTGCCCCTGAACGCTGTTCCCTCACAAATGCTACGCTCACCCTCTGGCTCTATTCTAGACTCTCTAACTCACATCTTCAATCTCTCCCTCTCTTCTGGCATCTTCCCAAACTCTATAAAACATGCTTTGGTCACTCCCATTCTTAAAAAGCCCTCACTAAACCCCACCAATTTTAAAGCGGGGTTCCACCCAAATTTTGAACATTATCTCTATGCATTCTCTTCCTTGCCTAGATGCTGACATTTTGTGTAAAAAAATTTAAATCGCCGTAATTACCTTTTTTTTTTCTAATCTTCTTAGCACTTCCTGGTTTTCCTCCCATGGGGGTAGGTGTGTTTCTAGCCTCTCCCAGACCTCCCACAGTCCCCTGGGAGCTAGTCTCAGGCTTCCCAGCATGCATTGTGCAACAGCGTCATCACAACATCCAGGAAATACATGCTTGTGGGCTTCAAATGCCCACAATGAAGATGGAAACCGCCTTCAGTGAATTTTATAAGTTATTCTTTACAACGAAATCGGACCCAGGCGGACTTATTACACAGAACATGTGAGTAGATAATCATGAGAAGAAAAGTTTGTGAATGAACTCCAAAAAAAAAAAAACGATAGATAGGTGGCCCCCGCTTTAACAACCTACACCCCATCTCCTCGCTCCCCTTTTTATCCAAACTCCTTGAACGTCTGATCTACAGCCGACTGAGTGACCACCTCACCAAGAATAACCTTCTTGATCCCCTTCAGTCTGGATTCCGCCCTCAACACTCCACAGAAACTGCTCTCCTAAAACTCACAAACCATCTGCTAACAGCTAAATCCAATGGACACTACTCCTAGACCTCTCTGCTGCCTTTGACACAGTCGACCAGCCACTCCTCCTCATAAAACTCCACGCCTTTGGTCTCCATGACTGTACTCTTTGCTGGTTCTTATCCTATTTATCCAACCGTACCTTCAGTGTCACCTACAATTCTACTTCCCCCTCTCCTCTCCCTTTCTCTGTCTGGATCCCCCAAGGTTCTGTTCTTGGATCTCTCTTATTCTTCATCTACACCTCCTCCCTGGGTCAG
Source organism: Aquarana catesbeiana (assembly GCF_042186555.1). Taxonomy (NCBI): domain Eukaryota; kingdom Metazoa; phylum Chordata; class Amphibia; order Anura; family Ranidae; genus Aquarana; species Aquarana catesbeiana. The sequence continues at coordinate 323,153,077 of NC_133327.1, read as the reverse complement.
GTAATAGCTTCCCATGGCTTCCAATACCATCTCTATGCTGACGACACCCAAATCTATCTCTCTACCCCTCAGCTCACTCCTTCAGTCTCCACATATTATTAATTTACTAACAGACATATCAGCCTGGATGTTCCACCATTTCCTCAAACGTAATCTGTCCAAAACTGAGCTCATGATTTTTCCTCCTCCACATGCCTCTTCCCCTGATTTCTCTGTCAGGATCAATAGCACTACTATGAGCCTGTCCCCATATGCCAAGGTTCTAGTCCTAACCCTGGACTCTGACTGGCTTCCACTCACCCAACAAATTAAATTACAAAATACAACTTACAAAGCCATCCTCAACTCGGCTCCCAGCTACATCACAAACCTAGTCTCAAAATACCAACCTACTCATTTCCTTCATTCCTCCCAAGACCTCTTGCTCTCTAGTTCTCTCATCACCTCCTCCCATGCTCACCTCCAGGAATTTTCCTGAGCCTCTCCTATCCTATGGAACTCCCTACCCCAATCTGTCCAACTATCTCCTACTCTGCTTGCTTTTTAGACGCTCCCCGAAAACCCTCCTCTTCAGAGAAGCCTATTCAGCCTTCACATAACAACTGTAATTTTACTTTCCCCATCAGATCCCCATCAGTTTACTTTCCCCATCAGTTATTACCTTTTTGTATCACTTGCCCCTCCCTCCTAGATTGTAAGCTCTAACAGGGCTCTCTGATTCCTCCTGTATTGAATTGTATTGTAACTGTACTGTCTCCCTTCATGTTGTAAAGCGCAGCGCAAACTGTTGACGCTATATAAATCGTGTATAATAGCAATAATAATAAGTTCAGGCCTGCATGTTGTGTTCCTGAAATAATGCACCACATGCTTTTAATAAATAATCCATGCATCTTTCTCTGCTACTACATTTGTCCTAGAGTGGAGCTAAACCCACCAAGGTAACTGTCTCCCAAAAAGTTATATTTAAGGCATTCATTGAATAATAACTGTAATGCCCCGTACACACGGTCGGATTTTCCGATGGAAAATGTCCGATCGGAGCGTGTTGTCGGAAATTCCGACCGTGTGTGGGCTCCATCGGACATTTTCCATCGGATTTTCCGACACACAAAGTTGGAGAGCAGGAGATAAAATTTTCCGACAACAAAATCCGATCGCGTCAATTCCGACCGTGTGTGGCCTGTTCCGACGCACAAAGTGCCACGCATGCTCAGAAGAAATTCCGAGACGGGACAGCTCGTTCTGGTAAACTTAGCATTCGCAATGGATACAGCACTTTCGTCACACTGCAATGTTAAAAATGGTTTAATACAGTGCATTCTCTTCTTCTTTATAATGTGACAAGAATTAAGTCGTTTTGCTGCTCATATTCACACACACTTCTCACAAAGTTTTATTTGTGTTTTTTTACTGGGATTCCCTGAATATATTGTTATTAGTTGTCACATCTGACAGTTTTATATATTTTTTTTTTTTTTTGGATTTTCAGCTTTTTTTTTTCTTTAATGTTTGGATTTTTTCCAAGGCTGATCTTTGTTCAATGTTATTTTTATTTTTACTCCAGAATATTTTTGTGTGTGTTTTGTGTGTCAAGTTACCCCAACACCATTGATATCTTTTATTATTTAATCTCCAGGAGATTGTTTGGTGTTGGTGTCCCTTGTTCATTTCACATTGTATATTTGAAATGTACCTGAATCCTCACAAACAAACTGTCATTTTTGAAGTAAAACACATAGGAGAGTATAATTTAAAACAAAAATCCTTTATTAAGGGATCAGAACCAAACAAAGAGGAAGGCAACACTGGATCAACAGGAGAAATTAGCGAAGCCTTGAACCCCCACGGCAGACATCAATTCTTGAACATCAAAATTGGTGGCCTGAGGAGTCCATATGTAAGGGAGGGCAGTCTGGTCCAGAAGTCCCAGAGATCCGGATAGCAGCAGATGACATCTGTGTCCCCAGGCTGTGGTACCACAAGAGGCTGCATCTTTTGGCCGACCAGACTGAACCCAGGGCAATCACTGTCTGGTCTTCCTTCCACGCTTCCTTCTGGGCTGTGGCTGTGCAGTTGGAGATGTGGCAGGAGGAGGAGTAGGACCTGGAGGAGGACTGGGGGGACCTGGAGGAGAGGGAGGAGGAGGAGGAGGACCTGCAGGAGGAGGAGGAGGACCATCCCAAAGGTGTGTCTGAGGTGTCATTTGGCCCCTCATACCTTTCTCAAGAGCCTCCAATATGAGGGCCTCACACATGATTTGTTGGCCCTCCTCCATCCTCTGCATTTTATATGCAATGAAGGCAGCAATGTTCTCCTCCATGGTGTGGGGTGCTCCTACGACCTCTGTAGCCCTCCAAAAGAATCCTATAGCAGCCTCCTCTAGGGCACTCCTCCTACTGCCACTTTCTCTTTTCAGGGGGGGTGGAGGGACCTGCAGATCAGCCAGCCGGCTCGGCCCGGCCACCTCCTGGCTGAGACTTCCCTGTGTATGAAAAAGGGACATGGTTTTAGTTTTTGCATCATCAATCACAATCCTAAATTAGTACTCCCAACTAACATCTAGTTAACATCATTGATTGGAGAAGCAGAAATCTTTAGCGGAATGCTATACCTGGCTCAATCTGGGCTCCTCCACATGTGGCCTGGAAGGCCCAGGTTGGGCGTCAGAAGCCTCAGCCGGGGGGAAGGAAGCGTGGAAGGAAGACTGGAGAGGGATGGCCTGGGTTCAGTCTGGCCTGCCAGAAAATGTAGCCTGTCGTAGTACAACATCCTGGGGACATAGATGTCATCTGCAGCTCCGGATCTCAGTGAATCCAGGACTTTCTTGCGCTCCCTCAGATATGTGCTCCTCAGGCAACCAATTAATATCTTTAAATAGGTGATGTCTGCCGTGGGGATCACCTGCTTCACAATTTCACACAATTGCTCCAGTGCTGCCTTCCTCTTTGCTTGGTTCTTGAAATGGGGGTGTTTAATCTCTCAAAGACAGGGCAGCTCCCTTAGCATCTCTAGGAATACTGACATGAAGTCATTATCTTTGAGTAGCATATCCATGTTCACTGCAAGACACAACACAAGACAAAGCCTAATGTCAGACAAAACTCTCCTAATCTTGTTACAATATAGGCCTCAATCTAGAAGCAGTATAGGCACAAGTTTGTCTCTTACCTTCGTTCTTACGATCGGCGCGTCCAATGCTCCTTCCTCCGCTCACAGATCGTACGTAATACGCACGCGTGTTACGCTTTATACACACTGCGCATGCGTGTAACTCCGCCTGCCCCTGACGTTCTTTCTAGTCTATTCCCCGCCCCTTTTCGTTCGGCGCAGTGGGTGAAGAGCATGATGGCGGAGTTCGAGCAGGTGTGTGCTAATTATAGCAACGAGGAGGAGGAGGAGGAAAGCCCGGATCCAGGCACGTCCCGATCCAGAAGGAGACGTTTTAAGGCCACAAATATGTCCTTTGGGGAGATGTTGGAGATGGTCGACATTATGAGGAAGTCCGACTATGACGGAAAGTATGGGCCTTACCCCAACCCCAACATCAGAAAGGCCAAAATCATTGCTAAAGTGGTCAAAAGCCTTCACAGGAATTTCGGGGTACGAAGATCTAAAGATCAGCTCAGGAAGCGGTGGTCGGACCTGAAGTTGAGAGAGCCAGAGCAGTACCGAAAGATCCAGAGAGTGCTGCAAAAAAGTAAGTAGTTGTGCTGTGTTCCTATTCTTTCTGTCTTTATTACGTTCGTGCTGCTCCATATGCTTTTATTAATTGTAACGTTTAAAAGGGAAACTTTAATGTTCATGGGCCCATTATTCGTTCGTATCAAACATTTTTCTTTCGGCCTCTAGAACACCATTGTTTAGGCCATATGCATTTTCCCACATTTTTTTGGGCCTACTTGGATGCCAAATATTTGTTTGTGTAGATGGGTTTGTTACTAGAATGAAATGCCAACTAGATTGTGTGTAAGGAGAGGACACTGAGCAGCTGTTTTCACATCTGGACACTGGAGCACTAGTGTGGGACACAAGAACACCCTTTTTATTAGGGGGGGCACACAGGTGCTCCAGTGTATACTATAGGGGGGGGGGCTACATCTGTGAAGCTTGTACCAAACAGGTAAAGTATTGCAGCTTGACAAAGGGCAATAAAAAAAATACATCTTGGAACTCGGCTAAAATAGACAATTGTACCCCACTTCCAAGCAATGTTTCCTATTTATAGTTCTGCCATCAAATATCTGTGTGCTAATTATACCATTTTTGTTTTACATAGGGGAGAAAAGACTCGGAGGACACCCCTCATCCGAGGAGACCAGAGACCCCCCACCTCTGGAAGAAGGTGAAATACCGCAAACCCAAGAAGAGCAGGAGGAAGAAGATGATGTGGTGGAGATTGACACCACAACAGGTGAGTGTCTGCGACCACAGGCTCAGGTAAAAGAGATGGATGGTGGCAGATTTTTGAGACCTTTTTTTTTTAAATTTATCTCTTTTTAGGTGATCGTGAGGTTGTGGATCCCGAACGCTTTACTTCTGAAAGTGCCCAGATCCTGATCGGGGAGATCATGGGGTGTAATGCCGAACTGCAAAACATCCAGCAAAAAATCCATGATGTTATTAAAAAAAATAATAACATCATTGATGTTTTGGGGCGAATTTAAACCCCACAAAAAAACTTTTTGTATTGTGGTTCAATATTTTAAATTTTTTGGAAATGTTTTGAAAAGCCAAATTTGGAGGATGCACACAGTGTGCCAACATGTGCTATCTGCCATCACGGGAGATCAATGGACGCGTTTTGGGGGTGCAACCCCTTCCTCAATTATAAAGTCGCGTTGAGGAAGGGCTTGCTCCCCCAAAACACGTCCCTTGATCCCCCCTGATGGCAGATAGCACATGTTGACATTGGGAAATTTGTGTGCATCTTCCAAATTTGGCTTTTCCAGGGGTGATTTCCCCCCATCCGAACGCTATATCAAACCCAGTTCCTAAATAGGGATGAGCCGAACACCCCCCGGTTCGGTTCGCACCAGAACCTGCGAACGGACCGAAAGTTCGCACGAACGTTAGAACCCCATTGACGTCTATGGGACTCGAAATCAAAAGTGCTCATTTTAAAAACTAATTTGCATGGTATTGTCCTAAAAAGGGTTTGGGGACCCGGGTCCTACCCCAGGGGACATGTATCAATGCAAAAAAACTTTTAAAAACGGCCGTTTTTTCGGGAGCAGTGATTTTAATGATGCTTAAAGTAAAAAAAAAAAAGTGAAATATTCCTTTAAATATCGTACCTGAGGGGTGTCTATAGTATGCCTGTAAAGTGACGCGTGTTTCCCGTGTTTAGAACAGTCCCTGCACCAAATGTCATTTTTAAAGGAAAAAATCTCATTTAAAACTGCTTGCGGGTTTAATGTAATGTTGGGTCCTGGCAATATGGATGAAAATCAGTGAGACAAACGGCATGGGTACCCCCCAGTCCATTACCAGGCCCTTTGGGTCTTGTATGGATATTAAGGGGAACCCCACACCCAAATTAAAATAAGGAAAGGTGTGGGGCCACCAGGCCCTATATACTCTGAACAGCAGTATACAGGCGGTGCAAACAAGACAAGGACTGTAGGTTTGTTGTTAAGTAGAATCTCTTTGTAATTTTGAACGGGTACATTTTTAACGTGTTTAGCTCCAGCCAAAAAAATCTTTTTTAAGCTTTTTGGAAAACATAGGGAAGGGTTATCAACCCTGTGACATTTGTTTTGCTGTCTTTCCTCCTCTTCAGAAGATTTCACCTCACTTTTTGTCCCAATGGATTGGAAAGCATCAGTGGAAAGGAGAAATGTTTTTCCCATATTAACTCTTACAGGAGAGAATTTCCCTTCCTAGGGGTAGATTTCATCTCACTTCCTGTTGTCTCCTTCCGTTTGCAAGTAGGAGTCGTTTGTAAGTTAGTTGTTTGAAAGTAGGGTCCTGCCCTATATACTCAGCAGAAATTTGGGCCTTAGGTGTTGCTGTGGCCACAACACTGTAAGCCCTCACAGGGCCCTGCTGTGAAATATTAGATCAAGAATTGTAATTACATGCCCCTGTTGAACAGGAGCTGAAAAATTAGGCCTTAGGCACTGGTGCTGGTGCCACAACACTGCAACCCCTCACAGACACTCTAGTTGGAACGCAGGAACGAGCCCTGCTGCAAAGTATTGCATCAAAAATTGTAATTACACGCCCCTGTTAAACAAGGGCTGAAAAATTGGGCCTTAGGCACTGGTGCTGGTGCCACAACACTGCAACCCCTCACAGACACTCTAGTTGGAACGCAGGAACGAGCTCTGCTGCAAAGTATTGCATCAAAAATTGTAATTACACGCCCCTGTTAAACAGGGGCAGAAAAAATGGGCCTTAGGCACTGGTGCTGGTGCCACAACACTGCAACCCCTCACAGACACTCTAGTTTGAATGAAGGAACGAGCCCTGCTGCAAAGTATTGCATCAAAAATTGTAATTACACGCCCCTGTTAAACAGGGGCAGAAAAAATGGGCCTTAGGCACTGGTGCTGGTGCCACAACACTGCAACCCCTCACAGACACTCTAGTTGGAATGCAGGAACGAGCCCTGCTGCAAAGTATTACATCAAAAATTGTAATTACACGCCCCTGTTAAACAGGGGCTGAAAAATTGTGCCTTAGGCACTGGTGGTGGCGCCCAGAACCAAAAATGTTCTTACAAGCTATCAGCGTGATGATTGAGGAAGAGGATAATTACTCAGGGATAGTCACTCAGCATCAGCATAGGCAGTCTTTGAAGGGATCTGAGATTTCAAAAAAAATTATTCGGTTACATCAGCATCAGGTGCTTGGTAGCTGGTGGTGATCCAAGACTGATTCATTTTTATGAAGGTCGGTCGATCGACCGAGTCAGTGGACAGACGCACCCTGTGATCGGTTACCACGCCTCCAGCAGCACTGAATGTGCGTTCCGAAAGAACGCTGGATGCAGGACAGGCCAGTAGCTCAATTGCATACTGTGCAAGCTCTGGCCAGTGATCCATCCTCAAGACCCAGTAGCCCAGAGGATTTTCGGTGGGAAAGGTGTCCAAGTCTGATCTTGCCCCTAGGTATTCCTGCACCATGTAAAACAGACGCTGGCGATGGTTGCTGGAACTGATCATACCTTGGGGCTGCGGACCAAAAAATTGTCTGAAAGCATCGGTCAGACGGCCACCTTCTCCACCGCTCCTTCTTTGACTGACCGAAGCCTCAGCAACACGTTGTCCAGAAACAGGAGTTTGTAACCTCCCAGTCTCTGGAAACGCGTTGCACAGACCTTTCTGCAAGGCCTCCCGAAGATGTTTCATCCTCTGCTCCCTCTGCGATGGCAAGATAAGGTCCGCAACCTTACCCTTGTAACGTGGATCAAGGAGGGTTGCCAGCCAGTATTGGTCCTTCTCCTTGATACCACGAATACGAGGATCCTTACGCAGGCTTTGCAGGATCAGGGAGGCCATGCAGCGTAGGTTTGCTGAGGCATTCGGTCCGGAGTCCTCTGGGTCACTAAGGACAACATGGTCCGCAGCCACCTCCTCCCAGCCACGTACAAGTCCATGTGTTTCTTGGGACTGATCCCTTAAAGACTGCTGCTGATGCTGAGTGCCAGGCTCCACCTCCATACTGACACAATCTTCCTCCTCCTCCTCCTCCTCCTCCTCGTCCTCTTCCTGTGTGATCGGCGGGCACGCAGGAACACTGTCTGGATAAAGGGGGCCTTGAGAGCTAAGGAAGTCCTCCTCTTCCTGCCTCTGTTCTGCCTCAAGTGCCCTGTCCATTATTCCACGCAGCGTGTGCTCCAACAGGTGGACAAGGGGGACAGTGTCACTGATGCATGCACTGTCACTGCTCACCATCCTCGTGGCCTCCTCAAATGGTGACAGGACAGTGCATGCATCCCTGATCATGGCCCACTGGCGTGGGGAAAAAAAAACAAGCTCCCCTGACCCTGTCCTGGTGCCATAGTCGCACAGGTACTCATTGATGGCCCTCTGCTGCGTGTGCAGCCGCTGCAGCATGGCCAACGTTGAGTTCCACCTGGTGGGCATGTCACAGATTAGGCGGTTCTTGGGCAGGTTAAACTCCTTTTGGAGGTCCATCAGCCGAGCACTGGCATTATATGACCGGCGGAAATGCACACAGACTTTCCTGGCCTGCCTCAGGACATCCTGTAAGCCCGGGTACCTGCCCAAGAACCGCTGCACCACCAAGTTAAGGACGTGAGCCAAACAGGGCACATGGGTCATTTGTCCCTGTCGGAGGGCAGAGAGGAGGTTGGTGCCATTGTCGCAAACCACCATTCCTGCCTTAAGTTGGCGTGGCGTCAACCACCTCTGAACCTGCCCCTGCAGAGCTGACAGAACCTCTGCCCCAGTGTGGCTCCTGTCCCCCAAGCACACCAGCTCAAGCACCGCATGGCATCTTTTGGCCTGCGTACTTGCGTAGCCCCTTGAACGACTACGGAGCACCGCTGGTTCCGAGGAAGAGGCCATGGAGGAAGAAGAAGAGGAGGGGGTGGAGGAGAGAGGTGTGTCACAATCATTAGCATTTTGGAGGCGTGGTGGCGGAACAACCTCCAACACTACTGCACCTTGTCCTGCATCCTTCCCAGCTGCCAGCAGAGTCACCCAATGCGCCGTGAAACTTAGGTAACGTCCCTGTCCATGCCTGCTGGACCATGAGTCAGCGGTAATATGCACCTTACCGCTGACCGCCCTGTCCAGCGAGGCATGGACATTGCCTTCCACATGCTGGTAGAGAGCCGGAATCGCCTTCCGTGAGAAAAAGTGGCGTTTGGGTACCTGCCACTGAGGAACCGCACATTCCACAAACTCACGGAAGGGGGCAGAGTCTACCAACTGAAAAGGCAGCAGTTGAAGTGCTAGCAATTTTGCCAAGCTAGCATTCAACCGCTGGGCATGTGGATGGCTGGGAGCAAACTTCTTTCGGCGGTGCAGCAGCTGGGGCAGGGAAATTTGCCTGGTACACTCTGACGTCGGTGTACCAAAATCAGATTGCCCACAAGTACTTGGCTGTAACACACCTAATTCTACACCTTCATTCCTCTCAGTGCAGGTCTCAGAGAGGACTGAAGGTCTAGTGGGGTTGGAAATCTCAGCTGATGAGGAGCAAGGAGAGGTCCTCTTTGTTCTTTGGTGTGGGTCTTTTAGATACGCTTGCCAACGAACTGCATGGCAGGTCAACATATGTCTGGTCAAGCATGTGGTACCCAAGCGGGAGATGTTTTGGCCACGCGAGATACGCTTGAGACATATGTTGCAAATAGCAGCGGTGCGATCTGATGCACTCGTCTCAAAAAAGGCCCACACCAAAGAACTTTTTGAATAACGCGCAGAGACTGCAGCGCCCTGCACATGTGGAGCTTTGGGGTGTGATGCAGTCAATGTGCTGCCCTTAGGCTGGCCCCTGGAGGGCATCCTGCCTCGTTGGTGATGTGCCGCCTCCTCCTCCTCCTCCTCTCTCCTATCAGGCACCCACGTTGAGTCAGTGACCTCATCATCCCCTCCCTCCTCATCACTGGAGCAAACCTGGCAGTATGCTGCAGCAGGGGGAGCATAACTGCCAGATTGCTGTCCTTCTTGGGCACCCCCTCTGTCCGTGCTCATGTTACTGCCTTCATCGAGCTCAGTATCATCATCAGAGCCTTCCAAACGCTGGGCATCCTCCTGGAGCATGTACCCAACACTGTGGTCAAACAGTTCGAGGGACTCCTCAGGAGGACATGGTGGGGCTAGGGAAGGAGTCACTGATGACATTGAGCCGAGGGAAGAGGCTGCTGCTTTGCCAGACAAAGTACCCTGGGCATGGGTGAGAGAGGATGAGGAGGATGAGGACGGCTTGGTCATCCACTCGACCAAGTCTTCCGCATGTTGCGGCTCAACATGGCCAGCTGCCAAAAAAAAGGCCAAGCGTGTCCCATGGCCACGTGCTGATGAGGATGCACCGTCTCCACGACCAGCACTAGACACAGAGCCTGCTTGCCCTCTCTTATTGGCTTGTGACTGTCTGCCTCTCCTTCTTGGCCTTCCAGACATACTAATGGCCTGTAGCTGCACTAAGCTGGGATATATATATATATATATATATATATATATATATATATATATATATATGTACTGATACTGCAGCTAGCAAAATCAATCACTAACTTGTAGGTTTAGCTGAACACTGTGAGCAGGACGCACCCCACTAACTTGTAGGTTTAGCAGAACACTGTGAGCAGGACGCACTGCACTAACTGTAAATAGTCTAGCTGCCTGACTGTGGTACTAATAGGATCAAAAGAACACCAGCAATTTTCTTCAGGTAGCTGTATTTACTGTAACAAGACAAGCCTGCCTGTCAGTAAGAAGATAACAGAAACGGATCTAGCTGAACACTGTGAGCAGGACGCACCCCACTAGCTTGTAGGTTTAGCTGAACACTGTGAGGTGGACGCACCCCACTAACTTGTAGGTTTAGCTGAACACTGTGAGCAGGACGCACTCCACTAACTTGTAGGTTTAGCAGAACACTGTGAGCAGGACGCACTGCACTAACTGTAAATAGTCTAGCTGCCTGACTGTGGTACTAATAGGATCAAAAGAACACAAGCAATTTTCTTCAGGTAGCTGTATTTACTGTAACAAGACAAGCCTGCCTGTCAGTAAGAAGATAACAGAAACGGATCTAGCTGAACACTGTGAGCAGGACGCACCCCACTAGCTTGTAGGTTTAGCTGAACACTGTGAGGTGGACGCACCCCACTAACTTGTAGGTTTAGCTGAACACTGAGCAGGACGCACCCCACTAACTTGTAGGTTTAGCAGAACACTGTGAGCAGGACGCACTGCACTAACTGTAAATAGTCTAGCTGCCTGACTGTGGTACTAATAGGATCAAAAGAACACCAGCAATTTTCTTCAGGTAGCTGTATTTACTGTAACAAGAGAAGCCTGCCTGTCAGTAAGAAGATAACAGAAACGGATCTAGCTGAACACTGTGAGCAGGACGCACCCCACTAGCTTGTAGGTTTAGCTGAACACTGTGAGGTGGACGCACCCCACTAACTTGTAGGTTTAGCTGAACACTGTGAGCAGGACGCACCCCACTAACTTGTAGGTTTAGCAGAACACTGTGAGCAGGACGCACTGCACTAACTGTAAATAGTCTAGCTGCCTGACTGTGGTACTAATAGGATCAAAAGAACACCAGCAATTTTCTTCAGGTAGCTGTATTTACTGTAACAAGACAAGCCTGCCTGTCAGTAAGAAGATAACAGAAACGGATCTAGCTGAACACCGTGAGCAGGACGCACCCCACTAGCTTGTAGGTTTAGCAGAACACTGTGAGCAGGACGCTCTGCACTAAATGTAAATAGTCTAGCTGCCTGACTGTGGTACTAATAGGATCAAAAGAACACCAGTAATTTTCTTCAGGTAGCTGTATTTACTGTAACAAGACAAGCCTGCCTGTCAGTAAGAAGATAACAGAAAAGGATCTAGCTGAACACTGTGAGCAGGACGCATCCCACTAGCTTGTAGGTTTAGCTGAACACTGTGAGGTGGACGCACTGCACTAAATGTAAATAGTCTAGCTGCCTGACTGTGGTACTAATAGGATCAAAAGAACACCAGTAATTTTCTTCAAAATACTGTAACAAGACAAGCCTGCCTGTCAGTAAGAAGATAACAGGAACGGATCTAGCTGAACACTGTGAGCAGGACGCACTGCACTAAATGTAAATAGTCTAGAAGATAACAGGAACGGATCTAGCTAAACTGAATACAGTGTATATATATATATATGCAACACCTGGGATGCATATATATAGACAATACACTTTAAGTGCAGCTAACTGACTGACTGTCCTGCCTAATCTAGCTAACTCAAATCAAATGTCACTGTCTGTCTCTCTCTCTCTCTCAATGAACGCCGGAACACACACTACACAGGGCCGCCGTGCAGGCGGCCTTATATAGTGTGGGGCGTGTACTAAATCGGCTGAGCCATAATTGGCCAAAGCCTCCTTGGCTTTGGCCAATTACGGCTCTCTGTTAACGCGGCGCTGTGATTGGCCAAGCATGCGGGTCATAGTGCATGCTTGGCCAATCATCAGCCAGCAATGCACTGCGATGCCGCAGTGAATTATGGGCCACACGAATTTGGCGCGAACGGCCCATAAAGTTCGGAATTCGGCGAACGACCGAACAGCCAATGTTCGAGTCGAACATGGGTTCGACTCGAACACGAAGCTCATCCCTATTCCTAAATACTGATGTCTGATATAGCCTTCAGGTTTTACCTAATGTGAACTTTGTAAGTTCAAGTTTTTTGGCTTTCTTGTTGGTTTTACACAGGCCTGTTTTATCTGAAATGGACATTTCGAATTTTGCTAATGCTACTGCAAAAATTGTTATACAACAAACATGTTGGTTTGTTTTAAAAACCTTTGGTAAATGCACATGTGATTGTGCAGGTATAAAAAAGTGGCTTACTCAAGAATGTGTGGATTATTGTCTCAACACTACAACACTTTTGGGGTGATGTAATAGCTGTTTGATGCAAAAGTGGGGGTTATTTCCTAAGGGCAAATCCTCTTTGCACTACAAGTGCAGTTTCAGTGCAGTTGCAAGTGCACTTGTAGTGAAATGTGTTTTTGCATTTAGGAAATAACAGCCAACAGTGCTTTGTATTTTCTCAACTCAAAACATTTCTGTCAGGGTCAGCTAAAACAAACACAAGCAGTAAATGTCCACAAAGATTTTCTTTTTTTTTTATTATTTGAAAAAGGCTTCACATATTGTCTGGCATATTGATAGCCCCCCTACCCGCAAAGAACTCCAGGTAGCGTAACCGGACATCACGGGCACTCAGGAAGGGCAAGCCAGGACGGCCACTTTCAAGCGCCGTCATTGTGGTTTGATGTAGGATTCCGGCCTCAGGCATAGTTGGCCAAATGTTTCCGTAAAAAATTATGGAGAACACAGCACGCAAGTATTATATGGTTCAGTTTATACTCCGCCATATGGTTAGGTGTCAGAAATAGGCGGAACCGGCTGGCCAGGATTCCAAATGTGTTCTCCACCACTCTTTGGGCTCTGGCCAGCCGGTAATTAAAAACCCTCTGTTCCGGGGTGAGGGTCCTCATCGGGAATGGCCGCATCAGGTGGTCCCCCAGCGCAAATGCTTCATCAGCAACGAACACAAATGGGAGTCCTTCCACATTGTCCTCTGGAGCTGGCAAGTCCAAGCTGCCATTCTGAAGATGCCTGTAGAACTCCGTCTGGGCGATGACTCCACCATCGGACATCCGGCCATTCTTCCCCACGTCCACATACAAGAAGTCGTAATTAGCCGACACCACCGCCAACATCACTATACTATTAAACCCCTTATAATTATAATAGTATGACCCCGAGTTGGGTGGTGGGACGATGTGGATGTGTTTCCCATCAATTGCCCCTCCGCAGTTAGGAAAGTCCCACCGCTGGGCAAAGTGGGAGGCCACAGTCTGCCATTCCTGTGGCGTGGAAGGAAACTGTTGAGGAAAAAACAATAAACATTACTATTTTTACTCTGAAACATGGCAAGCAGATTAGACACAAACATTATGGGGCAACCTCCAGATAGCATTTAGTAAGGGGAATTTAACAAGGCCAAAGTATAAGGTACACCTATCATATTCCCCCTCCCCCCCCCCCTCTCATGGGCTATTTCCAACATTATGGGATGTGTGGAAATCCCTCTTCACTTCATTGAGAGCTGAATGCCCAAATAATGGGTATTACTTTGAACAGCCCCTCCTTAGTTACACTATTGGCAGACCACTGGACAGGTAAGAAGTGTCAGAATACAAAGATATAAATACACATTGTACACATTTGAGGACATTTGGACATTCTGCTATTACCTATCAAGATAATAATAGGATACAAAAACTTTAAACAGTACCATTGGAAAGTATACAGGCAGGCCCTTGCACTACATGCTTTGGGGAATTCATCCATACATCTGAGCATTAAGAGGTGGGTATAGTGTGTATGGGTTTGGCAAAGTCAGCAGATAGATGATTGAGGATAGATAGAGAATTGAGATCAGCTGACTTAGCAGTTACTAAAAATTATTTGGGGACACCACAAAAAAAGCCTCTGGCACTCTGCCTGAATTTAAATAAAAAATAACATTTACAAACATTTTAGGGGGTGTTTGGGGTAAAGCACTACTATGGAGCTGATAAAATACATTGTTAAGTGACTACATGAGGTGAATATAGGGCAGGAGACACCATGCTGGGGAGGTTATTGAAGGGCAAATATGTATGAAGGACATAAAATAATAATTACATAAAAATCCAGCATGCATGAGAACAAAGGGGACATTCACAGCATATTACAATCATGGTAATTAGGGAATGAGGAAAGAAATACAATATATTATCAAACATTAAAGACAATAAAATGTGATATTAAAGGATAAAAATCTTACCTTCATATACTCCTTCTGCAGGACCTGGATGATGGCAGAACAGGTCTCTGGGATAATGATCCCCAGAGCCTGGGGGGAGATGCCTGTCGAGAACTTCAAGTCCTGCAGACTTCTCCCTGTGGCCAAATACCGCAAGGTAGCGACCAACCTCTGCTCCAGAGTGATGGCTTGCCTCATGCAGGTATCCTGCCTGCTGATATAGGGGGTCAGCGAAGCCAACAAACGGTGAAACACGGGGTCCGTCATCCTGAGAAAGTTCCTGAAATCATCAGGATTATTCTCACGGATCTCACGGAGCAAAGGCATATGAGAGAACTGGTCACGCTGAAGCAACCAATTCTTGGTCCATGAACTCCTCCCCACCCTGTTCATGGACTGGACTTGTGTCAAGGTCAGGACCCCAACACCAAGCCCCCGCACAGCACGAACTCTATGAGGAGTACGCATACAAAACATGGCTAGAAAACGGTCGGCTGCTCAGAACGAAGTAACAGAACGCACTGAAGAACAGCAAGGCCTGTGAAGAGCGACCTGAAAAACAGCAACGAGCAGGCAAGATCACACAGAAAACTCCGATACGAACTGACTGCACGTACTGAAGAGCAGATACAAACCCACAAGCACAAACTGAACGGCAGAAAACAATCTGAAAGCCACGAGTCTGAAAAAGCGCGAATCGTCTCTCACCAAACTTTTACTAACACGAGATTAGCAAAAGGAGCCCAAAGGGTGCCGCGCTTGGTTCTGAACCGGCCTTTTCTAGTCTCGTCGTACGTGGTGTACGTGACCGCGTGGTTGGCGATCGGAAATTCCGACAACTTTGTGTGACCGTGTGTAGGCAAAACAAGTTTGAGCCAACATCCGTCGGAAAAAATCCTAGGATTTTGTTGTCGGAATGTCCGAACAAAGTCCGACCGTGTGTACGCCCTATTACAGTTATTGGTGTGCTTATGATAGTTTCAGCTGAACTGTCAAGCCATCAAATGGCTGGTGTCATATCTGATCACATGGGCAGCATCATAATAACTGCAGATCAAAGGCTAAGATGACAGCTCCCTTGGCTGTAAAGGATAGGAGGGTTTAATTCCACTTTAAATATTTATGTATTATCTATTATTACATAGCATCATTGAGTTACACAATACTTTATTGAGGATCCTGCTCCATTCATGTTAGTACATGACCTAATGGAGCTTCCACTCTGTTATGTCCATACCGTGTCCAAACACAGTGAGGGATCAGTATAGAAGACAACCTGCTTAGTTGTGAATTTGGACTGCAGGGGAAAAGTTATTTTCTACAAATTGTGGGGGAAAGGGTTTGTTCTGCCTTATATACCTTACAAACTGGAAGCTATGGTTTTCAGTTTAGTAACCCATTGATTTGCTCACACTTTCATGGTGATTTTGGGGCTTACATACATTTTCTGTTGTTTGTTGTTTTAGATTTTAAACTTTACATTTTTATTGAAGTATTAAATATACAACAGTATTGTTGTCAGATGCATAAAGAAAATGAAAACATAATATATAGACAAAAATATTAGCGCTTAAATCTACAAGAATATGCTGATAATGAGCTGATTCTAGGTGGTAGGAGCAATAGACCCTATCGACCCCAATGGGATCAAACTGTCAATAGGGATTGTTCCTAATCATACAGAGGAGGGGAGTTGGAGAGTGGGAGTAAGGAAGCTACTTTCATACTACAACATGTAAATAAAATAGGCTCAACATTTATGAAAGTTTACATACAATTTAAGTATCAAGGCATTATCGTTGGCTCTGAGGTAGGTGTTAATCTACAGTTGTAGGACACATTTTTTTGGTAGTATTTACAGACAAACCAACCTCATTTTGGGTCCGGGGCATGGGGTTTTTCTAGAGTTCTAACAGATCAGAGGCACCTCTGGGCATATTTAAATATTGAGGGGATGGTTAGTGTAAAAACATTATTAAACTCATAATGACCAAGTATATAGAATTAAGCAGACAAGATTCAAATGGGAAATCTGCTTAAAGTAGAACTTCAAGCAAACAGCTAGATACAATTTCAACTGCCAAAGCATTTGCAGTTTTGCTTAGCTATTCTTGTGAGCTAACCCAGCAAGATGAATCTGATTTTGCTCTCTCCTTCGGGTTTACTGCTTGGGTCATTTTACTGTGTACTTGACAGTGGTGATGGTTCTGATTCTGGTTTACACCTATGCATTTTTTGGCACGTTTTCAGTTTTGCAGAAACACACCTAGTCCATTTAACATGGTTTCCTATGGATGTAGTTCACATCTGTGCATTTTATGGAAAGGGCCAGGGACTTTTTTCTGGTTTTTGGTCCGAAGACTTCAATGGCCGAAAAGCATGTATTGAAAAACATAAAATACACCTGCAATATGCAAACTGCAACCTGCAATATCGAACAATAGTGGCCTCACCTATATGCCTGGTACTAAAATGTTTGTTTTTTTTTATTGTGAGACTGGCTTTACAGAGTTACACATTTTTTTTGGCAATTAACAGTTCCCAAACATGTTTTTCAGCTCTAATTTTAGCTATTAGCCTGAAGTTCAGCTTTAAAGAAAATCAGTCACATTTGGGTTTATGCAATAAATACAGGACCTATACAGTTCCTACATCCACACAAATGGTAATTTATAACCAAAAAGAGTAACTTTTTTTGTAAAATCAGACATTTAAAAACCATGTTAAGTATTAAAGGAGCTGCTCATTTTAAGGTGCATCAGCAACCTGCAAATAGTTAAATAAGGTTATTTGAAACTGCGCTCCCAATTATAATGTGAAAAAGCAAATAGCTAACATATAATCACTGGGGGTTATTTACTAAAGGAGAATCCACTTTGCACTGCAAGTGCACTTGGAAGTAAAGTTGCTGTAGATCCGAGGGGGACATGCAAAATGAAAATAAAAAAAACAGCATTTTAGCTTGCACATGATTAGATGATAAAATCAGCAGAGCTCTCCCTCATTTCAGATCTACCCCTTAGATTTAGAGCGACTGCACTTCCAAGTACACTTTCAGTGACTTTCAAGTGTATTTGCAGCGCAAAGTGGATTTGCCTTTTGTAAATAACCCCCACTGTAACATAAAACATAAAAAAACATGAAAATATAATGAAACTAACACCAAAGTGATGTGGATAATGTCAATAGAACCCAATAAAGCACTCAGTGCCTTTAGAAATAATTATAATAATCCCTGGAGTGAACAAAGTCCAAATTAAATCCAAATAAGATTTGGGTTTATGCTAGAATTGGAATATTCAATCTTATGTTTTCATTACTGGGCAGAGATACTTATGAAAAATGTATATTTGCACTCTTATTTATCTTATCCTTTAACAGTAATTATGTTGGATACTTAGAATCTGGACAACAGAGTCAGCCTTATGTTGGGATATTAACTGTGAGACCTCAGGTGGCCTTTCACCTCTGACTGTTTTCTCCAAGGCTCATTCTCAGACAAACTAAGTAAAACATACATTTGCAGGTAATATAAATATTTCATGAGCAAGCCTGCATTACTATAATTTAAGACTAATTGTTCAGATTTTTGCTTAGGTCCAACTGTGCTTGGCACAGTTTAAGAGATCTAAGCAATTATTACGATCAAGCTTTTAAAACAGCATTATCCCCAAACCAAAAATGTAATATAGAAATGTAATATATTACAGCTTGCCAGTCTTTAGATGGGGTGGATGCAATAGTTTTGTTTTTTGTACGCTTTTGCCCCTCAGTTTTCACCTGGTTATCTGGCCACCATGTATGGGCAGGCTGATTATACTCAAGTTGATTGATCGATAAACTTGGGTGCAACCAGCCTGTCAGATTCTTCATGCGATTATTGCCAGCGGCTATAGCTGCTGGCAATAATCACTATGTGTGCTCCCAGCTGGGAAGACTCCTCCCACCCGCTCCACAGGGGAGATTTCCTGCAGGAAAGAAAATGGTTTGGTTTCCCCATCAACATAGTTGCAGGCCACCCACAGTTACAGGCTTAAGAATTGGTAAGCTGCAATATAACAAATGTTTCCTTTTGGGTTAAATACCGCTTTACTTTTGTCTTCTTCAAGAGTCCTTGTCAGCAGCTTAAAAAATTGCAGGTAAATGCACAGAAAAATAACTAAATATTTTAACTGCTTGGTGGCGTTTTCCCTTTCCAAAAACATTTTTTATTTGCTTGCAATGTCCCTTTGAACTCGCTGGGGAATTTGACCACTCCAGGAAAAGTCTATCCCCATCTCAGCCACAGTTCCTCCTCCCTACTGTCCAGTCATAGTCCTCTTCTCTTCTGAGATTGTCTAATTACTCTCTGTGCTGGCCCATTGCTTTGCTGTATTTGTCAGGGAAAGAATGAAATGTAACAACTCTCACTTGAGTTACAGCTCTGAGTCTTCTGGGGGAGCTGACATGACATCCAAAATGGTGGCATTCAGCAGTAGTCCTGGGTCGTTTGAATGTCTACAAAAGGAAGGGTTTTACAAGTGAATAACATGCATTAAATGTATTAAATGCACATAGACTCTTATGAGAAAACTGTTGAAATGAATGATTTGGTAAGAGTGTCTCTTTAAAGCTGGCCATAGTGGGTTCAAAGAAAAAAAAGAAAAAAAAATGCCTTGATTTCCTCATCCACATATATGATGTGGATGGGGGAATCGTCCCCGCTGAGCTATTGTATTCTGACAGTGGGGAGACTTCTCCATCATCAGAATACACTGTTCAGAGCTGCCAGCTATAGCCAGGAGAGCTGATCAAGTGGCAAAAATATGACTGGGTGGTTGTGCAGAAGTCCAATGATAGATTGACGTCTGCACCCTGCCCCTACATGGATCAAAATTCTGCTGAACCAGCAGAGTTTTGATGCATGTATGGCCAGCAGTTATAAAGGCAAATGTTTTTTTATCTTAATGCATACTCTGCATTAACCCTCCTGGCGGTAAGCCCAAGTGTGGCTCGGGGTTACATTTCAGTACCATTAGCAGTAACACACTCGGGATTGCATTGCAGAATCCTGGTACAACATACTTACCTTGTTCCCAGGATCCTGCGATGTCCCCCTGCAGTGTCCTTCACCGGATCATCTGCCCGATGTCCTGTGTTTCGGGCAGGGGCGGATCCCGAGTCTAGTCTCGGGAGGGGCACTGCCAGAAAATACCTTTTTTTGCGGGCAATTTATTGGGGAAATGGCTTGTGTTGGCACTTCAATCATCACGGCACCATGGTTATTATGGTGTCAGGATGATTGAAGCGCATTATTTCTATGATGTGGATTGTCACTTGCCACGTCGCCTGCCACACGCTGTGAATTGTCACTTGCCACGTCACCTGCTACATGTTTCGGATTGTCACTTGCGACGTCACCTGCCACATGTTGTGAATTGTCACTTGCCACGTCACCTGTCACCAGATGAGGATTGTCACTTGCCACGTCACCTGCCACATGCTGCGAATTGTCACGTCACCTGCTACACATTGCGGATTGTCACTTGCCACGTCACCTGCCACATGCTGCGAATTGTCACTTGCCACGTCACCTGCCACCAGATGTGGATTGACACTTGCCACGTCACCTGTCACCAGATGCGGATTGTCACTTGCCACGTCACCTGCCACACATTGTGAATTGTCACTTGCCACGTCACCTGCCACACGTTGTGGATTGTCACTTGCCACACGTTGCGGATTGTCACTTGCCACATCGCCTGTCACCAGATGCGGATTGTCACCAATCGTGTCACTTTCCTGCTAAGGTGATCTCTTGCTATGTCCCAGAGTCAGGCAGCAGAGAGATGATGTAATCTCTCTGCTGCCCACAGCTGCCTTCACAGTGAGGGCGGAACTGCAGGGATGCAGGGCGGGCGCAGGATGGTGAGGGATGATGTCATCTCTCTGCTCCCCTGCCTGCCGGCTCCCTGATTGGCCAGCAGCCCACTCACAGCCACACACGGAGCCGCCCAGCTACCCTCCTCTCTCACCCGCCCACTCAAAGACCGAGCCGCCCGCACTGTCACCGTGGCCGAGCCGCCTGTACTGTCACCTGCGGCAGAGACGCCCGCACTGTCACCCACAGCGGAGCTGCCCGCACTGTCACCTGCGGAGCCGCCTGCACTGTCTGTCACCCACATCCTCGGAGGGGGCAATTACCCCCTTGCCCCCCCCTGGATCCACCCCTGGTTCCGGGCTCTGTTCCCTAAGAGTGTCGCAATGCATGGGGTGGAGCCTGGCAAAAAACATAACACATACAGTACACCGTAATCTTACAGATTACATTACTGTATCAAATTATTTCACATCCCTTTTGTCTCTAATGCTTTGTCCAATGCCCCGCCTGCACTTTTATATTATATTTACTGTTCTTTCTGCCTGGAAACTTGAGATTGTCCATGGCAACTAAAAAGCGTCCCATTATGTCTAAAGTTTTAGACCAGCTAGAAAACAGTAAATTAGAACACTTGCAGAATTGAGCAATGGTAAATCGTGGGGAAATTCATTTTATTATTAATATTATTATATTATTATTTTTTATAATTATTTATAGTTGTTTATTATATTATAATTTATGATTTTGTGTTTCAAACTTTATCATACCCGGTGTTGTTACTAAGAAATACAGGCATACAATATAAAACGCCAAATTTCTATGCAAAACAATGTACCACTTTGAGATTCAAAAATCTGACATACTCATACCACCAGGGAGGCTACGGTAAAAAAAACTTTCAAAATCTGCTTTCTCCAGGCCCCCCCCTTAAAAACATGCTTGAGCCCGATCTCAATTCAGCACTTACCTGTCTGTAGAAGCTCTTTTCTCTTCTCACAGGAGCCATTGGTTTATGCTGCTGTCAGTCAAATGAGAAGAGGAGAAGCCAAGATCACCGGCAAGGGACCCCAGAAGAGGAAGTTCAGAGCCGCTCTATGCAAAACTATAGCACAGAGCAGGTAAGTATAACACGTATATTTATTTATTTTTAAAAGGATGTTTTACAATTGCTTTAAGGCTTTCTTTATATACAGTGTATATATATATATTAGAATAATTTCATAAATCTGCCTGTTTTGACCACATTCTAATTAAGAATTATATGTTTAAGTGTTTAAGGTCTTCCAGTGCTGTGTCATTGAAATCCTCAACATTATGGCAAAAATTCCACTGAATGTATATTTGAAGAACAGTAAAAGCATGGCCCCAATTATCATTTGTACACTGGGGAACATCTTAATCTACTAGCTGCTGCAACAATCTGCCAACCTGACTTGGAAGGCACTGGATTTTGCCTGGAGAGATGAGGCTATTAAATGTGTTATGCATGCTCTGGGAGGTTGTAACTTTCAGATATGGCTACAGGGAGAGTCTTCTCCCAACACATAATGGTTGGACTAATTGTTGCCTAGATTTTTCTTTCTCTTTTGCCTCATAGTATGTGATAGGTTAACTACAATATACTCTAAAGTGGACCTATACTCAAATGTTAAAGTAAAACTAAAATTATAATTAAGATAAGAGTCTGATCATACCTCAGCTGACAGATGGGGATATTGTAAATATCGTTTTTTGTATTCTAAATCTGTGTTAATAGCCTTTTTCAGGTGCATAAATCAACAGCAGTAACGGTGTTTTGTACTTACATTTTGTAGGGACAATGCAGCTCCATGCTTCCTCTAATGCTGCTCAAAAGACAAGGTTTCGGCATGTGATCTTTGCTAAAGGGAAGAATCGGCAAATTTGACCTTTGTTTTCAGCAGAGATCATGTAACCACCCATCATTGGGCTTGTGCAATATATCTTTATACTGTGTGTTGTCTTAAGGGATCATGAATTTGTAGGTTTACTTACAAAGATTGACTATTTGTCCGCTTGTTAGCCTTACCTTTTTCTATCTTCTGAGTACACATACTGTACGCTGTTTCCTGAGTTTGCATATCAATAGCATAGAACAGAGGTCTCCAAACTTTCTAAAGAAAGGACCATTTTACTGGCCTTCAGACTTTAGGGGGGACCAGACTGTGTCCAGTGGGAGTTAACAATCCAGATCTTTGGTATTAGGGGAAAAAATAGTTAGTGTCAGTGGAAAGAATAGTGTCTCATTTTTGTTGTCAGTGAAAGGAATTATGCCCAATAGTCGGGGTCAGTGGAAGGAATTATGCCCCATTGTTGGTGTCAGTGGCAGGAATTATGCCCCATTGTTGATGTCAGGGGCAGGAATGATGCCTCAAGGGCCACATAAAGGCAAGCAAAGGGCCGCATCTGGCCTTAGGACCACAGTTTGGAGACCACTGGCATAGACTGTAAAAGTCAACTATTTCAAAACTTGACTGTTGCAAATGTATACAATGAAATGTAGCATGATGGTAAGCACATTTTCAACTGCTGACAATGGTCTGGCTATGGACATTTCCACTTTGTAGGATATATTTATTTTTCTCTCAGCAAAATAAATAGATCCTTTCAGTGGTTGTAACGGAGAATGTAGAAATCCAGACATGCTGCAACTCTTCTGATCCAGTGATTTGCCACAGTCAGCTTTAGAACAAAGGAACATAATACATTATCTGCTTTCCCTGAGATCTACAGCTCCTCTTCTCCTTAATCTTTATCTAGATAGGAAGCTCCTTTTATAATTATTACAGCATCATTTGGTCATCCCCAGTGTTTACACAAGTGCTGTGTTCAGTGCTTACACTAGCGCATTGCTAGTTCTTTAATGACGATAAGAAGTGAGAGGGACCTTAAATTTCATGAGGCTTTTCAGCTCCTCAGCTATAAGAGTCAACTTCAAACAAAGTATAATTAAACAAATGTTAAAGATAAATCATCCATTTACCAAAGAGCTGTTTGAAATGTAGAACCACGTTTTCATGATCTGGAATTGTCACCTGCTTTGACAGTGTAGAGAATTTGACTAGGTATTTGGAGGAGAAGAATGGTGGATTTATAAGCACAAACTGTGGATTTATCAGCAAACAAAACAGATACAACCAAAATTGTATCTAAGATGCAAATCTACAAGTAAGGCTGGTTATAAACTGCAGGCTGAACAAGAAAAATCTGACAAATTCCTCTATCCAGGCTACACAGTGCAGATGGACAAATGCCCCTGCTGGACTGCTGTATTTTGACAGCCACCAGTGGTGGCTGTCAGAATATCCGAGCAGTGGCTGCATCTGATTGGATGCTGCCACTGTTTGGGCTGACAATTTTCCACCTGGGCCCTTGATTTTTCAATCTAAGGATATTGGGGAGGAAGGGGCCAACAGAGAAAATGTGAGTTTTAGCTGGTTCCTCAGGAACTAGATGTAATTTGTACGGTGTATGGCCAGATGTAGGATTTTACAGAATGACTGTTTACTTAGGGTAAATATACTGTATATTCAAGTCAGTTGAAAGGAAATATATGTTTTAACAAATACAACATATATGTGTTTAAAACCCTTATCTGCCTACCAAAATTGATAGAACTCTTTAAATTTTAGGTGAAATCAAAGAAGTGGTTTGAGTGAAATAACTTCCATAGCACACATGCTCCTTGGAAAGGCTTTATGCCAAGACATAATCACAGCATCCCAGGGAAAGCATATATTGCATTTTGCTTGCTGGAAGTCTAAACATTATATTAGCTAGATATTCATGAACCCATTAGAGCTGTGAAAGCTGTATTCATATTTTCCCCCGAGGGGTTTAACCAGCCTCTCAAAAAAGGCTAAATGTGTTGCTAAAGAAAGTTAGGCAAAGACAAACCACCCACCACTTTTTTAATAAAAGCAACCATTATTAAGATCTTGAACGTAAAATGTTTTGGAGAAGACTCAAATAAATATAATTACTTTGTCAGATAAATCATTTTAATGATTTAAATATAATAGCTTTGGCTGGTATTATTTTCCCAAATAATTTCATTGGAAGTTTACTATCTAAAAATTGCATTGTGGGTTTTAGAATAAGGCTTCAGAAATTGATAACCGAAAACAACCCTTATATTATTCTGAACTACAGTGAAGGGTGCATAGTGTGATATATTTTTTTTTTTAAATGGGATTGATCTAGAAAAAACATGACCACTTAATAAGGTCAGGGTTGAAGCAAATATTATCAATTCCCCCCCTAACAATTTTCATTCAAGGTACCTGAAGGACTTTTAAATGTTGAAAGACATCACACAATCCAGCTCCTTGTACCACATTGCCTGGGAAATACTAAAATGTAGTCTTATTGGGGGAGATTTACTAAAACTGGTGCACTCAGAATCTGGTGCAGCTGTGCATTGACAATATAACCTGGAAGCTGATTGGTTTCTATGCAGAGCTGCACCAGATTTTGCACTCTCCAGTTTTAGTAAGTAACCCTCATTGCATTGCTAAAAGTGTTTGGTCACGTTTTAAACCTACAGTAAGCATTCATATTTTTGCTATTATGTAAACAGATTGGATGAAAATCCTCCCACATATCTTTATCTCTTAGGTTTGGGTAAAATTGCAACTACCTCCCACATTGAATGTGACTTTGATCGTTGTTGTAAAGCTGCCTGATATAGAAAAGAAAAAAACCAAGGGGCTACTTTTCCTATGCTATACTTTTCCTGACCAGAAGTAGGCCATTCAGACCAGGCTTGTGGGAAATGTTGTTATAGCTGTAATTAGCACTCCCAAAACGCCCTGCCCATTGGAATGAATGGGCGGCGCTTTCAAAGGTCCTGAAAAGCGATTTGAAAGCGCAGCAAAACGGGAGCTTTTACGTTTTTTGGGAGGTAAGAAGCGGCGCTTTAACGCTAACGTCCGGAGCTTTCAGTGTGAAAGCAGCCTTAAAGAAGTTAATATGGACAGCAGAGCTCAGTGAATAAACATAGAAAAATTTGTGCAAGGCAAAGTGGCATTGATTACATGGCTGTAGATCATTGCTATTTTAAAATGCAAGTCAGCAATGGAACCGTAATAAATAAAACAAAATATGTAAACACCTTATCCCATATCACTTGAGCATAGTAACACATGGTTCTTTTACACTACTGGTAGGGGTGCATGGGGTAGCAAGTTGACCAATTTTTTGTTTGGACAGCTGTTCATTATGAAAACATTAGGTAGTAAAAAATAAGAAAAAACGGCGTGCATCAACATAGAATGCATCAACATAGAATGGCCCATCACAAAGGACATTCACAAATATATACTAGAAAATCCATGGGTAATTTTGATCAGAAGCTAACTCGTATATCAATTAAGGTTTTAATAAATACTTGGTTTTTCTCTAATACCAAATGTATAATGGTTTCTTTTCTTTTCTCTTTTCTTTTCTTTTTCTCTCTCTCCCTTTTTCAGGACTACAAAAATTGCAACTTTCATATATACCGTATATACTATAGTATAAGCCGAGTTTTTCAGCACATTTTTTTGTGCTGAAAATGCCCCCCTCGGCTTATATTCAAGTCAAGCACTTTTCTGCAGCAGAGAATGACATTTTCCAAATCGATTTTGGGGCCCCATATCTCGGGGCCACTTGGTGCTGGGAACCCCACATTTGGTGTGCAAACCCAGTAGCACTACAACATATCCAAATCTGGGGTTCCTAGCACTAAGTGGCCCCGAGATACGGGGCCCCAAAGTCGGTTCAGAAAATGTCATTCTGTGCTGCAGAAAAGTGCTTGACATTTTCCGAACCGACTTTGGGGCCCCGTATTTCCGGGCCACTTATTGCTAGGAACCCCAGCTTAGATATGTTGTAGTGCTAGTTCCACTGGGTTTGCACACCAAATTTGGGGTCTCTAGCACCAAGTGGCCCCGAGATACGATGGCCCCAATTTCAGTCAACTGTGTCCATCTGCAGCAATGTCATTTCGGACTCTTTGGGTCCAGAGACCCCAAATTTTGGCTGCAGCTAGGGGGCATCTAGGAACCCTTAACTACAGAGTTTGAAGTTCGGCGGACCTATGGCTGCAAATGGGCACAGTGAGGCTGCAAATGGGCACAGTGAGGCTGCAAATGGGCATTGTTGACCCTGTCTTCCACTTATGCAGCGTACACACGAGCGGACTTTACGGCAGACTTTGCCCGGTGGACGGGATTTCGTTGGACAATTCGATCATGTGTGGGCTCCAGCGGACTTTGTTTTCTCAAAAGTTGGACGGACTTAGATTTGAAACATGTTTGAAATCAATCCGTCAAAATCGAGTCCGGTCGAAAAGTCCGCTCGTCTGTATGCTAGTTCGACGGACAAAAAGCCACGCTAGGGCAGCTATTGGCTACAGTCTATGAACTTCCTTGTTTTAGTCCGATCGTACGTCATCACGTACGAATTCGACGGACTTTGGTGGATTGTGTGTAGGCAAGTCTGTTCTTTCAGAAAGTCCATCGTAAAGTACGACGAAAAGTCCGCCGGGCAAAGTCTGCCGTAAAGTCCGCTCGTGTGTACGCGGCATTACAGTAGCTGCACATTTCTCACCCTAGGCTTATACTCCAGTCAATAGGTTTTCAAAGTTTTTTGTGGTAAAATTAGGTGCCTTGGCTTATATTTGGGTCGGCTTATAATTGAGTATATACGGTATATAATATATATCACTTTCATATAGATGGTTAACTTGTTATGACAGAATATGGCTGCCGATTTTTCCAAATGTTTTATTTTGAAAGTACTGTTTGTTCAGCTCTCATATGAACCCTCCTTTTTCATTACTTTGTGTAACTGATTCGACTTTATGTTCCAGATCTGCATTCGAGGTCAAAGACTAAGACCCCTTTCACACTGAGGCGCTTTACAGGTGCTATAGCACTAAAAATAGAGCCTGCAAAACGCCTGTAAAACGCCTCTCCTTTCACTCTAATGTGAAAGCCCGAGGGCTTTCACACAGGAGCAGTGTGCTGGCAGGATGCTCCAAAAAGTCCTGCAAGCAGCACCTTTGAGGCGCTGTAGGAGCGGTGTATACACCGTTCCTACAGCGCCCCTGCCCATTGAATTAAATTAGCAGTGGCGTTTGGCGGGCGCTTTTTAACCCTTTTTTAGTGGGGGTTAAAAGTGCCCTGCTGGCGCCCAAAAAGCACCGCAAAAACGCCGCTAAAAATAGCCTGGGGCTGCTCAGTGTGAAAGTGCCCTTAGACTTTGAAGGTAGAGGGGCTGCCTAACAGCTAGGCAACTAGTATTTTTAAAAGTTGGTCATTTATGGCAGTACTCATACTTCCCTCAAGACCAGGTCACTTTAAAAGGTGACTCCACTTTCGTGGGGGAAACAATAGTAAATAAAGAAAAAATAATATAGCGTATACAATTGCAAAACAAGTCATATTGTAATTGAAGGTTATTAAAAATTACCTTTCCTTTTGAATCTGCACCTCTGTCATTTTTTGAAAATGCATTGCAATGTGGTTACCTGGAGCTGTTCTGTACACCAGAGTGTGTACAGAATGCCCCCCAGAAACATCATTTCCTGCTTGTGTGATTGGCTCACCAATTTTCCCAGAAGTCTGCATTAAGATATAAGTCAGATTTCAGGCATCCCCTGCAACAAAAATGTCATTTTTAGTGAGATACTTTCAATAGGAAATCACATCTAAAGGGATGCAGGCCCTGCAGGTTTCCTCATTAGAGCCCTGCAGGCGCACAGCTAATTGATAATTATGAAACCACTCCCATTAGACTCACTTTCCCGCATGGACACAGACATATGGGGGATTTCTTCCGAATAACAAAAGGTAGGAATCTGCAACAACGTTTGTTAAAATCACAGTGCCTTGAAAAAGTATTCATACCCCTTGAAATTTTCCACATTTTTCATGTTACAGCCAAAAACATTCACTTATTTTTTGTGATAAACCAACACAAAGTGGCGCCTAATTGTGAAGTGGAAGGAAAATGATAAATGGTTTTCAAAATGTTTAACGAATAAATATCTGAAAAGTGTGGCATGCATTTGTATTCAGCCCCCTTTACTCTGATACCCTAACTAAAATCTAGTGGAACCAATTGCCTTCAGAAGTCATCTAATTAGCAAATAGAGTCCAACTATGTGTAATTTAATCTCAGTATAAATACAGCTGTTCTGTGAAGCCATCAAAGGTTTGTTAGAGAATCTTAGTGAACAAACAGCATCATGAAAACCAAGAAACACACCAGACAGGTCAGGGATAAAATTGTGGAGAAGTTTTACCACTTAAAGGCCGCCCACCGCATATATACTGCGGCAGGGCGGCTCTATTGCGCAAAACAACGTACCTGTACAACGTTTCCTGCAATAGATAGTGTGGGCACGCGCGGAGATGTGTGCACCCACTGCACGAAGGAGGAGCCGATGTGCTGGCTGACGGACTCGATGTCCGCCAGCCAAACGCGATCGCTTCACAGAGAGGCAGAACAGGGATCTGCCTATGTAAACAAGGCAGATCCCCGTTTTGACAGGG
Source organism: Aquarana catesbeiana (assembly GCF_042186555.1). Classification (NCBI taxonomy): domain Eukaryota; kingdom Metazoa; phylum Chordata; class Amphibia; order Anura; family Ranidae; genus Aquarana; species Aquarana catesbeiana. Next base: position 323,124,148 of record NC_133327.1, on the reverse strand, counting down.
GACAACATGGAGATTTGCTGTTCCTAGTGATTAGTAACAGCGATCTCTGTGTTGTTCCTGTCAGCACTTCCCCCACACAGTAAGAAAGCACCAACAAGGAACACATTTAACCCTCATAGCCCCTGATGTTAACCCCTTCCCTGCCAGTATCATTTATACAGTAATCAGTGCATTTTTGTAGCACTGATCACTGCATTGGTGTCACTGGTCCCCAAAAAGTGTCACTTAGGGTCAGATTTGTCTGCCGCAATGTCGCAGTCCCGCTAAAAATCACTGATCACTGCTATTACTAGTAAAAAAATAAAGAAAAATTTAAAGTTCATAAATTTATCCCATAGACTGTAGACGCTATAACTTTTGCACAAACCAATCAATATACGCGTATTGTTATTTTTTTACCAAAAATATGTAGAGGAATACATAATGGCCTAAATTGATGAAGAAATGTTTTTTTTTTACATTTTTTTTATATGTGTAGCACCCTGGTGTTTAGGCAGGGTTGATCCTAAATTTACCTGCCAGGTATAGCTACCTTGGCCCATTGTTAGAGATCAATTGATTTCACTCTAAGTCTGTAATCGCTGCACTTCTCTCTTTTGCCGCTGGGTGGCCAGGTACCTGGTAGCATTAGATATAAGAAGGGCAATGCAAGGTCAGATTATGGGTATATGGGCACTCCAAGCAAATGGGCAGGGGTATTCTTAAATCCCTTGGCCTGCTGGGAGAACCTATATATTTGGGTGAAGTCAGGTAATCAGTCTTCTGTGCCACCTGGACGGCTGTCTGGGTGGATGTGTGTTGTATTGCCCGGGCTGCTAGACCGGAGTTTGGGCCTATCCCGGGCACATCTGACTGCTAGGCTGTCTGAGGACCTATCCAGAAGCAAGAGAGCAGCGCAGGGTTGGGATTGCGTTTTGCAATCTAACCAGAAGTGACGGTTCTGCCGGCCGGAGAACCTGTCATGGTCGGAGGTTAGAGGGGAAGCTGTCGCCACTAAGAGACCAACCTTCTTATTACCAGGTACCACAGTGAGTAGCTGAAGCAAGTACCGGAGCGGAATTCTCACCGACCGGGGACGGTGAAGGATTCTTTTGTTTATAGCGTAAAAAATAAAAACCACAGATACCACCAAAAGAAAGCTCTATTTGTGGAAAAAAAAGGACATAAATGTTTTTTGGTTACAGCGTTGCACACCCGCACAATTGTCAGTTAAAGTAACTCAGTAACGTTTCGCAAAAAAAATGGCCTGTTCATTAAGGGGTTAAATGCTTTCGGGGCTGAAGTGGTTAAAGCAGGGTTAGGTTATAAAAATAATATCCCAAGCTTTGAACATCTCACGGAGCACTGTTTAATCCATCATCCGAAAATGCAAAGAGTATGGCACAACTGCATACCAACCAAGACATGGCCGTCCACCCAAACTGACAGGCTGGGCAAGGAGAGCATTAATCAGAGAAGCAGCCAAGAGGCCCATGATAACTCTGGGGGAGCTGAAGAAGCAGAAAGCTGTTGTTGAAAGAAAGCCATAAGAAGTCCCATTTGCAGTTTGCGAGAAGCCATTGGGGGACACAGCAAACATGTGGAGGAAGGTATTCTGGTCAGCAAAATGCTATGTGTGATGGAAAACTAATACTGTAGATATTTAAAATGAATTTCGCGCAATATTATCTATATTAAATAAATATGCGTAAAATTGTGAGGAAAAATATTTTTCCTCACAATTTTACGCATATTTATTTAATATAGATAATATTGCGCGAAATTCATTTTAAATATCTACTGTATCAAGTGTTGGTGTGAACACCCCCATTTTGCTGCAATATTTACACCTGTAATATTTTGGATTATTTAGTCACTATATTATTGATTTTCACATCTACCAGCGCGAAGGAAAATTTTTAATATTTCACTGTTTGAAAACTAATACTGCACATCACACGGAACACATGGTGGTGGCAGCATCATGTTGTGGGGATGCTTTTCTTCAGCATGAACAGGGAAGCGGGTCAGAGTTGATGGGAAGATGGATGGAGCCAAATACAGGGCAATCTTAGAAGAAAACCTGTTAGTCTGCAAGAGACTTGAGACTGGGGCGGAGGTTCACCTTCCAGCAGGACAATGACCCAAAACATATAGCCAGAGCTGCAATGGAATGGTTTAGATCAAAGCATATTCATGTGTAATGCCGCGTACACACAATCGGACTTTATGGCATACTTGGTCCGGCAATCTTTTCGACGGACTTTGAACGCTAGGTGCGCCGGACTTAAAAATGAAAGGACTTGGGCACACACGATCACTCCAAAAGTCCGATGGTTTTGAACGCGGTGATGTACAGCACGTACGACGGGACTAGAAAAAGGAAGTTCAAGCCCCACTACGCCAACCTTTGGGCTCCTTCTGCTAATCTCGTGTTAGTAGAAGTTTGGGTAGAGACGATTCGCGCTTTTCACACTTCAGCTTATTTCGATCGTTTTCTGCGGTTCAGTTTGTGCTTGTGAGGTTTGTATCTGCTTTTCAGTGCGTGTTGGTCAGTTTGTAACCTGCCTAGCAGGCTGTTCTGGTCCGCTCGTTCCTGATTTTCAGGCCGCTCTTCATAGGCCTTGCTGTTCTTCAGTGCGTTTGTTCTAAGTTTGTTTGTTTGACCAGCTGACCGTTTTGAAGCCATGGTGCGTGGATGTACTCGTTCTCGAGTTCGTGCTGCGTGGGGACTTGGTGTTGGGGTTAATACTTTGACCCGAGTCCAGTCCATGAACAGGGCGAGGAGGATTTCATGGATGAAGAATTGGTTGCGCCAGCGTGACCAATTCTCGCACATGCCTTTGCTCCGTGAGATCCGTGAGAATAATCCTGAGGATTTCAGGAATTTTCTCAGGATGACAGACCCCGTTTTTGAACGTCTGCTGGCTATGCTGACCCCCTATATCAGCAGGCAGGATACCTGCATGAGGCAAGCCATCACTGCGGAGCAGAGGTTAGTTGCCACTTTACGTTACTTGGCGACTGGGAGAAGTCTTCAGGACTTGAAGTTCTTGACAGACATCTCCCCCCAGGCTCTGGGGATCATAATCCCAGAGACCTGTTCTGCTATTATTCAGGTCCTGCAGAAGGACTATATGAAGGTAAGTTTTTTCCTTTAACATTACATGATATGTATTTAATGTTTGCTAATGTATTGTCTAAATATCCTCGTTACCTAATTACCATGCTTTGAATATGCTGGGAATGTCCCCTTTATCTTCACTCAATGCCTGTTTTTTTACCTTAATCATTTTTGGGCCTAAATGCACATTTCCCTTCAATAACCTCCCCGCCATGCAATCCTGGGTCCATTTATACCTCTAGCCTATAGTCCTTTGAACAATGTATATTGTCAGCTCCATTGTGCTGTTTTACCCTCCCCCACCCCCTCAAATGTTTGCATCTGTCAGGTGTGTTCTTGGCCCCAATTAATACCCCTCCCCCACCCCCTCAAATGTTTGCAACTGTCAGGTGTGTTATTGGCCCCAATTAGTACCCCTCCCCCTCAAATGTTTGCAACTGTCAGGTGTGTTCTTGGCCCCAATTAGTACCCCTCCCCCACCCCCCCAAATGTTTGCAATTGTCAGGTGTATTATTGGCCCCAATTAGTACCCCTCCCCCACCCCCTCAAATGTTTGCAACTGTCAGGTGTGTTCTTAGCCCCAGGTAGTACCCCTCCCCCACACCCTCAAATGTTTGCAACTGTCAGGTGTGTTATTGGCCCCAATTAGTACCCCTCCCCACCCCCTCAAATGTTTGCAACTGTCAGGTGTGTTCTTGGCCCCAATTAGTACCCCTCCCCCCACATACAAATTGATCAATGGTCCATCAGAGGGGGGTGAGTAATCTTATAAGTGGGCCTTATTTTTCTTTTTTTTTTTAGCTAAAAATAACACATATTAATAATGTTCAACTGCTATTGTTCAAGAATGTTTTTGTGTAATCTGATATCCAAGTTATGTTTAAAAGTACTTATATTTTTTTCTTGTTTGACTCCACAGTTTCCTTCCAACACACAGGAATGGCAGACTGTGGCCTCCCAGTTCGCTGACCGTTGGGACTTTCCCAACTGTGTCGGGGCGATCGATGAGAAGCATGTCCGCATTGTGCCACCACCCCATTCGGGGTCTTATTTCTACAACTATAAGGGGTTCCATAGTGTAGTTTTGATGGCGGTGGTCTCGGCACAATTGGAATTTATGTTCGTGGACATGGAGAAGAACGGCCGGATGTCTGACGGAGGAGTCTTTGCACAGACCGAGCTGTGGCAGCATCTCCAGACTGGTGGCCTGGGATTTCCACCTGATGACCAGAATGTGAATGGACTCCCCTCAGTTTTCATCGCTGATGAAGCGTTTGCTCTCGGCGAGCACTTGATGAGGCCGTTCCCCCAAAGGACACTCACCCCTGAGAGGAGGGTATTTAATTACCGGCTGGCCAGAGCAAGAAGAGTTGTGGAGAATGCCTTTGGGATTCTGGCCAGCCGGTTCCGTTTGTTCCTCTCCGCAATAAATCTAGCAGAATACAAAATAAATTATGTGATCTTTGCTTGCTGCATTCTGCATAATTTCTTGAGACGTCATTCTTTGACATATGTAACTTCTGTTGGGCCTGAGGCCAGACTTGGTGTTGATGAACCACTCACAGGCCTGGAAAGTGACCGTATTGGCTTGGCCCCCCAAACTGCCCATGAAGTGCGTGACAGATATGTCAATTATTTTAATGGATGGGGGGCCATTGCAATGCAACAAGATCTTTAAGATTTTTTGAAAAATAAATAAAAAAAATTTGGCAACAATCTCTTGTTTTGATTCTTGTTTGCATTTAGTTTTGTCTGTCTCCTAGTGCACTTGTAGTGGCAAGTGCATTTCCCTTTAGTTAATAAAGCCCTTTGTCACTGTAACCACACAAAAAATAACAAACTGTTATTGATAAATAATAAGCCATACACATTGTAGTAGTAAAAACATTTTACTGTGTGCACATTGAAAGTTGCATTTTGTTTAAACGTGTTTTTTTTTTTTTTGGTTATCAATATTTTTTTGAATTTTTTTAGTTTAGGCATATTTGTAGAAAATATACATTGTATAAGAACAAAAAATAACAGGAACTTACAAAGTTCAACATGTTAATAACAGTGCTGGTGATGTCACCCATCTAAAATAAAAAATTGCAGATGCTCACAATTTCTCGTGAAAAAAGGTTCAAGTCAACATGTGCTATCTCCCATCATGGGGGAGCAATGGACGTGTTTTGTGTGTGCAATCCCTTTGTTCCTCTCACAAACTAACATTATTCTGATGAAGGGGTTGCAAACACAAAACAAGTACATTGATATCCCCTGATGGAAGATAGCACATGATGACACACCGTGTGCATCTGCAAAATTTTTACATTATAGTATTTAGCAAGTTAAAACATTTTAGAAGAATAAAACTTGACAATGAAATGAAGAACATGATTGATGCTTTTAGGCAAAAAGTTATTCGATTCTGCCCAAAACATCAATCATGTTCTTCATTTCCTGTTGCATGCTGTGCAGCCGATTTCTCATGCTGTCAGTTTGGTCACGCATTCTATCAATTTGGCCATTCCACACCATTATCTGGCCAATGAGTCTTTGTGCACTGTCTGTGTTAAATGGCTCCGCCGCTTGGCCTTCCACAACCAGAACATCACCTAAAATTTGTGGATAAAAAATGATTGTAAAATATGCACGCCTAAATAGATGAACTTAAGCTGGGGTGTCAGTCACTCACTTGGTGGGGTGGAAATATCGCACACTTCCTCCACCTCTCCTTCCTCCAGCTCGTCGGGTGGGCGTGGTCTTGGGCTGGGGCTTGGGGTAATGTCAGCTTCAGGCTGGTGACTTGGGGGGGTCCTGGGATCCTTGGACTGTTGTCTTTTCTCCCCTATGATAATTAAACAAAAGATATAGATAAAACACAGTGATATTTAAGTCTTGAAAAAGGGAATATGAAACGTTCGTTAGAAGTTGTGGACAATTGTCATTTTTTGGCACCAAAAATTTTGAAGACAGGATTAAAATTCACTATGCCCAAAAATGCCAAACAATACACATTTTCATGCAAGTTTCACATATGCAGAGACCTCCAGTATCCCCTGGAGCCCCTATGTGTATTACCCCCCAAAATTTTCTCGGGTGTCACATAGTACACTAGTGTTCGTGAGTCCAGATGTGGAAACAGCTGCTGTGTCCTGTCCTTACATTACACTGAATCATTATTGAAGAAGCATTATATTTTCAAACACATCTACACAACATCACCACATTTTTGGAATACAACAAATTATCAAGACCTAAATGTATGTCAAAACCCTGTACCATCGTATTTGGCGAAAAAAAAACATCATTTTCTTAGTATCATATGTTTTTTTCAAAAGAACGGTCTTTACGAACGATGCTGTATAAACGAAAAGCATATGGATCAGCATGCAAGTTAAGTATTTCAATCGGAACACACAACAAGTACTTACTTTTTTAAGCAGCTTCTTTATTCGCCAATATTGTTCAGGCTCCCTAGTTTTGAGGTCAGACCACCGCTTCCTCAATTGTTCTTTAGCCCGTTTAGTGCCAAATTTTTGTTCAAGAGCGGTGACAACTGAGGACATTATTTTGTCCTTCCGCGTATTGAGTCGGGTGTACGGTCTTTTTTGCCATCGTATTCCTCCCTTCTCAATATGGACACCATCTCCACCATCTCTTCAAAGGCCATGTTGGTGGCCTTATCTCCTCTTGGATCTGGATGGTTGTGGCTCTGGGCTTTCCTCCGCGCTACTTTCAGATAATCTCTCCGCCAATTTTCTCTATATCCTGCCACTGCGCAACGAAGAGTGAAGGGGCGGGGACAAATCGTACTAAAGAACGTCAGGGGCGGGTGACGCAGGTGTAGCATGACACATGCGCAGTGTATATAAAGCTATTACGCTAGCCTACGTATGTCCGAGCGGAAGCAGCGAGTGTCAAAAACAAAGGTAAGATTAAACGTGGGTGTGTGTTTGGTGTGTGTGTGTGTTCCCTAGATTGAGCCAAATATAATACTGGGAGTTTGGACTGACATTACAGTTTTTATCTTGTGTCTTGTCTTTCAGCAAAAATGAATCCTTTTAAGGAGGAAGAATTTTTGACACGTTTTCTTGATTTGTATCAAGAAAACAGAAATCTGTGGGAGGTCAAGCACCCATTGTATTTTAATAGAGATGTAAGGAAGGCAACACTGGGCACACTTCTGGAATTTGTGAAGACTCGAGTCCCCCAAGCAAACCTTAAGTTTGTGGACAATAAAATTGGTATCTTGCGCAACATGTACAGGCGGGAACACAAGAAGATCCAGGAGTCGCGCAGATCCGGAGCAGCAGCAGACTAGGTTTATGTCCCCAAGCTGTGGTACTACCAAAAAATGCGATTTCTGGATGACCAGACAGAAGCAAGGCAATCACTTTGAGCCTTCCCTCCAGCCTTCCCTCCACTCTTGCCTCCAGCCTCCCCTCCACCTCCACCCTTCCCTCCAGCCTTCCCTCCAGCCTTCCCTCCACCTCCACCCTTCCCTCCACCCCAGCTGAGGAGTCCCAAAAAAGAACTGGGCCCTTTCATCCTTGATGAAGTGGATGTGCCTAGCTTCAGCCAGGTATACTTTTTTGGTGAATTTGGGATTGTGTAAATATTAATGATGTAAACCTAAAAATTTTTGAAGTGCTTCACCAAAAATGACTTCATCACAATTATTAATATGTAGACACATCACTAGACAGTAGTGGCCAAAAATATACTTCAAATATTGGTGAGCAGCTAGAATAATGGTGGGGTCAAAAAGATAGCCTTTACTATTTGTTTAGAATTATATTTGCAAGTCGTGAGCTGAAAATTGTGTGTTATTGCGTAAGCAAAAATTACAACTACCGGTATGTCCCTTTCTTTGAGCCAGGATGAGCTCAGCCAGGAGGAGTCTGTGCCCAGAGGTATAGAGGAGGAGGCCTTGCCCACTGGAAGAGAGGAGGAGGCCGTGGCTGGGCCTAGTAGAAGCCTCACGGAGTGTCAGGTGCCTCCCCTCCGCATTACCACCAAAAGGCCCAGAAAGATAACCCGAACAGAGGAGGAATCACTAGCCCTCATTCGCGAAGCCAGCCAAATCCTCAGCACACCACCCAATGCGGAAGAGGCCTATGGAACCTATATGGCCAACAGATTGCTGGAACTAGAAAAGGGGCAACGCCTCCTGTGAGGGTCTGATTTTTCAAGCGTATCAGAAGGGCTTGAGAGGGGAGCTTACTGCAAAAACATATATAGCAGATGAAGCCACTCCTCCTGCTACTCCTCCTCCTCCTGCCCCAAGTACACCACCAGAGGCACAGCCTCCAAGGAAGGCTGCAGCGAAGCGTGGAGGGAAGGCTGCAGGGCAGCATGCAGGGAAGGCTCCACGGAAGAGTCGAAAGTGATTGTCTGGCTTCTGTCTGGTCTGACTTCTGACTGTGCTCCCTGTGCTCCCTAGTCGCAAGATACCAATTTTATTGTCCTCTAACTTGATGTGTGTCCTGGGGGACAAAAGGCTTCACACATTCCAAAAGTGTCTCCAGTGTTGCCTTCCTCATTTCTGTTTTGACCAAAATAAATGGATATTTTCGTTACCTTACATTATTGACTATGTGTTTTGATTCAAAAAGGACATTTGGTTTGTGAGTAGGCAGGTACAGGTCAAAAAGACTATATGTGGGTTATTTACAAAAGGCTAAATCATTTTGCAATTCAAGTGCAAAGTGCTATTGCAAAGTGCACTTGATAAATTGCACTGCAAGTGCACTTGTTGGAAGTGCAGTCGCTGTAAATCTGAGGGCAAGCTCTGAAATTAGGGAAAGCTCGGCTGATTTTATCATACAATCATGTGCAAGAGAATTTTTTTTTTTTGGGGGGTTCCTTGCATGTGCCCCTCGGATCCACAGCGAATGCACTTCCAAATGCTCTTTCAGGGCAATTCCAAGTACAATTTGCACTTGTAGTGAAAAATGAATTTGCCTTTTTAAAATAACCCCCCATGTCTAATTAACAAGGGACACCAAAGAAAGTAGTTTGTGAGAACTCTGTGTGAATATAAGCAGCAAAACAACTTCCTTCTTCTCGCATTATAAAGAAAAAAAGAATGCGCTGTATTAAAAGATCACAGAAGAGGAATGTGCTATCTTCAATACGAAGGCTAGTTTTACCAGATCGAGCGCTTCCGTCTTGTACTTGCTTCAGAGCATGCGTCAGTTTGGGTCCGTCGGACTAGCACACAGATGAACAGTTTGTACACTAGAAAGCAGAGTCGGTCGGATAGATTTGAAACATGTTTTAAATCTAAGTCCGTCAAACTTTTGAGAAAACAAAGTGCGCTGGAGCCCACACATGATCGAACTGTCCGATGAAGTCCGGTACGCTGGACCAAGTATGCCATAAAGTCCAATCATGTGTACGCGGCATTAGACTAGCCCAGTCAAAGTCCAGACCTAAATCCAATTGAGAATCTGTGGCAAGACTTGAAAATTAAATATTTGTGTGCAAATGAGGTGAAACAAATGTCAATGTAAAAAAGAGAGAGAGACAAATAATTCCACAGTAGCACACTAAATTAATCTACAAATCTTCTAAATATTAGCATTGTGAAATGATTAACATAACACCCATACATAATGAAAAGTGTCCGAATGGCATATCCAAAAAATGTATAAAAGAACAAATATATGCTCCAACATATGCAAATCAATATAGTAATACAGTCCAACTTAAAGTGATGAAAAGATAGTGAACCATAATCTCGTTGATCCACTAAAATCCTTCACCAAAGTGATGTGTGCCAATTCCACTCCCTTAAAAATAAAGCTCACCAGATGCTGTTGCCATTCACTCTTGTGTCTGGCAAATATTGCCTTATTAGATGTTATTGAAGAGCTGCTTGTACATGCCAATCTCCATCCAGATTAATAAAGACACTCTTCACATGTGGGGATAGGAATTGACAGAGCCTCCTATAGTGTAAAAACACCTAAGGTAATCTGTTAATTAAAAGTAATGCACTTACATCATAAAAGATTTCAAAATCGCCTTGTTAAAATTCCAAACATGCCAGGTGACTCAGTGTTGCGATATCCTTACAGCTTCCTTTATATACGTGGAGTCAGCGTTGCCGTGTAGCCACAATCTGATGCGTTTCATCATTTTGGACTTTGTCACAGGGGGTGGTACACTTAAGTATTCCCCTCCACATCACTTTAACGCACAGTGAGCAAATTTGGAGGACTTTTCAGTCAATGGACATGGACCACCGCAATATTGTCCATCTGTCCAGTTAACCTGCCTTCTGCCGGTCTGTAATTGTAATTATAAATGATAAAATATTCACAACCGGCTACATGGTTAACAGCGGCACGCACATTACTGTGTCTCACCATACTCCACCAATATAACACGATACTCATGTGGGAATTAAAATGGACTGACCTGATCTTCACTTGAAAATTGCTGACAGAGCTTGAGCTATTTTGCAAAGAAGAATGGACAAAAATGTCACTCTCTCTAGATGTACAAAGCTGGTTCAGACATACCCGAAAAGACTTTCAGTAATTGCAACGAAAGTTGATTCTACAGAGTATTGACTCGGGGGGGGGGGGGGGGCTGACTACAAATGCATGCCACACTTTTCACTTATTTGTAAAACATTTTGAAAACCATTTATCATTTCCCTTCCACTTGAAAATCATGTGCCACTTTGTGTTGGTCTATCACGTAAAATCCCAATAAAATAAGTTTACATTTTTGGTTGTAGCATGACAAAATGTGGAAAATGTCAAGGGGTAAGAATAGGTTTTCAAGACACTGTACAAAGATCACCCAGAGGGGAATGTTTTTTTTTTTCTCAACAAAAGTGGTGTTACGCTTTAAGTATATGTAGGTATTTTATATTTATAGCTTGGTTTGTCTAGACTTCTAAGCTACAGTCTCTTAGAGGAACAGTCTTTTTGAATATTTACATATTACTTCTACCAATACAAACACCATATATTTTAATAAGGAAATTAAACAGACAAGCAGCTAATGTGCACTAGGGAGAACATGTTCGCTGAAGTTAAGAAATAAATATGTATGAAAGGTTTTCCTGCAATGTATTAATTAAATAGACATTGCATTTATGAGTATATTGCCGTATTATAAGATTACCTGTGCAAACTGTGGATTTCTTGTTTTTCCTCTTTAATCCCTTGTATGCTTGTTTTATAGTGTCAGGAGAATATAAGAATGCATGCCTATAGTCTTGTTTTATAGGAATGGTATTAAGAAAGGGAGGCTTTGAAGATTAAATACAAGTGTTGTTAAAAACAAAAAGTCAGTGCCATAGCAAGCAGTGCTTGGTAAATTGTTTCAGAAATGGTGCATATACTTTTGCAAGCATATGCTCCATATTGTTTCAAAGCTGCATTTTTTTAAATATGCTTTATTTAAGCAACCTTTTTCTTATTCAATAAAAGCAAAACTTTGTGTAGTTTTAGATAGAGTAGAGGGATATTAGAACACCTGTCAGGTTTCTTTTGCTCTTTTTGTAACCAATGGGGATATTTGTCCTATTTACCATTAGCACTGAAAGTGAAAGTAAAAGAAAATCCCAATTTTTGAGCAGTTACCAGAACTGTAATAGAAGGGAAACCTTTCAATGGGGATACTAGTTTGATGGCCCTGGTGACAACCAAGGATTTCCCTCATTTGGGAGGGATTATCTTTCACTTCCCATTATAGCTGTGTCACAGAATGTGAAGGGAAATATCCCAAATGACACACAGATGGCAAAAAAAAAAAACCTAAGAGGGACTATAACCCTCCCTTACTCTAATCAAAATTTAAAAATAAAGCTTTGACTTCAGCTCTACTTAAAACTTGGATGTGTTTTAAATAAACTGTGGTATAGATATCAACTGATAAATAAATAACATATGCTTAAAGCGTAAGTCTGCCCGAAAGTGATTTTGGGTGGACACCTGCGGGTTTGGCCATCCTGATATTTTTTTCAAAAACTTAGGACTCTGGTGGAAAGATATTAATAACAGATTGTCCACATCAAGGAAAGTTACGGTGCAATAAAAGTCATATGTTTTAGTGAAATGTAAGGCTAAAAACAAAGCCCTGCAATTAAAGCTGACATGTTTCAGCCCAAAACGACCTTAGTCAAAGTTACCTGCTGGATTCTGCCAGATTCATTGTAATGCATACCACAAAGAGAATAACAGATGACATTAATTAGACATAATTACCTCATAAAAGAGAATAAAAAAATGAGTAAGCAAATAACAATTACTATTTAAAAGCATATTATATAACTGTTACACTAACTACTGGCTCAGAGAGAAAAGAAAGCAAAATCAAAAATTGTTTAGGTTAAAGATCTACATCCCAAGGGTAATTAAGTCCACTGGGTATTTTAGTTTGAAGCCTGAAGATCTACCACACTTCACGTTCTAACAGGCGGCAGCGTTGATTTCCTCCCCTTTGATGTGCTTTAAGTCTCTTTAGGCCTGCTTTACACCTATGCATTATTAGTGTTTTATTACATTTTGCAGATTTGCACTACAGAACGTGTTCCGTAGGAAACCATGTTAAATGGTCTGTAGTGCAAATCTGTAAAATGCACTAAAAATGCATAAGTGTGAATATGCTGTGATGCCTTGTGCAATATCCCCTCCATGTGATCTCTAAAATGCTTAGAAGCATTTGATAACTATATTTTGACTTTGGATTAGCTCCATCACAATAATCTCCCCCAATGCAAATGTGAAGGGGCCTGATAGTACAAACAATATATTAAATAGAACATGCTGTGCACTCAGTTACATACACAGCAATAGTAGTGTTGCCATTATTAAATCGATCGGACCCCCCCCCCCCCCCTTTTTTTGCAAGATGCAACCTCTTTGCTCTCCATATGCATTTTACGGAACCTGCATGTTATCCCACAGGAATATGAGCCAATTATAGATAACCAGATTTCACACATTCTGTTGCCTGTTGTAAAAAAGATTGGGAGACAACAAGGAAACCTAAAGTGGAAGTCCACTGACTCGAAAGGGACACAAATCTTGCAAAGAAAACGAAACAGTTGTTTATCAGAAAAGAGAATTGGTCAATTCCTTTCTATAATTCAAACAATATCTTGATATTCCTCCAAATATTTGAATATGATGTTTTGCAAGATGGGTGCCGCTTTAGGTTCTCCATTGCCTTTAAAAAGCTTTCTATCTAATGGGGTTTAGGTTATCAGAAGAAACTGGACAGTAGTAACCTCTGTAGAAACTAACCGTATCTCCTGATAAAATCATTAGGGCTGCCTGCAGTATTCAAAACTACAGCCATGAAAGGTCCATCCGTTCAGTTTCTTCTTTTGTGATTTAGAAATGATGACAATGTTTTGCAGAGCATTTTGGGTTTTTTTTAAATAAAGAGAGAGCACAGCAGTAGTTTCTCTCTTAATGACTGTCTCTTACTAACGGAAACTCTAGGCATTATTATTATTATTATCCCAGAGCTGGGAGGGAGAGTGATGAATAATTCCCATGATTCATTCATTCATTCATTAAAGAGTACCTAAACCCCAAAAATTTATATATTGCACGTTACCAGTCCTTATATGTGTTGGCTGCATTTTTATTTGAGTTTTTTTTTTCATTTATTTTTACTTGGTGATTCTGCCAGTAACATACTTCTCATCAGGCAATTTTTGCACATATAACAAAATGCTTTCAATTGTATATTTACTGGCCAAAAGAGAACAAATGAGAGACATTCATTGTTAGAGTTTAAATGCATGTTAAAGTAGTTGTAAACGCTGCAAAAAAAAAAAAAAAAAAAAACAACCTGCAAGACAAAGGCATAATTAGCTAGTATGCATCGCATACCAGCTCATTATGAAATACTTACCTTAGAACGATGCTGTTGCAGTGGTCCCCGTACACCGCTGTGACGGGCGACATGTCTCTGGAATGTTACTTCCGGGTTCATGGGCTCTGGTGCTGTGATTGGCCGGAGCCGCGATGACGTCACTCCCGCGCATGCAGCTAAATAAATTGACATTTCTTTAGCTGCATGCGCGGGAGTGACGTCATCGAGTCATCGCGGCTCCGGCCAATCACAGCGCCAGAGCCCAAGAACACGGAAGTAACATTCCAGAGACATGTCGCCCGTCACACCGGTGTACGGGGACTGCTGCAACAGGCGTTGCCGAGCACGTTTCTTCAGTGCACATTTTCCGATGACGTCAGCACATGCATATAGAGTGAATATCTCCTAAACTGTGCAAGTTTACCTGTAGGCAAAAGTGTTTGTAAAGGGTTTAAAACCAATTTACGCTTCAGCTGCTCTGCTCTTTCAAAACAGGCTTTTTCAAATAATCAGTTGAAGCAGTCAAAATGTAAAAAGAAAGTAACATCCTTATTGTTGTTTGCAAATAGTAAATATGAAATGTTCAATAAATATAGTAGAAATAAAGGCAAAATATTTTTTTTTAAATCTTGGATAGAGTAAGGAAGAATAATAACCCCTGCATTTAAATGGTGGACATGTAATATGGATCCAACTATTATCATACTTGTACTGACATTCCCAATGTACGGAAACAAGAAAACAGGAGAAACTCCAAAGAAATTGGATTTTCAAAAAGTACTATAAAAACATATGTAGCCAGGAGCTGGCTATTATGCCTGCAATTCAGGGACAGTGTACAGTGTTATTAATGTGGAGATGACTCCCTCTAGTGCTGGCTTGGACTCCATTTGTCATTTCCTTTGAGACAAAACTTAGAGCAGAGCAAAACATCGTGGGATGTGTAGTTCAGAATACTGGGGCTCCACTTCCAGTGGAACTGGTCTGAACTACCACTACCAGGTTGAAATAGGAAAGAATGCTGGGAGAGGATATAAAGGGGCTGGTTTAGGCATACATCGCTTCTTGGGTCGCCGGCTTGGATCTGCCAGCAGGAGCTCTGTGTCAGTGTGAGCTGCTGCTGAGTTGTGGCCTGCACAGCGGGGAGTCACACAGCTGCATCCAGAGGGACCTCATCGGACAACATCGCTTCTCACCTACAGTGGACCGGAGACTGTTCCAGATCCTCCAGCAACGCCTGCATTGCAGATCTGAGTAGGCCGCAGCGTGGTGTGATGGGGTCAGACGCCATTCCCAGAACCAGGATTCGGAGGGAGTTCCTGAAAGAGTCTTCACCCTCACCTGCACATAACCAGTGTGGTGAGTGGGCATATGCCCATTTCGATTCTTTAAGACATTGCATATAGACATCCCTTATTCAACCCAGCTTTCTGACACTTGTGGTGCCACTGGAAGTTAGTTCACATACTCTAACGAACACTGTATGCAGACATCTATATCCTATTCACATCTTTACCACCAGCAATCTCATTAGATACAATAATATTCCAGCCATATAGGAAGATTGTGAAGAACAATAAAGATACACCACAGATCAGCCAAATTTGCTATACCCTATTATCAAGAATTACCCTATCCTTAATACTTCAAGGCTAGCTGAAGATTTGTTGGATTCCAAGGAGTAACACTTCAACCCTTTTATCTTCTCTTTATTCGCCCAAGTGACTAGAGTGTTCTTAGTACAAAGGGTCTGCTCTCACTTTCTCTGGAACTCTATTTAAAGGAGCCAGCCAATTTAAACACAACAGTTTGTATAATGTTTGTCATGTTGTACTGATGTTAATGGCCTGTGGGTTGAGGAAACAGAGGGGAGTGAACCTGGCATAGTAAATCAAGTGTCAGTTCCCTACCCTTCTGCTGACCTGATCACATAGGTTACTGTGACGGAAACAGGGTCTAGCACAATTGATGTCATTTTGTATGCTTTGCATTTCTCTTTACTGCCAAAAGGTTACCTATTGCAAATAGTACTTATAAACAGTGCTATAATGTTCAGATAAAAATACCTTTGCAATTAACAGTGCTATGTTTTACACTTTTGTGTGTCCCTTTTACCACAGTAAACAAACAGTTTCACTGGTATTGTGTAAGTTTATTATTATTGGTGACAGTTGGTAAAAATGACTGAACCCAGGGTGTCAGAGGTGATGGAGGATTTGCAGAATCAGAGCAACCAGTGGGGTATAGATTCTATCAGCGGCCCTCACGAGGGTGGCGCTACATATACATGTAATATCTTTAAAATGTTAATTTTATTGTACAAAGAATTCATCATAAAAATTACATATACAAATGCCCAAAGAATATATACATACGAACACCTCCTCCCAGGTCAACCCCTATCCTCTATACCAGTGATGGCGAACCTTGGCACCCCAGATGTTTTGGAACTACATTTCCCATGATGCTCATGCACTCTGCAGTGTATTTGAGCATCATGGGAAATGTAGTTCCAAAACATCTGGAGTGCCAAGGTTCACCATCACTGCTCTATACTGTTATCACCACCCAATGACAATATATATATATATTATGAGCCATAAAGAATGGAATATTCTCAAATCTCAATGTGTTTCTTTGAATTTATCAGGAGTTAGATAGAGGCAATCCATTTATAACATATGTATATACCTAAACTTGGTATTTAATACAGAATTATACATTGCATTGTCAAGCAACCATTTACAGGTATGATATTTTAATAATCAAATGTGTCATTGTAATTCTACATTTATTACTTACAAAAACAATGCCTTAAAGTGGAGATCCACCCAAAAGGTGAAGCTCCGCTTGTTTGCAACCCCCACTGTCCACTGCCACATTTGGCACTTTTTTTGGGGGGAGCGCATACCTGTCAAAACCAGGTAACCGTTTCAACTTCCGGGTAAGATCGCCGCACAACGATCGCAGAGATCTGCAAAATTTCCGGCCCCTCCTCCTCCCCCCTGCTGCCTTCTGGGGGACACACAGGTCCCAGAAGACAGCGCGGGACCATTCAGCGCAGTGCGACTCGCGCATGTACAGCAGCAAACAGGCTGTGAAGCTGGAAGGCTTCACTTCCTGTTTCCCTTAGTTAAGATACCAGCACCTGTACCCACAGCCTATGGACGAATCGGCTAGGGGTGCCGACATTGTCGGAAACCTGGACAGGTAAGTGTCCTTATATTAAAAGTCAGCAGCTACAGTATTTGTAGCTGCTGACTTGAATTTTTTTTTTTAACTGGCTGGAACCCCTCTTTGAACTAATAATTCTAAGGCCAAGGGCCACGAAAACCACAATCAATTAGGTTTTTGTCATCTATGTCTCATTGGGGAGATTTCCCTTCACTTCCTGTCCCAAAGCCAAAACAGGAAGTGAGAGGTAATCCCTTTGAAGTGAGGGAAATCCCTGATTGTCACCACTGTCACCCAATTAGTATTTTTTTTTTTCAGATTCATACTTACCTAGGTGGATTCAGCATGGGTCCGATACTGCATCTTTCCCCCTGCGCCTCTGCACTGAGAACTGAGCGATCGCTCAGTTTTCAGAGCTCCGTGAGCAGAGAGCTGTAGACTGTCAGTCACAGGCTCAGCTCTCTGCTCTTCTCCCTCCTCGCTCATTGGAGCGCTGGGCTGTGGAGTGAGCAGCTCGCTGAGAGGCTGAGACGGGTGTCAGTCTAGGCACCTGGTGGATCCAGACTTTATTGTCACGATGATGAGGTGCCTGGACTGATTTCTCTGACTTAAGACAACTCTCTGCTAAAAACGGGTCACAGGAGTGCAAAACGAACTGCACTCCTGTGACCCTTAGGAGAAGCCCAGCCAAACGAGCTGGTTGAGGTTGGTAAAACCGCATCTCAACAGTTTGCCTAAACTGTCCAAGAGGGCAAGGATGAACAAGCCGCAAGGGTACTTTTACACCAGCCATATGCTTAGATGATTTGTTTTAGCATATGGCGAGAGTCTGCTGTATAGCAGTGATGATGAGCAGTGCCTTCAAATGCCAGGTTCTGTTTACTTTTTTTTGTTTGTTGCAATAGCAAAGTTTTTTTTTTTTGTAACTTTATTGGATGTGTACAAAGTGTTCAGCCCATTCAGGTCTCTGCACAGCATCATGATGCCCTGTGCTTCAGTGCAATGGTCTGCAGTACCATTCAGTGTGTTTTTTCTGCATGCATATCACATCAGAATTGTGTTATGAACTGGGCCCATATAAAACAATTGTTATCAATTAGTCCTAGTAGTGACCTGCGTTGATCCAGTGTGGAAAAACACAGGTCACTAGAGTATGTGTGCACAAGCCCTAAGCATTAAGGCCACGCATCATTTTAATGTTTACAGCATAATTCTAATCACATTGCAAATACAGAACGTTCACTGCCCAACCCCCCATCTAGTTAAAATTAAATCTTCTTGCTGGCCATACACTTTGCAATTTTCGCAGACCACAGTTTACAAAAGCAGCAATAGCCTGGAGCATCAGCCGCAGAAATCTTTTAAAATGCTGTAAAATGTCATTCAGATATACAATCAGTCTGGAAAAGATTGGTGTTCTGGCATCAGAAGGTAAAAACGGTGCAACTGATAGATGCTTGGAGATGACCTCAACAGCACATTATTGGTTTCTCATTCATTATTGAAGGTGCGTCTTTCCCCATATGTTCAGCTCTAGGTAACCTTTGTGAACACATGCAAGAAAAAAAAAATATGTAGACAGGCAGAGTGGTTTTTAACTTCTCTTGAAATGTGTTTTAATGATAGGTTATCATTTTATTTCCTTTCGCTGTCCTACATGTATGGAAAAAAATACTTCAATTTCCTCTTCCTTTCCTTTGTTCTAAATCAGCCTGCAGATTATTTCACCCTTCCAAAGAGTGCATGAATCCTGAAATAGGCGTCAGAAATCAAATGCTGTGAACTTTATATAAAACAAACACACATATCTACTGTACAATTTCTTTTACAGGCGCCAATGTCCTTTTATTATCCTGGCAGGCCATCCAGTTCGTTTCCTGTGTTTCAACTCCCTCTAGTGGAACAAATATGTGACAGATATGGAATAACAGCTCCAAAAGGTAATAGCAGAGCCAATATTAGATAATAAAATATGATTTAGAATGAGAACAATATTAGATAATAAAATATGATTTAGAATGAGAACAATGTACCATATCTTGAGATCTGGAATCCAGGTTCAACATGCAATAGCTACAGTTGTAAAAAGCCAGCACTGTGCCATTGTATTTGACCTTGGTTTATTGGATTAAATTACTGATTCGGTTTTACATACAGCAAGAAAAACTGATAGGAAGTATCATATGGTCCCAAGACATCGTTCTAACCTGCAACAGTGTCTAAAGTACTTGCTAGCTTTGGTTTCATGTCAAGTATTAGATGACTTTGCTTTCCATAACAGAGCCCCTTCAAGAAACCTTGACCAGGGCCTGTGGCTATTTCAGCTTGTGAATTTGATCAGGGTTATTTTGAGTGTTTATCTAAGGTTACCCTAACTAAATACAATGCAAATGGTGATTTATATGTAGGGAGGTTTTTATTTATTGAAATTAATTGCAGTGATGTGGCAAAAAAAAAATTGCAAAAGACAAACATGAAGTAGAAATACAGATGGGCTAAATTCCATACTAGACTGAATTTTAGCAATTTTTTTCCTTAAAACATACACTATATTACCAAAAGTATTGGAATGCCTACCTTTAAATACACATGAACTTTAATGGCATCCCAGTTTTAGTCCGTAGGGTTCAATATTGAGTTGGCCCACCCTTTGCAGCTATAATAGCTTCAACTCTTCTAGGAAGGCTGTCCACAAGGTTTAGGAGTGTGTCTATGGGAATGTTTGACCATTCTTCCAGAAGCGCATTTGTGAGGCACTGATGTTGGATGAGAAGGCCTGGCTCGCAGTCTCCACTCTAATTGATCCCAAATGTGTTCTATTGGGTTGAGGTCAGGATTGAGCAGGCCAGTCAAGTTCCTCCACACCAAACTTGCTCATTCATGTCTTTATGGTCCTTGCTTTGTGCACTGGTCCAAATCATTTGGTGGATGGGGATTATGGTGTGGGGTTATTTTTCAGGGGTTGGGGCTTCTTAGTTCCAGCGATATGAATTCTTAAGGGGTCAGCATACCAAGACATTTTGGACAATTTCATGCTCCCAACTTTTGGAGTTGGCCCTTCCTGTTTCAACATGACTGCGCACCAGTGCACAAGGCAAGGTCCACAAAGACATGGATGAGCGAGTTTGGGGTGGTGGAACTTAAATGGCCTGCACAGAGTCCTGACCTCAACCCGATAGAACACCTTTGGGATGAATTAGAGCGCACACTGCGAGCCAGGCCTTCTCTCCAACATCAGTGCCTGACCTCCCAAATGTTCTTCTGGAAGAATGGTCAAACATTCCTATAGACACACTCCTAAACCTTGTGTACAGCCTTCCCTGGAGAGTTGAAGCTGTTATAGCTGCAAAGGGTGGGCCAACTCAATACTGAACCCTACGGACTAAGACTGGGATGCCATTAAAGGTCATATGCGTGTAAAGGTAGGTGTCCCAATACTTTTGGTAACATAGTGTATAACCTTGTAGGTGGGGTGTGGCTGTAATAACACAGGCAGTCCAAGTGTGATGTAAAGAACTTGTATTGAAGTAATCCAAAGATAGTTCACAACAAACCTGTCACAAACACGTACTTACCGAGGCCGAGATGCCGAGAGCGGCTCGCCCTTACGACCACGCGCACCCAGACCCCCGAAATGGGTACAGGAGGCTGGGGGCACGCGGAGGCACGGGCTTCCGGGTGAATAGCAGGTTCAGAGGCTGGAAGCGGGTGCCCCGAGATCCAGGGGGGAGCAAGGCTGCAAACACAAGCAGAGGTTAGGGAATAGGCAGGTATGATCAGGGTAGTCCAGCAGAGAGGTGGTTAAACAGGCCAGGGGTTCGGTACACAGGTCAGGCAGAGTGCTTAGGGACAATCCAGGAGAGTAGTGGTTAATCAGGCAGAGGTTCAGTACACAGAGCAGGCAAGCACTAGGGACAATCCAGGAGAGTAGTGGTTAATCAGGCAGAGATTCGGTACACAGATCAGACTATAAGGCTTTAGGGAACACAGGCACAAGGAAGCAGGGGAGAGCTGACGACAAACCAGCAACCCGACTGGGTGCTGGAGCCGTCAGATATAGCCCCCGTGCCCGGCGAGCGCGTCAGCGTGACGCGCTACCGGGCACCCGCACGGGCTACGGCGCGCACACGGGGACCGCCGTGCACCCGCGCGCGCCGCACCATCAGGCCGCGGACGGGTGTGCGGCGAAGTGCTCGTCCCGTGCGCATGCGCACCGGAGCCCGGCGAGCGGAGACGCTCCCTGGCTCCTGACAGTGCCCCCCTCCTAAGGGCGGACACTGGACGCCAAGGCTGGCCATTAGTTCTGGATGATCTTGATGGAATGCTCGAATTAACTGTGGAGCGTGTAGGTTCCTGGCGGGTTCCCAGGAATTATCTTCGGGAGGGTACCCCTTCCATTGAATCAGGTACTGTAACTGCCTGCCCCTCTTCCTGCAACCAAGAATGGATTCCACTTCAAATTCATTCTCGCCATCAATTCTGACTGGCGGAGGAGGAGGTTCTTTTCTTCCTGGAAAAGGGCTGGGCACCACAGGCTTCAATAGTGACACATGAAAAACGGGGTGAATCCGGTATGTTTTGGGAAGTGTCAATTCCACCGCCACAGGGTTGATAATCCTCTTGATTTGAAAAGGCCCAATGAACTTAGGCCCGAGCTTTCGAGAAGGCAGAGGTAATTTCAGATTGATGGTGGACAGCCAGACCTCGTCTCCTACGTCAAATTTTGGACTTGCCTTTCTGCCCCGGTCGTACTGTTTCTTATAGTCCCCCTGGGTCTTGTGTAATGTATCTTGAATCCTTTGAAAATTGGACTGTAGTGAGATTATCCTATCCTGGACTGCAGGAACTGCCGTTTCTGGAATGTTGTTAGCAAAGGATGTGGGATGGAACCCACAATTGGTCCAGAAAGGAGTCTGGTTGGTGGAGGCATGGATAGAATTATTGTACGCAAATTCCGCGTAAGAGAGAAGGCTCGCCCAATCATCCTGAGAACCCGAACAAAAGCATCGGAGGTACTGCTCCAGCGTCTGGTTGGTCCTCTCTGTCTGACCATTGCTCTGAGGGTGATAAGCTGAAGAAAGGCAAATGTTGATCCCCAAAGCCTTGCACAGTTCTCTCCAGAATTTGGACGTGAACTGAACGCCTCTGTCTGACACGATACTCCTTGGTATCCCATGGAGCCTAACGATCTCCTTTAGAAAAATGTTGGCCGTCTCCACGGCAGAGGGAGTACCCCTCATGGGCAGAAAGTGGGCCATTTTGGAAAGGCGGTCGACCACAACTAGGATGGTGGAGAAATTCTCTGAGCTGGGTAGGTCAACGATGAAGTCCATGGAGACGTCAGCCCAAGGTCGTTCCGGAATGGGCAAAGGTCTGAGCAAACCCCAGGGTTTGATGTTCTGGCCCTTGCTTCTCTGGCATAGGAGACAGGACGCCACATATTCCCTACAGTCCCTTCTCCATCCTGGCCACCAAAAGGAACGAGAAAGGAGCTCAGCCGTCTTCTTGTTCCCGAAGTGTCCTGCCATCTTGTGATCATGACACATTTGAAGGGCTAGGGGCCGAGTCACCTGTGGTACAAATATTTTTCCTTTGATCCAGAAAAGGTCTTCATATTTTTTCAGGGAATGCACAGCTGGTTCCGTACATGTGTCTGATGAAGATTTGATGGAGGATATTAAGTCTGCTTGGGTTAATCCAAGAAAATTTTGAGGAGAGAGGATCGTGCATGGTGTTGGTATTTGGGAGTCTGCGGAAAACATTCGTGAAAGGGCATCAGCCTTCCCGTTCTTTGCCCCAGGTCTGTATGCAATATGGAAATTAAAACGAGAGAAGAACAGGGCCCATCGGGCTTGGCGGGGTTTTAATCGTCTTGCTGTTCTGAGGTACTCAAGGTTTTTGTGATCCGTAAAGATCATCACCGGATGGACTGCCCCCTCCAGCAGATACCTCCATTCCTCCAAAGCAAACTTTATAGCCAGCAGCTCTCTGTCACCCACGTCGTAATTAAGTTCCGGTGGACTGAGTTTCCGGGAAGCGAAAGCTACTGGATGCAGGATGGCCTTTGGTCCCTGTCTCTGGGAAAGGATTGCTCCGGTTGCGATTTCTGATGCATCGACCTCCAATACGAAGGGTTGAGTCGGGTCAGGATGGCAAAGGATTGGAGCAGAACTGAATAGTTCTTTTAACTTAAGAAAAGCCTCTTGAGCGGCTGCGGACCACTGGAACGAATGATGCTGCCGAGTTAGTTGAGTAATAGGTGCCACAATGGCAGAGAATCCCACGATGAATTTCCGATAGAAATTAGCAAATCCGATAAACCTCTGTACTGCTTTCTTATTTGATGGAGCTGGCCACTCCTGAATTGCCTGAATCTTCTGAGGGTCCATTGCAACCCCATTGGTGGAGAGTATGAATCCCAAGAATTGTATGGTTGATCTCTCAAACTCACACTTTTCGGCTTTTAGGTATAGCTTGTGTTGCAAGAGAATAGCGAGAACTGTTTTAACGTGTCTCCTGTGCATCTCTAGCGTAGGGGAGAAGATGAGGATGTCGTCCAGATACACCACCAGGAAGTCATCTAGATATTGTCGGAAGATGTCATTCACTAGATGTTGGAAGGTGGCTGGAGCATTGCAGAGGCCGAATGGCATCACCAAATATTCAAAGTGGCCGAATCTGGATCTAAAGGCCGTTTTCCATTCGTCTCCAGCCCTGATCCTGACGAGGTTGTAGGCCCCCCGGAGGTCAAGTTTGGAGAACACCTTGGCCGATCAAAACCTTTGGAATAGCTCAGGAATGAGTGGCAGCGGGTACCGATTCTTGATTGTGATGTTGTTGAGTTGTCGATAGTCTACGCAGGGTCTAAGAGTACCGTCTTTTTTTCCCACGAAAAAGATACCTGCTCCAGCGGGTGAAGATGAAGGGCGGATGAAACCTTTCTCAAGATTTTCATCTATGTACTGCTTTAGAGCCTCCAGCTCGGTTTCAGAAAGGGGGAATATCCGGCCAAATGGAATCTCAGAGCCAGGAAGAAGATCAATTGGACAGTCGTAGGCCCTGTGAGGTGGTAGGCGGTCAGCCATTTGTTTACTGAAGACCTCCTGAAACTCGAGATATTCAGAGGGGACGTGTTGGAGGTTGTTTGGCGGTACCGCCATTGTGGCACAAACTTTGGAATCCGGAAGCAGGCAGTGTTGGGAGCAATACTGAGAAGGGAATGATACTGACTTGGTGCTCCATTTGATTAGCGGATCGTGGGCTTGCAACCATGGTAGGCCGAGTATGATGGGGAAGATTGGTGAGCGAATTAGGTCAAGCCGTAAGAACTCCCGGTGGCCGGAGTCCGTGACGACTGAAATAGGTTGGGTCTCCTGGGTGATGGGGCCTGAGCAAGGAAGGGATCCGTCGGCCAGGTGTATTTGTAGATCCTGCTCTTTGGTCTGTAGAGGGATCTTCAATCTGTGTGCCAAGGCGGAATCTATAAAACAGCTGCAGGCCCCGGAATCAACGATGGCCTGCAGGCGAGTCTCCTTTTCCGGAAGCTGCAGAGAAACAAACAACATCACATAAGCCTTGGGGATGTTATGGTTAGGAAAGTTCAATATGTTTGACTGAGGGAACTTACTGGGCCTGATCGGACAGCTGCGCAGGAAGTGCCCGGTTCCTCCGCAGTAGAGGCAAAGGTTAGACTGCCGTCTGCGCTGTTTCTCCTCGGAGGTCAAGGGACCTCGGACCAAACCGAGCTGCATTGGTTCGACCTCAGGGACCGATGCGGTAGTAACTGAAGGTGAAGTTTGGGATACTGTGGAGTGAGGTCGCGGTGATGCCCAGGCAGGGCGAGGCTGCTGAAACCGTTCTGAGCGCCGCTCCCTAAGGCGCCGATCAAGTTTTGTAGCTGCTTGAATAAGTTCCTCTAAGGAAGCAGGGGTCTCCATCCTGGCTAACTCGTCTTTGAGTAATTCAGATAGGCCTTGGCGGTACTGGTAACGTAAGGCCGGCTCATTCCAGTTGGTGTCGGCCGCCCACTTACGGAATTCTACTGTATAGTCCTCAATAGGTCTTCTTCCTTGGGACAAATGGTGCAAGATAGCTTCGGCGGTGGCCATGCGTTGCGGATCATCGTAGAGCTGGGTCATGCTCTCAAAGAACGCTTCGATAGTGTTCAGGGCAGGGCTGCGCTGTTCCATCAGGCTGTGGGCCCAAGCCTGGGGTTCCTCGGAAAGCAGGGAAATGGCAAACCCCACCTTGACGATCTCTGAAGAGAAGGTTCTTGGCTGTAGAGCGAAGTATAGGGAACATGCGTTTTTGAAAGCCCTAAACTTCTTGCGATCTCCCGAGAACCGTTCAGGTGTAGGGACCCTGGGCTCAGGAAGGGCCATAACCACAGTGGGGTTGGCCGGAGCTTGAGGAAGCGGACCCCCACTGCTGGGTGCAGGAGCTGCGGCTGCGGAGGGTAGTAACCCGGAGATCTGCTGCAGGCGGTTATCAACTTGTGTGTAGCCTTCTTGCAGCTTTTGTACGGAGTCCGCCAGGGTAGATACTTGCTGACATAAGATCTCCAAAGGAGAGCGCGCTCTGTCGGCCTCAGACATCTGGCTGGTTTGTACTGTCACAAACACGTACTTACCGAGGCCGAGATGCCGAGAGCGGCTCGCCCTTACGACCACGCGCACCCAGACCCCCGAAATGGGTACAGGAGGCTGGGGGCACGCGGAGGCACGGGCTTCCGGGTGAATAGCAGGTTCAGAGGCTGGAAGCGGGTGCCCCGAGATCCAGGGGGGAGCAAGGCTGCAAACACAAGCAGAGGTTAGGGAATAGGCAGGTATGATCAGGGTAGTCCAGCAGAGAGGTGGTTAAACAGGCCAGGGGTTCGGTACACAGGTCAGGCAGAGTGCTTAGGGACAATCCAGGAGAGTAGTGGTTAATCAGGCAGAGGTTCGGTACACAGAGCAGGCAAGCACTAGGGACAATCCAGGAGAGTAGTGGTTAATCAGGCAGAGATTCGGTACACAGATCAGACTATAAGGCTTTAGGGAACACAGGCACAAGGAAGCAGGGGAGAGCTGACGACAAACCAGCAACCCGACTGGGTGCTGGAGCCGTCAGATATAGCCCCCGTGCCCGGCGAGCGCGTCAGCGTGACGCGCTACCGGGCACCCGCACGGGCTACGGCGCGCACACGGGGACCGCCGTGCACCCGCGCGCGCCGCACCATCAGGCCGCGGACGGGTGTGCGGCGAAGCGCTCGTCCCGTGCGCATGCGCACCGGAGCCCGGCGAGCGGAGACGCTCCCTGGCTCCTGACAAAACCTCTTGGGAAGACAGCCCAACTGGGAACACTCAGAGATCCCAATAGCGTGTAGACAGCAGATTTCAGCCAAACTGACAGCACCTGTTAGGAGGGGCAAAGTGCAGTCTGGCCGTCTCGTGCCCAAGTGGGAAGATGTCCAGAGTAGTTGCGAGCCCTACGTATTCCCTCCTCGTCAGGAACCTTTTCCTGCCACTAGTTCTATCCTTAACAAATGGGGTACATGTCCCTACTCTACCCATTCGCAAATGTCCACCAAGCCTGGGAGCCAGGGCCTTAACCACTTCCGGACCACCCGCCGTCGTTATACATCGGTACTTTGACGTTAAATACCGGGGTTATGGCAACAGATAGCTGCCATAACCCCAGTATTTTTTTAAACAGCAGGCAGTCCGCTTTAAGATAAAAGTGGCAGATTTGCCACAAGATCACTTTTATCTGTGACGGGAGAAGTGCCCCCCCCCGCTGTGTCCTGGTGGTTTGCGCCTCTTACCGGAGCCGTCGGTAGCGGCAGGGATGATTGGATGCTGTCCCCTGGGAGGCTGAAAGTCGAGTGAGGGAATGATAGCACCCACTCGACTCCATACCATTGGATGGCGGAGGCGACGTCAAACGTCACTTCCGCCCAACAGACTTAAAGGGACAATTTTTTTTTATTGGAAAAAAAAAGAATTTTTTTTTGCATTTAATTATAAATGTGAGATATGAAGTCTTTTTGACCCCAGATCTCACATTAAAGAGGTCCTGTCATGCTTTTTCTCTATTACAAGGGATGTTTACATCCCTTGTAATAGGAATAAAAGTGATCCAAAATTTTTTTTTAAAGGGAAGGTGTAGAAATAAAAAGTAAAATAAAGAAGAAAATGAAAATAAATTCATTTTCATGCATACGTATGCATACGTAAGTCGCACCTGCATATGTAAACGGTGTTCAAATCACACATGTGAGGTATCGCCACAATTGTTAGAGCGAGAGCAAAAATTCTAGCAAAAGACCTCTTCTGTAACTTAAAACTGGTAACCTGTATAAATTTTTAAACGTTGCCTATGGAGATTTTTAAGTGTTAAAGTTTTTGTCACCATTCCACGAGCGGACGCAATTTTTGAAGCATGTATCAATAAAAAATTTGGCTAACTTTACTGTTTTTTAAATTTTTTTATTAAAAAAAAGTGTATTTTTTCCAAACAAATTGCATTTGTAAGATCGCTGCGCAAATACGGTGTGACATAAAGTATTGCAATGACTGCCATTTTATTCTCTAGGGTGTCTGAAAAATATATATAATGTTTGGGGGTTATAAGAAATTTTCTAGCAAAAAAAAAATGATTTTAAACACCAAGTGTAAAAATAGGCCTGGTCCTTAAGTGCTTAAATACGCTCTGCCTGAGCCAACATGGCAGCTAGAGTCACATGGGGCAGCAGTATCCAGTGGGAAAGCTTCCCCAGCGACCCAGGAAATCATAGAGGAACCATGTTCCTCTTGATTTCCTTTCCAACTGCAATGCTGCTGTAGACGAGTGCCACCTACAGTGGAGAAAGTAGACTGCACCTGCCTACAACCTTACAATAACATGGGGTATTAACACGCTGCTGACACTTTGAAATGTCTTCCTTGTTACTGCAGCAACTGAATAATTTGAACATTTTCCCTCTTCTGCAAAGATAGAAAAAAGCTTTCCCCAGGGAGATATATTGGTTATGTGTGACATAGAGTTGAGACGATCATCAACCAACTGGCTGGATTGGGCAATAATCATTACATCTGAAAATACCAGATCATTCTTGGAATAATAATCGGTTATAATGGTTGGATTGTTTGAATAATAGTTTTTGTTTGGGGTGTTCTGCTTCCTGTGCTCCAGTGCAATAATATTCATGCTCAAGTGTAAAAATAATAATTTACAAAGTCATTTTTAGTACTTGGATCTTTCTCCTGTGTTGGCAGCCTACTAAATTCTGTGTACATTTTGAAGTGTATGTTGCAGTCTTTTACCTCTCCCAGTCTAATAAGAACCTTCAAGGCCAAAGACAGCTGACATCCTTCAATATATAGTGGGTTGTGAGGCATAGTGGGTGCAAAGATGGTGAAAGTCATTGGGCGCCAGACACTTCTTGGATGCAAAAAGAGGTTTTATTTCTTTTAACGGTCCTTTTTATATTTTTTAAAGACATGAGAAATGCACATGCATTGCAGAGATATACTGCACATATACAGTATATATTTGTATTTTGTACTAAAATACATGTAGCACCCTGGGGTTTAGTCAGGGAGCTCCTCACCAAATTCCTTGACAGGAGTAGCTACTGTAGATAGTTGTTAGAGATTCATTGATTTCTCCCCAAGTTTGGCCTTGTTGTACTTCTCTTCTGCCACTAGATGGCCGGGCACTTGGTGGCATTAGATGTGAGAGGGACATGTCAAGGTTGAGTTATGGGTATATGGGATATCTCAGGCAATAGGCAGGGGTTTTCTTGAACCTCTTAGCCTGGTGGAAGAAGCTATATATTCCGGTGGAGTCAGGTGATCTATGTTCGGTGCCACCCGGACTGCTGTCTGGGTGGACGCGCATCTGGCTGCCAGGCTGTGTGAGTGCCTATCCAGCAGTAGGAGGGCAGCGCAGGGTTGGGACTGCGGCTTGCAGTCCAACCAACAGTGGCGGTTCTGCCGCCCAGAGAATCTGTTGTGGTCATAGGTAGAAGGGGAGCTGTCGCCATTAAGGGACCATCCACCTTTACCAGGGACCACGGTGAGTAACTGAAGCAAGTACCGGTGCGGTATTCTCAGCGGTATTCCGGCCATCTAGTGGCAGAAGAGAAGTACAACAAGGCCAAACTTGGGGAGAAATCAATGGATCTCTAACAACTATCTACAGTAGCTACTCCTTTCAAGGAATTTGGTGAGGAGCTCCCTGACTAAACCCCAGGGTGCTACATGTATGTTAGTAGAAAATAAAAATACAAATACATACTGTATATGTGCAGTATATCTCTGCAATGTGTGTGCATTTCTCATGTCTTTAATTGCACAAAACAATTTCCTCATTCTCCCATAAAAATTCATACACATTCATTGCTTAATGGCCTTGTAATCTATTGTTCATGAAATTATTTCTTACTAAGTTTTTCTGCCTCCTCGTAACATCCTCTGTGAACTCCTGAATTTCTCAGTTTGGTATGAGCTGTGCAAGTTAGTTGCGGTAAAGTGCATTTATGCATGCTACAAATCCTATAGTTCATAGTCCCTAGTTTGTAATCCATCTCAGCAGCAAACAAGATGGAGGAAGCTGGGCACAGCAGAAGGTACTTTCTTGACTTAATAAAGGATAAGTATAGCCAAAGCTTTTTTGGCTATACTTCTATGGATCACAGGATTGCAGTTAGTTCTGCACTCCTATGACCCATTTTCAGCCAACAGCGGGCTATAGCCTGCTGTCGGCTGATGTCACAGAGCTGGCACTGGCTCTTAAAAGATACCGACCATATGGTCGGGATCCATCCAAAAACCTAGACCTGCAGCTGACTCAGCCTCTCAGTGATCCGCCAAGAGCCTGAGCCAGCCCCTCCTGCCCCTTCCACAGCCCAGCACTCCAGTGAACGCTAGGGGGAGAGCAGAAATCCCCAGCTCTCTGCTCAGAGCGGAGGGGATGTACTGAGCGATCAGTGGTGTTTGGTCACTCTGTTCTCACTGCAGAGCCAGCGGGGAACTAATGCAGCTTTGAATCAATGCTGCATCCACCTTTGTTAGTATAAATGTTTTTATCTTTTTTTTTTTTACAGAAAGCCATGCTTCTCTTTAAAGAATACACAGTTCTGTAGAATTTTTTTTAAACCAGAGATTAATGTCTTTTTAATGCTGACCATACACTATGCGAAGAATCCTTTAAACTCGTTTTTGAATAATGAACACTCAGCTGTGAGAGCAAGTGATGGTGCTATCATGTAATGACTGAATTTTGTTTGATAAATCGTTCAATGGACATAAATTAATCCGTTTTTGGTCCATTTTGTCACATATGCGCAGAGCAAACAGTTACATTTTTAACGGGTGAGAAACATATTAACCTTTCAATTTATTGTTTATTTGGCAGAATTTTCCATTTGGCAGAAATGCTCTTAACTCCTAATTTACTGCTTTGGGCCACCAACCCAGTGCCTTTGCTGGACTGAATTTGCAAGGAATGTCATCAGACCTGCTCCATTTCCTTGCTGTGTGTGTGTGTGTGTGTGTGTGTATGCTATACATATATTTGTCACATCTCTACTTCTGTGTTTCTAAGTTTGCACACCTGTTATGGCTATTATGAGACTCCCACTCTCCCTGCTGGAATTATTTATTTCATATTGTAGTGAACGCAGTAGCAGGTGCTGGATCAAACAAAGGTGAGAGGGAACACTCATAATGCCCAGGTGGATGGAGGTAAGTTTGGAAATTATGACATGGACCTGACTTTTGGAATATCTAAGACATATATAAAAAAAAAGAAGGTTAATTTAGCCCACCAGGCTGCAGCCAAAATGAAAATATAAATACTGGCTGGACCGTTAGATTTTGAATGGTGGTCGGCCACATTTACACAATTTGGTTACCAAATTATGTTTCTAATTGAAGAATATTGTGCAAACATTGCACTGAACTAATGTGCATGTCTGTGGACATACAAAAGGAATTTTAAAAATATACAACACTGTCATGTTGTTGCACAATACAATGTGCTACATTATGATAAAATTAAGTAATAATTGTACCTGGAAATATCATGCCTGCTCCTTGTCGGCTGATTTTATGCTGGTCATATACCTGACAACTTGTAAGATTACCATCAGGTTTGCATTGAATAACTAATTGCATAGAATCAAAGATCAACAGCAATTTGCCACCTATGTCTTTAATCGTTTTTTGGTTTCAAGTGGCCAAATTATAGAAATCGGGGTTGAAAGCAATTAAAAGTGCAATAACTGAAAATGATGTTCTTTTTCCATTTATACTGCATTTCAAATAACAGTTAAAAGAGAAACTAAAGGCTAAAAAAAAGAAATGTAAAAAACCCAAACAGGCAGGCACATTATTGCAGAAGAGACATGCAATGTCTCTTCTGCAATAAAATACACTTTCCTGCCTGTTTGTAATCCTCTACAGCTCCATTTACATTCCAGCACAGTGCTGGTGTGCCGAGATGAATGACTCTTGCTGTACATGTGCAGGAGTGTTGTCGTCCCATGGCCAAACCGGAAGCTTGATGACCAAAACCCAGGATAAGCCAGGGAGAAGAAACCAGCACTGGCAAGGGACCTCACAAGCATCTGACCAGTGGAGCATAGGTGAGTATTCTTGTCTTTATTTCTGTGGGAAACTCCAGAAGCAACTGAAACCATAGGTGGCAGACTGCTGTGAACCATTCAACTCCATGAAATGGTTTTGTTTTTCTGATGGAAAGCTTCTTGTATTGCCACAGGTACATACCTGGGAACATACTGGAATTAACCTGGCAATGTGTAAATTACAGTCTGGCTGGAAAATCAATACCGAAATCATTATATTCTCTGGAATTCATATTCTGGAGATGTAAACAAAGCATTGCATGAGTGACATAATTTCTTTGAGTCAAGTCCCCTGTGCTGTGATTCAATACTACAGAGAGGGGAGGAGGGGTCCAGAATGTGCAGGTGCTGGCCAGATGATGATTAAAGAGCATGGATAGAGAAAATCTGTTGAGGGTGATGATGAGGTGTTTGTAAGTGTATTTAGATCCAGACTCATTGGCAGGAAGGTTTTTTTTTTTTTTTTTTTTTTTGAAGAGCTGAGCTATTTGCCTGTTTTGTACTGGTAGGTGGCACTGGCTACTATATTGCCTGTGTAGGCAGGTTGCCTACAGTATATTAGTTCTGTAGTTGGCTTGCCCAGGCTGGGGAAGGGGTTAACTGCTAGTACCTCAGTTCCCAGGTTTTTTGGGCCCTGCCTGTCCACCCTGTGATATAAATAGAGAGGTAAGGCAAAGTTCCAGGGCTCACCCACTCTCAGAGATACTGTAGCCAGTAGTCCGTCGGAAAGATAGGGGAGGATTGGAGAACTGCCATACTGTGGAAGATACCAGTTATGGACTCTCACCTTGTTAAGGTATGGTCAGAGTTATGTCACTCTGGAGTGTTATTGTTGGACTTTACCGCAAATGTACATTAATATTCAGTAAAGTTGCATAAACTGTTTTAAGCCTGGTCTGAAGTCATTTTAAAGGGTGCATGATGGTTTATGGAGTATGAAAGAACAGGGTCAATAAAGCACATGTAGGGTATGAAGTGAGAGTACGAAAGGTCTACTCGGCAAGTCAAGGAGGTGACCTGCAGTTGCTATAGGTAACCAGAAACTAGTGCAAGGTACATTGCAGCCAGTTATAAAGTGTGGTACCTTGCATGGCGGAGGGTCCTCTGGTAGTCAGGAGGTCAGTGATCTGGCTTCCTCCCCAGAGGTTGATTCCCTTAAGGTATCAGGACAGAACAGAACACTTGTTATGGAGACTCACAGCTTGGCCGCATGGTACAGGAGAATGCAGAGAGTTAAAAAAGTGCATGCATGAGGTCCGTGCTAGGTGCACGGCTGGACCCCATTCTGTCATTTGGATTGAGGTGGCAAAGGTATGGTCGACTGGTGGAGAGGGCACGGGCCCAGCAGCGTTACTCCAAAATGCAATATACAGAAGAGAAGTGTGTAAAATAACACAGGACAGCACTCTACAATAGGAAATTTCTTTTTTTTGTAGCTCTGTTCTGTGTTTCTCTGCCCCTGAAGATGTCTACATTTAGTCTGGACAGCACTTGCTGTCTCTCTCTCTGGGTC
Source organism: Aquarana catesbeiana (assembly GCF_042186555.1). NCBI lineage: Eukaryota > Metazoa > Chordata > Amphibia > Anura > Ranidae > Aquarana > Aquarana catesbeiana. The sequence continues at coordinate 323,090,896 of NC_133327.1, read as the reverse complement.
CTTTGCAGCAGCTCTGCACAGAACCCTGCACAGAACACAGAACAGATCAGTCTCTCGCTAACAGCAACATCAGTCTCTCCCCTCACAGCAACATAGTCTATGGTGGGCACTGTACAACAGTTTCATTCTCACCTATTTGGTTACCCTTCTGCACACAGGTCTTTCAGTGCAGTGACTCATGGCTAACCTGATTAGACTGTTCTTCCTGTTAAAGTACAGCTGCTCAGCAAGCTCTTTTCTTTGGCCTACTTAAAGCAAGAGTCCTCAATCCAGCCTCATCCTCATCTGGCCCTCTGATGACTGTTTTTTCTTTGCGGTTATTCACACATTTGTTTCCATCTAGAGGCTGGGCCAAGTCATAGGGAGTGGCTATAGTCAGTAGAAATCCAGTCATCTTTGCTACCAAAGATGCATTCACAGCCCGACGGCTGATGCATCTAACTGCAGTTCTCCTTCAGCTTTAAGCTGGGCATAGATGGATCAAAATTCAACAAGTTCAGCAAGGACCTGCAAAATTTTGATCTGTATGGGACTCTCCCTGTTCAACAGAGTTGATTGTTAGATCAATTGTAGTCAGACACCCTGAAAACTTTTGTCAATCAGTGGCTGCAGATGCTAAGTGTATGCTGGCATCAGTGAGAGTTTCTGTCAGAATACGATCTCCCAGTGGGGGGTATTTCTCCATCCACCTTGCTTATACGGATGAAGGAATCTGTTAGTTTTTATGTTTAGTCTTCTGGCTGAATGAAAATACTCACCCTCTATGCCTGGCTTCAGTCTCTCCCAACATGGCGACGGCTCCTCCTGTACTGAGAACACGATCTTCCTTCAGCACTGTCCACCAATCACAGGTAGGAAGTAACAATCTTTAAAAAGGAAGAACATTCTGCAGGGCAGCTAAAAGGGGCCAGGCTACAAATGAGGAGTGAGTACTTTGAAAAGAAGAAAATTGCTGCGCTGTTGCTCATGGCTGATACTCATCATTAGCAATACACAGATCTACTTTATTGCTTTTTTTTACTGCTTATTTTGGTGTATGTGTGTGTGTGTGTATATGTGTGTATATATATATATATATATATATATATATATATATATATATATATATATATATATATATATATATATATATATATATCTTTTTTTTTTTTGTTTACAAACTTTTATTAAGTGTAAAAAAACATTGGTACAAAAAAGCTGTTTACATATGCCATGAAAATATAATATAGAAAATTACAAATATGTAATATTGTCATAATGTATTCAATATTTGAGAGAAATTTTTAGTAAATGTTAATTAGTAAGATAGCTTTAGTATCGTAAAATATCATCTTTATTGTCTTTTCTGAAAGGTATCACTATTCTGAATTAAAGAAGTGATTGGAGTGATTAAACCATGGGTTCCATTTTTTATCATATAAATGATACATATTGTGTACTGTGTGAAATATTTTTTCCATGAAATTTATATTATTAATTCTAGTTTTCAAATGTGTTAGAGGTATCGATGGTGATTTCCAATAATATGCAATCAACCAGCGTATTGCTACACATATTGTATGGATAAGTCTCATTTGATAAATAGGTAGCCCAGGGATTGAGAAGAATAATAGGCAGTTTTGGGGAGTGAGTTGTATGATGTTATCTGAGATTTTAGATGCAAATTTTTCTAGTTGCTTCCATATATTTGAAACTTTCTCACAATCCCAAAAGATGTGAGAGAATGACCCTGTGGATAAGCAACCTCTAAAACAAGATGGGGATGTTGTGGGGAAAATGGCGTGGATTTTAACTGGAGTATAATACCATCTTGTGAGTAGTTTAATTGCCGTCACTCTGATTGTAAGAGATCTTGTGCATTTATGCATGTTATTTATACAGTCTTCCCAGTTTTCTATTGAAGGTGTGATATTATATTCCTGTTCCCATTTATGCATATAGGGTAATTTATCTTGTCTATTGTTGTTAACTAGGTTAGAATATATTTCTGATATCAGTCCTGATCTTCTGGGTGACTTCAGACAAATGTTCTCATAGAATGTTGGTGGATCTGTCTCTTTCGTTAGGAAGTACTTGTTATAAAAATGTCTAATTTGAAGGAATTTACTAAATTCATTATTGGGAATCTGATATCTATCTTTAAGTGACGAGAATGAGGTGATGGAGGTGTTTTCAATAAATTTAGAGAGGAATGTCAGATTGTTCAATCCACCACCTGAATTCTTCTGTGTTTTGAAGGCTTGGGGAGAATTTTGAGTCACCTACGTAAGAAGCGAGTGGGGGTGTGTTAGAGATAAGTTTGTGTGTATCACATAAAATCCCAATAAAATACATTTAAGTTTTTGGTTGTAACATGACAAAATGTGGAAAATTTCAAGGGGTATGAATACTTTTTCAAGGCACTGTACAGAAAAGGGAGAACACTGATAAACAAAAAATTGGCAGTAATGTTCCCCCAGCAGCAGCGTATTGCCAAGTTGGCTCTGAGGATGTAGGGAATGAAAATGATGGGGTAACTGACTTTATCTAAAAAACAAAATTGTTAATCTTGGCCCGAGTGTACTATAATTTGTCTTTTTCACATAAGGCTCACCGTGGTGCAAAAATGTGTTATTTCCACCCAAAGTCTGCCAAAGAAACCAGAATTTATCCAAACAAATCTTGAATCCTGTTTAGAGTGCACTAAATTGTGGCCTCATCATACAGACTGGCTCCCCAAGTTGTTTTACAAAAAAAGAAAGCTTGCAGGGAAAATCAATTTAAATGTAATTTTTTTTCTTTATGTATGTCAGTTTTGCTGCAGCAGGTTCTATACTGTACATGGTACATATGCGCCACTTTACAAGCAGACTAAGGGGACCCCCCAGGCACTATATTTAAAGCGTAACAGGCAGATCACACAGGCAGATCACAGGCAGCAGACAGGCAGGGGGTGACCTGGGGACCTACAGCGGCGGCAAAGCGGGACATCGCGGTGGTGGAGCGGGAGTACTAGGGACAGGGTCAACCCACAGACGCGGACAGAGGTGGCTGGAGGACATCCAGCGGGACCGGGAGGTGGAAGGCTGACAGGGAGAGGCGGCGGGTAAGTGAATTGCAGACCGCAGGAGACAGTGTGAGAGACTGATTGGAGAAGCGGGACTGAAGGTGACCGACTGCTAGTGTCAGATTACAAGGAGAGGCTGTGCAGAGTGACAGAGACACAAACCTGATTGACAGTGTATTGTGAGGACCTGAGTAAAGGGAGTACCCGAGTATTGGGAGTACCCGAGTATTGGGAGTACCCAAGCATTGTGAGTACCTGAGCATTGTGAGTACCTGAGTATTGTGTGTATTGTGAGTACCTGAGTATTGTGCTTACCTGAGTATTGTGTGTATATTGTGAGTGAGTATTGTGTGTGTGTGTATTGTGAGTACCTGAATATTGGGAGTATCGTGAGTACCTGTGTATTGGGTGTATTGTGAGTACCTGAGCATTGGGAGTAGGGATGAGCCCGATGTTCAAGTCGAACCTAAGTTCGACTCAAACATCGGGTCTTCGCCTGTTCGCCGAATAGCGAACATCCCAATGGCTTCCCCGTAGCGTCATAGGAGGGCGGGACCACCCGGTCTGCCCCCTCTGACGCACGGGGACATCCCTATGGCTTCCCCGTAGCGTCAGAGGGGGCGGGCCACCTGGTTATGTAACCGAGTGACCCCACCCCCTCTGACACTATGGGAAAGCCATAGGGACATCCCCGTGCGTCAGAGGGGGGCAGGGTCACCCAGCAATATCATTGTGTGGCCCCGCCCTCGCTTATAAAAGAGCTGTCACCTGAGAGGCCGGTCATTACGGCGGGTGCCTCCCATGGAGGCAGATCGTAGGCGGCGTGCAACTTTTTTTTTTCTTTCTCGGTCCGTCGGAGCAAGAGAAGAAGAAGACTTCATGGGACAGTTTTATTTTTACATTTTTTTAATAAAGGACTTGTCCCAAGGCGTGTATTGTCTTTTCTTATTTTTTGTGAAATGGTAGGGGTACTATTGTACCCCGTTACCATTTCACATGGGGAGGGGGCTGGGATTTGGGGGTCCCTTTGTTAAAGGGGCTTCCAGATTCCGATAAGCCCCCCGCCCGCAGACCCCCACAACCACTGGGCAAGGGTTGTGGGGATGAGGCCCTTGTCCCCATCAACATGGGGACAAGGTGCTTTGGGGGGCTACCCCAAAGCACCCTCCCAATCTTGAGGGCATGTGGCCTGGTACGGTTCAAGGGGGGGGCACTCTCTCATCCTCCCCTCTTTTCCTGCGGCCTGCCAGGTTGCGTGCTCAAATAAGGGTCTGGTATGGATTTTTGGGGGGACCCCACGCCATTTTTAAAAAAAAATTTGGTGCGGGGTTCCCCTTAATATTCATACCAGACCTGGTCTGGTGTGGATTTTGAGGGGGACCCCCACGCCATTTTTTTTTTTACATTTTGGCGCGGGGTTCCCCTTAATATCCATACCAGACCTGAAGGGCCTGGTATGGAATTTGGGGGGACCCCCATGCATTTTTATTTTTTTTTTATTTTGGTTCCCTGTAAGGGAATCCCATGCTGTTTTTATCAATGAACTTTTATGTGTATTGCCGGGAACGACAATTCATTATAGCCGCAAGTACTTTTAAATGACTTTTTTTCCTTTAGAAATGTCATTTTGCTCTTGGACTGTTCTAAACACCGGAAACATGCGCCATTTTACAGGCATACTATAGACACCCCCCAGGTACAAAATTTAAAGGACTATTACGCTTTTATTGGTTCACTTTAAGCATTTTTAAAATCACTGCTCCCGAAAAAACTGAAGTTTTTAAAACTTTTTTTTTTCATTGATACATGTCCCCTGGGGCAGGACCCAGGTCCCCAGACACTTTTTAAGACAATAACTTGCATATAAGCCCTTAAAGCGGGGTTCCACTCAAATTTTTTACTTAATCTTACCCCCTTCAGTTAATTGCATAGATGTTCAAATGCCGCACGAAATTTTTTTTTATCACTGTAATTACCTTTATATTGTACTTTATTGTGGCACTTCCTGTCTCTCCTCCCATGGGAGTAGGCGTGTTTATTGCCTTTCCCCGGCGCCGCACTGTTTCCTGGGAGCTTAGAGTCAGGCTTCCCAAGATTCAGTGCGGAAACAATGATCATGCTTGTGAACATGCTGTGAATGAACAGCATTCACCGCATCCAGGAAATCAATGCTTGTGGGCTTCAGATGCCCACAAGCAAGATGGAAACAGCCAGCATTACATTTTTTAAGTTATTCTTCAGTACGAAAACAGACAGAGGCGGAAATATTATACCCAAACTGTGAGTATTATTTTGGGGTTAGCAAAGTGTCTCAATGACCTAAAAAAAAAAAAAAAAAAAAAAAAAAAAAGATTGGTCGCCGGACTCCCGCTTTAAAATTAGCACTTTTGATTTTTCATGTTCGTGTCCCATAGACTTTAACGGTGTTCGCGTGTTCGAACAAATTTTTTGCCTGTTCGCATGTTCTGCTGTGAACCGAACCGGAGGGAGTTCGGTTCATCCCTAATTGGGAGTACTGTGAGTACATGAGTATTGTGTGTGTATTGTGAGTACCTGAGTATTGTGTGTATTGTGAGTACCTGAGTATTGTGTGTATTGTGAGTACCTGAGTATTGTGTGTGTATTGTGAGTGGGTGTGTATTGTGAGTACCTGAGCATTGTGTGTGTATTGTGAGTACCTGTGTATTGTGAGTATCTGAATAGTGTGTGTGTATTGTTAGTACCTGAGTGTTGGATGCATTGTGAGTACCTGGGAACAGTTGTGCTCATAAGTTTACATACCATGGCACAATTTATGATTTCTTGGCCATTTTTTTTTTTTACCCTGATCAAATGTTTACATACCCCAGTTCTTAATACCGTGTATTGCCCCCTTTAACATCAATGACCGCTCAAAGTCTTTTGTGGTATTTGTGGATGAGGCTCTTTATCTTCTCAGATGGTAAAGCTGCCCATTCCTCTTGGCAAAAGCCTCCAGTTCCTGTAAATTCTTGGGGTGTCTTGCATGAACTGCACGTTTGAGATCTCCCCAGAATGGCTCAATGATATTGAGGTCAGGAGACTGAGATGGCCACTCCAGGACCTTCACTTTATTCTGCTGTAGCCAAAGACAGGTCAATTTGGCCTTGTGTTTTGGATCATTGTCATGTTGAAATGTCCAAGTACATCCTATGTGCAGCTTCCTGGCTGATGAATGCAAATGTTCCTCCAGTATTTTTTTATAACAAACTGCATTTATCTTGCCCACAATTTTGACCAAATTTCCTGTGCCTTTTTAGCTCACACATCCCTAAAACATCAGCAATCCACCTCCGTACCTTTCATCATAGGCCTTGTTGACGCCTCACCAATTGTAGCGTTCATCAAAAAAAGATCAATTTTGGTCTCATCACTCCAATTGACTTTGTGCCAGAAGGTTTGAGGCTTGTCTCTGTGCTGTTTGGCGTATTGTAAGTGGGATACTTTGTGGCATTTGCGTAGTAATGGCTTTCTTCTGGCGACTCGACCATGCAGCCCATCTTTCTTCAAGTGCCTCCTTATTGTGCATCTTTAAACACCACATGTTTTCAGAGAGTCCTGTATTTCACCTGAAGTTATTTGTGGGTTTTTCTTTGGATCCCAAACAATTTTCCTGGCAGTTGTGGCTGAAATTTCAGTTGGTGTGCCTGACCGTGGCTTGGTTTCAACATAACCCCTCGTTTTCCACTTCTTGATTAGAGTTTAAACACTTCAGATTGGCATTCTCAATTCCTTGGATATCCTTTTATATCCATTTCCTATTTTATACAGTTCAACTAACTTTTCCTGCAGATCCTTTGACAATTCTTTTGCTTTCCCCATGACTCAGAATCCAGAAATGTCAGTGCAGCATTGGATGAAAGATGCAAGGGTCTGTCAGGAGACCAGAAACACATTGACCTTTTATACACTCACACACTAATTACAAGCAATCAGATCACAGGTGAGGATGGTTACCTTTAATAGCCATTCAAACCCCTTTGTGTCAACTTATGTGCATGTTAGTAGGCCAAAATCACCAGGGTATGTAAACTTTTGATCAGGGTCATTTGGATAGTTTCTGTTGCCATTATGATTTATGACACTAACCATGAGTGAAAGAAAAGTTTTTGTGTTATCATTCATATTCTCTGAAAAATGGCCAAGAAATCATAAATTCTGCCAGGGTATGTACACTTATGAGCATGACTGAATGCCTGAGTACCTGTGTATTGAGAGTATTGTGAGTGCACGTGGACTGTGAGGGCACATGTACTGTGAGGGCACATGGACTGTGAGGGCACATGGACTGTGAGTGCACGAGTGCTGTGAGTGCACGAGTGCTGTGAGTGCACGTGGACTGTGAGTGCACGAGTGCTGTGTGTGCACGTGGGCTGTGAGTGCACGTGGGCTGTGAGTGCATGTGGACTGTGAGTGCACGTGTGTTGTGAGTACCTGTGTATTGCCTTGTTGAGAACCTGTGTATTGTTGAATACTAGTGTCAGGAGGCTAGTTGTTAATTAATTTGGACAGAATATAACCCCCAATCCCCATTAAATTAGTAGGCATGATGCCCGGCGGGTGTGGAGATGCGACTCTGTGTACATTTTGCGGCATGCGTGCGTTCCGGGTGGAGATAAAGAGAGGGGCAGGCACCAAAGCGGAGTAGATGGGTGACAGTCAGGAAGGATAGAGGGGAAAGAGTCAGGGAGGCTGGTCCTAGGCTGGAACATCCCAATAAATACGCCCCGTTGAGTGACATTGGTGAAACCAGTCAGGGACCAGCACTGCTGGAGCTGAGTGACTCCCCTAGCTGGTAATGACTCCTCCAGTCAGGGTGGGAGTAAATCAAAAGGAAAGACAGATTCTGGTGGTAGGGGACTCAATTCTAATGCCGCGTACACGATCGGAATTTGCAACAACAAATGTTCGTTGCGAGCTTGTTGTCAGAAATTCCGACCGTGTGTATGCTCCATCGGACAGTTGCTGTCGGAATTTCCAACAACAAATGTTTGAGAGCTGATTCTCAAATTTTCCATTCAAGTGTGTGTACACAATTCCGACGCAGAAAATTCCACGCATGCTCTGAATCAAGTACGAGACGGAAGCGCTCATTCGTAATGGAGATAGCACATTCGTCACGCTGCAAATTTTTAAATCTTTTAATGCAGCGCATTCTCTTCTTCTTTATAATGCTAGAATAATGAAGTTGTTTTGCTGCTGATATTCACACAGAGTTCTGACAAACGGATTTCTTTATTATTTCTCGTGATCTCCTGAATAATCTTTTTTTTTTTTTCAACAGATCTCAAGAATAATGTTTATATTTTTTTTCTAGTGATCTACTTTTTTTTAAAATTTTTTATCAAGATCTCCTGTTTTCTTTTTCTTTCTAGTGATCTCCATAATATTTTTTGTCGTTTTGTGTGTCAAGTTACTACAACACCATTATTATCTTGTATTTTTTAACGTCAAAGAGGTTGGTTGGTGTTGGTGTCCCTTGTTAATTTGACATTGTATGTTAGAAATGTACCTTCCTACTCACAAACAAACTGTCCTTGAAGTAAAACACATAGGCAAGTATTTGTCGAAAAAAATTGACATTTATTAGGGGTCATAACAAACTAAAGAGGAAGGCAATGCTGGATAAACTCTTGAAATTGGCGAAGCCTTTGTACCCCAGGACACACATCAATTGTTTGACAGGCAAAATTGGTATCCTTTAGGAGTCCATTTAATAGGGAGCACAATCCGGTCCAGGACTCCAAGAGATCAGCAACAGCAGCAGATGACATTTATGTCCCCAGGTTGTGGTCTTACAACAGCCTGCATCTTTTGTCAGACCAGACTGAACCCGGGCCATCACACTCTTGTCTTCCTTCCATGCTTCCTTCCAGGCTGTGGCTCTGGTGTTGGAGTTGTGGCAGGAGGTAGGGGAGGAGGATGGTTGAACTCACAAACATGACTTTTGTTTGTGAGTTCGCCTCTCACCCCCTTATTTAGGGCTTGAAAAATTACTTCCTCAAAAATGAGGCATTGGCCCACCTCCATTTCCTGCATCTTGCTGGCTGTCATACAGGCAGAGGCCTCTTGAAGATTGGGGGGTTCTGAGGGCCGCAGTAGCCTGCCGAATCAAACCAAGAGCTGCCTCCTCCACCTCCCTCCCCTTCCTGGCCCTTTTTGTTGGAAGGCGGAGGGGAGGGACCTGCAATTCGGTCAGGCTACTGGGCCCGGCCACCTCCTGGCTGCCGCTTTCCACAGCCTCCTCCTGGCTCCTGTGAATGAAAATGGGACATAGTTTTAGTTTTTTGGTCATCAATCACACACAGTTTTGAGCTCATGACTGTTGCAAATTGAATGTTACAAAATAGAAAAGACAATCATTCTGACCACAGCATTTTTCATTCTTGTCCCATTTTTGGCTACTACTGTCTACTGATATGTAAACCACTTTGTTAGTGATCAATAATATCTAGTTAACATCATTAATTTTTTGACAAGAAATATGTTGAACAATGCTATACCTGACTCAAGCTGGGCTCCTCCACTTCTTCCTGGGTGGAAGGCCCAGGTTGGATTCGGAAGCCTCAGCTAAGGGGGAAGGAAGAGTGGAAGGAAGAGTTGAGAGTGATTGCCTGATTTCAGTCTGGTCTGACAAAAATTGCAGTCTGTCATAGTACCACAGCCTACATAAACGTCATCTGCTGCTGCTCCTGATCTCTGGGAATCCTGGACCTTCTTGCGCTCCTTATTATATATGCCTCCTCAGGCCACCAATTTTGCACTTCAAATAGGGGATGTTTGCTGTGGGGATCACTGGCTTCACCAATTCTAACAGTTGATCCATCGCTGCCTTCCCCTTTATTTTATTATTATAAAAAGGTTGTTTCACCTGCCACAGACAGGGTAGCTCTCTGTACAATGAATTGGGGGAGAAAATCATTGAATTTATCCATTTTATCTGCAAGACACAACACAAGACAAACCCTAATGTCAGGCTAAACTCTCATAATCTTGTCCCAATATAGGCCTCAATCTATAAGCAGTATAGGCCACTGATATCCCAAGTTAAAATTGTACCTTCATTAGCACGATTGGCGCTTCCGCTACTCCTTCCTCCACTCACAGATCGTATGTACTACGCACGCGTGTTGCAGTTTATATACACTGCGCATGCGTGAAACTCTGCCCACCCCTGACCTTCTTTCTAGTATATTCCCCGCCCCCTCTCTTTTGGCACAGTGGTAGAGCACATGGTGGAGACACAGCAGTTGCATGATACTAGCAGCAATGACAAAAGCCCGAAGCCAGAAACGTCCCGATCCAGGAGGAGATATAAGGCCTTAAATATGTCCTTTGTAGAGATGATGGACATCTTGAAGAGGGCCGACTATGATGGGAAGTATGGACCGTACCCAAACCCAAATGTGAGAAAGGCCAAGATCATGACTAAAGTTGTGCAAAGTCTGCACAGGACTTTTGGGGTACGATAATCCAAGGATCAATTGAGGAAACGCTGGTCAAACCTGAAATTGAGGGAGCACGATCCGTATAGAAGGATCAGGAAAGTGCTTCTAAAAAGTAAGTAGTTGTCCTGTGTTCCTATTATTATTATTATTATTACTTGCATGCTGCTCCATGTGCTTTTCTTTACTGTTGTACAGTTTAAAATGGAAAGTTTCAGGTTGGTGGGCACATTAATCGTTCGCAGTAAACATCGTGCATTCGCCCACTAATACAATGTTTTTGGCAGATGCAGGTTAACTACATTTGTTCATGCCTATTTGTATTAAAAGAAGTTTGTTGTCTAGATGGGTTTGTAACTAGAATGAAATGCAAACTTGATTTAGTGTAAGGAGAGGACACTCAGCAGTTGTTTGCAGTGCACTTGTAGTGCAAAGTGGATTTGCCTTTAGTAAATAACTTCCACAGTGCTCTAAAATTGGCCCCAATCAGGCCATTTTAGGGACTCAAAACAATTAATTCATGGTGCTGAAAAGGATGATTATTTTTATCATTAATGCATTACATACATTAACAACAAAAACAATGTATGCGTGTAGCAGACCCACAACATAATAGTTAGCTGAATAGATTGTTACCTCATGTATCAAATAAATTACGTTTGCACTATTGAAAAATGGCCAAAGAAAAAAAGCCCGTTGGAGAATCTAGGGACAGCTAAAAGAAACACAAGTAAATCAAATGAAATTTTAGTTCAGTTTAAAATAAAAATTAGCATCATACTACCCGACTAGTTTCGCCAGATCCAGCTCGCTCTTCAGGGGTGGATGTGTGTAACATTGTACCTAAAATAAAAAAGTATATAGTTGGCAAACTGGCACAGTATTAGTTCAGGGTAGGAGGGGTTATGGGTCCCCATACTCACCACTGAGCTTGACCATGGCTACAGGTGTGCGGCTCCAAGATAGCGGCAGCAGGTGCCTCACCAGGGAGCTGAGGGGGCGAAGTCAGATGGGACCCCACCAGGGGCCAAACGGCGAGCAGGCATGGCATTGGTGTAGTGATGTAACCCTAGAGACCTCGTTAGTTCATAAAGAGTGTAGACTGTAAACATAAGTATGTTTGTCAGGCATCTAAAGTAGTAAAGTAGAATCAATAAGTATTAATAAGTATTAGCATAAAGATATATATGGGCCCCTGGTGGGGTCCCATCTGACTTCGCCCCCTCAGCTCCCTGATGAGGCACCTGCTGCCGCTATCTTGGAGCCGCACACCTGTAGCTATGGTCAAGCTCAGTGGTGAGTATGGGGACCCGTTACCCCTCCTACCCTGAACTAATACTGTGCCATTTTGCCAACTATATACTTTTTTATTTTAGGTACAATGTTACACACATCCACCCCTGAAGAGCGAGCTGGATCTCGCAAAACTAGTCGGGTAGTATGATGCCCGTGTACTATGACTGCTATTACATCCATGTACCAATATTTCTTGTTTATATATCTTTTTTGGCAACTGCTGGTGTTATCTATGCATGTAAACAATTTTACTTGAATAAACCATATACTGTATTTACTACTGTTATGTTTATTGGCGGAAATGGTACCCACTTCATTCAAAGTCCCAGGGCGAATCCTTTGTTTTACTATTGCACTACATGCTTTGGTGAATTCATCCATAAATCTGACCGCAAAAGAGGTAGGTATAGTGTGTATGGGTTTGGCAAAGTCAGCAGAGTATTGGTATTGGTTGATTTAGTGGTTGGGGGGGAGGGAAGGTTCCAAATTAGTTTGGGCCCCCCCCCAAAAAAGCCTCTTGCACTCTGCCTGAATTAAAGGACAAAAATAACATTTGTACACATTTTAGGGGGTGTTTAGTGTAAGCACTACAATGGAGCTGACAAAATACATTGTTAAGTGACTAGGCTAGGTGTGTATGGGCCCAAGATAGCATGCTGGGGAGGTTAGTGAAGGCAAATATGCATGAAAGACAAAAAAGGAACTTTAAAAACTTCCAGCATGCATGAGGACAAAGAGGACATTCACAGCATATTACAATCGTGATAATTATGGAGTGAAGAAATAACTACAATATATTAGCAAACATTAAATACATAGAATGTGATGTTTAAGGAGAAAACTTACCTTAATATAGTCCTTCTGCAGGACCTGAATGATGGCAGAACGGGTCTCTGTAATAATGATCCCCAGAGCCTGGGGGGAGATGCCTGTCGAGAACTTGATGTCCTGCAGACTTCTCCCCGTCGCCAAGTACTGCAACGTGGCGACTAGCCTCTGTTCAGGAGTGATGGCTTTGCCGCATGCAGGTGTCCTGCCTCGTAATATAAGGGGACAGCAAAGCCAACAGACGGTGAAAAACGGGGTCCATCATCCAGAGATAATTCCTGAAATCATCAGGATTATTCTCCTGGATCTCCCGCAATAAAGGCATATGAGAGAATTGGTCATGCTGGAGCAACCAATTCTTCGTCCATGAACTCCTCCTCACCCTGTTCATGGACTGGGTTTGGGTCAAAGTAAGAACCCCAACACCAAGCCCCTGCACAGCACGAACTCTACGATGAGTACGTACCCGCAACATGGCTAGAAAACGGTCGGCTGGTCAGAATGAACTAACAGAACGCACTGAAAATCAGAAAGGCCCAACAAGAGTGAGCTGAAAATCATAAACTAATGGACAAGAACGCACTGAAAAACAGATACGAACCGACAACACGCACTGAAAAACAGATACGAACCCACAAGCACAAACTGAAGAGCGGTAATGAACTGAAAAGCACGAGGCTGAAAAGCGCGAATTGTCTCTCACCAAACTTCTATTAACACAAGATAAACACAAGATTATCGGAAGGAGCCCAAAGGGTGGCGCACTTGGTATTGAACTTCCTTTTTATAGTACCATCGTACGTGTTGTACGTCACCGCGTTCTTGGTGATCGGAATTTCCAACAACATTTGTGCGACCGTGTGTATGCAAGACAAGTTTGAGCTAACATCCGTCGGAAAAAAATACACGGTTTTGTTGTCGGAATGTCCGATCGTCTGTACGCGGCATTAGAAGGATGGAGGGGGCAATCTGTCATAAAGACCTGATGCGCCCGAACTGAATGCTGTCTACCGGACGCTCTGGTTCGGCACGTCACGGATCTGGTGGACAGATTACTGGGAGGGGCTGGGGAAGACCCGGCTGTCATGGTGCATGTTGGCACCAATGACAAAGTCAGAGGAGGATGGAGTGTCCTAAAAAACAATTTTAGGGACTTAGGAGCTAAATTGAGGAAAAGGACTTCCAAGGTAGTATTCTCAGAAATACTACCGGTCCCTCGAGCCACACCAGAAAGATAGAGGGAGATTAGGGAAGTAAACAAGTGTCTAAGAAGCTGGCGTAGAAAGGAGGGGTTTGGGTTCCTGGAGAACTGGGGCGACTTCTCAGTCGGTTACCAGCTCTATAGAAGGGACGGACTGCACCTAAACGGGGAAGGTGCAGATCTGCTGGGAAAGAAGAGGGCCGAAAAGTTAGAGGGGCTTTTAAACTAGGCGAAGGGGGGAGGGTAGAGGTAGAGATGGTCAGCGCGGAACATATTCCAGAGGGTAGTATTGGGGGCATTAGTGGTAGCTTGGCTAAAGCACCTAAACCCAAGGTAAGTATAGTAACAAGTCCTATTTGCAACCCCAGAGCACCCAATAAGGAGAGAGTATGAGACCGGTCTAAACTACGTCACATGTTCACCAATGCCAGGGGTCTGACGGACAAGATGAGAGAACTAGAGCTACTGTTGTACGATGATTTTGATTTTGTAGAAATTACAGAGACTTGGTTTGACAGCTTTCATGATTGGCTGGCAACCATTCAAGGGTATTCCCTATATCGCAGGGATAGAGAGGGTAAAAAAGGGAGAGGGGTATGCCTGTATATCAAAAATGATGTACAAGTGAATGTGAAAGATGACATCACTAAGGGAGCAAGGGAGGAGGTGGAGTCCTTATGGGTAAAGCAACAAACGGAGTAAGCCAAGGGGAAAGTAATACTGGGAGTATGCTATAGGCCCCCTAACCAAAGGGAGGAGGTGAAGGCGGACCTCCTATCACAATTTGGATTAGTGGCAAGAATGGGACGTGTCATTATAATGGGAGATTTAATTATCCAGACATAAACTGGGTGGAAGGAACCGCGCATTCATCTAAGGTTCGCCAGTTCCTAAATGTCTTGCAGGACAATTTCATGGGTCGGATGGTAAATGCACCAACTAGAAACAAATCGTTACTAGACCTACTGATTACCAACAATACAGACCTGATCATGGATGTGGAATAACAGGGTAATTTAGGAAACAGTGATCACAGGTCAATTAGTTTTAGTATAAATCACACAAATAGGAAACATAAGGGTAATACAAAGACATTGAATTTCAAAAGAGCCAACTTCCCTAAACTATCCTTGCTAGAAGATAATATTTGGGATAAAATCTTAGGAACAAAGAACATGTAGGAAAAATGTGTATGTTTTAACATTAACCAGTGCATTCCAATAGGAAATACATTTAAAAGAGCTAATAAAAGTCCTGGGTGGCTTAACTCCAACGTAAAAATGCATATAAAAGCAAGGGAGAAGGCCTTCAAAAAATACCAGGCTGAGGGATCATCATCAGCATTCAACTTTACAAAGAATGCAACAAGAAATGTAAGGGTGCAATCAGGGCGGCTAAGATAGCACACCAAAGGCACATAGCGGAGGAGAGTAAAAAGCGCAGAAATTGTTTAACCACTTGCCGCCCGCCATATAGCAAAATGACGGCGGCAAAGTAGTTTCAATATCCTGACCGGACGTCATATGACATCTTCAGGATATTAAGCCGCTGCGCACCCCCCCTGGGGCACACATCACGGCGATCGTTGTTGCGGTGTGTCAGTCTGACACACCTCAACTCCAATCTAGGTAAAAAGTCTCTGACGGAGACTCTTTACCACGTGATCAGCCATGTCCAATCACAGCTGATCACAATGTAAACAGTAAGAGCCAGTGATTGGCTTTTCCTCACTCGCGTCTGTCAGACGCGTGTAGAGGAGAGCCGATCGGCTGCTCCCCTGACAGGGGGGGTCTGTGCTGATCGATTATCAGCGCAGCCCCCAGAGGATGCCCACACTGGACCACCAGGAAAGCCACTAGGACCACCAGGGATGTCGTAACAAGGTATTCCACCCTAGACCACCAGGGATGCCAATCAGTGCCCACAATGGATGGCAATCAGTGCCCACAATGGATGCCAATCAGTGCCCACAATGGGCATCACAGATTGGCAGGCATGGTTTGGCACTGATTGGAATCCATCAGAACCATACATAACAGTACATCAGTGCCACCTATCCGTGCCCATCCATGCCACCTATCCGTGCCCATCCGTGCCACCTATCAGTGCCCATCCGCGCCGCATATCAGTGCCACCTATCAGTGCCCATCAGTGCCGCCTATCAGTGCCCCATCAGTGCCACATATTAGTGCCCATCATCAGTGCCCATCAATGCCACTTCATCTGTGCCATTTCATTGGTTCCACCTAATCGGTGCCCATCAGTGCTGCCTTATCAGTGCTTGTCAGTGCAGCCCCATCAGTGCCCATTAGTGAAGGAGAAAACTTACTTATTTACAAAGTTTTGTAACTGAAACAAAAAAAACTTTTTTTTTTTCAAAATTTTCAGTCTTTTTTTATTTGTTTAGCAGAAAATAAAATTCCCAGAGGTGATCAAATACTACCAAAAGGAAGCTCTATTTGTGGGAACAAAATTATAAAAATGAAGTTTGGGTACAGTGTTGTATGACCACACAATTGTCATTCAAAATGCGACAGCGCTGAAAGCTGAAAACTGGTCTGGGCAGGAAGGTGTATAAGTGCCCTGTATTGAAGTGGTTAAGTACATAAATAGTAAAAAAGGGAGGTCAGATCATATTGGTCCCATAAAGAATGATGAAGGGAATCTGGTTACTAAGGATGGAGAGATGATGAAGGTATTGAATTTATTATTCTCCTCAGTCTTCACGAGGGAACCGGGGAGCTTCAGTAACCAAAACTGCAATGTTTATCCTCATGACATGTCACAGGAAGCACCCTCATGGCTAACAGAGGACAGAATTAGAAATAGACTTGAAAAACATAACATTAATAAGTCACCGTGACCAGAGGGCTCTCACCCGAGGGTCCTTAAGGAACTCAGTCAAGTAATTGCCAGACGATTTTACGAACAGTCTACTGACTGGAATGGTACCAATATTTAAAAAGGGCCAAGATACATCCCTGGGAATTACAGACCAGTTAGCCTAACATCAATTGTATGCAAGCTCTTGGAGGGGTTGGAGGGACTATATACAAGATTTTAGTAATAACAATGGTATCATTAGCAGTAATCAGCATGGATTAATGAAGAATCGTTCTTGCAAAACCAATCAAACCAAAAGCATTTGATAAAGTTCCCCATAAACGTTTACTGAACAGGTAAGTACAGTAAGGTCCATTGGCATGGACCATAAGGTGAGTACATGGATTGAAAACTGGCTACAGGGGCGAGTTCAGAGGGTAGTTATAAATGGGGAGTACTCGGAATGGTCTGGGTGGAAAGTGGGGTCCCCCAGGGTTCTGTCCTGGGACCAATCCTATTTAATTTATTAAACAGGGATAAACGGCTCAATCTCTGTATTTGCGGATGATACTAAACTAAGCAGGGCAATAATTTCTCCACAGAATGTGGAAACTTTGCAAGAAGATCTGAACAAATTAATGGGGTGGGCAACTACCTGGCAAATTAGGTTTAATGTAGAAAAATGTAAAATAATGCATTTGTGTGGCAAAAATATGAATGCAATCTACTCACTAGGGGGAGATCCTCTGGGGAAATCTAGGATGGAAAAGGACCTGGGGTCCTAGTATATGACAGGCTCAGCAATGGCATGCAATGCCAAGCTGCTGCAAGCAAAACAAACTGAATATTGGCATGCATTAAAAATTGGATTAACTCCAGAGATAAAACAATAATTCTCCCACTCTACAAGACTCTGGTCCGGCCGCACCTGGAGTATGCTGTCAAGTTCTGGGCTGCAGTCCTCAGGAAGGATGTGCTGGAACTGGAGAAAGTCCAGAGAAGGGCAACAAAACTAATAAAGGGACTGGAGGACCTTAGTTATGAGGAAAGGTTACGAGCACTGAACTTATTTTCTCTGGAGAAGAGACGCTTGATAGGGGATATGATTTCAATATACAAATACCGTACTGGTGACCCCACAATAGGGATAAAGCTTTTCAGCGAAAGCGAATTTAATAGGACACGCGGTCATTCACTAAAATTAGAAGAAAAGCGATTTAACCTTAAACTGCGTAGAGGGTTCTTTACTGTAAGAGCGGTTAGGATGTGGAATTCTCTTCCACAGGCGGTGGTTTCAGCGGGGAGCATCGATAATTTCCAAAAACTATTAGATAGGCACCTGAACGACCACAACATACAGGGATATACAATGTAATACTGACATAAAATCACACACATAGGTTGGACTTTATGGACTTATGGACGTGCTGAGTGGGTCTAATGGGAGTGGTTTCATAATTATTAGTCAGCTGTGCAGCTGCAGAGCATTAATCAGGAAAGCTGCTGGGCCTGCATCCCTTTAGATGTGTTCCTATTGGGAGTATCTCACCAAAAATTACAATTTTGTTTCAGAGGATGCCTGAAATCTGACTTGTATCTTTGGCTCACTGATTTTTTCCATAAGTCTGCCTATCACACAAGCAGGAAATTATGTTTCTGGGAAGTGGTCAGTACACATTCTGTGTACAGAACAACTCCAGGTAGCCATAGTGCATTGCATTTTCAGAAAATTACAACAGCTGCAGATTGAAAAGGAAGGGACATTTTTTAATAACATTCAATTACAATATGACTCGTGTTGCAATTGTATACGCTATATTATTTTTTCTTTATTTGTTATTTTTCTCCCCTATGCAAGTGGATTTACCCTTTAACCACTTGGCGACCGGCTCACGCCGATAAAAGTTGGCAAAGTGGCACGGGTGTGCAAAATTCCGTATGGGTACATCGGCCCTTTAAGAGCTGCCAGAGGGCGTGCGCGTCTGCTGCACGGCGTGGGACCCGATGTGCATGGCCGGCGGGGGTGATCGCCGCCCACCAATATGTGATCGTGTGCACGAGTGCTAGTACAGGGATTTGTGTGTGTACACACACAAATCCCTGTGCAGTCAGAGGAGAGTAGACATGTTGTTTGTTCCTAGTAAATAGAAACAACAATATGTCTCCTCTCTTACTCAGTCCTATCCCCATACAGTTAGAACACACACTGAGGGAACACATTTCACCCCTTCATCGCCCCCTAGTGTTAACCCCTTCCTTACCAGTGACATTTATACAGTAATCAAAACAGTAAAAAGTGCATTTTTATAGCACTGATCGCTGTATAAATGTCAATGGTCCCAAAAATGTGTCAAACGTGTCCGATCTGTCCTCTGCAATCCCGATAAAAATCGCAGATTGCCGCAATTACTAGTAAAGAAAAAATAATATTAAAAATGCCATACATTTTTCCCATAGTTTGCAGACGCTATAACGTTTGCACTAATCCATATATATATATTTTTTTTACCAAGAATATGTAGAAGAATATATATTGGCCTAAACTGATGAAGAAATTTGTTTTTTAAAAACATTTTTGGGGATATTTATTATAGCAAAAAGTAAAAAATATTGTTTTTTTTCAAAATTGTCGCAGTTTTTTTGTTTATAGCGCAAAAAATAAAAACCGCAGAGGTGATCAACTACCACCAAAAGAAAGCTCCATTTGTGGGAAAAAAAGGACGCAGATTTCGTTTGGGTACAGCATTGCATGACCATGCAATTACCAGTTAAAGGGACGCAGTGCCAAATTGTAAAAAGTGCTCTGGTCAGGAAGGGGGTAAAATCCTCCGGAGCTGAAGTGGTTAAAGGATTTTTTATTGTTTCACTGTAAGCATTATTAAAATCACTGCTCCTTCAAAAATGATCTTTTTAAAAAAATAAATAAAAATTTGCATTTATACATGTCCCCTAGGGTAGTACCCGGGCCCCCATACCCTTTTTATGGCCAATAACTTGCATATAAACCTTCAAAATGGGCACTTTTGATTTTTCAAGTTCGGGTCTACACTTTTTACATGTTCGGGAGTTCTGGTGTGAACCGAACCGGTGGGTGTTTGGCTCATCTCTACAAACAACCTGGCTAGATATCAAGCCCGCATGAGTGCTCCCATAGCAATCAGCTTTCTATGGGGGCACTTGGAGAAGAGGAGTAGTCAAGATCACCGGCAAGGAACCCCAGAAGAGGAGGTTCAAAGCTGCTTTGTTCAAAACCATAGCACGGAGCAGGTAAGTATAACACGTATTTTTTTTTTTTTTTCAAGGATGCTTTAAAACCACATTAAGGCTTTCTTTATATATACACTTTGTGCACAATTATTAGGCAAGTTGTATTTTTAAGGGTTAATTTCATTATTGAACCGCTACAGTGCTCTCGGTCAATCCAAAATGTTTATAAACCTCAAACCTGAATATTTAAGAAAGTAAAAGGGAGGCTTTGGTTGTCTTAGGAGAATACCTATGTGTGCACAATTATTATGCAACTAAATGAAAAACTAAGTTTTTCCCATCTCACTTGTTTATTATTCTCACTTTAATAGATAAAAATAAACAAACAACTCAAAATTTACAAATAAACATTTCTGACATTTCAAAGAAAAAAAAAAGTGACCAAAATAGCCACCCTTCTCTTCAATAACAGTCATAAGCCTTCCATTCATGAAGTCTGTCAGTTTCTTGATCTGTTGACAATCAACTTTTTGTGCAGCAGCAACCACAGCCTCCCAGACACTGTTCAGAGAGGTGTAGTGCTTTCCTTCACTGTAAATTTCCTATGTAGGGATGAGCTTCGAGTTCGACTCGAACATCGGCTGTTCGCCAGTTTGACGAACAGCGAACAATTTGGGGTGTTCGCGGCAAATTTGAATGCCGCGGAACACCCTTTAAAAGTCTATGGGAGAAATAAAAAGTGCTAATTTTAAAGGCTTATATTCATGGTATTGTCATAAAAAGTGTTTGGGGACCTGGGTCCTGCCCCAGGGGACATGGATCAATGCAAAAAAAAGTTTTAAAAACGGCCGTTTTTTCGGGAGCAGTGATTTTAATAATGCTTAAAGTGAAACAATAAAAGTGTAATATTCCTTTAAATTTCGTACCTGGGGGGTGTCTATAGTATGCCTGTAAAGGGGTGCATGTTTCCTGTGTTTAGAACAGTCTGACAGCAAAATGACATTTCAAAGGAAAAAAAGTCATTTAAAACTGCTTGCGGCTATTAATGAATTGCCGGTCCGACAATACACATAAAAGTTAATTGATAAAAACGGCATGGGAATTCCCCACAGGGGAACTCCGTACCAAAATTTTTTTAAAAATGACGTGGGGGTCCCCCTAAATTCCATACCAGGCCCTTCAGGTCTGGTATGGCTATTAAGGGGAACCCCGGCCAAAATTAAAAAAAAAAATGGCTTGGGGTCCCCCTCAAAATCTATATGGATTTTAAGGGGAACCCTACGCCAAAATAAAAAAAAAAACGGCGTGGGGTCCCCCCAAAAATCCATACCAGACCCCTATCCGAGCACGCAACCTGGCAGGCTGCAGGAAAAGAGGTGGGGATGAGAGAGCGCCCCCCCTCCTGAACCGTACCAGGCCACATGCCCTCAACATTGGGAGGGTGCTTTGGGGTAGCCCCCCAAAACACCTTGTCCCCATGTTGATGGGGACAAGGGCCTCATCCCCACAACCCTTGCCCGTTGGTTGTGGGGGTCTGCGGGCGGGGGGCTTATCAGAATCTGGAAGCCCCCTTTAACAAAGGGACCCCCAGATCCCGGCCCTCCCCCCCTGTGTGAAATGGTAAGGGGGTACAAAAGTACCCCTACCATTTCACAAAAAAACTGTCAAAAATGTTAAAAATGACAAGAGAGTTTTTGACAATTCCTTTATTTAAATGCTTCTTCTTTCTTCTATCTTCTTTCTTCTATCTTCCTTCAGTTTCTTCCTCCATCTTCTTCTTCTTCTGGTTCTTCTGGTTCTTCCTCCGGTGTTCTCGTCTGGCATCTTCCTCCACGACGTCTTCTTATCTTCTTCTCCTTGGGCCGCTCCGCATCCATGATGGCATGGAGGGAGGCTCCCACTGTATGACACTTCTCCTCTTCTGACGGTTCTTAAATAATGGGGGCGGGTCCACCCAGTGACCCTGCCCCCCTCTGACGCACGGGGACTTGATGGAGGATGGCATTCCCTGTGACATCAGAGGGGGCGGGGTCACCCGTTACGTAACCCCGCCCCCGATAAGCCCCCTGCCCGCAGACCCCCACAACCATCGGGCAAGGGTTGTGGGGATGAGGCCCTTGTCCCCATCAACATGGGGACAAGGTGTTTTGGGGGGCTACCCCAAAGCACCCTCCCAATGTTGAGGGCATGTGGCCTGGTATGGTTCAGGAGGGGGGCGCTCTCTCCTCCCTCCCTCTTTTCCTGCGGCCTGCCAGGTTGCGTGCTCGGATAAGGGTCTGGTATGGATTTTTGAGGGGACCCCACGCCATTTTTTAAAAAAATTTTGCCGTGGGGTTCCCCTTAAAATCCATACCAGGCCTGAAGGGTCTGGTATAGATTTTGAGGGGGACCCCACACCATTTTTTTTTTTTAATTTTGGCCGGGGTTCCCCTTAATATCCATACCAGACCTGAAGGGCCTGGTATGGAATTTAGGGGGACCCCCACGTCATTTTTTTTTTTAATTTTGGTTCGGGGTTCCCCTGTGGGGAATTCCCATGCCGTTTTTATCAATGAACTTTTGTGTGTATTGTCAGACCGGCAATTCATTAATAGCCGCGAGCAGTTTTAAATGACTTTTTTTCCTTTGAAATGTCATTTTGCTGTCAGACTGTTCTAAACATGGGAAACATGCGCCCCTTTACAGACATACTATAGACACCCCCCGGGTATGAAATTTAAAGGGATATTACACTTTTATTGTTTCACTTTAAGCATTATTAAAATCACTGCTCCCGAAAACGTTTTTAAAACTTTTTTTTGCATTGATCCATGTCCCCTGGGGCAGGATCCGGGTCCCGAAACACTTTTTATGACAATAACTTGTATATAAGCCTTTAAAATTAGCACTTTTGATTATTCATGTTCGTGTCCCATAGACTTTAATGGTGTTCGCGTGTTCGAACAAATTTTTTGATGTTCGCAAGTGCTGGTGCGAACCGAACAGGGGGGTGTTCGGCTCATCCCTACTCCTATGTAAGAAGGGCACACAAGTTCACAATAGGGTTTAGGTCAGGTGAGGAAGGTGGCCATGTCATCATTCTTTCATCTTTAATGTCTTTACTGGCTAGCCACGCAGTGAGTACTATTATGCATGCGATGGAGCATTGTCCTGCATAAATATCGTGGTCTTTTTGAAAGATGCAGACTTTTTCCTGTACCACTGCTTGAAGAAAGTGTCTTCTAAATACTGCCAGTAGGTTGATTTTGAGTTCATCTTCAACTCAAAATAGTCCAACTAGCTCATCTTTAATAATACCAGCCCATACTAGTACCCCACCTTCATCTTGCTGGCGTCTTGAGTCAAAGTGGAGCTCTGTGCTCAATACTGATCCAACCACAGTCCCATCCATCTGGTCCGTCAAGAGTCACTCTCATATCATCAGTCCATAAAACCTTTAAAAAATCTATCTTCACATATTTCTTTGCCCAGCCTTGATGGGTTTCAGCCTGTCTTATCTTGGCCATGTCTCTGAGCACTGAACACCTTGTACTTCTGGGCACTCCAGGTAGGTGGAACATTTGCTTTGTTTCCTAAACATCTTTTCATGTAAGTGTAGTGGATTTTTAAAATAAATTTAAGTGCAGTGGATTTTTAAAATTAATTTTGGTTTTATATACTACACCATGAATTCTTTTTCTTTCGTGGTCCTCCTTACATGAGAGTGCTTGTGGCGCGTGTGCTGCATGGATCCAACAACTACACGAAATACAAACAACAGGTGGAATCCCAACTTTATAAGGAAGGTATGTCCCAAATATAACTAAGGAGTGGAACACCTTTGTCGGTTGATATGACTCAGAGCGAATCTGATTTCTATAACCTGAGATACAACTCTTCTGGTAAGAAGAATTGATTTGGGGAGAGCACCTGCTGAAGCACTTTTGTTTATGCATCACCTTTCACAGATAATTGAACTATTTCACTGTGGACTGGGTTCATTTTATTATATATATTTTATGATTGAATGTATTCAAAGATTTACCACGGATATGAATTGGTATATGTGTCACTTATGAATAAGTGATAATCAGGTTGCGCACTTATTTTTTGTATTCATTTACAGGTTGGTCATGTATTCAGGCTTATATAAGTAGCAGCACCTTTTATAATATATCAGTTGTTTCACATTTTTTTCATAATTTTTCACATTTGTCATATTGTCTCTTACACTATTTGGGTAAGTGCAGAATATTTTTTATATAATTTGACTCCATAGGTTGCAGTTCTGGAATATGACAGCACTGGAGGATAATGGGTTCCTGGTAGCTTCACATTTGATTCTTCTCCAGTTAATTTGCGTCTTTTTTTTCTTAACACTTTTTAATGCGACCCTATTTACTATTTGCAATAAACGTTTGGTGGTTCTGTGATCATGCCCCAATATCTTACCATTTTCAAGAGTACTGCATCCCTCTGAAAGACTTTTTACAATTTTTGACTTTTCAGAGACAGTTAAATCTCTTTTTTGGCCCATTTTGCCTGAGGAAATGAAGCTGCCTAATAATTATGCACACCTTGATCAAATATGTTGATCTTCTTAGGCCACACCCTCCCTCATTACACAAATAAACATCACCTGTTATGCTTAAACCCAATAAGCATTCAAGTTTATACAGCTTGCAGTTGGACAATGTGCATGAAAATGATAATTTGGTCAAAATACTCACTTGCCTAATTGTGCACACAGTTTTATATATATATATATATATATATATATATATATATATATATATTAGAATAATTTAATAAAACTACCTATTTTGACCATATTCTAAATAAAAGTTATAGGTTTAAGGTATTCTAGTGCTGCAATTATAATCCTCAGCATTATGGGAAAAATTAGAATAGTAAAAGCATGGCCCCAATTATCATTTGTACACTGGGGAACATCTTAACCTACTAGATGCTGCAACAATCTGCCAACCTGACTTGGAAGGCACTGGATTTTTCCTGGAGAGATGAGGCTATTAAATGTGTTATGCATACTCTGGGAGGTTGTAACTTTCAGATATGGCTACAGGGAGAGTCTTCTCCCAAAGCATAAAGGTTGAACTAATTGTCGCCTGGATTTTTCTTTCTCTTTTTTACATTGATACATGTCCCCTAGGGCAGTACCCGGGCCCCCATACCATTTTTATGGCTAATAACTAAGCCTTTAAAATGGGCACTTCTGATTTTTCAAGTTTGAGTTTCATAGACTTCAATAGGGTTCTGAGTTTGGCTTCAAACTTTTGCAATGTTCGAGAGGTGTTTGGCCCAACTCTACATGGAAGTTCAGTCAGATTTGGCATTTGGCATCTCACTGCACAAGGGTGGACAAACAAGTAAGTAACTTTAATGCAGAAGAGACAAAGCATGTTTCTTCTGCATTAAAATTCCTGGCTGTTTGCCCATTTTTAATTTTGGCCTAACATTCCACTTTAAGTAGGGGAAGTCTGTTCTAGCAAAACAGAGTTATGATATTTTTTACATTTATTTGTATTTCACTCTGGACTCTGGATCGTTTAAAACCCTCCTACACTATCCCCAAAAATTGCACCTTACAAAAGTTCCAAGGTATGCACATCACCATGACTATATCTACCACTTTTGACACTTCAAATTAATATTTTAAAAAGGAGGGATCTGCAATAGAAGTCTCTGTGGTTTCCTCAGCAGACGTCTCCTTTAATGTACTTACCGTAAATATCCAAGGTCAAGGTAGGACAGTAAGTTATTTGTCAGTTAATTAACCTCCTCAACAATAATCATGGATCACGCATCTTTATACAAAACCTGCTATTTAAACAAATGATATCTATAAATGTTCAGTCAGTAGCCAGCAGAAAATATCAAGTAACCCCCCTGCAAAACAAACAATGTTAAAAGGTCCTTTGTAAGCACAAACCTTGAATAACAAAGCACTCCAGCAGATCATATAACACAACTCAGGTACTGTGACGGCAATCTTATATTGCACATTCACTTTGGAGTTCACAAAGAATTGTGTATCACTGCTTTAATTAATAATCCGTCAATGTCCGTTTCAACGTTTTTTCAAAGAAAACATAGTGTTTGCTGACATGGCATCAATACGTGATTCAAATGAACAACTACTCAAATATAAATTCCTACAGAACAAAATAATGGAACACTCAATTATTTAAAAATGGAACTATAGCTTATTTCAGCCAGCAAGCATGCGTGCGGGGGGGGGGGGGGGGGGGCACGGTCCTGGGAGGACATCATATGATGCTCTCCCAGAACTGGACAACTGGACGACCCCGCTGTAGCAATCATTTGGCTATAGCACAGTCGGCAAGTGGTTAAGCAACTAATATACATTCCTACAGAACAAATTAAAGGACAATTTACTTTTTTATTTAAAGAGAACTATAGTTTATTTTAGTGAGCTTTATCACTCAGAGTTATGGCCACCATAAGCATTAAAGACATGCTAGACACTGGGGCCCTAAACTCAAAAAGAGCCACATTAGAAGTCTCATCTAATGTATATGGGCTTCTTAAATAGAAGCTTTCAGTAACTTTGGACAAAGACATGTCACAATATACAGCAATAGTATAATTTGGTATAAAGGCTTCCCCTTTTATCCTTAAAAATCAATCATTAATGTATAACTAAAGGCAAAACTTTTTCTTTTGTTTTGGACAGAGTGGAAAGGGATTAGAACCCCTGTCAGTTTCTATTGCTGTCTGTGCCCCCGTTAGGGAGATTCACAATCTCTTTTTGTCCTGTTTACCATTAGCATTAAAAGTAAAAGTAAAAGAAAATTCCAAATGTTTCCAGAAAAGTAATAGAGGGGAAATATTCCAATAGGGACACTTGTTCTGGGATTTCCGCTCTCTTCCTGTTTTTGCTATGGGACAGGATGTGGATGCAAATCTCCCCAATGGAGCACAGATGGCAAAAAAATAAACCAACAAGGGTTATAACTCTCTTTTACTCTGTCCAAAATGAACTACTACTTCTACTTTAGGCTCTAGTAAAGCGTAATCACAAGGTGGAAGACAGTAGCAGAGGCTGATCTGTACTAAACATTTGTTACAACTATAATCCTCATCACCATATTTCTATAGCACTTTTCTCTCTGGGGTCTCAAAGTGCTTATCAAATTGTTGTTGGGATCTTTAAGGAGCAGAATTTGTCAAGTGTTGCTATAAGCCGATGTAGCGCCCTCCCAGATAGGTGCTAGAGTGAGTGTATATAGTTTTTGGTTTCTCTGCTTAACAGGGAGACAGCTGGGCAAATGTATATGCTGTCTGCTAAACGGAGCTGTGATTGATTGATAGAGTCTGCTCAGTGTGTTCAGGTGCTGCGCATGCTGTCTTAAAAGTTTCACACTGGTCTGGTAGATATGGGATGTACCTGACAGTAGGAGAAAACCTTGCAGATTAGAGCATGGATGTGTATACAGCCCTGGACAATTAGAAGGGGAAGTGCCCCAATGCATGCTGGGTGACTGTATTTATATCTGAAGAGCACATGGGTTTGGGATCTTCCTCTACAGAGAGAGGTTTAGGTGGGGAGGTGTCCTGCCGTCCCTCCTCAGTGCAGGCTGCCATGCAGACTCAGGTGGGTAACCTAAGGGCCTGAAACACTGAAGCTGCAACCCAGGGTTCTTGTGAGAGCTGAATGAGGAAGGATGTTCATGGATCCTGTCTGGTACTACTGAGGAAGGCTGCTGTGAGTGCTTCAGGAGCCTTGTGAGTACAGACCCCCACAGGGGATCCTGGGGACTGGTGTTGTTAGATCCCCCTCTGGGGGCTAGAAGTCAGCTACTGGGTGTGAGCTAAAGGGGACACTGGCTGGTGTCTTGAAGAGGCAAAGTTCACTGAGTTCCTTCTGCTACAAAGGAACTTGTTCATACCATACTGCTGCTGTATGGTTCTACAGATAATCTGCTATACAGTTCTATTGAGAGAGTTGTCCTCTTCTGTGAATAGTTAATTCTGAGTATCCTACTAATTACCTTCTCCTATCCAAGTTCTCCAAATAAAATACAAAAAACACATCCCATAGACTGGTTATTAGAGACAACGAGCAAAAGAGTGTGTGCACCTGGCTGTGTAAAAATACCCTGTAACTGGCTGTGGATTTATCAGAGGGAGGCCCAGGCACAGGTACAGTATTCAAGGGGCTCCCCTGGGGGTACCACTACACCTAGGTAAATAGATGTGTCTTGAGTCTTCATTTAAAAACATCCAGAGAGGGTGCTTCCTAGACAATCAATGACAGTTCCATAATATGGTTGCTGCATGATACAATGCACAAGATCCAAAGGATTTTAAGTTGACGGGAAGCTCATGTAATTTACCATTTTCTGAGAAGTATGGAGATATGGGTAACCAAAAGTTCTGTGGAACCAAGTTAAGCAGGCCAATTGTAAAGGATATCCTTCATTTATTTTGGAGTCAGTGTAAAAAGCGAAGAAATAGGATGAGAGGCCCGACTGCTGCATTCTGTACCGACTGCAATTTATGCAGTTCTTTCTCAGGGAGACCATAGTAGAGGGCGTTGCAGTAATCCAGTTTGGAGTACACAAAAGCATGAATTAATTTAGTTACATTCTCTGCTGCAGTTACTGTAGATGTTTGATAAAAATATAAAGAAATGAGCACAAAAATATCTTGATAGTGTAGCATATTGAAATATTCAAATTGAATATTAAAATATTTATTAGATACAAAAACATTAAAAAACAATCTAAGAATCACACTCACAAATCGGGTCGAGAGGGTTGCAGAAAGTGGGCTCACAATGAAAGAGTCTGCTCCAGCCCGGACTATTTCATTGTGAGTCCACTTGCTGCAACCCTCTCAACCCTGTTTGTGAGTGTGATTCTGGTACATGTTTTTAATTTTTTGTGCACCCCCAGCTTTTCTCAAGTTGTCAGCATCTCAACCTGATTTGGAGCTATTAATTCATTAATTTGATATTGAACTATACTTCAGAGACTAATATACTGTATATGCACATACATTAATGGTTTGTAGCGCTACCCCTGAAGGAGCCGCTGGAAATTGCCCGGAAATTGCCCGGGTTTATTTCCCAATCGATTTCCCCGCAGCCAGGCACACATTCACAATCACTCTTTTCCTTGATAACCAGTCTAGGGGTGTTCTTTTATTGTTGATTTTATTTTTGGAGAAACTGGGAAAGGTTTGAGGGAATTGAGTGGGATACCCCATAAATCAGAACTATGTGCAAGTTGAGGACAGTAAACCCCTGTCTGAAAATCAGAAGTAGAAGTGGAATAGCAAACTGTGAACTTGGCTTGTATTAGAAGCAGTTAAAAGCAGGCTTCTTTCTTTAGACCAACAAGAGCAGAGTCCCTTCACAAAGAACTAGATAGACTGATTTCTTCTGTAGTGGAAACAGTTAAAGCACATAAGCTTCTTCCTTTAGAGCAATAAGAGCAGAGTCCCTTCACAAGGAATTAGATAGACTAAGCTCTTCAGGACACCGGCTGATGTCCCCTTTTTTTAAACACAGATGACTCTCTAGCACAAGAGGGGTGGCAGCAGCCCAAAAGTCTCTAAGATCTCTCACAGCAGTCTGCACTCACAAATGTCCAGGAAAAGGTGGTTGCTTCCTTTCAACATCCATGCGATACTTTTCTCCTGTGATACCAGACTTGATCTTTAGAAGACAGCCCCTCAGTCAGCTGTCTGTAGCTTCGGAATCCAGGCCCTCAGGTTACCCACCTGAGGCCTCATGAATAGCGAGCACATAGTAGCCCTACCCTGGAGGGCAGCAAGCCCTCCAGGCTGTGATCCTCTCCTGAAGGAAAAAGACCCAGCAGCATTGTGTCTCAGAGTATTGATACAGGCTCCCAGGAGCTTTCAGGGCCAGGTTCCCTGGGATTGGCCAGAGCTGTATAAATATTCATACTTCTATTTGCATTGCTCCGCACCTGTACCAGAGAATTTTACTGTTTCCTGGAAAGCAGAGGTAGCAGGCAAACTCGCAGCAGCTAAAACACTGAACAGATCTACCTAATCACATCCAACTGCACTGCATACAGTGAGCACAACTAAATGTACTTAACACAACAATTACAATGACACTCTGGCTACAGTGAGACAAGCTAAATTTACCTAGCAAACAAAAATACAGCTCCCGTGAACACAGTCAACCAGCACTAAATCTAACTATTCCTAGCACCTATCTAGGAGGGTGCTACAGGTTATATATATTTAACTATATCAGTGATTATTTTCAATATTGCTGAGCAATTTGGGCAATTTTTCCTTCAGTTAGATATTTGATTTCAGTAATATTTCTGAGATGGCGGAAGGAAGACCTGATGGCACCTGATACCTGTTGGTAACTGATAGGTCAGTGTGCAGGATCAACCACAGGCTGTGCACAGGGTTTAAAAACATAAGGTTTTTATTCCCAATGTTTAAACCAGATGGATGTGTTTGCTGCCACTTTGATGTTAGCTTCTGCCATCCAATTACAAACACTTCTGTCTTATCTGGGTTCCGTTTCAATCAGTTACAGTTCATCCACTCTTGTATATCGGTAAAACAACTGTTGACCTTTGGCACAAGCTCACCAGTGTCTGGTTTGAAAGACAGGCAGAGTTGTGTGTCATTTGCAAAGCCATGAAAGCTAAAACCATTGTGTTGGATGATATTTCCCACTGGGATCATGTATATGGCAGATAACATTGGTGACTGTATGGAGCCCTGTGCCACCCCATAATGTAATGGAAAAAAGAAGGAAGAGTGTATTCCTGCTGTCAACCTTTGTGACTTCCCTAACAAGAAAGATTTGGACCAGATAACCGCTATTCCCTCTAGACGAGTGTCAAATGTGGTAGAAGAATCAAGGAGGATAAGGATGGAACATTCCCCATTGTCTCTAGTCCATCCAGTAGGTGGACCAGCGCTGTTTTTTTATTGCAATTTTGTTTGTCTGAAACCAGAATAAAATTTGTCAAAGACCATGTTATTTGACAGCAAGGCTTCCAACCTGTTAGTGACTGCCTTTATAATCACCTTTCGTAAAAAGAGGAGGTTTGACGCTAATCTATAGTTGGCTTTCTGGAACCAAGGAGTGCTTTTTTTTAGCAAAAGCCTGATTATGGCTTCCATAAGTTGGTGTGGAAAGATCCCTGGATCGAGAGAGCACTGCAATTTTTTTGGACTGCTAGGATTATGGGGCTAACGCATGCTAATAGTGGGCCTGTTGGACCTCAAAGGCATATTGATGTGGTGTCTGTCCTTCTGGGCAATAGAAGGTCTGCTGTTCCAGACCTAATTCCATCTCTGAGAAGACTTTGTTGGCAAAGTAATGAAAACTCATATCATACTTGAATTTGCAATATATTGGGATTGGTAGCCTAATTATTATTTTTTCTACAATATTAATCTGATAATACCTAAGATGCCGATTCGGGGAATTTTTGGCCTGTTCAGTTTGTGTTTTTCTCTGCTCCTTTTCTAGCTTACTTCCCTTATATTTTATTTGCCTCGCAGTCTTATCATACCAAGTCCAAGGCTGTGTGAAGAAAGAGGCTTGTTCTTGACAGGAGTGACATTTTGTTGTATAATTAGACTAGAAGGTGTGGGTCCTGCTTCGGGGAGTAGAGAATCTCTCTAGGACACAGTTCAGAGGTTAGCCTTTGTAAGGGCAGCTGTCCTAACAGACAATATTTTTCTGGTTTGTGTTAGATGAAAGGGCAGTACAGAAGTGCACAAGATGGTGATCTGATCATAAAACTGGGTTTGTAGTTAGATCAGTTATTTTGAGTTCCAGATGGAAAACAAGGCCAAGTTTATAACCTTTAGTGCTAGTGATAGATGAATTTATTTGAGGTAATCCCAGTGCTGTCATAGTAAGAAGAAGTTCTTGTGCAAATTGAGATTGCTTCTCATCCACCCAGGCATAGAATTCTCCAAGGATGAACAATCTGGAGTGGTCTATGACCAGCACAATCCTAATGCTAGTTATTTCTTGAAAAATGCTTTTTCATCATCTGGTGGTTGGTAGATGAGTAACATCCTTGCAATCTTGTCTTGGTTAGTAAAATACTAAGTAGTACTGCTGCTTCTAGGATGGGTTCCACATTTTCATCTAGCCATGGTTCAGTGAAGCATGCTAGGTCACAGGATTTAGTGAGATGAGCTATGACAGCTGTCTTTTTCATTGTTAATCTTGCATTATGGTGAGTAGTTGTAATGGAGTAGATACTTCAATTCTTTTAATTTTTTTCATGACTCTTTGAAGTGGGCTGATGATAAAAATGATTTTGTATTTTATCCCTCTGTGTTCTATACCATGATCTGGACAAGGTTGGTGTTTTATTTCTCACAGATTACTCATACATTTCTATGTGCATGTCCTCCTCTGCACACCATATGGGTCTAAAATTACAAGTGGCTTTAGGCTAGGAATTATGAATTATTCATTATATATGTTCAATAATTATGTGTCAGATTTAGCTGTTCAAATGGACAAAAAACATGAATTCACTCTATGTCATCAGTTGAGGAAATTGGTTCTGCTGGGAACAACAGTGAAATGTATTCTTAAATAATATGTGAACATCCAGGGTATTGCGTGTATTTACCAGTGTGGGAGAGCAGTGTAGCTTTTAATTTTAGGCAGTGTGGGATAGCAGGCACAGGGGAGGGGTACAAGTTCTTTGAAATGCATGTAACCATCCATTGAAGTGTATATTCCACAAAGCTGCCTTTTAAAACCACAGGGCTGAGTTTACCGGAGTAAAATTTTAGAGCTATTCCAAACCCAGTTTAGTATTTTAGATATCTGAAAATAATTCTGAATACAATTCGGAGATTGAGAATTGGCATACCAGTACAGAAGAAAACTTAAGTTTAAGTGGTATACAAATGTGAATAGTTGTTTGATTATTGTCTAAATACCTTTAACTCCTTGGTTGATGACAATGACATTTGTATTCTTCTGGGGATTTAATCTTGGGGTTTTGAAGCCTTGGAACTTGAGATTATCAATACAGTGTGCATGTTTATGTAGCACTGCCCCCTTGGGGGTTGCTTATAATTACATTGAACGATCTTCCCCTGAACTTGGTTTCTCCTGAACCTTGAACCCTTTGCTCCCCTTTATATTTACTATTTTAGCCATGCCTTTACACTTCCTGTTTGCCAGATTATGGTACACTCTCCAGCCAATATCTCGCTATTGTCACTCCTGCTGCCATCCATATCTTTGTTACCACTCATTACTGACCTCTAGCTTGTTCCTCGACTACGCATCTGCTTGATCTCAACCTGCAACCACTTGTTACCGACCTTTGGCTTATTTACTGACTACACTTCTGCTTGATCCTATCTGTTATATCTGCTTCTGGCCTCCCAGCTTGCTCCTCCTGGTGGGGCAATCCTGAAGATTGTGATCTGCTACTAACATGCAGAAAAACCCATCTCCACCATAAGTAGCTCCGGTGAACACCGGTTAGTGCTTAGACTCCGCACCTCGGGTGAGCCTGTATCATCCGCCAGGGTGACCTGCTTCAGTACTTATCCAGCTGGTCAGTGGAAGCCTCTCTACTATTATAGCTACTGGTCTCTGAGCCTGATACTAAATGGTACCAATCCTGAATCATTAAATGGTACTGATCTATAAGCACTCCCATTAGGGAGTTAATTTTAAGCTGATAAGTTATCAGTGAAGGCTTTATCTTTTCAGTTAGGAGTTTAGCTTTAAATGCATGACCTAGGGCAAGGTATGCAGGTTGGAGTTCTTACATCAAAGTAAAAACAAACCGGCGCACAACATATGGACAATTGCACTGCAGTAGCAGGAAAAATGTGTGTGTGTGTGTGTATAGTCCTTATAAAAGGCTGGTAAGTTCCATATCCAAGAGAAAAGTCATACATTTAAAAAAGATTTTACGCCTCCATACAATCACCAGGTGCTCAAAATAGTGTTAGAATACCAACTACGTCACCATGATATTCCCATATACATCATGGGGGATTTCAACTGTGTGCTGGACCCTGCTCTAGATAAACATCTACCTATAGACACGCTACGTGGTCCATACCGTACACCTCTGAGTAAACTTATGGAGGAAGTGGGCTGGACTGACCCTTGGCGTGATAGGCATCCGGGGGACAAGTGCTTTTCCTGTTTTACTAAATCACGTATGTCCCTATCCCGAATGGTTCTTAGTATCTGCTCAGTAACAGCCTCCCGACACATATCAGAGATCATGTATGCTGTCTGCAGTATATCTGATCACTCGCCCGCGGTTACCAATTTCGAGGTGAGACCCATCTTTAGTATGGTGAGAGCCCTGTGGAAACTGAATGCCTTTTGGCTTAACCTGTTTTCATCCCATGCCCAAATAGAGACCAAAATTGAGGAGTTTTGGAGGGTACATAGAGGAAAGGCTGCAATGGAGAATGTATGGGAGGCCTTCAAGGCCTCTGAGGCACATTTATCAGAGAGATCAATGTACTCAAACAGGATACTAATGCCCAAAGGAAGGGGTTGGAGCGACTGGTGAGTGATCTGGAGGCAAAATTTATATCTGATCCCACAGAGGACCCCTGGCTGGCCGCCAGTGAGGCACTCAGTCTTCATCCAGACCGGCCCACTTTATTTTTGCAAACACACAAAAAAACAGCATATAAACTATATGCAATTGCGCAAAAAACCATAAGTAAAAAAAAATTCGACTTTAAGTATAAACGGCTTTTTTTATTTTTATTCTTAATTTAGAAAAAAGATGCATTCCAACATTACTGACGCCTTTAGAATGACATGTGTAAGTTACACTCCGTTCAATGGCAGGTGTCATAAATAAGGAAAACAGTTATAAATAACATCTTATTTTTGAATAGAATATTAACAAGAAACAGTTCAATCAATAACTTGTGGGAATCACAAACATAAAAAGACAGGGAAAAATCCACTCTAACATACAATGCGAATTAACAAGGCAGTATAAATGGCTACCCACCCAAAAAGGTCCAAAATCACTGTTAGGACCTATAGAAGCTTAGTAAAAAATTTACTTTTCTCTGCAACTTTGTCAATAATCACATCAGAGTCAAGAGAGCAGAGGATTTCCTTTTCTGTTGACATCAGCATAAAAGCTTCCAGATGCTCTTGTGACAGCTTGGTTCTGAGTCTGGTTTTGATGAACTTGAGTGTTGAAAATATACGTTCACAAGCAACCTGAGTGATGGACAGGGTGAGTAGGAACTGGTATGCAAGACCTAGGAGGTGGTAGGCATTTGACATTATATTGAACCTCCTGAGAATCTGGTAGCAACACAGCAGGCATTCTTTACGTGAGGAACACTTCTTACATTGGATTTCAACCTGCTCGTCTTCGCTCTCATTTTTCCAATGTTTTCACCCTATATTCATCTAGTGGAGACATTTTTAATCTTTCCCACTGAAGAGCAAAACTGCTCAATTCACACTGTAGATTCTCAGCACTTGCTTCACTGTCAAACTTTGACAAACATTTGCTAAGTTCTTGGAACATCAGTGGTGAAAGAGACGAGGACTTTAACTGAGTGAAGTTTCTTGTGATGGCAATGTAGACTGAACTTCCAGTTCTATCTCTTTGTCCTGCTCCTGTAATTTTTCATTTGCCCACAGAACAAATTTCTCTGCAGCTGCACTAACTGAGGCAAAATCTTGTGACATATTTTTAAGACTTTCATGTGTTGCCATAACCATTCTATGAGCAGACAGTATATCCATCCCCTGTGTTTGAAGGTATTTGGACAGTGGTGAAGTCTTCTCAAATATCCTGAGGAAGGTTTGTGCCATCAGTATCATCTCATACTTCAGCAGAGCTTCTACAAATCCTCGTGCTTGAATACGAGCAGTTGTTTTCAAGGTAATATCTTCTTGTATTGCTGTCAATGCAAGGATGACATCTACATAGAGACAATTGTCTGGATTTGCAAATGATCCAAAGACTTTCCTTAGAGTGTTATCCTTGGCCCACCACTGTGTCTCTCCAATTAGTGAGAGTCATCTCTGGTGCTTGTCTTGGCTCTCACTTTCCCACACATTCATCCTTTTATATGACTCACGAAAGAACACTGCAATGTCATTAAGCACTGCAAAAAGCGTTCCACATTGAATTACTATTTGGGTTGTGTCAGCCAAAACTAGGTTAAGAACATGGGCATAGCACCAAACATGCACTTGATTCGGTGAAAATTTGGACATCTGAGTAGAAAAGTCATTGTAGCAGTCTTGCATGTTAGAGGCACCATCTGTAGCATGTCCAATGCACTTGCTCAAGTCCAAATTGATCTTCTCCGCAAGCTCTGAAACAATATCCACACAATATTGCACCTAGCCACGCTGTTTCAGCTGTATATGCTGGAGGACATGTTCTGAAGCCGATATTTTTTTTTTGTTATTTTATTTAGTATTATTATTATTTTTGCTTAATTTACGTTTAAGGTTTTTGTATTTAAGGTTGGTGCTTATAGGCCCTCGGCCAAATGCTGCGAGTATAAGATACAACATCAAGGTACTACATTGAGTGCTTTACACAAGCATTACTTTTTTCAGGTTGGTGCCGGAGCCGGGGCATCCGGACGACACACGCTCCAACTTGGCGTGCGTGGTTAGATGCCTGAGGCTCCTCACCCCCCCCAATATGGGGTGCGGCGTGGCCCCATGTCCTCATGGTCCTGCTCCCGTTGGAGCGGTGGTCATGTGGGCGTTGGGCATCGATTGCGCCCTTTTTACGCACAGCAGTCTACTGCATGCACATGTTGACCATCCTTTTGCATGGTCGGTTTTTTCTTTTACTCCATGTTGCTCATTTTTTTTTCTTCTTTTTCTCTCTCTTCCTCTGCTCTAATCTCCTTCCTCTTCTTCTTTCCCTCCCCCCCCGCCTTTATCTTAACCTTTTCTCCCCCGCCTCAGGTCCAATTCCTTGGGAAGATATTGTCTGCTGACGCCTCCTACCTCCTCCCATGGCTACGGTAAAACTTATATCATTTAATGTACGGGGTCTTTATGCTCCAGGAAAAAGACACAATCTGTATAGGGAGCTGAGTCGCTTGCAGGGAGATATAGTTTTTCTACAGGAGACTCACCTCACACATACCACTACTGTAAGGCTCTTCTCCAAACGATATCCTACTTGGTATTCTAGTCTTTCTGATATACATAAAGCAAAAGGTGTGGCCATTGGCCTTAGTAGCAATACGGCGTTTAAACTAGATACTATGTTATGTGACCCCAACGGTCGTTTTCTGTTCCTTAGAGGCAACCTGGGTAGTATGCCATGTACTTTAGCAAATCTTTATGCCCCTAATAGAGATCAGGCAGGATTCATTGCTGCCACCTTAAAAAAACTGAGGGATTTCGCACAGATTTTAATGTTCCACTAGAGCCAAGCTTAGATACGTCTAAAGGGAGCTCTAGTATTTCGGATAAGCGTTTGTCGTTTATACGCAAACGCTTGCACGATTCCCAATTGATGGATGTTTGGAGGATTATGCACCCACGGGCGAAAGATTACTCTCATTTTTCACAGGTTCATCACACTTACTCCAGGCTTGATTACTTTTTTATAGACCATCATCACCTTTCACTACTCGGAAATACCCACATAGAATCCTCACCCTTATCTGATCATTCTCCGATCTCGCTCGAGTTAAAAATCTTGTCATTGCCCCTTAGGACCACTAATTGGAAGCTCAACAAAGCTCTCATAACTGAGGACATAGATAAAAAGCAAATAGAAAATGATTTATCATTCTACTTCAAGGAAAACACCCACTCAGACATATCACCAGGCATACACTGGGAAGCCCATAAGGCCCATATTAGAGGGAAGTTAATGGAATTGGGAGCTAGGAAAAAGAGGGAACACTTATTTCATCAATCACAGTTACTTAGAGACATTAAGGCTCTTGAGCTACAACACAAGGCTAGCTTATCCCAAGCCATACTAGCTACTTTGACTACAAAGAGGGAAGAGCTGAAAGCTCTATTCCACACTGAACAGAAACAACAGGCACGTGTAGTAGCACAACGCTTCTATGAGTGGGGGAACAAACCGAGTAGGCTCTTGGCTCATTCATTACAACAGAAGAAATCTGCGTCTTTCATAGCAAAAATAAAAGATCCCTCAGACAATCTACTACATGATACCCCGGCCATAGCGAAAGAATTTAGAGTTTTACCAACGCCTATACCATGTACAACACGCTATACCAGACCAGGTCACTAAATGCACTCTCATTAGGAACTATTTGGAGACAGCCAATCTACCTAAATTGTCACCTGACTCCCTGGCCACTTTGGAGGGGGAGATCACTGCCTCTGAGTTACATGTTGCCCTGAAAGATATGGCTACTGGCAAGGCTCCTGGTCCAGACGGGTTTACGGTAGCTTACTACCGAGCTTTTGCAGACATTTTGTTACCTCGCTTATCTTGTTATGTCAACACTACCTCCGATGGTGGAGCCCTTTGACCCGAGACCATACACACGCATATTACCATAATCCCTAAAGCGGGTAAAAACCCAACTAATTGTGGAAGTTATCGCCCTATTTCATTGCTGAATATAGACGCCAAGTTGTATGCCAAAGCTATTGCAAATAGACTCCTCCCTTTGCTCCCACATTGGGTTTCTAATGAACAAACAGGCTTCATTCCTGGTAGGGAGGCTAGGGACAATTCCCCTATGTACCCTCTCATTAATGGCACATGTTCGTGGGTCCTCCCAGCCCACCCTGTTATTGTCCACAGATGCCGAAAAGGCGTTCGACAGGGTGGACTGGGACTACCTTATGGCAATGCTAGCGCATCTGGGCATAGGTCCTTCCCTTCTGTCCCAAATTGCTGCTCTTTATAACCATCCTAACGCGCAATTGCGTATAAACGACACCCTCAGTGATCCATTCACCCTATATAACGGCACCCGACAGGGTTGTCCCCTTTCACCTATCTTGTTTGCCCTATCCTTAGAGCCATTCTTATCAACTGTGCGACATAACTCTTCTATACATGGTATCTCTATAGGAGACTTTGAACATAAATACGCTGCATATGCAGACGATATTCTTCTGTTTTATATACAACAACCCTTGATTTCCATACCTAACCTTATGTCTGAGTTCTCGTCATTTAGCGCCATATCCAATTTTAAAATTAATATGTCAAAATCTGAAATTCTAAATGTCTCAGTCCCGGACCAATATGTTGATCACCTGAAGTGTTCCTTCCCTTTCAGTTGGCAGACTGGTAAAATGAAATATCTGAGTATATACCTTACCCCGAACCTGACAGACCTTTTTCGTAATAACTTTATGCCCTTACTTAATCAGATTAAATCAGATTTACAGAAGTGGTCCCAAATAGCTGACACGTGGTTAGGGAGAATTGGAGTTGTGAAAATGAATATACTACCCAGGTTGCTATTCCTGTTTCAGATGATCCCTTTTGGTATACCGATAGGCTTTTTTACGATTATAAGTTCTTTAATAGGCCGATATGTTTGGAACAGAAGGCGACCTAGACTTGCTAGATCTCTCCTCACTAGACCTAATAGGGAAGGGGGCTTAGCCCTCACAGATTTTAAAAGAGATTTTTTGGCAATTGTGTTGAGTAGAATTTCTGACTGGAAGTATCATAAAAATTCCAAGCTATGGGTAAACCTGGAATATGAGCTTAGTGGCTCTGATCTTTTCACGCAAATATGGATACCCAGGAAACACAGAAATTTATCTCCAACCACATCTCCAATTACACGCTCCACCCTGATGTTATGGGACTCATTATGTAAAGTGAATAAATGGTCCTACAACTCACCACTTTTACCACTAACTGGCCACAACTATTTCCCACCAGGGAACATAGACCCCAGGACGCACTCCTGGTCTTTTGGGTCTTTTTCTCAATTGCACCACGTAACCACCTCAACGGGTATATTGCCGCTAGATAAAATTGCAAATATTTCTACAGTGACGCCCATGGTCCATTGGAAGTATCGCCAATTGGCAGCTTTCGTCCATTCTCTCACAAAACCTTTACGTTCCATCTTGGAATTGACACCCCTGGAAGCTGCTTTCAATGAAGATCAGCCTGTGGAGAAACCCGTTTCTTATTTTTACCAAGCCCTGCACAGTCTGGTTCCCTCAAGGGACCCAACTTTCCTTAATAACTGGGAAAAAGATGTCCATAAAGAATTATCACCAGCACAAAAAGCTATTATTCTCACAATGGCCCATGCCTCTTCTGGTGCATCCAAAACGGCAGAGGTGAATTATAAACTTCTCACGAGATGGCACTATGCCCCGGTGTTGCTTCACAAAACCTTTCCTCAAACATCACCTCTGTGTTGGAGAGGGTGTGGTGAACACGCATCCCATGCTCATATATGGTGGTTTTGTCCTCTTATACGCCCCTATTGGCTGTCTATTCTTCATTGGATTAATGAGATTCAGGTTTTTGAAGTCCCTAATGACCCATGGATAGTATTGCTACATTGTACAGACAAACCAGTGGTAACATATAAAAAATCTATAACGCCACATCTCCTTAATGCTGCAAAAGCTCTCATTCCCCGATTTTGGAAACAACCGAACATACCTACCCTACGCCATTGGCTGGTGGAGGTAGATCGTTTGTACTATATGGAAGATCTTACTCTCTCCCTTAGACAAAAATCTGACCTAGCGAAAAAAATATGGTCCCCCTGGTTTGCCTTTAAATATACCACCGCTTATGCGGAAATAATGTCCTCAATCAAATAATTTGTTTTTGACAACTTTTATTGCATAGTAGAGTTTGGACCGAGGCGGTACCATTCCCCCATATCCCAACCCCCCCTTTACCCCCCCCCCCCTTTCTTCCCCTCTTCTTTCTTTTCAACCCTATCTTTATTTTCTCATTATATTATGCTCAGGCAATAGTATCTCTCAGGGAAGATTTTGTCACTTACATGTGATATATGGTGCATGTTGAACAGTAGATACACGTTGAGTCTCTTGGCTCTAGATTTGTGTTATAGTTAATACTTAACTACCTATGTACCCTTCGATATTCACATTTCTAGCTAACTAATGATTGTCTACTATATTACAGTGTATTGTTCTTCTCTGATCTGTATAAGATGCTTTTTATGTTATATTCTTTAATAATAAAAACTAATTAACCAAAAAAAAAATGCTCTTTCAGACAGACATCATACTTGCTTAACAGGAGTATAATCTCTAAGAAGTTACCATGATCAATATTGCTGTCATCAAGTATGTATGCAGCCTCATTCTCTGACCTATAGCTAAGACCTCTTTTGCCAATCAATTTTACAACATCAACCATACGCTCCATTATTTGTCATCTCTTTCTGATTTGTTCTCTGTGTGAGGACAGCTGACTTCCACTAAGTACATTTTTAACGTCAGATTTAGAGGCACTTAAGAAGTATGCTTCTGCACAGGTTTTGTGTGCCATGCTCTTTTCATGTTCCTCTATGCGCTGATGCACATGTTTCCAGTCTGTCGTACCACTTATGAATGGAGATCTGTCAGCTAACTTGGCAAATGCGTTATGTCTTCTCCTCTCTCTAATCCTCTGTCTTTTTTCACACCTTCTCTCTCTTGTCTACACTCATGTTCCTGCTCATCTCCTCTATCGTCTTCACATTCATCGCCTGCCTCATACTCCCTCTCCTCTCCACTCTCCTCTATTGTGAACCCAGCCTGAGAATA
Source organism: Aquarana catesbeiana (assembly GCF_042186555.1). Taxonomy (NCBI): domain Eukaryota; kingdom Metazoa; phylum Chordata; class Amphibia; order Anura; family Ranidae; genus Aquarana; species Aquarana catesbeiana. The sequence continues at coordinate 323,049,284 of NC_133327.1, read as the reverse complement.
GACATATAGTAAGTCACAACTGTAGGCATAATATGTTCCAAAAAGTCTACAAATCTTTGTGGTTTAAAAAGGAATACATAATAATGTCTGACTTACCACAGCAGTCAGGCCGGCGCTGCTCTCAGCTTTTGCGGACGTTCCAGCAAATAATACATCTAGTTTTACACATTTTGTGGCATCTGCCTCAAGTGCTTGCCTTTTTTTTCTCTCTTAACTTCTCGGCTCCTCCTTTATGCCCCGTACACACGGTCAGATTTTCCGACGGAAAATGTGTAATAGGACCTTGTTGTCGGAAATTCCGACCGTGTGTAGGCTCCATCACACATTTTCCATCGGATTTTCCGACACACAAAGTTTGAGAGCTTGCTATAAAATTTTCCGACAACAAAATCCGTTGTCGGAATTTCCGATTGTGTGTACACAAATCCGACGCACAAAGTGCCACGCATGCTCAGAATAAATAAAGAGATGAAAGCTATTGGCTACTGCCCCGTTTATAGTCCCGACGTATGTGTTTTATGTCACCGCATTCAGAATGATCAGATTTTCCGACAACTTTGTGTGACTGTGCGTATGCAAGACAAGTTTGAGCCAACATCCGTCGGAAAAAATCCTAGGATTTTGTTGTTGTAATGTCCGATCAATGTCCGACCGTGTGTACGGGGCATTACACTTTTGTTTTAACATGTTTGTTGTTGCACGTCACACCTAATGGGTTTAGTTAAAGTGTAATACATTATTTAAGCATTTCTCTAGAATTGAAAAACTGCTTATATACTTCTGGAGTAAACTTCTATTAATCTTCTGTTATTATCAATGGTATAAAGGTATGAACATGCAGTACAGACACATATATAATTTTCGTGAATTGGCAAAAGAATTGCAAAATCTAGGACAGGGCAACTCATCTGGAAAAGATTGTTGTATTGCAGATTTTTGTATCTGCATTTCCCAAATACAGCATTGTGCCATCTGCAAAGTTTTCTTGGAAAAGTTTAATAGTGATTTTAACTTTGTGTGTTTTATTATTTTGCAGATTGGGAATGGAAATGGTGATGGATATCAATGCAGATTGGGAAGGGACAGGTAGGAATTTGGATGGATATAGATGGGATTAGGGGCTCCTTTGCTAAACAGTGAGTTTAATGAATATTTTGCTGCCAAGAATGTTAATGGCTGTCTCAGTGTAAGGAGCTATAAAGCCGCAGACACTAGTGCGACAAATAAGTCTAATTCCTAAGTACATACTGCACATCTCTCTGTTACTTTCCTGATCTGTACTGTTGCTTAAAGGAGAAGTCCAGCCTAAGCTTGTTTGTCTGGGCTTCTCCTGTGATGACAGGAGTGCAATTCGTCTTGCACTCCTGTGAGCTGAAGTCCACTGTCTACTGCTGTCACAGAAATCAGTCCAGGCACCACGTCATCACGACAAAGTCTGGACCTGTCAGGTGCCTGGACTGACACCCATCTCAGCGAGACGCTGAGAGCCTGAGAGAGTCGCTCCCTGCCCCTCCACAGCTCAGCACACCAGTGAGCACGGGGGCAGAGCAGAGAGCTGCAGCAGCGGCAGCAGCTCTCTGCTCTGGGAGCTAAGAGAACTGAGCTATCGGCGGTGTTCGATCGCTCGGTTCTTAGTGGAGAGGTGCCGGGCGACAGATGCAGTATCCATCTGGGTAAGTATAAAACAGCAAAAACAAAAAAATACTTCTCTTTTAATGAATTGTTGTCAGATTATATTACACAGAAACTAGCCTTTTACTCCAAGATGCAGGAAGCTCCAGGGAGTGGCAGCAACAGCAATGGTAGCAGTGGCAGCTCCTTCTCCAGCCATACCCCAGCCAATATTAAAGAAGAGGACTGCAGCCCAGAGAAGGAGAGCACTCCAGAAGTGTCCTGTTCACCTACTTCCAGGGAGATATCAGCTCAGTGGTGAATGAGCACTTCAGCAGAGCTCACAGCCAACCCAGCAGTTATTCCCCAAGCAGTGCTGCTGCCAAGACTATCAGTACTGCAACTGGTCACTGATAAATGAATGTACTGCCACTGGTCACTGGTGCATTAATGGCTGACCAGTGGTCAGCCATTAATGCATCAGTGACCAGTGGCAGTACATTCATCAGTGACCATGACCAGTAAATAATTCATCTGTGAGCAGTAAATTAATTCATCAGTGACCGTGACCAGTAAATAATTAATCTGTGACCAGTAAATTCATTCATCAGTGACCATTAAATAATTCATCTGTGACCAGTAAATAATTCATCAGTGACCAGTAAATTCATTCATCAGTGACTAGTAAATAATTCATCTGTGACCAGTAAATAATTCATCAGTGACCAGTAAATTCATTCATCAGTGACCGTGACCAGCAAATTCATTCATCAGTGACCAGTAAATAATTCATCAGTGACCAGTAAATAATTAATCTGTGACCAGTAAATAATTCATCAGTGACCCGTAAATAATTCATCTGTGACCAGTAAATTCATTCATCGGTGACCGTGACCAGCAAATTCATTCATCAGTGACCAGTAAATAATGCATCTGTGACCAGTAAATTAATTTATCAGTGACCAGTAAATAATTCATCAGTGACCAGTAAATAATTCATCAGTGACCAGTAAATAATTCATCTGTGACCAGTAAATTAATTCATCAGTGACCAGTAAATTCATTCATCAGTGACCAGTAAATTCATTCATCAGTGACCAGTAAATAATTCATCAGTGACCAGTAAATTCATTCATCGGTGACCAGTAAATAATTAATCTGTGACCAGTAAATTAATTCATCAGTGACCAGTAAATAATTCATCAGTGACCAGTAAATAATTCATCTGTGACCAGTAAATTCATTCATCAGTGACCAGTAAATTCATTCATCAGTGACCAGTAAATTCATTCATCAGTGACCAGTAAATAATTCATCAGTGACCAGTAAATTCATTCATCGGTGACCAGTAAATAATTAATCTGTGACCAGTAAATTAATTCATCAGTGACCAGTAAATAATTCATCAGTGACCAGTAAATAATTCATCTGTGACCAGTAAATTCATTCATCAGTGACCAGTAAATAATTCATCAGTGACCAGTAAATTCATTCATCAGTGACCAGTAAATAATTCATCAGTGACCAGTAAATAATTCATCAGTGACCAGTAAATTCATTCATCAGTGACCAGTAAATAATTCATCAGTGACCAGTAAATAATTCATCAGTGACCAGTAAATAATTCATCTGTGACCAGTAAATTCATTCATCAGTGACCAGTAAATAATTCATCTGCGACCAGTAAATTCATTCATCAGTGACCAGTAAATAATCTGTGACCAGTAAGTTCATTCATCAGTGACCAGTAAATTCATTCATCAGTGACCAGTAAATTCATTCATCAGTGATCAGTAAATAATTCATCTGTGACCAGTAAATTCATTTATCAGTGACAGTGGAAGTACATTACATCAGTTACTATGACCTGTGGCAGTACATTTACCCCCCTCCCCCCACCATGCTGGCGCTGCATATTAAAAAAATCACAGACAGACAGTCCCAGTTAATAATCTTCCGACTGCAGTCAGATGGCATCAGCTTAGTGCTTTCTTACTTGTGAATGCGATTGCACACTGACTGTCTGTGCTGCTTTTTCTGAACTGTGGGTTCCTCCTCAGCGGCGCTGGCTCCTCTTGATTGCAGCAGTCAGCTCTCTGGTCTCTACGCTCTTCCCATGATAATCCCCTCCCGCCTCCAGCCGTGAGTGACGTCATGTCGCCCGGACGGGGCAGCGATGATGTCTATTGGCTGGTGCCGGGTGCAGGAGCGTTGACATCCACACAGACAGATGAATGAGTGACACAGTATGACACTGACAGTGACAACTGGCCCACTGAGCCGATCGGCCCACCGGGAATCTCCCGGTAGTCCCGATGGCCAGTCCAACCCTGTCCACAGCAGAGAGGAAACTTTTTTTAATAAACTGGCTTATTATGAGGAGGGGGAGAAGACCGGTCGCCTGCTAGCAAAAGTTGCTCACTCGCAACAGAAATCACCCTCCATTAGCGCACTTAGGACTCAGGCGGGAGTTGTAACCAATAATCCTGATCACATATTGTCTGAGCTTGTCTCCTACTACTCTTCTCTATATCAATCCAAACAAGCTTATTCAGTAAACTCCTTGCAAACATATCTTGACATGATAGACCTTCCAATGTTATCAGAGTCTGTTAGAGAACAGCTGGATGCTCCTCTTACTTTGGAGGAGCTCCGGCGGGCGACCGGGATTTTCCCTAACTCTAAAGCACCGGAGGAAGATGGTATTCCAATTGAAGTATACAAGCAGTATGCTGAGGGTATGCTACCCAAACTATTGAATGTATTCCAGGAAGCTAAGAAAAACGAAAGTCTCCCCCCATCCATGACCAAAGCCATCATAGTGCTGCTGTTGAAACCAGGCAAAGACCCACTGGACCCGGGTTCTTACAGACCAATATCCTTCCTACAGAATGATGTGAAGATTCTAGCAAAAGTCCTGGCTGTGCGCTTAAACGAAGTGATATCCACCATTATACATTCGGATCAGGCAGTGTTTATACCCCAAAAGTCTACAGCAATAAAATTGCGCAGACTTTTCCTTAATATCCAGACTGAGGCCAATAACAAGGGGGAACAGGCACTACTGTCCTTAGACGCCCACAATGCGTTTGACAGTATTGAATGGACTTACTTGTGGGCCGTCTTGAAAAAATTTGGGTTTGGGGAGGAATTTGTTGCCTGGGTGCAACTGTTGTATCATGCCCCTAGGGCCACCATTAGAGAGGCGGGTAGAGTATCACAGGACTTCCAGTTACATAGGGGTACTAGACAGGGGTGCTCATTGTCCCCTCTTTTGTTCGCTCTAGCCATAGAGCCTTTAGCGGCACTCATCCGTTCCAACACTGCTATTCAAGGCTTCCGATTTGGGGAGATACAGGAGAAGTTAATGTTATATGCAGATGACACTGTGCTACTCTTAGGGGATACCGGGAAGTCACTGGATGACGCCATGGAGGTGGTGCAGACCTTTGGTTTGTATTCAGGGTTGGTAGTGAACTGGAATAAGTCCTCGCTCATGTTCCTTGATGCGAGCACAGACCAGCAACTGCCAACACTTCTATAGCAGTGTCTAGGACTATTAAATATCTTGGCTTACTAGTCACCCCTGACCCTTTGGATTATCTTAGGCTCAATCTTACTCCCCTGCTAAATCGTGTTCGTGATAGAATTAAGGTCTGGTCCAGGTTAAAAATGTCACCAGTAGGTAGGATCAACCTCATAAAAATGATTCTTATGCCCGAAATTTTATATGTGTTGCATAATTCCCTGCTAGTGATCCCCTTGAAACAATTTCGAATCATCAATTCGATGTTCAGATCCCTTATATGGCACTCCTCTACGGCTAGGGTGAGATTGGAACAGCTTCAAAGACCCAAGGAGATGGGTGGATTGGCGCTGCCAAACCCGTGGCTGTACTATCTGGCCTCCTAGCTACAACACATAGCCAGGGCACTTAATCTGGTGCCCGACTTGGAATTTGAATTTGGCGGATTTAACCACCTCATTTCTTACGTCTACCATTGGAAGGGGGGTGGCAGAGGGGTTGGAAGCACTTCAATTTTGTAAATCAAATAAATTATACCCCACATACAATTTAATGCAGAAAGTTTGGAATAAAGTCAGAACATTACAACAGGTAGAGGGATTTACTAAATATAGCCCTATATGGCAAAATATATATATATATTTTATAAAATAAAAAAAAAAAATATATATATGGCTATATAAGTACCTGAAATAAATAATAATAAATAATAAAATAAACGCTACACAGAGCTAGGGAAACTACGGTATAGCAAAAAATGGTAGCATTATGGAATCAATTACCTATCCCAAATATTCCGGAATGGGGAGCTGCGGACGTTTGTCGCTCTCCAGGAGGAGTTCCAACTCCCTAGGTCCATGCAATTTTACTATTTCCAATTACAACATACTATAAAAGCCGAAAGTGGGGTGGATGCCTGGGTTCAAAGCAGCACTCCTATCTTTAACTATATGACAGGGTATCTTCCTATAAGGGCTTTATGTCTTGTAGCTACGCTATATTACTTAACATGTTCCTACCTGATCTGACCTGAAAGGTGATGGCCCAATGGGAGAGAGATGTTGGGCCCTTTGAAGAGGAACAGTGGGAGGAGGCACTCTTAGCGGTATCTCAGTGCTCTTTAAATGTTGCACAGCGCCTGTCCCAATTATACATACTTTTACGAGTGCACTACACTCCTGTCAGGCTGGCTAGGATGGGAGTACTGGATGATCCCTTGTGCACTCGTTGCATGCGGGAACATGGTGACCTAAGACACCTTCTGTGGCGATGTCCCAAGCTACATGTTTATTGGACGTGTGTTGGAGCTCATTAACCACTTCCCGCCTGGCCTATACCGGATTGACGTCCGGGAAGTGGTTGCGTTATCCTGACTGGGCGTCATATAACATCCAGCAGGATAACATGCCGCCGCGCGCCCGCGGGGGCGCGCATCGCGGCGATCGGTGGAGCGGTGTGTCAGCCTGACACACCGCTCCACCAATCTTGGTAAAGAGCCTCCTGTCCAATCACGGCTGATCATGATGTCAATAGGAAGAGCCGTTGATCGTCTTTTCCTCACTCACGTCTGACAGACGCGAGTAGAGGAGAGCCGATCGGCAGCTCTCCTGATGGGGGGGGGTCTGCGCTGATTGTTTATCAGCTCAGCCCCCCCTCAGATCACCACACTGGACCACCAGGGATCGCCACTAGGACCACCAAGGAAGGGGCAACATGTGGATGGCCAGGTATGTATCCCATGGCCATCCACATATGCCCAATGTGCCCAATCTGTGCCAATCAGTGCCCACAAATGGGCACTGATTGGCACCATTATGTTTCAGTTATGCCCAGCAATGCCACCAATAAGTTTTATCAGTGCCACCAATCAGTGTCATCAGTGCCACCTGTCATTGCCCATCAGTGCCACCTGTCAGTGCCCATGTGTGCCCATCAGTGCCACCTGTCAGTACCCATCTGTGCCCATCAGTGCCACCTATCAGTGCCACCCATAAGTACCCATCAGTGCCACCCATATGTACCAATCAATGCCACCTACGAGTGCCCATCAGTGCCACCTATGAGTGCCCATTGGTGCCGCATATCAGTGCCACCTATCAGTGCCCATCAGTGCCACCTATCAGTGCCCATCAGTGCCGCCTATCAGTGCCCATCATCAGAGCCCATCAGTGCCACCTCATCAGTGCCACCTCATTGGTGCCACCTCATCGGTGCCCATCAGTGCCACCGTATCTGTGTCCGTCAGTGCAGCCATATCAGTGCCCATCATTGAAGAAGAAAACGTGCTTATTTACAAAAAAATTTAAAAGAAACAAAGAATAACTTGTTTTTTTTTCAAAATTTTCGGTCTTTTTTTATTTGTTGCGCCAAAAATAAAAAACGCAGAGGTGATCAAGTACCACCAAAAGAAAGCTCTATTTGTGGGAACAAAATGATAAAAAATTTGTTTGGGTACAGTGTAGCATGACCGCGCAATTGTCATTCAAATTGCGACAGCACTGAAAGCTGAAAATTGGCCTGGGCGGGAAGGTGTCTAAGTGCCTGGTATTGAAGTGGTTAACCAAGCTTTTCAGGTTCAAATTGAAAAAGATCCCAAATCTTGCCTGTTAGGTACAATTGAGGATGACGTTCTTGAGGAGATACCCAGACAAGCGATAGCCAGGGCCCTTTTTCAGGCCCGGTTGGTGATTCTACGACACTGGAAGTCTACAGAACCACCCACTGTGAGGGAATGGATAAAACAAATGGGTAACACACTTATGCCCCATACACACGGTCGGATTTTCCGAGGGAAAATGTGCGATCGGAGCGTATTGTCAGAAATTCCGACCATGTGTGGGCTCCATCGGACTTTTTCCATTGGATTTTCCGACACACAAAGTTTGAGAGCAGGCTATAAAATTTTCCGACAACAAAATATGATCGCGTCAATTCCGACCATGTGTGGACAATTCCGACGCACAAAGTGCCACGCATGCTCAGAAGAAATTCCGAGACGGAACAGCTCGGTCCGGTAAAATTAGTGTTCGGAATGGAAAGAGCACTTTCGTCAGGCTGCAATCTTTAAAATTTTTCAATACAGCGCGCTCTCTTCTTCTTTCTAATGCTAGAAGAATGAAGTAGTTTTGCTGCTCATAATCACACAGACTTCTTACAAACTTCTTTCTTTATTATTTATCATGATTCCCTCAATATATTTTGATTTCTCACATCTGACCAAAAATCTTTTTTTTTTTTTTCTTTTTTGGTTTTCTATTTTTTAAGGCTAATGTTTTTTTATTTTATTTTTTTTTTTACTCCAGAATATTTTTGTGTGTGTTTTGTGTGTCAAGTTACCACAACACCATTATTATCTTGTATTATTTAATCTAAAGGAGGTTGCTTGGTGTTGGTGTCTCTTGTTAATTTCACATTGTAGTTTACAAATGTACCTGCCTCCTCACAAACAAACTGTCCTTTTTGAAGGAAAACACACATAGGCGAGTATAATTGAACCAAAAATTCCTTTATTAAGGGCTCAGAACCAAACAAAGAGGGAGGCAACGCTGGATAAACATCATAAATTGGCGAAGCCTTTGACCCCCAGGGCAGACATCAATTAATTTCCTGCAAAATTGGAGGCCTGAGGACTCCATATATAAGGGAGTGCAGTCTGGTCCAGAAGTCCCAGAGATCATTAAAACAGCAGATGACATCTGTGTCCCCACGCTGTGGTACTACAAGAGGCTGCATATTTTGCCAGACCAGACTGAACCCAGGTCATCACTCTCTGGTCTACCTTCCACGTTTCCTTCCCGGCTGTGGCTCTGGTGTGGGAGATGTGGCAGGAGGAGGGGTAGGACCTGGAGGGGGAGGAGGAGGAGTAGGACCTGGAGGAGGAGGAGGACTATGGGTGAGGTGACAAATGTGGGTTGCACATGTGAGTTAGCCCCTCAACCCCTTATTTAGAGCTTCCAAAATTAAAAACTCACATAGGAGTTGTTGGCCCTCCTCCATCTGCATCATTTTGCATGCAGTTATGCCAGCAAAATCCTCCTCCACACTGTGGGGTGTTCTGAGGGCCTCAGTAGTCTTCCAAAATAGGCCTATGGCAGCCTCCTCCAGGTTACTCCTCTCCCTGCCACTTTGTCTTTGAAGGCAGAGGGGAGGGACCTGGGTATTGGGCAGCCTGCTTGGCCCGGCCACCTCCTGGCTGAGACTTCCCTGTGTATAAAAAAGGGACATGGTTTTAGTTTTTGTTTCATCAATCACAATCATAAATTAGTACTCCAAACTAACATAGATTTCAAAATCATTAATTTGAAAACCAGAAATATTTAGAAGAATGCTATACCTGGCTCAAGCTGGGCTCCTCCACATGTTGCTGCCTGGAAGGCCCAGGTTGGGCGTCTGAAGCCTCAGCTGGGGGGGAAGGAAGCGTGGAAGGAAGAGTGGAGAGTGCTGGCCTGGGTTCAGTCTGACCTGCCAGAAAATGCAGCCTGTCATAGTACCACAGCCTGGGGACATAAATGTCATCTGAACCTCCTGATCTCTGGGAATCCTGGACCTTCTTGTGCTCCCTTAGATATGTGCTTCTCAGGCCACCAATTAGGATCTTCAAATAGGTGATGTTTGCCGTGGGGATCACCGACTTCACAAATTGCATCAACTTATCCAGCGCTGCCTTCCTCTTTGTTTGGTTCTTATAATCAGGGTGGTTTATCTGCCACAAACAAGGCAGCTCCCTGAACATATCTATGAAGATTGGCATAAAGTCATGATCCTTCAAGATATCCATTTTAACTGCAAGACACAACACAAGACAAACCCTAATGTCAGCCTAAAGTCTTCTAAACTTGTGCAAATACAGGCCTCAATCTAGAAGCAGTATAGGCCCAATGTTAAATCTTACCTTCGCTATCACGATCGGCGCCTCCGTTACTCCGCTTTATAGACACTGCACATGCGTGAAACTCCGCCCACCCCTGACGTTCTTTCTAGTCTATTCCCCGCCCCTTCTCGTTCGGCACAGTGGGGGAAGAGCACACGGTGAAGACAGAGCAGGTGTCTGTTAATTACAGCAACGAGGAGGAGGAGGAGGAAAGCCCGGAGCCTGAAACGTCTCGATTCAGAAGGAGACGATTTAAGGCATCAAATATGTCCTTTGTGGAGATGGTGGTTATGGTCGACATCCTGAAGAAGGCCGATTATGACGGGGAGTATGGACCTTACCCCAACCCCAATGTTCGAAAGGCCAAGATCATGGCGAAAGTGGTCAAAAGTCTGCACCGGAATTTCGGGGTACGACGATTGAAAGATCAGCTCAGAAAGCAGTGGTCGGACCTGAAATTAAGGGAGCACGAGCAGTACAGAAGGATCCGGAGAGTGCTGCAAAAAAGTAAGTAGCTGTCCTGTGTTCCTATTCTTTATGTTTATTATGTTCATGCTGCTCCATGTGCTTTTCTTAACTGTTGTCCAGTTTAAAATGGCAACTTTCATGTTCATGGGCACATTATTCGTTCGTATGAAACATTGTTAGTTCGGTCTAGAAAACACCGTTGTTTTGGCCATATGCATTTGAATACATTTTTTATAGCCTCTTAAAATAATTTGGTTGTGTAGATGGGTTTGTAACCAGAATGTAATGCAAACTAGATTCTATGTAAGGAGAGGACACTCAGCAGCAGTTTTCACATCTGGACACTGGAGCACTAGTGTGGGACACCCTTTTTATTAGGGGGCCCACACAGGTGCTCCAGTGTATACTATAGGGGTGTTTCCATCTGTGAAGCTTGTACAAAACAGGTAAGTATTCACCACAACAGGTGAGTGTCTGTGACCACAGGCTCAGGTAAGAGATGGATGCCGGCATATTTATAATACATGGTGTGTTTTTGTTTCTATCTTTTTAGGTGATCGTGATGTTGTGGATGCAGGACATTTCACCTCTGAAAGTGCCCAGATCCTGATCGGGGAGATCATGGGGTGTAATAGGGACTTGGAAAACATCCAGAAAAACATCAATGATGTTAAAAAAAAAATGAAGAACATCATTGATGTTTTAGGGAGAGTTTAAAACCCCTCAAAATCCCTTTGTTTTTTTGTGCTTTTTGTAATCTAAAAATGTCTAATATTTTTTGACATATTTGTGAATAGCCAAATTTTGAAGATGCACACAGTGTGTCAACATGTGCTATCTGCCATCAAGGGAGATCAATGTAGGCGTTTTGGGGGTGCAACCCCTTCCTCAATAATAAAGTAGCTGTGAGGAAGGGGTTGCCTCCACAAAACATGTCCCTTGATCCCCCGTGATGGCAGCTAGCACATGTTGACATTCGGCAATTTGTGTGCATCTTCAAAATTTGGCTTTTCCTGGGGTGACTTCACCCCATCTGAACGCAATATCAAACACAGTTTGTAAATACTCATGTCTGATATTGCCTTCAAGTTCTACCAAATGTGAACTTTGTAAGTTCAAGATTTGTGTCTTTCTTGTTGGTTTTAAACATGCCTGTTTTATCTTAAATGGACATTTCTACTTTTTCTAATGTGACCCCAAAAATTGTTATACAACAAACATGTTGTTTTGTTTTAAAAACCTTTTACAAATGCACATGTGATTGTGCTGGTATTAAAAAGATTGATAATCAAGAATGTGTGGATTATTGTTTCAACGCTCCAAAACTTTGGTTGTGCTCTAATTGGTGTTTTCTGTGACAATGGGGGTTATTTTCTAAGGGAAAAGCCACTTTGCACTACAAGTGCAGTTTCAACTGCACTTGTAGTGCAAAGTGTCTTTGCCTTTAGTAAATAACACCCAACAATGCTTTGTAATGTTACACAATCATGCCATTTTCAGGACTCACCACATTTCTGTCAGGGTCAGCTAAAAGAAACACAAGCAGTAAATGTCACCAAAGATTTTAGTAGTTAAAATGTTTTGTTTATTTGAAAAAGGTTTCAGACATTGTCTGGCATATTGATGGCCCCCCTACCCGCAAAGTATTCAAGGTATCTTAGATGGACCTCACAGGCACTCACGGGGGGGCAAGCCAGGACAGCCACTTTCAAGCGCCGTCAGGGTTGGTTCATTTGGAATTCCGGCCTCAGGCCCAATTGAGCCAGCATAGTTGGCAGAATGTTGCCGTAAAAAATTGTGTAGAACACAGCACGGCAGGATAATATGATTCAGTTTATACTCCACCATGTGTATGGGTGTAAGACATAGGCGGAACCGGCTGGCCATGATTCCAAACGTGTTCTCCACCACTCTTCTGGCTCTGGCCAGCCAGTAATTAAAAACCCTCTGGTCCGGGGTGAGGGTCCTCATCGGGAATGGCCGCATAAGATGGTCCCCCAGCGCAAACGCTTCATCCGCAACGAAGACAAATGGGAGTCCTTCCACATTGTCTTCTGGAGGTGGCAAGTCCAAGCTGCCATTCCGGAGACGCCTGTAGAACTCCGTCTGGGCGATGACTCCACCATCGGACATCCGGCCATTCTTCCCCACGTCCACGTACAGGAACTCGTAAGTAGCCGACACCACCGCCAACATCACAATACTATTGAACCCCTTATAGTTGAAATAGTATGACCCCGAGTTGGGTGGTGGGACAATGTGGACGTGTTTCCCATCAATTGCCCCTCTGCAGTTAGGAAAGTCCCACCGCTGGGCAAAGTGGGAGGCCACAGTCTGCCATTCCTGTGGGTTGGAAGTAAACTGTGGAGTCAAACAAGAAAAAAAAATAGTCATTTTGCACATAAACAGGGAAAGCAGATTGGACACAAACATTCTTGGCCAACATCAAGATAACATTTATTTGAGGGAGTTTTTAAAGACCAAAGAATAAGGTACACCTATCAGATTCCCCCTCCCCCCACTCTCATGGGCCATTTATAACATTATAGGGAAGGGGAGCTCTTGGACAGGTAACCCTCTCCACTTCATTGAGAGATGAATGCCTAAATAATGTGTGTTACTTTGGCCAGCCCCTCCTGAGTTACACTATTGACAGCCCACTGGACAGGTAAGAAGTGTCATAATACAAAGATATAAATACACATTGTACACATTTGAGCACATTTGGAAATTCTGCTATTACCTTTCAAGATAATAATAGGATACAAAAACTTGAAACAGTACCATTTGAAAGTATATAGGCAGGCCCTTGCACTACATGCTTTGGGGAATTAATCCATAAATCTGACCACAAAAGAGATGGGTATAGTGTGTATGGATTTGGCAAAGTCAGCAGATAGATGATTGAGGATAGATAGAGAATTGGTATCAGCTGACTTAGCAGTTGGGGGGAGGGAGGGTTCCAAATGATTTGGGGACCCCCCAAAAAAAGCCTCTGCATGAAGTTTAAGCACCAATCACATTTTAAAACATTTTTGGGGGTATTTAGGTTAAAGCACTACTATGGAGCTGATAAAATACATTGTTAAGTGACTACATGAGGTGAATATAGGGCCAGGAGACCATTCTGGGGAGGTAAGTGAAGGCAAATATGTATGAAGGACAAAAAAAATTAGATAAAAATCCAGCAAGCATGAGGACAAAGGGGACATTCACAGCATATTACAATTATGGTCATTAGGGAATGAGGAAAGAAATACAATATATTAACAAACATTATATACAATAAAATGTGATGTTAAAGGATAAATCTTACCTTAATATACTCCTTCTGAATGATGGCAGAACAGGTCTCCGGGATAATGATCCCCAGAGCCTGGGGGGAGATGCCTGTCGAGAACTTGAGGTCCTGCAGGCTTTTCCCCATCGCCAAGTACCGCAGGGTGGCAACTAGCCTCTGCTCCAGAGTGATGGCTTGCCTCATGCAGGTATCCTGCCTGCTAATATAAGGGGTCAGCAAAGCCAACAAATGGTGAAATACGGGGTCCGTCATCCGGAGAAAGTTCCTGAAATCATCAGGATTATTCTCAAGGATCTCATGGAGCAAAGGCATGTGACAGAACAAGGCATGTGACAGAACTGGTCACGCTGGAGCAACCAATTCTTTGTCCATGAACTCCTCCCCACCTTGTTCATGGACTGGGCTTGTGTCAAGGTAAGGACCCCAACAGCACGAACTCTACGAGGAGTACGTATACGCAACATGGCTAGAAAACGGTCGGCTGCTCAGAACGAAGTAACAGAACGCACTGAAGAACAGCAAGGCCTGGGAAGAGCGAACTGAAAAACAGTAGCAAACGAACAAGAACACAATGACAGAGTCACGCGTAACTTGCTGCACGCACTGAAGAGCAGATACAAACCCACAAGCACAAACTGAACAGCAGAAAACGATCTGAAAACCACGAGTCTGAAAAAGCGCAAATCATCTCTCACCAAACTTTTACTAACATGAGGTTAGCAAAAGGAGCCCAAAGGGTGCCGCGCTTGGTTCGGACCTGCCCTTTTCTAGTCTCGTTGTACGTGGTGTACGTGACTGCGTTCATGGCGATCGGAAATTCCGACAACTTTGTGCGACCGTGTGTATACAAAACAAGTTTGAGCCAACATCTGTTGGAAAAAATCCATAGATTTTGTTGTCGCAATGTCCGATCAATGTCCGATCGTGTGTACGGGGCATTAGGCTGGAAAGGCTTATCTACCAACATAGGGGTTGTCGCGGACACTGGCTGCAAGGACCTTTTTCTGTCCACATTCACCCTGTTATTTGGTATTTCTATATTAATCTTTTATTTTTTTTGAACTTGCCCAATACATGATTCTTGAAAGAGCTGATCACATTAACCTGCAGAGACGAACTGTCTGGTCACCAGGTCTGCCTTAAGTGTTGTGTTAATTAACATGTTAATTATATTATTGTCTTTTAAGTTTTTGCTAGAGGGGAGGGGGGAGTGTCCATGAGTCAGCCCTACCTCGTTATCTAACCCCTTGTGTTAAATGTGTATAAAAAGGCTGTGTTCTGTCCAATAAAGCAGTCAAGATTCTACAAGCTATTATCGACTAGACTTGTATTTACTACAGCTATAATATTATATCTGTCTGATGGTCATACTGGAGTAAGCGGTGTTATTGACGGAGGCACTCAGTGGAGTGTGGGATAGGATCCGTCACAATTGGTGGCAAGCTCTGGGATGCTCCTCTTGCCTAGGCACACCCAAATCACCACCGGGACCCCCTGCTCCTAACAGCAGATGGAACATCACTACGCCAGACTCAAGCGCAGCACCTTGAAGGATCTCTTGGAAGCCCGTGGAAAAGTCTCCAGCAACAAATCCAAAGCGACTCTCATCACCGAACTAATGGAGATTGACCAGGCCAGTAACCCACCAGCAGATACCTCAGAGGCGGCAAAGTTCCAGCGTGACGTCCAGTGGCGACTGGCCTTGTATGGTACTCACCCCCCGCAGGAGGTTATCAGTCAAGTGTTAACAGAGGTGTCCCAGCTGCGAATGGCTGAACTCCAGCGGGACCAAGGAGCGTCAGTTATGTTCAACCGGGAAGCTCCAGCGGCCCGCAAAAAGCTACCCTATGCCGCCTTCCGCATGTTTCAAGATGGTGAAGATGAGATGGATGTTTACCTGCAAATGTTTGAGCGTCAATGCGGTCTCCAAGGTGTCAATAAAGCAGATTGGGTCACGCTCCTGGTCAGCCGTCTCACAGGAAGGGCTGCAGAGGCGTACAATAATGTCCCTAATGAGATCAGCCAGGACTATGACCGGGTAAAAGAAAGACTATTGGCTCGCTTCGGCATTACTCCAGAGGCACACCGTTTGAGGTTTCGCAACCTCCGCCGAAAGGAGAGAGAGCCTTACACAGAATGGGCTCATCAAATGACCCGAGCAGCGGAGAGTTGGATGACCGGGCGCCAAGCTGTTACCATGGCAGATGCGCGCCAGCTAATCCTCCTGGAACAATTCTATGATCATACCCCACATGAAGTTAGAGACTGGGTAAAGGATCGGCGGCCAGTCACAGTAGATGAAGCTGCCACCCTAGCTGACCAATACGTGGATTCAAGGCGGACTGTACAACCAGAGCCTAAGACCCCAGCTCGGCCTGTCCCCAACATTCCACGGAGCGTTGCCCCTCCACACCAGCCGTCAATCCCCGGCCCCACTCAGCTACCATCTTCACGAGGAAAAGGGGACCTCTGCTACAGATGCAACCAATCAGGGCATGTTAGGAGGTATTGTCCGCAGAATGTTTCCCAGGATGCGCGGAACAACAGGCCCCTTGGACCTGCCCGGGCTGCTGCACACTGTCTGGAGAGAGATGATGTGACTTACCCAAGCGAGGAGAATATTGGAATTCTACATGAGGCAGACCCTGTGCAAGCTGCCACTACAGATAATCGTTTGCACCATCGACAAGCCGTGTGGATTAATGGTCGGGCTGCCCAGGGACTGCGGGACACGGGAGCTACTATTACCCTGATACAGTCCCGAATGATAAACCCGGCAGAGCAGACGGGACGGTCTGTGGCTGTGCGGGTGGCCGGGGGAAATGTTATGCGGGTCCCCACTGCCAGGGTTCACCTTGATTGGGGTTCGGGGGCCAAAGAAGTGGAAGTGGGAATAATGCAGAACTTACCTGCAGAGGTTTTGTTGGGCAACGATTTGGGACGTTTAAATTCAGCCTTCTCCCTGGATGTATCCCCGGAAGCCTATCCTGTTACCACCCGCCAGCAAGCCCGGATGGAGGTGCGCTCCCTCGAGGACGGGACCCAGGTAAGACCTGTCACCCCTGACCTAGACTGTACTACCCCAACTAACCCTATCCCGACTTGGGCTTCTCCCCAAGAATTTGCTCAGGCAACTCTTAGCGACCCTTCCTTAGCTAGCTATAGGGAAAGAGCAGGACTGGACCCTGGGGGGTTGGAGAGGGAGCGAATAGAGTGGGTCCAGGGATTACTCTATCGGGTTACTGAGGGAAAGACAGCCTCCCATCCACCCAAGCGGCAGCTGGTTGTGCCGCAGAAATATCGTCATGACCTGCTGCG
This sequence comes from Aquarana catesbeiana, assembly GCF_042186555.1. Taxonomy (NCBI): domain Eukaryota; kingdom Metazoa; phylum Chordata; class Amphibia; order Anura; family Ranidae; genus Aquarana; species Aquarana catesbeiana. Next base: position 323,032,190 of record NC_133327.1, on the reverse strand, counting down.
CATTGGGCATGACATACCCTTAGCCGGACACCTGGGGATGTCCCGGACCCTCCACCGTCTGACTCAGTCGTTTTTTTGGCCGGGGATTACAGGGGATGTCCGACAGTATTGCCGGACCTGTGACACATGCCAGCGGGTGGGTAAGCATGGGGGCCCGCTGAAAGCTCCCCTACACCCTTTACCGATCATTGATGAACCCTTTAGCCGTGTTGCCGTAGACCTGGTTGGACCATTGCCCAGACCTAGTCCTTCTGGGAAGAGATATATCCTTACTGTGGTGGATTATGCCACCCGGTACCCGGAGGCCATTCCCCTGGCAAATATCCATGCAGAAACTGTGGCTGATGCTTTGCTCCGGATCTTTGCCAGGGTGGGTTTCCCTCGGGAAATCATCTCTGACCAGAGGACCCAGTTCACTGCTGAGCTCACTCAGCAGTTATGGAGGCTGTGTGGGATAAAGCCCCTACAGAGCTCTCCCTATCACCCCCAGACCAACGGACTGTGTGAGAGGTTCAATGGAACACTGAAACAGCTGCTTAGGACATTTGCAACCTCTCACAGGGATTGGGAGAGATATCTGCCACACCTTCTCTTCGCTTATCGGGAGGTGCCGCAGGAATCTACCGGGTTCTCCCCATTTGAGTTACTGTATGGGAGGCGGGTGAGGGGGCCCCTAGATCTAGTCAGAGCCCACTGGGAAGGGGGAATTGATCCCCAAGGGTCCTCTATCGTAGCATACGTTCTTGAGTTTAGGGACAGACTGAAGGAGCTCACGGACACTGTCCAGGAGAACCTTCGGGCTGCCCAAAGGCGGCAGAAACGATGGTACGATCGTACTGCTCGGAACCGCACTCTGGAGGTTGGGCAGAAGGTTCTTGCCCTCAGACCAACCAAGCAGGACAAGTTACAGGCCACTTGGCAGGGACCTTACCGGGTTGTGGCAAAGCTCTGTGACACAACCTACCTAGTGGCTAAATGTTCGGATGAAAGAGTCCGACGGACCTTTCATGTGAACATGTTGAAAGCATACTGGGAAAGATCAGGAGAGGTAGCCGCTATATGTGCTCCAGCTGTGGAAGATTCTGAGAATCTTCCCCTGCTGGTGCTCCCGGAGCTAAATAGAATTACTGCAGGGATAGAGATGATAAAGCTTGACGACCAGCTAGGGCCGACGCAGAGAGAACAAGCTAGACAGGTCCTTAGTCAGAGAAGGGAAATGTTCTCCACAGTCCCTGGGTACACTACTATGGCAGTGCACCGTGTGGAGACCCCGGGACAACTGCCACTAAGACAGGCAGCTTACCGGATACCTGACGCAGTGAGAGAGGGGATGCGTCATGAGATTAAGGAGATGCTTGAATTGGGAGTCATTGAGCCATCCAGCAGCCCCTGGGCTTCCCCGGTGGTCCTTGTACCGAAGCGGGATGGCACAACTCGCTTCTGTGTAGACTACCGCAGATTAAATGAGTGCACCACCACTGATGCTTACCCTATGCCCCGGGTCGATGATCTGTTAGATCGCATTGCTCGGGGAAAATTCCTGACAACCCTTGACCTATGCAAAGGATACTGGCAAATTCCTCTGGATGCGGAATCTATTCCGAAATCGGCGTTCATTACCCCATTTGGCTTATACCAGTCTAAAGTAATGCCATTTGGGATGAAGAATGCACCGGCGACTTTCCAGAGGATGGTAGACCAACTCCTCGATGGCCTCCAGGACTATGCTTGTGCATATCTGGACGACATTGCGATCTACAGTGATACCTGGGAGGACCATCTGGTTCATCTGGGTGTCGTGCTAGACCGCATCAAGGCTGCAGGACTAACCCTTAAGCCAGAGAAATGCAGCATAGGGATGTCCGAGGTACAGTACCTTGGACATCGAGTAGGCAGTGGACAACAACGACCTGAGCCTGCTAAGATTGAGGCTGTTGCCAAGTGGCCAACCCCCCGTACTAAAACCCAGGTCCTGGCGTTCCTCGGCACAGCTGGGTACTATAGGAAATTTGTCCCGCGATATAGTTCCATCGCTAAGCCCCTGACAGACCTGACTAAGAAGCACCTTCCCCGACAGGTACTGTGGTCCCCTGAGTGTGAAGCTGCCTTCCAACAATTAAAGAATGCACTAACTTCAGCTCCTGTTCTAGCTGCCCCTGACCCAACCAAACGTTTTTGTGTCCACACAGATGCCTCTACATTATGTCTGGGGGCAGTACTGAGCCAAGTAGGACCTGATGGCGGTGAGCACCCAGTGGCCTACATCAGTCGGAAGCTGCTACCCAGGGAAGTCGGTTATGCAGCCGTGGAGAAGGAGTGTTTGGCGCTGGTGTGGGCTCTCAAGAAATTCCAACCTTATCTCTACGGACGATCTTTTACGGTGCTCACCGACCACAATCCATTAATCTGGCTTAATCGGGTCTCCGGGGATAATGGACGTTTGTTACGATGGAGCTTGGCACTGCAGCCCTACAATTTTACCATACAGTATCGGCCAGGAAAGCAGAATGGGAATGCTGATGGACTTTCCCGGCAAACGGAACTATAAAACTCTCCCGGACAGCCCCAAGCTGACCCGTGGTGGATCTAGTTGGGTCTGCCGGACTATGGGACAGGGGGGGGCACTGTCGCGGACACTGGCTGCAAGGACCTTTTTCTGTCCACATTCACCCTGTTATTTGGTATTTCTATATTAATCTTTTATTTTTTTTGAACTTGCCCAATACATGATTCTTGAAAGAGCTGATCACATTAACCTGCAGAGACGAACTGTCTGGTCACCAGGTCTGCCTTAAGTGTTGTGTTAATTAACATGTTAATTATATTATTGTCTTTTAAGTTTTTGCTAGAGGGGAGGGGGGAGTGTCCATGAGTCAGCCCTACCTCGTTATCTAACCCCTTGTGTTAAATGTGTATAAAAAGGCTGTGTTCTGTCCAATAAAGCAGTCAAGATTCTACAAGCTATTATCGACTAGACTTGTATTTACTACAACTATAATATTATATCTGTCTGATGGTCATACTGGAGTAAGCGGTGTTATTGACGGAGGCACTCAGTGGAGTGTGGGATAGGATCCGTCACAGGGGTAGTATGGCAAAGTTTGCTAAGCTCTGGGATCCATGGTTGAACGTACCAGGTCTAGCACCGGTGGAGCTGATATTGGAACGAATAATGTAACTGTTGCTATATATACAACTGACCTTGTTTTATACGGAGGTTGCACAACCCACCGCGCACATGTGTCATAGATTTTTTTTTTTTTTTAAGGAATTTAGAGTGAAGATGCAAATAGTTCACATGTACATGATATACTTGTAGTACCATGTATGGAAGAAAGACGTGTGATTGTGTAACAACTTGTATTGCTCTGATGCAAATTATAGATGTATTGTACCCTTTTTCTTTTTCAATAAAACCTTGCTTTGAAATAAAAAAAAAAAAAAAAAAGATTTTCGGTGGTAGCCATCCCCAGAGTGTGTCCAAGACTCTGTAAGAAACAACAGAAAAGGAAGGAAGAGGGAAGCGCACCTACAGTGCCTTGAAAAAGTATTCATACCTCTTGAAATTTTCCACATTTTTCCATGTTAGAACCAAAAACGTAAATGTATTTTTTGGGATTTCATGTGATAGACCAACACAAAGTAGCAAATAATTGTGAAGTAGAAGGAAAATGATAAATGGTTTTCAACTTTTTTTACAAATAACTATCTGAAATGTGTGGCGTGCATTTGTATTCAGCCCCCCTGAGTCAATAGTTTGTAGAACCACCTTTCGCTGCAATTACAGCTGCAAGTCTTTTTGAGGATGTCTCTACCAGCTTTGCACATCTAGAGAGTGACATTTTTGCCCATTCTTCTTTGCAAAATAGCTCAAGCTCTGTCAGATTGGATGGAGAGCATCTGTGAACAGAAATTTTCAAGTGTTGCCACAGATTCTCAATTGGATTTAGAGCTGGACTTTGACTGACCCATTCTAACACATGAATATGCTTTGATCTAAAACATTCCATTGTAGCTTTGGCTGTATGTTTAGGGCCATCGTCCTGCTGGAAGATGAACCTAAGCCCCAGTCTCAAGTCTTTTGCAGACTCTAACAGATTTTCTTCTAAGATTGCCCTGTATTTGGCTCCATCCATCTTCCCATCAACTCTGACCAGCTTCCCTGTCCCTGCTGAAGAAAACCATCCCCGCAACATGATGCTGCCACCACCATGTTTCACGGAGGGGATGGTGTGTTCAGGGTGATGTGCAGTGTTAGTTTTCCGCCACACATAGAGTTTAGCTTTTAGGACAGAAACTTCAAGTTTGGTCTCATCGGACCAGAGCACATTCTTGGGGCGTGGCCAAGTGTTGTAAGCCGTCACGATTGCCCCATGTTCTGCACGGGTTACTGCTAGTTTTTTATGCCGGCTTGTTTTTTATTGTCTTATTACCTTATGGAGCGTACACTCTCCTTTTTGGTCTGTATTTTTACCAATAAATTTGAAACTTTTTACACTATTGGAGCCCCGCTCTTTTACTTTCTCCCTTTACCACACTGGGAGCAAGAGAGCCCTCTCTCCCCCCCCCCCCCTCCAGGCGTCTCACTTGAACCGGCCCGGACCGAAGACAGCATTCCTGACAGCTGCTGCGGAGATCATCTCAACACAGTCCCTGCAGAGGGCAAAATCTGCATGCTCGATAGACCCTGCCAGTGAGGGGGTCCAACACGGAGGGTAAGGGTCCACCTTTCACTTTTTTTACTCATTGGAGTCACCGCCAGTGGAGTTGTTTCACCTTGCACATCCCTTTCTTCTGTCGATCCATCCATAGGGATATTGGTTGTTGCAAAGTGGATGAAAGCGCTTTCACTGATGAACTTTATATGATTTATTCCACGGATTGGGATTTGTAGTTCTCATGTTTTCATCCACATACACTTTATATTCATTATTTGCATTTTATATGTATACTTTTCACAGGTTTTACCTTGTTATCACTTAAATTTTTCATGTTTCACACGTATACATTTCTTGTATTGAGTTATTAGCTTGTTCTCAATACATCCTGTTTTACACATTTAATTATTTGTATTCATATGTGTTTTCCTACATTGTAAGCACACTTTTTATATTTTATAATTTTTCATGGTGTACACAGATATTGGTGTGTTTTAAGTGCAGCTATTAATTGGTTTTTCCTATATTTTGCTCTGCAGCGCGGTTTTTCTTCCCCATTTTTACATTCTTCCACATGTTTGCGGTGTCCCCCACGTGGCTTCTCGCAAACTGCAAACAGGACTTCCTTTGGCTTTCTTTAGACAATGGCTTTCTTCTTGCCACTCTTCCATAAAGGCCAGATTTGTGGAGTGCACGACTAATAGTTGTCCTGTAGCAAAGAAGAGGGTTTCATCATGTCAGATCCCAGAATTGTGGTTGCCACATCCCTAGTAGGGATGAGCTTCGAGTTCAAGTCGAACCCATGTTCGACTCGAACATCGCATGTTCGACCGTTCGTCGAATTGCGAACGATATGGGCCGTTCGCGCCAAATTAGAGTGGCGCTTCACGGCCCATAATTCACTGCGGCATCGCATTGCATTGCTGGCTGATGATTGGCCAAGCATGCACCATGACCCGCATGCTTGGCCAATCACAGCACGTCTGTACAGAGAGCCGTAATTGGCCAAAGCCAGGGTGGCTTTGGCCAATTATGGCTCAGGGGGTTTAGTACATGCCCCACACTATATAAGGCTGCCTGAACGTCGACCCTGTGTAGCGTGTTCCGGCGTTGAGAGAGAGAGAGAGAGAGAGACAGTGTCATTTGATTTAAGTTAGAGTAGGCAGGCGAGTCAGTTAGCTGCACTTACAGTGTATTGTGTATATATATATGCATCCTAGATGTTGTGTGTATATATACATATACACTGTATTCAGTTTAGCTAGATCCATTCCTGTTATTCTCCTCATAGTGACAGGCAGGCAGGTGTTTTTACAGTATTTACAGCTGCCTGAAGAAATTTGCTGGTGTTCTTCTGATCCTATTAGTCCTATTAGCTACAGTATTTACAGTTAATGTAGTGCGTCTTCTGCATAGTGTGCACCTAAAGCTGCCTGAAGAAAATTGGTGGTGTTCTTCTGATCCTATTAGTACTGCAGGCAGCTGTAGTATTTACAAGTTAGTGTAGTGCATTCTCTGCACAGTGTGCACCTAAAGCTACCTGAAGAAAATTGGTTGTGTTCTTCTGATCCTATTAGTACCGCAGGCAGCTGTAGTATTTACAAGTTAGTGTAGTGCGTCCTCTGCACAGTGTGCACCTAAAGCTACCTGAAGAAAATTGGTGGTGTTCTTCTGATCCTATTAGTACCTCAGGCAGCTGTAGTATTTACAAGTTAGTGTAGTGCGTCCTCTGCACAGTGTGCACCTAAAGCTACCTGAAGAAAATTGGTTGTGTTCTTCTGGTCCTATTAGTACAGTACAGCAGACAGCTGCAGTATTTACAAGTTAGTGTAGTCCGTCCTCTGCACAGTGTGCACCTAAGGCTACCTGAAGAAAATTGGTGGTGTTCTTCTGATCCTATTAGTACCGCAGGCAGCTGTAGTATTTACAAGTTATTGTAGTGTGTCCTCTGCACAGTACGCACCTAAAGCTACCTGAGGACAATTGGTGGTGTTCTTCTGATCCTATTAGTACCGCAAGCAGCTGCAGTATTTACAAGTTACTGTAGTGCGTCCTCTGCACAGTGTGCACCTAAAGCTACCTGAAGAAAATTGGTGGTGTTCTTCTGATCCTATTAGTACCGCAGGCAGCTGTAGTATTTACAAGTTAGTGTAGTGCATCCTCTGTGTGCACCTAAAGCTACCTGAAGACAATTGCTGTTGTTCTGCTCCTATTAATACCACAGTCAGGCAGCTACAGTACTTACAGTTAGTGTACTGTGTCCTCTGCACAGTGTGCACCTAAAGCTACCTGAAGAAAATTGGTGGTGTTCTTCTGATCCTATTAGTACCACAGGCAGGCAGTTGGTTCTGCTAGCAGTATCAGTATATATATATACATCCCAGCTTTGTGCAGCTACATCTCACAACAGCCCATTAGTATGTCTGGAAGGCCAACAAAGAGAGGCAGACAGTCACAAGCCAATAAAAGAGGGCAAGCAGGCTCTGTGTCTAGAGGCAACAGTGCTGGTCGTGGAGATGGTGCATCCTCATCAGCACGTGGCCATGTGACACGCTTGTCTTTTTTTTTTGGCAGCTGGCCGTGTTGAGCCGCAACAAGCGGAAGACTTGGTAGAGTGGATGACCAAGCCGTCCTCATCCTCCTCATCCTCTCTCACCCAGGCTCAGGGTACTTTGTCTGGCAAAGCAGCTGCCAACGCGGCCTCTTCCCTCGGCTCAATGGCATCAGTCACTCCTTCCCTAGCCCCACCATGTCCTCCTGAGGAGTTCCCCGAACTGTTTGACCACAGTGTTGGGTACATGCTCCCGGAGGATGCCCAGCATTTTGAAGGCTCCGATGATGGTACCCAGCTAGAGGAAGGCAGTAATGTGAGTCCAAAGAGAGGGGGTGCCCAAGAAGGACAGCAATCTGGCAGTCATGTTCCCCCAACTGCAGCATACTGCCAGCTAGCTCCAGTGATGAGGAGGGAGGGGACGATGAGGTCACTGACTCCATGTGGGTGCCTGAAAGGAGAGAGGAGGAGGCACATCACCAAAGAGGCAGGATGCGCTCCAAGGGCCAGCTTAAGGGCAGCACACCGACTGCATCACACCGCAGAGCTCCGCATGTGCAGGGCGCTGCTGTCTCTGCGCGTTATTCCAAAAGTTCTTTGGTGTGGGCCTTTTTTGAGACGAGTGCATTAGATCCCACCGCTGCTATTTGCAACATATGTCTCAAGTGTATCTCGCGTTGCCAAAACATCACCCGCTTGGGCACCACATGCTTGACCAGACATATGTTGACCTGCCATGCACTTCGTTGGCAAGCGTACCTAAAAGACCCACACCAAAGAACAAAGCGGACCTCTCCTTGCGCCTCATCAGCTGGGATCTCCAACCCCACTATACCTTCAGTCCTCTCTGAAACCTGCACTGAGAGGAATGAAGGTGTAGAATTAGGTGTGTCACAGCCAAGTACTTGCGGGCAATCTGCTATCGGTACACTGACGTCAGATTGTACCAGGCAAATTTCCCTGCCCCAGCTGCTGCACCACTGAAAGAAGTTCGCTCCCAGCCATCCACATGCCCAGTGGTTGAATGCTAGCTTGGCTAAATTGCTAGCACTTCAACTGCTGCCTTTTCAGTTGGTAGACTCTGCCCCCTTCCGTGAGTTTGTGGAATGTGCGGTTCCTCAGTGGCAGGTTCCCAGACATCACTTTTTCTTATGGAAGGCTATTCCGGCTCTCTACCGGCATGTGGAAGGCAATATCTTGGCCTTGCTGGACAGGGCGGTCAGTGGTAAGGTGCATATTACCGCTGACTCATGGTCCAGCATGCATGGACAGGGACGTTACCTATCTTTCACCGCGCACTGGGTGACTCTTCTGGCAGCTGGGAAGGATGCAGGACAGGGTGCAGTAGTGTTGGAGGTTGTTCCCCCACCACGCCGCTAAAATTCTACTAGTGGTGATTCTGCCACACCTCTCTCCTCCACCCCCTCCTCTTCCTCTTCCTCCATGGCCTCTTCCTGTGCTGATTTGTCCTCGGAACCAGCGGTGCTCCGTAGGCATTCAAGGGGCTACGTAAGCACGCAGGCAAAAATATGTCATGCGGTGCCTGAGCTGGTGTGCTTGGGGGACAGGAGCCACACTGGGGCAGAGATTCTGTCAGCTCTGCAGGGGCAGGTTCAGAGATGGTTGACGCCACGCCAGCTTAAGCTAGGTATGGTGGTTTGCGACAATGGCACCAACCTCTTCTCCGCCCTCCGACAGGGGCAACTGACCCATGTGCCCTGTTTGGCTCATGTCCTTAACTTGGTGGTGCAGTGGTTCTTGGGCAGGTACCCGGGCTTACAGGATGTCATGAGGCAGGCCAGGAAAGTCTGTGTGCATTTCCACCAGTCATATAATGCCAGTGCTCGGCTAGCTGACCTCCAAAAGGAATTTAACCTGCCCAAGAACCGCCTAATCTGTGGCATGCCGAACAAGGTGGAACTCAACATTGGCCATGCTGCAGCAGCTGCACACGCAGCAGAGGACCATCAATGAGTACCTATGCGACTATGGCACCACGACAGGGTCAGGGGAGCTTGGTTTTTATTCCGCACGCCAGTGGGCTATGATCAGGGATGCATGCACTCTCCTGTCACCATTTGAGGAGGCCATGAGGATGGTGAGCAGTGACAGTGCATGCATCAGTGACACTGTCCCTCTTGTCCACCTGTTGGAGCACACACTGCGTGGAATAATGGACAGGGCACTTGAGGCAGAACAGAGGGAAGAAGAGGAGGACTTCCTTACCTCTCAAGGCCCCCTTTATCCAGACAGTGTTCCTGCATGCCCACTGATCACACAGGAAGGGGATGAGGAGGAGGAGGAGGAGGTTTGTGTCCGCATGGAGGTGCAGCATGAGCAGCAGTCTTCAAGGGATCATTTACAGTCCGAAGAAACCCATGGACTTGTACGTGTCTGGGAGGAGGTGGCTGTGGATCATGTCGTCCTTAGTGACCCAGAAGACTCTGGACCGAATGCCTCAGCAAACCTACGCTGCATGGCCTCCCTGATCCTGCAAAGCCTGTGGAAAGGATCCTCGTATTCGTGGTATCAAGGGGAGGGATGATTACTGGCTGGCAACCCTCCTTGATCCACGTTACAAGGGTAAGGTTGCGGACCTTATCTTGCCGTCGCAGAGGGAGCAGAGGATGAAACATCTTCGGGAGGCCTTGCAGAAAGGTTTGTGTAATGCGTTTCCAGAGCCTGGGAGGTTATAATTTCCTGGTCCTCCTGGACAACGTGTTGCTGAGGCTTCAGTCAGTCACAGAAGGAGCGGTGGAGAAGGTGGCCGTCTGACCGATGTGTTCAGACAATTTTTTAGTCCGCAGCCCCAGGGTCTGATGAGTTCCAGCAACCTTCGCCAGCGTCTGATTCACATGGTGCAGGATTACCTAGGGGCAAGATCAGACTTGGACACCTTTCCCACCGAAAATCCTCTGGGTTACTGGGTCTTGAGAATGGATCACTGGCCAAAGCTTGCACAGTATGCAATTGAGCTACTGGCCTGTCCTGCATCCAGCTTTCTTTTGGAACGCACATTCAGTGCTGCTGGAGGCTTTGTAACCGATCACAGGGTGCGGCTGTCCACCGAATCGGTTGATCGGCTGACCTTCTTAAAAATTAATCAGTCTTGGATCACCAGCTACCAAGCATCTAAAGCTAATGTAACCGATTGTTTTTTTTTTTTTAATGTGAGATCCCTTCAAGACTGCCTATGCTGATGCTGAGTGACTATCCTGTTATGCTGAGTCACAATCCTCTTCCTCCTCAATTTTCATGCTGATAGCTTGTAAGAACATTTTTGGTTCTGGGCACCGCCACCAGTGCCCAAGGCCCAATTTTTCTGCCCCTGTTAAACAGGGGCATGTAATTACAATTTTTGATGCAATACTTTGCAGCAGGGCTCATTCCTGCGGTTCAACTAGAGTATCTGTGAGGGGTTGCAGTGTTGTGGCACCAGTGCCTAGGGCTCAATTTTTCTGCCCCTGTTCAACAGGGACATGTAATTACAATTCTTGATCTAATATTTCACAGCAGGGCCCATTCCTGCACCCACCAAGAATAACTGTGAGGGCTTACAGTGTTGTGGCAACACCACCACCACCAAAGGCCCAATTTTTCTACCACTGTTCAACAATGGTATGTAATTACAATTCTTGATCTAATATTTCACAGCAGGGCCCATTCCTGCGCCCACCAAGAGTAACTGTGAGGGCTTACAGTGTTGTGGCAACACCAACACCTAAGGCCCCAATTTCTGCAGAGTATATAGGGCAGGCCCCTACTTTCAAACATCCAACTTACAAACGACTCCTACTTGCAAACGGAAGGAGACAACAGGAAGTGAGATGAAATCTACTCCTAGGTAGGGAAATTATCTCCTGTAAGAGTTAATATGGGAAAAACGTGTCTCCTCTTCACTGATGCTTTATCATTTACATTTGTTATTGGGACAGAAAGTTAGGTGAAATCTTCTGAAGAGGTGCACAGACAGCAAAACAAATGTTACAGGGGTGATAACCCTTCCCTATGTTTTCCAAAAAGCTTAAAAATAGATTTTTTGGCTGGAGCTACACTTTCAAAATGTACCAGTTCAAATTTACAAACAGATTCTACTTAACAACAAACCTACAGTCCCTGTCTTGTTTGCACCGCCTGTATACTGCTGTTCAGAGTATATAGGGCCTGGGGGCCCCACGTCTTTCCTTTTTTTAATTTGGGTGTGGGGTTCCCCTTAATATCCATACAAGACCCAAAAGGCCTGGTAATGGACTGGGGGGTGAGGGGTACCCATGATGTTTATCTCACTGATTTTCATCCATATTGCCGGGACCTGACATTACATTAAAGCCGCAAGCAGTTTTAAATGACTTTTATTCCCATAAAAATGTTGTTTTGTGCAGGGACTGTTCTAAGCACGGGAAACACGCGCCACTTTACAGGCATACTATAGACACCCCCCTCGTTGTCTAGCATCTACCGGAGGATTGGCCGCAGCACAGAATACACCCAGGATAAAAGACGTTGGGAGGACCAAGATGGCAGCGCCTCCGATGACGTCCGTGTGACGAAACGTGTAAGGAGGGACTATCTTGGCACGCACAACGTCATTTCCTGAGATCGTGGTTTCTGCTATGTGACTGGTGGAACGCAAGCGGTAAATGTGAGCAGCGCTGCGTCCCCGGATCGGGAGGAGAGATAGAGAGCTTGTATGCTCCCTCCTCTGTTTTTTAAACTATATTCCTTGGAATTGGCTGTACTCCTTGGACTTTTTATCATTACTTTTAATAAATCTATCCAAACGGAGTTACGCTATGTGGATATTTTTTATTTTTATTTTTATACAAATACGCTAAAGTGGATGTTCGGCTGGGAGCAGGATTGAAATAGGGGATAGTGCACCTTCCCCCCACCCCCTCCTTTTGCATGAGTGGATGACCCAGAATTGGAATTGGAAGGATATTAACATCTAAGGACCTGGAAGGATATCAGGACCTGGGAAACAAACATCTTACGCTTATACCCCTGCAGGGGTATAGCGCTCCGGTGAGTGGAATCACATCAGGGGGAGTTTGTTAAAATCAGGAAGAATTCGGTTGGAAGATATATGACGAACATTTGACATTTCACATTATTTAGGACTTTTTTCTTGGGTTGAAGATTCAACAAAAATATATATTATATTTTATATTTTATATTATTTGAGAGTATAGAGGAAGTTTATTTGCACATTATCACTTTAGGGGTGGGAATACCAACATTTGGTTCATTTTGGTATTTAACACTTTATGGTTCTGTTTTAGATTGAATATATAGTTTATTTGCACATTACCCATCTGTGCATGGAATACTAATTATTGGTTTGCACCTGACACTTTTACACCTGTCACTTTGGATTTATTTATCTTTATTAAATAGACTGATTAATATAAAACGGATCAACCTATAGGCCTTTAATGTTTATTATTCATGATCTCTTTGTTTTTGCACATGGGATCATAATTATATTAACAAAAATAATCATTTAAAAAAATGTTTTTCTTTTTTTCCCTTTTTTTGAGTATATGGGATTATGGTTGCACCAATATATATCATTTAATTTTTCACAATAATTAGCACCTTTTATGTGTGGTACACACTACTGTACCTAATATCACATTGTTAATTTACACCATTGAGAATAGTATAAAGACACGTTAGTCACTTTAATTAAGAGGATCACTATATATTGATACTCCCTCTTTTATGCACAGCGCCACTCCCTACTTTCTGATTTTATTTCCCTTGGGGTTACACAGCAGTGTCCCCTGCTTATATAGGGGGGCAGCAGTTGCAAAAAATCCTGAAGCATGGATCCACTGATAAATAATAAGATAATACTGCCTGGTGAATGATAATCCCTGGTACCCAACGCGTTTCTGGTTAAACACCTTCGTCAGGGGTATAGGATAGGAGTAAGTATAGTCACAATGTGTTTTTAACTATAAAAGATAAAAAGGACATGTCATAATGGTAGAGAGTAGACAGCAATATCAATATTAGCCATCACAACAGTCAAAACATCCAGAGAGGTATACATACCATGCAAAATGATTCCAATAAGGAAAGAAATAGGTAAGGCAACTATGCAGAAGGGGGGCACAAGTGGGTGCCAAAACAAGCGGTAATGTAATAGAACAAAGTACGTTACAAATTGTGTATCCACCTACTAGATAGTAGAGACTTGATTCTGGCAGCTTTACGGGACTAACAATGAAAAAAGGAGGCAAAAAAGACCAAAAATAAAAAACAAATCTAAAGAGCATAATATAAAGGAGCAGACAGTGCCAATGGCATAACGTGTGTGGCCCTAAGGGAGCATTTACCGTGAAATGGTGGTATATATAAAAATGCAAAACTATCTAAAAGCATATGAATGACTGCATAGATATATGTATTTATTTAGTTACCGGTGTCCGAAAGCCAGAAGTAGTTAGGCAGAGCTTTAAATAAAGCTTCAGGTCAGTAACACCAGGGGTTCCAAAACAGTACACAGGTGTGTATCCCTATGGGGAACAGGAGAGCAATTCAAAAATGTACAAATAAACATAACATATATAAATATATAAGCGCTCAGGGCTGATGGTTAGTAATTATAAAAAACAACAATATGGTTGCTGCAATAAGACAAAGTCTCTATAGAGTCCGTGATATGGAGTAGATGAGATGACAGAAGGATTCTTCATTTTAGGTGAACACAAGCGCTGAGGGCAGCTAACATGAAGAGCGAAGCTGGCTCTTAGAACAACCATATGAAACAAGAGAAAGAGAAAGCGCCTCTGAGTGCAAGCATTTAATTGAAAATAATAAGCACATGTATACACTTACAATTAAGTAAATGAAGTAGAGTTTCCAAATAAAAAGGTCAGCCTAGATCGATCCTACATCCATATGCCGATGTCTGTGATGTGGCTCCAGAGGGATAGCCGCGGACCTCCGCTCGGAGAGACAGACAGCTTGGCAGCCGAGCTAAATGAAAGCTTCCGTGTTCTATGGGCGTGTGACGTCACCAGGAGGACTGTAGTGGACGGGAACACACGACACATTTCAGAGCATTCGCGAAGCTCACAGTGGGCATGCGCGCTTCTTTTTCAAGTGTGAGAGGGACAAAAAGGATCAAGGCTTAAATAGTTCAGCGCTGATGACCAAAGCAATCCAGCTGGATAGGAACGTAGCTCGGCTGCCAAGCTGTCTGTCTCTCCGAGCGGAGGTCTGCGGCTATCCCTCTGGAGCCACATCACAGACATCGGCATATGGACGTAGGATCGATCTAGGATGACCTTTTTATTTGGAAACTGTACTTCATTTACTTAATTGTAAGTGTATACATGTGCTTATTATTTTCAATTAAATGCTTGCACTCAGAGGCTCTTTCTCTTGTTTCATACGCTATCAGACATGGCTATGGAGGATGGTTGCTCACCATGCAAATGTTGTGTGTGGGCCCCATCCAGTGGCGTCTCCCCACTCTGCAGTGCTAATCAGACTGTCAGAGCAGGGATCTATTTGTACCATAGTGCCGAACGTCCGCGCATGCTCATTGCGCATGTGCCGGAAAATGACAGCAGGGTGCACGCACGAGCGGCGCCACAACATTGAATGGGAGCTGGAACGCAAGCCATGTCCTCCCTCCACGGAGGAGGTGGCAATATGCGCTCCAAGCATGGAAAAGCCCCACACAGGCAGTGGCTGAGATAGACGAGCTGCAAAACAAGCAAGTACAAAAGAATAAAGAACAAACAAAACAAAAGACAGCCACCAGGCTAGAAAATTGTAAAGGAAAGGAGAAAGAGTGCGCAATTTTCTATATTATGTTAAGTCACCAGCATGGAATATTGTGAAAGATTCCCTAGAGATATAAAAATCCGCTAGTAAGGCGCACAGATGTGTCCCCATAGTCACAGTGCCACCTAGAGAAGAATGGAGAAAGATGTATATGTAAAACAACACATATTAAGCATGGAAACCATAATGGAAACAGGCACGTATACAGCCTAGATGCTGATTGTATGTAGCACCTAACTGGCGAGATAGATGTAAGTTTGTGGGGTGTGTAGTTAGAGGCAGGGATTTATTACATCAAAAAAGGGGAGAATTATATATGGTGGTATATAGGATAAACAGAGTAGATTACCCATAGACAGAAATATATCCCATTATACTACCAAACCAATATTGCAAGACATTCCAAATATTTATCTGCAACATTAGCCAAAAAACATGGTCTTATAATCTCTACCCCATTCCGTCCCAGGCACCAGAAGAGAATCCTTCCAAAAAGGGGCGATAACTAATACAGTCGTTGAGACCTGGTGGTAAGGTGGCTAGTAGGGCCACTATCCACCTTGTTTCTCTTTGTAAGAGGGTTTTATCCCAGTCAACCCCTCTGTTGTTGGGATGAACATGATCCAATATTAAAAATTTAATATTAGAAAAATGCCCCTGATGCACATCCCGGGTGTGTCTGCCCAGTGGGAGATCTGGGTTGCATGTACGCATACTGTGTATATGTCTGTACATTCTTTTGTGTAACGCTAGCTTAATTTTCCCAATGTAAAAACACCCGCAGGGGCAGGTTAGAAGATAAACTACCCCAGGAGTGCGACAGTTGGCATAATGGGAAAGTTTGTGTTTGAGGCCATTAGGTAGTCGGTAGTCAGTCTCTGTGTTAATGAATTGGCAGTAAGAGCATCCCCCACATCTAAATGTACCCCGTCTCTTACAGGGGTCACCCCTGAATTCCCTGGGGTACTCACTGGTAACTAGTCTGTCCTTCAGTGATCGTGTACATTTGTACGTGATCAGGGGGTTAGGGGGTATGAATTGGTTTAGCATATGGTCAATCCGGAGAATGTGCCAATGTCTTTCTAGGATTCTTTTAAAACATTTGTGTTGTTTACTAAATGTAGTAATAACTCTTATTTGTGAATCTTTTCTCATTGGATTTTGTCCCCTTTTTTTGAGGTGTTAAATGGCTAATCATGTCGAGTTTTTGCTGTGGCTCTTTTGTAGGCCTTTTTTAGACTTGTGGGGGAATATCCCTCTTGTAGGAGTCTAATTCGTAATTTGTTTGCTTCTTTTGGAAAGTGCTCTCTTCAGAGCAATTCCGGTGAATCCGCATGTATTGTGTGTAGGGGATTGATCTGATGAGTGATGCAGGATGAAAGCTAGTGGCATGTAAGATGGTATTCCCCGCCGTCTCTTTGCGGTACAATACACTCGAAAGGTGACCATCTAGGTTTTTTGAATGATAACGTCCAAGAAGGTGATCTTGTGAGGATCACTTTCCATCGTGAAATTTAAATTAAAGTTATTACGACCCATTAACGCAATACACTGAGCATATCAACTGAGCTATTCCAGATGAGAAAGATATTGTCAATATATTTATACCAGACTAATATCTTCTCAGTGAATGTACTAGAATTTTCATCAGACAAGAAAGAGTTCTCCCACTCCCCCAGATACAGGTTGGCATACGATGGGGCACAACACGTCCTCATCGCTACCTCTGTATCTGGAGGAAGTGGGAGCCATCAAAAGAAAATGTATTGTTTAGCAAAGTAAAATCCAATGCTAGCAAGATGAACCGGTGTAGTGGCTTGTCATCTCTGTGTGATTGGGAGATAAAGTGTTTTATTACCTCAATCTCCTTTGTGTGTGCAATCGAGCTGTATAAGGCCTCGACTTCCACAGTGACCAAGATTGAGTCAGGTGGGATACATAAATCTTCCAGATTCTGTAACAGATGGGCTGTGTCCCTAATGTATGAGGAAAGGTAACTAATGGATGCAGTTGTTCATCTATATATTTACTGAGATGTTCAGTAATACTCCCCCTCCCAGAGGTCTCCTTGGTGGATTTTTGAGGTCCTTGTGGACCTTGGGAAGACTATAGAAGGTAGGGATCTTTGAGTTAGTTGTGCATATGAAATCCCATGTCTGTTTTGTGATGACATTATCACGATATGCCTGGTCCACCAGTAGGTAGAACTTTTTGTCAAATTTGTCAATTGTTAGTTTGGATATAGGTTGGTAACATTCTTTGTTGGATAGGATTTTTTTACACATCGATTGGTATTGAGAGTTGTTCATAATTACGACATTCCCACCCTTGTCCGAGGGTTTAATTGTCAATTAATACTGTTGGGTAAGTTTTTCTAATGCTTTCATCTCCCTGTCTGATATATTGTTAGGTGACGGGTTCAGTTTAAGATTTTGAATTTCCCTTCTACTCATAGCGAGAAAGGCCTTTAGGTTAGAGTTCAAATGAGGAGATGGAAATTTATTTGATTTCTTTTTGAGTGTCGATTTGCCTGAAATGCCACTGGTAGTAGGAGAAATTTGTTCTGCCAAAAGCGATGTCTATTTTATCCAATAAATCATGTTTTTCCTGATCCTCCAGTAGGGAGATCAGGTCATCAAGCGCTTTCTTTTCTTGTGCAGATGGTTCATCACCTTGTACAGGTTTCGCGAATAGACATTTTAAAATTAGTTTCCAGCCAACAAGTGTAAATCTTTTATAGCTTCAAGCGTATCTATGTTTAAAGCTGGACAAAAGGTAAGGCCTTTCCTAAGTATTGTAGCCTCGTCATCCGACAATAAGTAATCAGACAGGTTACTAATGCTAAGGCCATCATCAGTATGCTCATCTTGTACCCTATGTCAGTAGGCCTCAGTGGGTCCACCTGCAGAAGACACAGGGGGATCCACGGATTGGCGTCCCTGCCCAGATGGGCCACCACGTGCATTACCTGCCCTGGCTGTGTGTTCAGTCCCCACCACCATTGGAGTTGATTGTATAGATGTTGTAGATTCCGTAATATGTTTCTTGTTATCTGCTCTTATTCTGGGTGAAGGAAAGAGAGTTTAAAGAAGAATTTGATCCCTTTTCTTTCTTCCATTTTTTTTAGTTATTTGTTCTTGGTTGTCATGTTTGAGTATTTCGCTGTTGCCAGCGATATGCATTGCCCTCTCTGAATGCTGTTTTATCCCTCCAAAATTTGTGGTTATTGTTTCCTTCACTACTTGATCTTTATAGCTTTTTATCTCCTCTTCCTGTTCCCTATGAGTAGGTAGATCTTTGAATGGTTCTAATTTTACATATATACTATCAATCTCCTTCTCTAAACTGAGGATTCTTTTTTGGTACTCATCAATTAATAACCGTATCATCACTTTCGTGCACTGTTGAAGATTGTTTTCCCAACGCTTTTTAAATGTAGTGTCCATATTTTCCAAAGTAGGAAAAATCAGAACAATAAGTCCAAAAGGATTGATATCCTCCTGGACGTAGTGGTCAAATTTCTCCACCTGCCAAAAAAAGGAGACTTTTCTCTCCACTAGTTTTTTTTAATTGAAAAAAAAAATAGAGCTCATCTCTGATCCCTGTGCCTCCTTCTTACCGTGTTCCCTATATTTTCCCATCAGGATCTCAAATTTTTTCCCTCTGAACATAATTCGTATCCCCTATGTGTGGGCCAAAAGATGATATAGAAATCCAGTCAATACCAATCTAATAGAATGTTCTAGTACAAAAAAATCTTAACAAACAGCTGATAAACATGACAAATAGAGAAACGACAAAAGGAGAAAACCTTCAAATGACAAAAACTGGAATAGTTATAATACTGAGATGATGAAAACTGAATGAACGGGGGATTGGGTATTTGCTACCCGTGTATATATAGCAAAGAAGAGGGTTTCATCATGTCAGATCCCAGAAATGGGGTAAAAAAGAAGAGATCCCCCTTCATTGGGACTTTAAAGGCAACACACACTTGGCTATTACAAAAACATCAATTTTATTAAATATATATAAAAATATTCGATCAGAAAAATGATCAATGGTTAAAAACCAACAAAATGGTTTACATACAAGAAGAAAACAAAAAACACAAGACAACAATTTACATGAACAGTATGACAATAAGATAATACTCTCCGGTCAATGATAATCCCTGGTGCCCAACGCATTCTGGTTAAACACCTTCATCAAAACATCCAGAGAGTATACATACCATGCAAAATGATTCCAATAAGGAAAGAAATAGATGCAGGAGGGGGATACAAGTGGGCGCCAAAACAAGCGGTAATGTGATAGAACACATTACCACATTATGGTTTCCATACTTAATATGTGTTGTTTTACATATACATCTTTCTCCATTGTTCTGTAGGTGGCACGGTGACTATGGGGACACACCTGTGCGCCTTACTAGTGGATTTTTATATCTCTAGGGAATCTATCACAATATTCCATGCTGGTGACTTAACATAATATAGAAGATTGAGCACTCTGTCTCCTTTCCTTTACAATTTTCTAGCCTGGTGGCTGTCTTTTGTTTGTTTTTTATTCTTTTGTATGTGCTTGTTTTGCAGCTCGTCTATCTCAGCCGCTGCCTGTGTGGGGCTTTACCACGCTTGGAGCACATATTGCCGCCTCCTCCGTGGAGGGAGGATGTGGCTTGTGTTCCAGCTCCCGTTCAAGATCGTGGCACCGCTCAGGCGTGTACCCTGCCATCATTACCGTTTGTTTTGACGTCCACTTGTGCCCCCCTCCTGCTCAGTTGCCTCACCTATTTCTTTCGTATTGACTGTTATGTGATGGCTAATATTGATATTGCTGTCTACTCTCTACCATTATGACATGTCCTTTTATCTTTTATAGTTAAAAAAACATTGTGACTATACTTACTCCTATCCTATACCCCTGACAAAGGTGTTTAACCAGAAACGCGTCGGGTACTGGGGATTATCATTCACCGGAGAGTATTATCTTATTGTCACACTGTTCATGTAAATTATTGTCTTGTGTTTTTTGTTTTCTTCTTGTATGTAAACCATTTTGTTGTTTTTTAACCATTGATACTTTTTCTGATCGAATATTTTTATATGTATTCAATAAAATTGACTTTTTTGTACTAGCCAAGCGTGTGTTGCCTTTAAAGTCCCAATGAAGGGGGATCTCTTCTTTTTTTCCTAATAGTTGTCATGTGGACAGATTTTCCTCAGCTGTGGATCTCTGCAGCTCCTCCAGAGTTACCATGGGCCTCTTGGCTGCTTCACTGATTAATGCTCTCCTTGCCTGTCAGTTTAGGTGGATGGCCATGTCTTGGTAGGTTTGCAGTTGTGCCATACTCTTTATATTTTCGGATGATGGATTGAACAGTGCTCTGTGAGATGTTCAAAGCTTGGGATATTTTTTTTATAACCTAACAGTGGTTTAAACTTCTCCACAACTTTATACCCGACCTCTCTGGTGTGATCCTTGGCCTTCATGATGCTGTTTGTTCACGAAGGTTCTCTAACAAATCTCTGAAGGCTTCACAGAAGAGCTGTATTTATACACACAGGTGGACTATATTTACTAATTAGGTGAATTCTGAAGGCAATTGGTTCCACTAGATTTTAGTTAGGGGTATCGGAGTAAAGGGGACTGAATACAAATGCATGCCACACTTTTTAGATATTTATTTGTAAAAAAAATTGAAAACCATTTATCATTTTCCTTCTACTTCACAATCATGTGCCACTTTGTGTTGGTCTATCACGTAAAATCCCAATAAAATACATTTACATTTTTATATAAAACTAAAAATCCACGCTTGGATATATATATATATATATATATATATAGCTGCAGCCTCCCCAAAAAAAGGACTCTACAAAGTGGTGTCCCAGAAAATATGTATGATAAAAACAGGGAAAATGGTGCTGCTAATAACAAAGGTGATGAAATATCCCCCCTAACCCAGTGGGGGTAAAGGGCGAAAGTGAGTGCTTTCTGAATAAAACCCTAATGGGTTGATATTGTTTATAATCTGAATTCCAAACAAATGTGAAGTGCAATTCACTAAGCAGTGTATAAAAGGCTTATAATGAATGAAAAAGCCTTTCTCACCAAAGAGTGTAATACATGAACATAAATCAATTATAATGTGAAACCGTAGTAGCAAATTAAAGTGTAAAATGTAGTTAATTAGTAATAAAAATGTGTGAATAATTCAAACTGAAAAAAATATATACAATATATATAAAACACTGCAAAAAAAGAGAAAAGAAAAAAAGTCCATATATCAATATATAAATTCTTTCAGTGTATCCAAATATGGCAACTTTATGTCTTCTTCCGTGCATCAAAATAATGTCACTTCTTGTGCATTAGATAAAGTGACCAAGTGCATCCAAATAAGGTCACTTATTGTACTCCCCCTCAAGTATGTGCACTCACCAGAAGCCCCCACCCCTGCAAGGGTTAAGAGCGTGTAATAAGCTGCTTCACCAATCCAGATATTCCCAGAAAACGATAAACTCTCCTATTACGAACCAGAATGTGGTTTATACACAATCTGGTCCGTAATAGGAGAGTTTATCGTTTCCTGGGAATATCCGGATTGGTGAAGCAGCTTATTACACTCAGGAAACAACCAGGAAGTCAGAGCTGCTCCTTTACACAATGCGTGTGTTCTTCTTACATCTTGTAAGTGAAATGTATCTTGTGCAATCAACTGTGTTATTAATTAATTAATTAATACTACACTTAGGTGCACCTCCCTCTCCCTTCCTTTTCTGGAGTTATTACATCAATGGCTGCATACTTTTCACTAATTACGGAAATAATAAGGAGAATAACAGCCCTGAGGCTGGCACCTACAATCTCAAAATGGCAACTCCTATATTTTTTCCCAATAGCTTCTCCTTACCTCTTCAGAACAACAATAAAAAATGGGACAAAAAGTCTGTTAACTAGCAGTTTGTCTTGTAAGTCACCTGACAGTCAGCTTCTTCTTTCTGTTGTATGAAAGTTCCAACAACTCCAAGTTTCAACAGGTTGAAAAAGTCCTATGTGTAGCAATGACCACTTCCAGCATCAGAATTGCTCAATTTTGCCCATAGTAGGTGAGGTTGAAAAAAGAGTCCATCAAGTCCAACCTATGTGTGTTATTATATGTCAGTATTACATTGTATATCCCTATATGTTGTGGTCGTTCAGGTGCTTATCTAATAGTTTTTTGAAACTATCGATGCTCCTCGCTGAAACCACCACCTGTGGAAGGGAATTCCACATCCTTGCCGCTCTTACAGTAAAGAACCCTTTACGCAGTTTAAGGTTAAACCTCTTTTCTTCTAATTTTAATGAGTGGCCACGTGTCTTGTTAAACTCCCTTTCGCGGAAAACTTTTATCCCTATTGTGGGGTCACTAGTATGGTATTTGTAAATTGAAATCATTTCCCCTCTCAAGCGTCTCTTCTCCAGAGAGAAAAAGTTCAGTGCTCGTAACCTTTCTTCATAACTAATGTCCTCCAGTCCCTTTATTAGTTTTGTTGCCCTTCTCTGCTCCATTTCCAGCACATCCATCCTGAGGACTGGTGCCCAGAACTGGACAGCATATTCCAGGTGAGGCTGGAGCAGAGTCTTGTAGAGTGGGAGGATTATCACTTTATCTCTTGAGTTAATCCATGCCAATATTCCATTTGCTTTGTTAGCAGCAGCTTGGCATTGCATGCCATTGCTGAGCCTATCATCTACCAGGTCCTTTTCCATCCTTGATTCCCCCAGAGGTTCTCCTCCCAGTGAGTAGATTGCATTCATATTTTTGCCACCCAAATGCATTATTTTACATTTTTCTACATTAAACCTCATTTGCCATGTAGTTGCCCACCTCATTAATTTGTTCTAATTGTAAGGTTTCCACATCCTGCATGAAGTTATTGCCCTGCTTAGTTTAGTATCGTCCACAAATACAGTGTCCGAAACCTTGAAATCAGGCCGAGACAGAAGTACAGTTAAATCACACTTGTTTAATAATAAAAAAGTAAAAAGAACAAACAAACAAACGTAGTCAAAACATAGCCAAAATTCAGTAACTGGAACGGATAGTGAGCCAAGCCAGAAGTCAGGGATCAATGTAGTAGAACAGCAAGCAGGATCTGGAGCCAGAAGGAATGTCAGCAAAGCACATCTTGAACAGGATCGCAGGAGATGTGATGTTGACCAAGGCGAAGGCAGAGGTCCACTGGGCTGAACAGCTTAAGTAGGCAGGAGTGACGAGCAGGATATCATCAAGTGCTGAGTACCTGTGGAGAGATAGGAGCTGGCAATTAGCCGACAGCTGAGCGGTCAGCTCTGAGAAGGAAGGGCTAACTGTTTACCCCATCCTCCAGGTCGTTTATGAACAAATTAAATAGGATTGGTCCCAATACAGAACCCTGGGGGACCCCACTTTCCACCCCTGACCATTCCGAGTATTCCCAATTTATCACTACCCTCTAAACTCGCCCTTGTAGTCAGTTTTGAATCCATGTACTCACCATGCCAATGGACCTTACTTTGTACAGTAAACGTTTATGGGGAACTTTATTAAATGCTTTTATAAAATCCAGATACACCACGTTTACGGGCCTCCCTTCATCTAGATGGCAGCTCACCTCCTCATAGAAGGTTAATAGATTGGTTTGGCAAGAACGATTTTTCATGAATCCATGCTGATTACTGCTAATGATACTGTTTTCATTACTAAAATCTTGTATATAGTCCCGTATCTCCTCCAAGAGCTTACATACTATTGATTTTAGGCTAACTGGTCTGTAATTCCCAGGGATGTATTTTGGCCCTTTTTTAAATATTGGTGCTACATTGACTTTTCTCCAATCAGCTGGTACCATTCCAGTCAGTAGACTGTCAATAAAAATTAGGAACAATGGTCTGACAATTACTTGACTGTAATACAGTAGTATACAGCCCAATGTTTAACTAAGCTTTGGACTGGGTCATCCAAACATGGGTGATACTAGTGTAGCAAGGTCCCAGGCCTCCTTCGATCTAATGAGAACCTCCAGGGCCAGAGACAGCTGACATCCTTCTGAATATGGTGGGCTGTGAGGCATATTGGGTGCAAGGTAGTTAAAGTTAATGGGCGCCAGACACTTCTTAAATGCAAAAGAGATTTTATTTCTCTTAACAGAACTTTTGGGAGAGAGGGTTAAGGCCAAGACACCCTTAGGTAGTTGCCAGATTAATTGACGGACTCAGAGACTTCAACAGGAGGAAAGCCATGCAGGGAAAGGGATCCAGCAAGACACCACATCTGCATGTGTAGGAATGCTGTCTCCTATGGTAACAGTTTTTAAAAGTTCCTAACACAAAGCGTAACAGTTCTTTCACATCCACTACAATCACTTCTTGTAGTTCTTCGGCCCACTGAGCTCCTTCAATCTTCACGATAGTATCTTCCTCACACGTCACCCCCGCTTCTCTGCTGGGTCCCTAGCTTGGAACTCAAGATACCTCTCAAGCTTCACCCCACTGGCCTGCTCAGTCCCTGGCTTGATACACAAGGCTGCTCTGCAAGCGTCACCTCCGCTGGCTGGGTCCCTGGCTTGATACCCACTGAAGTTTCCCGATTCTTCACCGTCCCCGGTTGGTGAGAATACTGCTCCGGTACTTGCTTCAGCTACACACTGTGGTCCCTGGTAGTAAGGTGGTTGGTCCCTTAGTGGCGACAGATTCTTCTCTACCTCCGACCACGACAGGTTCTCCAGCCAGCAGAACCATCATTTCTGGTTGGATTGCAAGCCGCAATCCCAACCCTGCGCTGCTCTCTTGCTTTTGGATAGGCCCTCGGACAGCCTAGCAGCCAGAAGTGCCCGGGATAGGCCCAATCTCTGCCCTAGCAGCCCAGGCAGTACAACACACGTCCACCCAGTCAGCCATCCAGGTGGCACAGAACACAGATCACCTGACTCCACCCGAATATTTAGGCTCTCCCAGCAGGCCAAGGGTTCCAAGAAAACCCCTGCCTATTGGCTGAGACACCCAACATACCCGTAATCTAACCCTGCATGTCCTTCTCGTATCTAGTACCACCAAGTACCCGGCCACCTAGCGGTAGAAGAGAAAAGTGCAACAAGGTCAGACTCAGGGAGAAATCAATTGATCTCTAACAGTTAACCAAGATGATTAATCCTGGCAAGTATATTTTGGGGAGCAACCCTGCCTAAACTCCCGGGTGTTACATCAGGCAACCCATTCTCCTATCACAGGCTTACTTGATTTATAAAGCAGACTTTCCTTAGGTCTACCTATTGATTATAAATGGTGCAGATGGCAAGAAATTCAGCCAAAAAAACACATTTGCAAACAAAGGTCAAAAGAGGAGATTTCTCTATTACTTGTTCAACATGGGTGTAAAATGTCTGCAGTGAGTATGGACACCCTTGGAGTTAGGTTTAGGCTACTTTGGGGTAATTCTAAAGCAACCTGCGTGAGCTTCTGAATTATAGCACCTTTCAGTGATATGTCTGACTGGTGAGGCTAATACAATTGAATATTAATTTGTGCATGTCACAAACAGGTTACTTGCTTTAAATTTCTTTCATGAAATGCACTAGCTAAGTGCTTAATAGTTTATAGCAATCTATTTATTATACTCAAAAAAACAATCTATATCACAGAGGAAAAGAAAACGAATCATAAAGCTGGACATTTTATTGATACATGGTTAGCGGTTCTGGAATTTAACAGAGGGACTTTATGAGAATATTTAATATGGCATTTGCTTATTGTTATGTTTCACAAATGCCTGTACAAAGAGTAACTCCAGTAAAGCTGACAGAATGATGTATGCTCTGTTTGTAACTGTAAAAACTTTGAATGCAAATGGAGTTTTCTAGTACTAAAAAAATAAATAAAATTGGACTTCTGGCCTGTATGTAAAATAATACAAAGCGGTCTAGATCAAACATTTTCACCCAAAATTCACACAACTTTTACCCACGATTCTCACATTTTCCAAACTGAATCCTATTAGAAAATTGTGTGACTTTGCTGAAAGTTATGTAAATCTTGTTGAAAACATTTCTTAATAAACGCCCAAGTGTTCACTCATCCTGGTTTCATCATGATTATGAACTTTAATTATGGATTTCACTCACTCTTCTGTTGCAGGTAAAGTTATTCACTGTGATATAAAAGCACCAACACATCATTAGACCTCAGTGGACATATTTAGGTTAAAGTGTTACTAAACCCACAACAGTAAAATCAGTCTGTGTATGCAGTAAAGAATGCTTGTTATTCTCACTGTGGAATCTAAGGGGTAATCCCGTGTATTGTGTAAAAAGGATGTTTGATCCTGCCTTCTGTGATCTTCCCCTTCTTCCACAGTCCCCAATCCATCTGCTGATAGTACAGAGCCATAGGAGGCACTCTGTACATGCTCAGTTTGGTGTGTATTGCTAGAGAGTCTTTTTTTTTTGTTTTTGTTTTTTAATAGGAGAGTGTAACTGATTGGCACAGGTCCAATCAGCACTGTCCAGACAGATGGTCAGGGGTCATGCAGCCTCATAGGATAGTCAGAGGAGAATAAAAAATCCTGCAAACTTTAACCAGTGCACTGTCAGAAGTCCAAAGACTGCTATATACTGCTAATGAGAAAAGGTATTTAGCAGTTTATATTTACAAAAATAATTGCATTTTCATGCTCTTTGTACTGTGGGAGACCAAATATAGTGAATGCAGGGTCCTGGTTTTAGTAACACTTTAACAATACATGGCTAGATTTTTACTAGTAGTGCAACTGATTGACAGGCATCTCTAGGAGCCCTATTGTACTGCTACAGCAGGTTTAGGACCATTAAAGTACTCCCAGACTCATGTTAAAGGATGAGTTCACCTTTGTTCACTTTTTTCTTCTAAATTCCAGCTCCCCTATGTACCCATATAGCATTAATGTACTTTTTTTGTAAAAATATCAAAGCTTTCCACTAAATCTACAATAACTTACTTCACTTGTCCTCATCCATGTTTCCAAACGTATCCATTGCTTTTGCCTTACTTTCTGGTCAGGCTTTAGGTCATAACACAGGAAGGAGTTGACCAGCTGACCTCATTAGCACACACACCCTGCATCACCCACCCTCCTACCTACCTACCCACCCATTCCCAGCTGCACGTTTTTTAAATGAAATGCAATCAATCAGTGATCACCCTTCTCACTAAATACACAATATACAATCAGATTCCATAGTATATAGCCATCTTTATACAAATACATAGGAGGGAGTGGACAGAAACACTCAGCTGTCAAGCCACGTTTACATCTCTGCATAACAGGAACTTGCATTCCCACATGCGTTTTTTTTTTTTTTTTTACAGAGGTGGGGGGCGTTTTGGAACATTTTCACTCATCACACATAGGGCAGCCCATCCACCTGAACCTGCCCTACACGCAACAGTTGCCCCAAAGAAGAAGCTTCAGAACTTTTTTTTTGAGAGCGGAGCTTGGTGCGTTTTTTACTGGGATTATTGGTGCAGCGCATTTCTGAAATGCAAGGAAACGCACAGATGTGAATGGAGCTTCATTGTTCTTGTAGTAATGCACCAATTTCACTTTCAGGCCCCATTCACATCTAGTATAGTGGGAGCGAACGTTTTTGTTGCTCGTCTTTCCTTTGACACGCATAGGGCAGCCTGCTGATTTCAATTGGCTGCACTTCATGTGGCTTATGGGACATTTTGGCATTTTGTGGGTTGCGTGTTTTTTACTGTGCGTTTTGCAGCATTTGCCACCCATTTTTTTCACATGGCAAAATGTGTGTTTGCTTCTGTGTTTGGTGTGCCATTAACAAATAATGGCACTGAAAGCTCAACTAGTAATTTTAGGTGTATAAGGTACAATATGATTGTATATTGTGTATTTAGCGAGAAGGGGGATCACTAATTGATTGCATTTCATTTAAAAAATGTGCAGCTGGGAATGGGTGGGTAGGTAGGAGGGTGGATGATGCAGGGCGTGTGCTAATGAGGTCAGCTAGTCAACTCCTTCCTGTGTCATGACCTAAAGCCTGACCAGGAAGTAAGGCAAAAGCAATGGATACGTTTGGAAACATGGATGAGGACAAGTGAAGTAAGTGTCTGTAGATTTAATGGAAACTTTGATATTTTTGCAAAAAAGTACATTAATGCTATATTGGTACATAGGGGAGCTGGGATTTAGAAAACAAAAAAAAAATGTGAACAAAGGTGAACTTAGCCTTTACGGACAATGGCATAGATACAGGGGGTGCTACAGTGGCTGTGGGGGACCTATGTGCCCAATCCAGATATGCCCATTTCTCACCTCCTAGTCTCATGAACTAACAAAAGATTTAAAAAGCCACCCTTTCAACAGGTACTTTTGGAAAGATGAAAGCATAAATGCAATGCAAAGACATATGGAAGTTAGATCTGCACATTTGTCTTCTGGAACTTTGGTTTCCCACTTCCTCTTACGCCCTGTACACACGAGTGGGCTTTTCGACTGGACTGGTCCGATGGACCGAATTCGTGTGATCGTGTGTAGGCAAGTCTGTTCATTCGAAAGTCCGTCGGAAGTCCGTTGAAAGTCCGTCGGAAAGACTGTCGGACTTTTGTTGCCAAAAAGTCTGCCCGTGTGTACAGGGCATTAGACTCTTTACTTCTGATGCTAAGTGGCAATAACCATGGTATATGCACACCACCAACTATAGCTTTTCAAACTTTTCTGACCCCTGCCCATGTCCTGCTCAGCTTTTTTCAGCATAATGTAGCCTCAGAGCCGGCTCTAAGCTTTGTGAAGCCTTAGGCGTAACTTAGACATGAGGCCCCACTCACATCCATAAGGGAAAGAAGAATTCAAGCAATAAAAATGAATTGCATATATTAAGAGTACTTGTGTCAGTGTCCTCTATTTCAAAGCTGGTGTCAGTGCTGGCATGCTCTCAGTGCTGGTGTCAGTGTACTCTCAGCGCTGGTGTCAATGTGCTCTGTCTCTCTCAGTGCTCTGGTGTTAATGCTCTGTCTCTCTCAGTGCTGGTGTCGGTGCTCTGTCTCTCTCAGTGCTGGGTTCAGTGTTCTGTCTCTCTCAGTGCTGTACTCACATAGTGCTCCTTGAACTCGGTCTCATAGAAGAGAAGGGGCTGTGCGAAATTTCACCACCTCGGAGGTCTCATCATCCCTGTTGGGCAGCAGTAGGTCCCCTCGGACTCCTCATAGTGGAAGAGCTCCTGGTGGGAGATAACCGCAGAGAAGCCGATCATGAGCAGTGCTAGAGCAGAATGAAGAGTACCTTGCCCACCATGGCTGAGGATCGGCACTGGACTGAGCTGGGAACTCTTGACTACCGCAGTGGAGCCCTGGGTGGCCGGGGATGAGGGTGGGGTGGAGTCAGGTCAGGGGGACCCGGGTTGTCAATCACAGGCGAGCACACTGGGACACTGGCAGAGGATTGAGCAGACCGCACTGTAAACACAAGGCACATGTGCACCCCCCAGTTACATGCACACACCCCCAGTCACATGCACACCCCCCAGTCACATGTATCCCCACCCAGTCAGATGCACACCCCTCCAGTCACATGTACCCCAACCCAGTCACATGCACACACCCCCAGTCATATGTACCCCCAGTCATATGTACACTGCCCAGTTACATGCACACCCCCCATTCACATGCACCCCCCCAGTCATATGTACCCCCACCCAGTCAGATGCACACCCCCCAGTCACATGAACCCCCCAGTCACATGTACCTTCCCAGTCACATGTACTCCCCAGTCACATGCACAGCCCCCCAGTCACATGTATCCCCCAGTCACATGCACACCCCCCCAAGCCCATGTACCTCACACATAGCAAGGCTCTGTCCCTTACAGCTCAGTCAGCGCATCCTCAGCTCAGAAGTCAGTCGGCTGCACACAGACAGCAAACTGGAATGGGCTCCAGCCCCACCATGGAAGCCCCGCCCTAGAAGAAGGGTGAACTCAGCGATCCTGCTGAGGTGCTAGCTGCACCCTTGCACAAGATATCGGCTCAAGGGATGGACAGAATTTTCTGGCAGGGCCGGGCAGTTGTCAGTCCCTGTGTGTGTCTCTGCCAGCTGTAGTTCCGGTGGAGTTTTAATGACAGGAGTGGAGACTTGACAGTGCCCTGTTGGGGCGTGGTGTTACAGAGCAGAGAGGAGGAGGAGTGACTGTACACTGAACGAGGGGGGCACCTAGCTCCGCTGACTGTACTAGGACTGATGTATGAGAATGGCCAGAGGCGGCTCTTTAGGCAAACTAGGCAGCCGCGAGGCCCCTGGGAGGGCGAGGCCTTAGGCGACTGTCCAATTTGCCTAATTAGAGAGCCACCTCTGTGTAGCCTAGCTTTAAAAACCACAGAGGATTCTAAGATTCAGTGCTGGCTGGAAACAGTAGAGTAGCTCTGAGTGTGGTAATAGAATGGCTGTTGCTTAGTGATGCCATCCTCTAAATGCAGTGGCGGCCCATCCATAAGGGGCGTAGGGGCACCGCCCCCCTAATCCGTGCGCCCGGCCCCTAATCTAAATGCAGGGTGCCAGACGCATGGATTTCAATGGTTTTTTTTTGTTTTTTTTTAAGCACATGATTAGAGCCTGAGGCTCTAATTGACTTAAAAAAGGTGGGTCCTGTGCCCTGAGCCCACCCAGTTGTGTGACAATAGCGAATTAATATTCGCTATTGTCTTCCTGATTCTCCTCCTGGTCAATCAGGAAGCGGGACCTGAAACCCGATTAGCCAGGGAGTCTTAGGACTGCCGGGCAATCGGGTCTCAGGACCCACTTCCTGTTCAGCCGGGAGGAGAAGCAACGGCCCCGGCTCTTCCCTCAGCAAGCTGGACTGAGGAGCAGCAGCCCTGCAGGTTTGTTTGCCGCCCCCCAAATATTGAGTACCAGCCGCCACTGTCCAAATGCTTGATCTACATGAGTATAAATGGGAAATGGGTTTTCCAGTTTGCAAGGAAAAGTACTATAAATGGGAAACAAATAAAAGTTTATTCAAGCAATGTTGAATTAATGTCTTGTTTTTTTTTTTTCTGGGAATGGCAAAGTAATACATGGAGGTTTGGCTCTGTATATCTATTGCTTGCCAATATTTAAAGAGGGTGTCTACTATGTTTTCCATTGCCAGGAAATTGGCAAGCCACTGGTGTTAGAACATGGTGTTAATAAACGGATGAATCTGAAACATACTGTATATGCACTCATCTGTTACTGATCATGGTATATCATCTTGATTAGGTTCAAGTGCTGCTCAACAAGTGCCTATAGTTCAATTGGTGCAATTATTCTAAAAATAAACATGCAAAAAGGTCCTGGGGTACTGCTAGTAACACTTCAGAAATGTCACACCAGGCCTGAAAAATTGTACTTCATGGCTCATGGCTGTGATGTTTGAATAAAATGGGCACCTATCAGTACTGTCTGAAACTTTTGTGTACAAGTAAATTTAACAGTGACTGACAATAATGAAACTATAAGCCAAGGACCACAAAACTGTAAGTAACAGACGTAGATTATATTTTTGTATATTATTATTATTTAAAAATTGACCCATAAAGCAAAAACTGCTACAGAATCAAAAAAAGAAGCTGTATTATAATGTAGCACTGGTCAAATATACATTTGTATTGTTGCAACAACATTATAATGATGGAGAATACTAGATGTTGATTGATTATTGTCACAAAAAAAAACCCATAAAAAAAGAAATGAGAGCATTGTCATGTTCCAATGATCTTGTAAGTCATGGTGATTAAGATGCTGGCTTTTTGTCAGACATCAGCTATGCTTTGAATCTGTGTTTTCTGGCTATATATTCATACTTTAAATATTCAGTAAATATTTAGGATGTCTGTTGGCACAGGCCAGATACACAATCTCCATAGAGGTGGAGAAATCATTCCTAGCTTTTCCATAACTTTTCATGGTTTTCTATTCAAGTTTTACTGTAGGTGAATGGATCTGCTGACCACATGAATGTACCATGTATGTGATGGGTGGGTGATGCATAGAGACCAGTGGTGTAAATAAAGTGGGAATGGGTGCACACATTTCATTGTAGCAAATTCAGCTTCTAGGAGGGTACCACCAACAGGCTCAAGGCCTTTTTCTGCCAGTGTGGGCCCTCTCTCACCACTTTTGGGTGGAACTTCGCTTTAAGACCATCAAGCAAAATAAATAATCAAATAAATAATGATCATACAGTATACAGACACACTGTACAAATACACACTATATAACAGCAGTTTTCATCTTTAAATCAGCCTGATCTATGATATTGCTGCTGCCTCTCATCGCTTGGCATGCCAGGATTTGTAGTGCCCCAGCCACATGAGGTGGTAATCAGCGTTGCCAACCCCCCCAAGTGAAATTTACTGGCAAGATGCCTAAAAATTACAAACGACGCCAATTTTTTTACTGACACTTCAAAAAAGTACCTAAATTGGCTGTTTTCGGTACTAAACTGTGCAACTTTTAGTATTTAAACTATAAACATATAGCTAGTGCTATTAGCAATGTGTTTAAGTTAAACAAAAGTCAAAAACCGAATTTCTCTATTTATATGAAGGTCATGTTAATATAACACAGCCAGCAAAGAGTTCCCCATTACAGTGCAAGGGAGAACT
Source organism: Aquarana catesbeiana (assembly GCF_042186555.1). NCBI lineage: Eukaryota > Metazoa > Chordata > Amphibia > Anura > Ranidae > Aquarana > Aquarana catesbeiana. The sequence goes on along the minus strand of NC_133327.1, from coordinate 322,999,518 downwards.
CTGCGGACCTTAATGTAAAGGACGATGCCACAGATCATGATCTAAGGGGGAACTCTGATGTAAGGGGGGCTCTGCGCTCCCATTTACATCAGAGTTCCCACTTACATCAGGGTCTGCAGCATTGTGCTTTACATCAAGGTCTTGCACTGTAAGAGGAAATCCTGCAGACTCGGATGTAAAGGGGAACATTGGGAACTCTAATGAGAGAGGGGGGGGGACTCTGGTGACCAGAGATTACCTTCCGCAGAGTAAATACACTAAGGTGGGGTTATTGATATAAGGGATAACCTTTATTTCAGTGCCCCCTTACATTGTGTTCACTCCCCCCTCCCTTACATCAGTGACCCCTCCTCAGACTGACCTCCTCTCAGGTGCACCGTGCAGGGCTCAGTCAGGCAACTCCAGCTTGGCGGCTCTGGTTTTATCCGATAGTCTCCACTACACAGTCCACACATGTCTGACTTCTCTTGTGATCCCCAATCTGGCGGCGCTCCCACTCTTGACTCCTCTCCAGACTCCCCCTCAGAGACTAGTACAGGAGACGGCCAGAGATTGCAGACATAGTACAGGAGATGGTCAGAGACTGCAGACATGGTACAGGAGATGGTCAGAGACTGCAGACATGGTACAGGAGATGGTCAGAGACTGCAGACATGGTACAGGAGATGGTCAGAGACTTCAGACATGGTACAGGAGATGGTCATATGGACAGTCCCCAGGTTCCCCAGCCAGCAACCAAACTTACTAGCACTACTAAGTGCAGCAAGCATGCATCTTCCACTGAGTGGACAGGACTGTGGAGGGAGCACAGCACTCACAGGTCAGGGCCACCACTGGGGGGGCTTTGTCTGGGCCTGCCCTCAGCCTCTGCACAACAATGATGAATGATAACATCAGCACCCTACAGACTGAATTCAGAAATGCTTGATCTTTGAGTCCCACTCCTGCAAGTTGCAGCCCCACACACACACCACAATTATTAATTTTAGAATTTCCCAGCAGCAAGGGCCAGGCCCAGGGCAACAATGCATGCATTAACACAATACATCATGACTGCTGCGCACCACAGGTCCACCTGAGACTCCCTCCCCCACAACACATAAATCATTCATAATGAGCCATCAATCATCAGCCTGGGAATTTCCAAATCCGACCTCTGGTCCTGCTGCAGCCTGCCCATCTGAGACTGAGACTGATTGAGTCACTCTCTCACTGGGTGAACCGGAGACTGGGCCTGAGACTCCTGCAGTGCGGGCACCGGGCTGGCCTGTCTGTCTGTCTCTCACACACACAGTGTGATCATCATCAGAAAGAAAGAGAGACACACCATCTGTCCGACTAGTCTGCCAAGCGAGAGGCTCCAGTCCACTAACTCCTGAGTCCCTGACTCGTTCTTTATAGCTTGGCTAGTAAGTTTGGAACTGCAACAGCCAGGGCTGCCCTCTCCAGGGGGCTGAAACATGTTTCCGGGCGGAAAGTCATTATAAACACATCTGCAGAGCTTTTCTCCCGCAGTGTACAAAAAAAAAGGAAATATATTTTAGTAACCAGATTGCAGCATGCAAATTCTGACACCCTGACGTTGCTGCGATTCTATACATTTCTAAATGGATGGGTTGGAGCGCAATCTCTGCAAATTTGCATGCGCATGTATATATACTGTACTGCATTTTTAATTTTTTTTATTTAGGGTTGGTTTACACTAGCTCTTGCCATCCCACAGTGGATCGCTTTTCAGAGGATGTTTGAAAGGCAGCAGAGTAGTGACATATTTATTGCTCACTGCCTGTTTGAACCCTGTAAATCCTGCGCCACCATGCCGTGCGCAGCACTCAGCTCTGAAGGAACAACATGGCTATGCTGTTCCTTCAGAGCGCATACGCCGGTGATGCTGCTGCTCGCTAGAACATCTTCTAAATGGTGCAGCTTTATTATAAGCTTAACTGTAGGTAAAAATAAAAAAAGTAGTTTGCTACCACTTATGGAGCGGAAGATTTTCCCCCTTAATGACCAAGTCATTTTTTTGTGATACGGCACTGCGTTACTTTAACTGACAATTGTGCGGTCGCGTGACGTTTTATCCAAACAAAATTGAGGGACTTGTTTTCCCACAAATAGAGCTCCTGTCTCCTTTCCTTTGCTGGTATTTGATCACCTCTGTGGTTTTTATTTTTTGCACTATAAACAAAAAAGACCGACAATTTTGAACAAAAAAAACAATATTTTTTACTTTTTGCTATAATAAATATCCCAAAAAAAAAAAAAAATTGTCTTAATCAGTTTAGGTCAATATATATTCTTCTACATGTTTTTTGGTAAAAAACCCGCAATAAGCGTATATTGATTGATTTGCGCAAAAGTTATAGCGCCAAAAAATAGGGGATAGATTTATGACATTTATTAATTTTTTTTCTTTACTAGTAATGGCGGTGATCCGCAATTTTTATCAGGACTGTGCCATTGCGGCAGACAGATCGGACAATTTTGACACTTTTTTGGGACCAGTGATATTTATAAAGGGATCAGAGCTAAAAAGAGCTACTGATTACTGCATAAATGTCATTGGCAGGGAAGGGGTTAACACTAGGGGGGTGATCAAGGGGTTATATGTGTCCTAGGGAGGTGTTTCTAAATGTGGTGGGAGTGGACTGACTGGGAGTACACTGACAGATCTCTGTTCCTGATCACTAAGAACAGCAGATCTATCTCTACTTCCCTGACAGAATGAGGATCTGTCTGTTTACATTGACAAATCACTGTTCTGGCTCTCTGAGGAGTGTTCATCGGCTCCGGCGTCGCACTGCCTTTAAAGCAGCCGCCGTACAGCTACGGCAATTTGCGCAGGAGAGCCAACCTGTCGCCATATACCAACAGCGGCTGGTCAACAACTAGTTAAAGTAGAACTATAGGCAAAACTTTTTTTTTTATATTTGATAGAGTAAGGGAGTGTTATATAATCCCTGTCAGATTTTTTTTTTTTTTTTTGCCATCTCTGTTTCGTTGAGATTTCCCTTCACTTCCTGCCCCATAACCAAAACAGGAAGAGAGAGAAAATCTCTTCAAATTAAGGGAATCTCTTGGGGGGCCCCAGCTCACCAGAACTTGTGTTCCCATTGGAAGATTTTCCTTCTATTACTTTTCTATGGACAACCCAAAATTTAGGATTTCATTTCACTTTCAACAATAATGGTAAGCAGGACAAATACGTGGAAACTCCTTAACGGGGACACAGACATCAATAAAAACTGTCAAGTGTTCTAATCCTTCTCCCCTCTATCCAAAATTAACTGCTTGTTGACCAGCTGCCGCAGCTTTACTGCGGCAGGTTGCCTCCGCTGCGCGAAATCACGTTATTGTACGTGATCTCGCAAGGTCTGTATAGCAGGCGCGCACGCGTGCCCGCCAAAAGCTCCGTGAGTACGACCGAGGGTCCCGTGGACTCGATGTCCACAGAGATACCCGCGATCGTCTCACAGAGAGGAAGAACGGGGAAATGCTGATGTAAACAAGCATTTCCCCGTTCTGCCTAGTGACAGGACACTGATCACAGCTCCCTGTAATCGGGAGCAGTGATCAGTGTTGTGTCACACATAGCCCATCCTAGTGGTTAACCCCTTCACTGCCAGTCACATTTACACAGTAATCAGTGCATTTTTAATCGCACGGATCGCTGTATAAATGTGAATGGTCCCAAAATAGCGCCAACAGTGTCCGATGTGTCCGCCATAATGTCGCAATCACAGTAAAAATCGCTGATCTGTGCCATTACTAGTAAAAAAAAAATATTATTAATAAAAATGTCATAAAACTATCCCCTATTTTGTAGACGCTATAACTTTTTTTTTTTTAATTATTATTTAAAGATGTGTCACAGGTACAATGAAAAAACAACTTCTCAGATCAAACAATCAATGTCGAGCTTGTGTATTACAACCGGTACTTTGTACTGTATTGTAGAAGATGGAAACAAATGTTGAAGGCAATAAAAAATATAAAATATTCTTATCTATATGTGTGAAACCCCTCAAGCAGGTTATACCAAAGATGGGCACGTTCGAGGGTGAATACCCCTAACTTGCCAGGGAAATACATCACGTCATAGAGGGAAATCTATGCTATAACTTTTGCGCAAACCAATCAATAAACGCTTATTGCGATTTTTTTACCAAAAATATGTAGAATACATATCTGCCTAAACTGAGAAAAAAAAATGTTTTTTATATATTTTTTGGGGATATTTATTATAGCAAAAAGTAAAAAATAATGCGTTTTTTCAAAATTGTCGCTTTTTTTGTTTATAGCGCAAAAAATAAAAACCGCAGAGGTGATCAAATACCACCAAAAGAAATCTCTATTTGTGGGGAAAAAAGGACATCTATTTTGTTTGGGAGCCACGACGCACGACCGCGCAATTGTCAGTTGAAGCGACGCAGTGCCGAATCACAAAAAGTGCTCTGGTCAGAAAGGGGGCAAATCCTTCCAGGGCTGAAGCGGTTAAAGAAAAAGTTTTGCCTTTATTTATACTTTAAGTTTAAAAACTTTTTGAGTTTATAACCAGTTTAAAGCGGACCTTCAGTCATTTTTGTTCAACTTTCCATCCATTAAATCCTCTGCCCTTGTTGTTTTAACTTTGAATAGTAAAACATTTTTTTTCTGCCAGTAAATACCTTATACAGCCCACTTCCTGTTTCTTGTCTGGTAAAAAGCCTAGGCTTATGACATCATACACAGCTCTCTCTCTCTCTCTCTCCTGAGAGTTTGCCAGGAAGGGAGGGGGGATGAGTCATAAGAGGGCCAATGAGAGCTGCAGAGCTGGAGGTGGGCCTCTGTGTGTTTGTGTAAATCCAGGAAGTGAACAGGCAGCAGCTTCAGCTGCCCACAGTTAAAATGGTTGCAGCCAGACTCAGTGGAGGGAGATTTCTGCAGCATATTTGGCAAGTACAGAATCACAGTATATAAAATAATATGCAAAGCGGTTGGAAGGAAGCTTCAGAATGGCAAATATGTTTTTATTACAAATTATGTGAGCAGACTGCAGTTCCTCTTTAATGTGAATTGTTGTTTTAGGTTTACAAAGGATCAGCAGAAATGAACAGGGTCTAATTGTAGGTGAAAGAAATCTATATCCCCTTCCCGCCGAGCGTACGCAGATGTGTGTACTCGGCTTTCCGGGGTTATACAGGGATGATGCCCTCAGCTGCAGGCATCATCCTGGTACCGTTGTTTAGAGCGGGACGTCCCCCCCCCCGCCGCTCTTACCGGGCCTCCTGTGCGATCAGGAGGCCCGGTGACCAATCCGGTGCCTCCGGCGGCTGGGGGCAGGCTGGAACGAAGCTGTTGGGAGGCTTCGTTCCAGCCTTCTCATTGTAAACGCGGAAGCGACGTCATGACGTCACTTCCCATTTACTCGGCTGCCAATGGCGCTGGTTTTAAAAAGATACACAGTATTCAGAATCGCCGTTTTCGGTGATCTGAATACTGTGAAGTGCAAAGGAGGGATCGGGGGTCTTTTAGACCCCCGATCCCTCCATAAAGAGTACCTGTCATCACTTATTACTGTCACAAGGGATGTTTACATTCCTTGTGACAGCAATAAAAGTCATCAAAAATTTTTTTTTTAAAAGACATTTTATAAAAATAAAAATAAATAAAATAAATAAGAAAAAAAAACTTTTTTAAAGCGCCCCCGTCCCTGCGAGCTCACGCAGCAAAGAAAACGCATACGGAAGTTGCGCCCGCATATGTAAACGGTGTTCAAATCACACATGTGAGGTATCGTCGCAATCGGCAGAGCGAGAGCAATAATTCTAGCACTAGACCTCCTCTGTAACTCTAACCTGGTAACTGTAAAAAAAATTTAAAGCGTCGCCTATGGAAATTCTTAGGTACCGTAGTTTGTCGCCATTCCACAAGTCCGTGCAATTATAAAGCGTGACATGTTTGGTATCTATTTACTTGGCGTAACATCATCTTTCACATTATACAAAAAAATTGGGGTAACTTTACTGTTTGGATTTTTTAAAATTCGTGAAATTGTCCCTTTTCCCAAAAATTTGCGTTTAAAACACCGCTACACAAATACCGTGTGATATAAAATATTGCAACAATTGCCATTTTATTCTCTAGATTCTCTGCTAAAAATACATATATAATGTTTGGGGGTTCTATGTAATTTTCTAGCAAAAAATACGGATTTTAACTTGTAAACACCAAATTTCAAAAATAGGCTTAGTCATCAAAGGGATATACAGTGTATTGTACACACTTACTGACTACCTATGCTGCTGTAATCAGGGCTCGCCGCTAGAGGGCGTCTCGATATTACTGACCACACTAACGTTCTAATACCGTTCTACAGTAATTCAGAATTCTGGTATACGAGCGCCACCTATAGGACATAAAAACACGCGTGGAGCCTTTGACAGAGACGTTCGCCTATAATACAGTACGACCCAGTAAACCCCCGCCTCTCCTACACGTCACCCACCAGGAAGGCGTGCTGTGCGTTCTTACGCTTGGAAAGTAGCCAGCGATTGCAGGAAGCAATAAGCTGAAGTTTGACGTCGCTTCTTACCAATCATAAAAGAGGGTTGTGGAGTTCTGTAGCCAATAGGAAGGGATTTGTTATTCCTCGGGCTCTACTATTGGTGTGGGACTTTTTGTATGGCTCCCTCCGGCTCGATGAACTTCTCCCACCAATAGGGTTGTGTGTTATTCCCAGTGAGTTGTTCATGCTGAGGCAGCCGGCTGGTGTTGGGTCGTTGTCATGAAGATTGTAATGTGTGTAGTGTCCCTGTGTGTCCCCAGCTCTTCTGTCTTCAACTAGCGACCGGTGAGAGCCCGTCTACCTTCTCCAATACGCAGCCCGGCCATTATTACTACACGTATACTGACAGCTGGCACATCACAGGGCGGATAGCGCTGTGCTGGATCCCTCATACTTCCCCATAGGAGGTGTATGATGACTGCTGTCACTGCACAGGCATAGGAAGGGAGGACAAGTGCCAGGAAGATCAGATAATGTGTTCTAGAAGGATCAGCATACATGATGCAATCAGCCTGTACTGTGTCTTTATACAATCATATTCAATCCATATATAATCAAGCAGGGCCCTTGTAATACATAGTTGTTGGTAGACCTAAAAGTGGCTATATATATATATATATATATATATATATATATATATTTATATTTTGTTATCAGATCTATGTGATTATTATTATTATACAAGATTTATATAGCGCCAACAGTTTGCGCACCACTTTACAACATGAGGGCACACAGTACAGTTACAATACAAATCAATACAGGAGGAATCAGAGGGCCCTGCTCATTAGAGCTTACAATCTGGGGGGGGGGGGCGCAAGTGATACAAAAGGTAATAGCTGCGGGGGATGATCTGATGGAGAAAGTAAAAGTACAGTTGTTAGGTGGGGGCCAGATAGGCTTCTCTGAAGAGAAGGCTTTTCAGGGATTGTAGGTAAAAGCAAGCAGTGTAGGAGATAGTCTGACAGATTGGGGTAGGGAGTTCCATAGGATTGGAGAGGCTCGGGAAAAGTCCTGTAGGCAAGCATGGGAGGAGGTGACGAGAGAACTAGAGAGCAGGAGGTCTTGGGAGGAATGAAGGGAACAAGTAGGTTGGTATTTTAAGACTAGGTTAGTGATGTAGCTGGGGGCCGAGTCGTGGATGGCTTTGTAAATTGTTATTAGAATTTTGAATTGAATTGGTTGGGTGAGCGGAAGCCAGTGGAGGGATTGACAGAGAGGGGTAGCAGACACGGAGCGGTTGGAGGGATGGATGAGCCTGGCAGCAGCATTCATGATGGACTGAAGGGGGGATAGCCTGTGTAAAGGTAATCCTGTGAGGAGTAAGTTGCATTAGTCGAGGCGAGAGATGACCAGGGAGTGAACTAGGAGCTTTGTGTCATTGGTTAGGAAGGTGTGTATTTTGGAGATGTTGCGGAGGTTGAGATGGCAAGATTTAGAAAGTGTTTGGATGTGGGGCCGAAAGGATAGTTCAGAGTCCAGGGTTACACCTAGAACCTTGGCATGTGGGGACGGCTGATAGTAGTGCTATTGATGTTGACAGAAAGATCACGGGCAGATGCACTTGGGGGAGGAAAAATCATGAGCTCAGCTTTTGGATAGATTACGTTTAAGGAAGTGGTGTGACATCCAGGCTGATATGTCTATTAGTAAATTAGTGATACGTGAGGAGACTGAAGGAGTGAGCTGAGAGGTAGAGAGATAGATTTGGGTTTCGTCAGCATAGAGATGATATTGGAAGCCATGAGAGGTGTAGATGGAGAATAGGAGAGGTCCAAGAACAGAACCTTGGTGGACCCCGACAGAGAAAGGGAGAGGAGGCAGTAGAGTTGTAAGTGACACTAAAGCTGCTGTTAGATAAATAGAATGAGAACCAGCGAAGAGTACAGTCATGGAGACCAAAGGCGTGGAGTTTTTTTTTTTTTTTTGAGGAGGGGATGGTCCACTGTGTCAAAGGTAGCAGAGAGGTCTAAGAGTAGGAGTACGGAGTAGAGTCCATTGGATTTAGCTGTTAGCGGATCGTTTATGAGTTTAAGGAGAGCAGTTTCCATGGAGTGTTGAGGGCGGAATCCAGATTGAAGGGGTTCAAGAAGGTTATTCTTGGTGAGGTGGTCACTCAGTCGGTTGTAGACCAGACAATTAAGGAGTTTGGATAAAAAGGGGAGAAAGGAGATGGGGCATAGGTTGTTAAAAATGGTGGGGTCTAGTGAGGGCTTTTTAAGAATGGGGGTGACTAATGCATGTTTTAGAGAGTTTGGGAAGCTGCCTGAAGAGAGGGAGAGATTGAAGATTTGAGTTAGGGAGTGTAGAATAGAGCCAGAGGGTGAGCGTAGCAATTGTGAGGGAACAGGGTCCAGGGGGCAAGTGGTAAGGTGGATGTTAGAGAAAAGTTTAGCAACCTCGTCTATAGTGGTGGGGTTGAATGAAGGAATGATTGTACCTGTGTACATGGGGTGTTAGGTGGAGAAGGCATCTGTACAGTGGAGATCTCCTCACGAATTGCATCAATCCTATGTTTGAAGTGATTGGAGATCTCCTGGGCAGTGAGTGAGTTAGTGGGTGGAGGCAGTGGAGGACGAGAGCAAGCAGATTAATAATATTTGAAATCTTTCTGAGACTTAGTCCTACGCCACAGGCACTCAAGTGCGCGGCTATGTTTTTTCAGACTTCTAGTGGCATCTGTTTGCCAACTTTGAAGGGGATGGGGCCTGATTCTGTGTGTAGTGAGGGGGGCCAGTGTTTCCAGGGAGGCTAAAAGCGAAGCGTTGTAGACAGAAGTGGCTAAGTTGGGGCAGAACAAGGTGAGATTTTGTCATAGATGTGATCAGTAGCAGAGTAGAAAAGAGAAGGGTTGAGGAGGCGAAAGTTTCTACGGGTAACTGTTAGGCGGTTGGAGGGAGAGAGAGAAAGTAATATGGTGGTGGTCAGAGAGAGTTAGGATAGTTGGAGAGTTTGCACGGAGTGCATAAGTGGGAGAAAACAAGGTCAAGGGTGTTTCCGTCAGAGTATGTAGAAGTGTGTATCCATTGCTTCAGGTCAAAGGAGGAGGTTAGACTGAGGAGTTTGGAAGTAGCAGAAGTTTTACTATTAACAAGGATGTTGAAGTCACCGAGAATGATTGTGGGGATTTCAGAAAAGAGAAAGTAGGGAAGCCAGGCAGAGAAGTCATCAAGAAAGGCTGATACTGGTCCAGGGGACCGGTAGATCACAGCTATCCTTAGAGAAACTAGAGAGAAAAGACAAATGCAATGTGCTTCAAATAAGGCAAGTGACAGTGAGGGAGGTGGGTGAAGTACCTGAAAGGTGATATGTGGGGCTAAAAGGATTCCCACTCCCCCTCCCTTCCGTCCACTGGGTCTGGGGGAGTGAGTCCAAAGAGTGCAACCATGGGATCATGATTATCAAATTTGCAAATAACTGAATAGCTGCCTTCCAATCGTTATAGACTCGGTTTCGATCAGGCTTGATGAGTCCATTGGCCTGGCCAGGGCAGAATATTATCAATTGTTTTGCATCAGCAGCCCTGCGATACTTTGTTGATAAAAAGGAACATATGTTGATCGATAAGATTGTGATTACATGGTGGAAACAGAAATGTGATTGATAACTCACAAACCTAAATTATAATTGAATCTTAACTATGGAACCAAATCCACTTACCTGTGCATGGCATATTGATTAACCACTTAAGAAACTAGCCTATTTTTTACACTTGGTGTTTACAAGTTAAAATAATTTTTTTTGGTAAAAAATTACTTAGAACCCCCAAACGTTATATATTTTTTTCAGACACCCTAGAGAATAAAATAGCGGTCGTTGCAATACTTAATACACTGTTTTGAATAAAAAAAACAGTAAAGTTAGCCCAATTTTCCCCATTCATCTTTCAGGACAGCACCATAGAGAGACACCGGCTCCTCCCCTCTTAGGAAACACCGCCTTCCAATTCAATATTTAAATCTCATCCTCCCAACGGCCCCTCAGTTTAGGTGTTTCCTCCGGTGGGGAGACACTGCTTGGGAACCGTGGCGGATCAGTCAGGGAGACTGAAGCCAAAGATTTTGTGTGAGGAAGAGGGGGAGTCGGGTCTCTCTAGCTCTTTCCCTCTACTATTGTTTGTTCAGTTAGGTAAAGGCTGGGGAAGCCATACTTACCTGTTTTTAAAACTGAATTGGCGCGCCTCAGCCTCTCTTGGGGAAAGAAACAGCTGAGGAGGTCCGTGTTTCTTCTGCCCAGGGGGGCGCTGTGGGAAGTGCCTGAGTCTGTCCTGCTTGTTCAAGCAGCCAGCGTTTGAAGCTCTATGGCCGGGTCGGATGACGGGTGACGTCAGTTCCGGCGAGGGCGGGCACTTCCGACGATTCCGCGTCTTCCGGTTCCGGACGCGGGGAAAGAAAACGGACCGAGCGTTCGGCTGGTGCGACCCTCTTGCTTTGCTGTAGAGTCAGCTGTCGGGGGAAACGATCGACCACCATCCTCAGCGGACATGTCTGAGACAGAGGTCTCTAGAACTGCTCCAGGAGACAGTAGCACCAGCCATGCTAAGGTAAGTGGAACCCTGGGGTGGTGTTCCCTTACCTAAATCCCGATAGCTTCACGGGTGTTCTCCCCTCACTGGTGGTCGGGGGGAAGGGGAGTGTGTCTGGGACCCTGGTGGTGGTTGGTCCTGGGGGGGGCACTCCTGGTGGTCCTCTGTAAAAGCACTGGTGGGATTGGGCATTTATGGCGACTCTCTCTCTTTCTTTTTCAGAAAGCCACAGAGAAAAGCAAGTCGCCTCATGGTTCAAAGAAAAAATGCCCCTCTTGTAGAGTTAGTATGGGGGAATCCTGGACCAAGGCACTTTGCAAGGAGTGCATTGATGGATTAGTCAGGGAACAGGCAGCAGAACAGGGTACAGATCTTGCTGCATCCGTCAAAGAGCTTTCTAGCACCTTTCAGTCCTTTAAGGCACTCTTTTCTAGCTTCCAGTTGCCGCAAGCCCAAAGCAGTCCTTTACCAGTGCAGCAGAGTGTTACACCTAGCCCAGTGGATACTTCCTCTGTTAGTGGAGAGAGACCAGGGGGCTCCAGAGTGGAAATTGAGGAGGAGCCAGATAGCACCGCTTCAGATTCTCAAAGGGAATCGGATGTGGAGGAGGTGGATGGGGAATCCACAAAAACCTCTCGCTATAAGCTTTCCCTGGACGAAGTGGAGGAGCTCTTGGGAGCTATTCACACCACTTTGGGAATTCAGGAAGAAAAGAAGGTGTTATCGCTCCATGACCAAATGTACAAAGGTCTTGGGGAACAAAAAAGGAAGGATTTCCCAGTCCATGATGTATTGGTTGAGGCCATAAAGAATGAATGGAAAGATCCTGAGAGAAAACCTTTCTTTTCAAGGGCTTTGAAGCGAAGGTTTCCTTTTTCAGAAGGGGAGTCTCTAGTCTGGAATAAGACCCCTAGGCTGGATGCTGCTTTTTCTCAGGTTTCCAGGCAAACAGATCTGGCCTTCGAGGACATGGGGGTTCTTGCAGACCCCATGGACAGAAGGATGGACTCTCTCTTAAAGAAGTCCTGGGATTCGTCACAGGGAAACCTTAAGCCTGCCATGGCGGTCACAGTAGTGGCCCGCAATATGGAATATTGGCTTACGCAGATAAAGGCGCATATTGAGGCAGGAACGCCAAAAGAGACTATTTTGGCTTCCTTTCCCATGCTACTTAAGGGTGTAGCGTATATTGCGGACGCTTCCGCCGAATCAGTGCGCATGTCCGCAAGGTCTTCAGCCCTCACTAATTCGGCTCGAAGGGCCCTATGGCTTAAGACGTGGCAAGGAGACAGCGCGTCTAAAGTTAAACTCTGTGGAATTCCCCTCACAGGAGATCTCTTGTTTGGCCCAGGTTTAGAGACCGTTTTAGACCGGACAGCCGATAAGAAAAAGGCCTTTCCCATTAAAAAGAAGTTTGGGGAGCAGGCTAAAAGAAAGTTTCGCCCTCAGAGAAAGTTTGAAACCCCAAAAGGAGAGCGGCAGAAAAAAGCTTGGGGGCAGAAGGGCAAGGGGCGGGGAGGGGCGATTTTTCGCCCTCCTGAACAGCCCAAGAAGACCCAATGACGGGGTAACCACGGTGGGAGGAAGATTGGGGGCCTTCCTCCCACAATGGGAGATGATCACCTCCAACCAGTTTGTGTTAGGGATCATAAGAAGAGGTTACCAGCTAGAGTTCTCAGAACCTCCTCAGCACAGACTTCTGGTCACCGAGCTGCCAAAGTGTGCAGAGAAAGCGTCAGCTCTTCTATCCTCCCTACAGGAGTTAGAGGAACAAGAGGTGATAGTGAGGGTTCCTGTAGAGGAGATAGGCAGAGGCTTTTTACTCCCACATTTTTGTGGTCCGCAAGCCTTCGGGAAAATTCAGGCTTATCATGAATCTGAAGCCTCTGAATGTCTCAATTACCTACAGGAAATTCCGGATGGATTCTGTCTATTCGGTGAAAGCGCTTCTTCCCCCAAATTGCTTCATGGCGTCAATAGACTTAAAGGACGCTTATCTGCACATTCCAGTCGCAGAAAGTTACCAGAGGTTTCTCAGACTGGCGGTGAAAACTGGGGAAGGAACGTTTCATCTACAGTTCAAAGCACTCCCCTTTGGACTATCCTCTTCCCCCCGCATCTTCACCAAAGTGATGGTGGAGGTCCTGGCTTTCTTGCGGCTCAGAGGCATCTCTGTAGTCGCGTACCTGGACGACCTACTCCTGTTTGCTCCTTCCCCGGAGCAGTTGTACCAGGATCTTCAGGTAGCAAGAGACAGCTTAGAAAACCTGGGATGGCTCTTGAACCTGGAAAAATCCAGTTTGGTTCCGGCCCAAAAGGTCACCTTCCTGGGCTATGTACTGGATTCGACAAAACAAAAAGTGTTTCTTCCAGCAGAAAAAATCCAGAAGGTGGACAGAGCAATATTACTGCTCCAGGGCAGCAGTCAGATCTCAGTAAGGAAAGCAATGTCAGCACTGGGCTTACTGACTTCCACGCTTCCGGCAGTTCAGTGGGCAGGGCTGCACTTTCGCCCCCTACAGCTGTTTATTCTGAGTGTCTGGGACCACAGTCCAGCATCTCTGGACTCCCTTATATCTGTGCCAAGTCAGGTCAAAAGGTCCCTCTGGTGGTGGAGGAAAGGGTCCAATCTCTCACAGGGCCTGGAGTGGGTTCTTCCAGTGTCCAGAACGGTTACGACCGATGCGAGCGGCACAGGGTGGGGAGCACACCTAGATTCCCAGATGATGCAAGGCACCTGGGAAAAAGAAGACGCAAAGAAGTCCTCGAACTGGAGGGAACTGAGAGCAATAGAGTTGGCTCTCAGAGCTTTTCAGAGAGAACTCCTGGGGCAGCATGTGAGGGTCCGTTCGGACAACTCATCAGCAGTGGCCTACATCAACAGGCAAGGGGGAACCAGGAGCAGATCCTTGTGGGGTCTGGCAGAATCCATCCTCAGGTGGGCCGAAGGGAGCATTCTCTCTCTCTCTGCAATACATCTGAAGGGGGAGCAGAACCACGTAGCAGATTTTCTGAGCAGAAAAATGCTGAAGGAAGGCGACTGGGTCTTGAACCAGGACATCTTCGAGATGATTACTCGGAAGTGGGGGGTCCCCTCCGTGGATCTCTTCGCCTCAAAGGCGAATACGAAAGCTCGTCTGTTCTTTTCCCTAAACAGATGGGACGGAGCAGCCGGGGTGGATGCACTAGCTCAGAGCTGGCGTTTCTCAAAGTGTTATGCCTTCCCCCCTCCCGTAATGATTCCAGCAGTTCTGAGAAAATTTCGGTCAGAAGACACAACCCTCATTCTGATCGCACCACACTGGCCAAGGAGGCCGTGGTTCTCCCTCTTGAAGAGTCTGACAGTGGAGCCTCCCTGGATTCTGCCTATCCGGGAGGATCTTCTCTCTCAGGGTCCAATCTGTTGCCCTCAGGTGGAGCGATGGAACCTCGCAGCGTGGCTACTGAGGAAGAATTGCTAAAGGGCAAAGGTTTCTCGGATCGGCTAGTGACAACTCTCCTAAATTGCAGGAAAAGAGAGACGCAAGCCATTTACCTAAAGGTGTGGAAACGCTTTAACAGTTGGTGCACAGAAAGCTCCTTCGATGTACGAAGTTCTGTAGCAGTATTAGAGTTTCTGCAGGCAGGAGCGGACAAAGGATTAGCCCTTAGCACCTTGAAAGGACAAGTATCGGCACTAAGCGTTTTCCTGGAAAAGCCACTAGCTATAGATCCTTGGGTAGCTAGGTTTTTTAGAGCTTTAGGCAGACAGAGGCCTGTTAAAAGTTCCCCATTCCCAGTGTGGGATCTTTCCTTAGTTTTACAGTCTCTTACAGGGGATCCTTTTGAGCCATTGGAATCCTGTACCTTGAAGTTGATCACCCTCAAAACTGTATTTTTGGTGGCGATCACCACAGCAAGGAGAGTAAGTGAACTCGAAGCCCTTTCTATTAGGGCGCCTTTTTTTCAGGTTTTTCCGGACCGTTTGATTTTTAAAACGGATCCGGCCTTTTTACCAAAAGTGGCCTCTAGTTTTCATAGGGACCAGGAAATTATTTTACCTACCTTCTGTTCGAATCCTGTGAGGGAACAGGAGCATATTTTTCACAAACTGGACGTTAGAAGGTGCGTCCTTCAGTACTTAGATAGTACAAAACAGTTTAGGAAATCCGATTCTTTTTTTGTATTGTTTTCAGGGGCTAGGAAAGGGTTCAAAGCCTCTAGACGATCAATAGCCAGATGGTTAAGGTTGGCCATTAGCCAGGCCTATGTAATCGGGGGTTTGGAGCCCCCGGAGGGTATTAAAGCACATTCCACCAGGGCAGTGGCAACTTCTCAAGCAGAGTGGGCTGGTGCTTCTCCGGAGCAGATCTGTAGAGCAGCAACGTGGTCCAGTTTTTCCACGTTTGTGAAGCATTACAGATTGGACCTGCTGTCAGCCAAAGACCAAGCCTTTGGGCGTAAGGTGCTGCAGGCAGTAGTCCCTCCCTAAGGTAAGGTGCTCGCTTATCCTCTCTATGGTGCTGTCCTGAAAGATGAATGGGGAAAAACGGAGTTACTTACCGGTAACATCCTTTTCCAGGAATCTTTCAGGACAGCACTAGTACCCACCCAGGTTTTTGATTGTCTATGAGAACTCATCGCATGAGAACGTCAGGTAAGATAAAGATTTGTATGACGTATTCTTGTGTCTCCCCAGCTGGCCGGAGGAACTCGTGAAGAACTGAGGGGCCGTTGGGAGGATGAGATTTAAATATTGAATTGGAAGGCGGTGTTTCCTAAGAGGGGAGGAGCCGGTGTCTCTCTATGGTGCTGTCCTGAAAGATTCATGGAAAAGGATGTTACCGGTAAGTAACTCCGTTTTTTTTTTTCTTAATATTATGAAAGATAATGTTACGCCGAGTAAATTGGTACCAAACATGTCACGCTTCAAAATTGTGCTTGCTCGTGGAATGGCAACAAACTTTGACACTTAAAAATCTCCATAGGCAAAGTTTAAAAATTTCTACAGGTTACCAGTTTTGAGTAACAGAGGAGGTCTTTTGCTAGAATTATTGCTCTTGCTCTAACGATCGCGGTAATATCTCACATGTGGTTTAAACACCATTTACTTATGCGTTCGCTTCTGCGCGCGAGCACGTCGGGATAGGGTGCTTTATACATTTTTTTTTTCTTATTTATTTTTCTTTTTTATTTTTACACTGTCCCTTTCAAAAAAAATTTGGATCACTTTTATTCCTATTACAAGGAATGTAAACATCCCTTTTAATAGAAAAAAAGCATGAAAGGACCTCTTTAATGTGAGATCTGGGGTCAAAAAGACCTCAGATCTCACATCTACACTTAAATGCAATTAAAAAAAAAAATTTCCTTTTTTTTTCCCCAATAAAAAAAAAATTCCCTTTAAGACAGGGCAGAAGTGATGTTTGACATCGCTTCCGTAATCCAGTGGTATGGAGTCGAGTGGGGGCCATCATTCCCTCACTCGACTTCCGGCCTCAGAGGGGAAAGGACCGGATTGTCTCCGCCGCTACCGACGGTTCGGTTAAGCGGCGGAGATAACCGGGACGTGGCGGGAGGGGGGTGGGCACCTTTCCGGCCACCGATAAAAGTGATCTTGCGGAAAATCCGCTGCAGAGACCACTTTTATTTGAAAGCGGACCGCCCGCAGTTTTTAAAAATACCGAGGTTATGGCAGCTATCTGCTGCCATAACAACGGTATTCAGTGTCAAAGTACCGATGTATAACAACGGCGGGCGGTCTGGAAGTGGTTAAAGTGGATGTAAACCCCAATTTTTTTTTTTTTGAAGACTTCTACATGTCAAGTCATCTGTGCCTTGTCTTGTCACGAAGAGTTAATCCAGCTGTGAGCAATTTATTGTTCTCTTTTTTCAGTAAGATAAAAAACAACACACAGGTCAATGTGTGTAGCCACTTCTCCCATTGCTGTGACTGACATCTCATTTCCTTATCTCATGCAGGAGCAGGAAAGAGAGAGAGTCTCTGCAATTTAGATAAGGACCACTGCCCAGACTCCCCTCCCTCCACCTATGACAGAGCGCAGAGCCCCACTCAAACACTATGCCTGTGTTCTATTGAATAATGCCTTCCGCACTCTACAATGCTTGCCGTCAGTGCATCTGAGGATCACTGCGCGAATGCGCGTTTCTTCAGAGACATTTTCCGACGGGAGGCATTATTCGGCACATGCGCAGGAGTGATGGGGCCGTGAGTGCGTTCTGCTTCTCTTCCCAGGCACGAGGTTCGAGTGGCCAAGGGGAGTGTAGAGGTGGGCGGGGAGTCTGGTGACCTCGTGACTCTGCCCACCGAGCTCCAGAAAATAGACCCGCCTATCGATTCCATTGGTTTATGATGATGAGCAGTGGGTTTACATCCACTTTGAAAGGGTTGCAGACTATAGATTGATTGCTCCTTTTGGAAGAGGTTTATTGGAAAATAGAACTCAATCATTAATCAAAGCATATATGGCCATTATAAAGGCGATGGTAGTGAGTGGTATGCTTTAACTGATCACTCAGAGAGGGAATTTACTAAGGTTCCATTCTCAGTTCGTGTTTTGGGATCTCAAGCACAATCGCAGCGTTTCTTTCCGCAATCTCAAATCGCATTGCAATCGCAAAATTCTTTTTCAATGACACCTAAACGCTGTGCAGTTTTGCTCTAATTATTGGGGCAAACCACAATGTGCAAGGATTATCGCGCAAAAGAAGCCCTTGGCCTTTTTGGCCAACAAGCTTCAAGCATTGCGTTGTGCTGTGGGATTTATTGTGCCAAAAACACACAGCGTTTTAGGTGCAATTGAAAATTAATGCCACCCGAATGTGCATTGTGCGATTTCATATTGAGGGCAGAATCGCAGCAATTCTGCCCGAGATCCAAAAAGGCCAAATGTAAATGACAGGCAGCATCTAGAGCAGTGCACAACAGTCAATCTGCTTCTAGCTTTCATTTTCAAAGCTTAAAAGGGTTGTAAAGCAGAAGTTTTTTTATCTTAATACTAGAGCTGCACGATTCTGGCTAAAACATAGTGTGAGTGGCCGGAGTTGCGAGAGACAACACGTTTACTAGAGAGCTTCTGGGATTCTTGATACCATCTGTGGAGTTTATTTTAAGTCAATTTTTTTTCTTTTCTTCTATGGGTGGTAAATGTTCTCTCTAACAAATCTGTACGTGGTAGATAATGGAAAGAGTTTTAACTAAAGTATGTAAAGCTAAGCTCTGCTTCAGTAGTCTGACACCTGCAAGGTCCCTCACTGGTGCCAACATCTTCTCCCCAGCTTCTTCTGGGTGCCGGTTTTTGGCTGCTTGATTGGCCGGTGTGATATGACATCACTTCTGCACATGTGCAGAAGTTTATTCATTCAGGCACACAGGCACTGTGCCAGAATGTAAACTGAGCTGAACTTTAACTTCACTTTAGGAACCACATATGGAAGGTTCATTGATGATTTATTGTTAGTGTGGAAGGGGTGCAGGGAGCATCTGCATAACTTTGTGGGTTTTTTAAATAATAATGACCTGAATTTGCAATCCTTACATGAGTGGGATTATACAACCATTCATTTTTTGAATGTGACACTAGTGGGAGATGCAGAAACAGACCAAGTTTTATACCTGTACTTTTTTATAAAACATGTGCAGGTAATTCCATGGTATTGGCCTTGAGTTGTCAACCATTGCACACTAAGGCCCTTTGCACACTGCAGTGCCACTAAAGCGGCGGTAGTTTTTGCCGTGCTTTAGCTGCTTTTTCGGGCGCTAGCAGGCCGCTTTTTTTTTTTTTTAAGGTCATGTGACAACGTGGCCTTAAAGTGGTTGGAAAGAAAAAGACCTGCAAAGGCATAATGAGCTAGTATGCATAGCATACTAGCTCATTATGTAATACTCACCTGAGATCGAGCTCTCGGAGTTACTTCCGGGTATCGCAGGCTCTGGAGCTATGATTGGCTGGAGCCACCATGACGTCACTCCCACACATGCACGCGGGAGCCACCGGTAATGGCACACTCACTGAAGCAACGTATGTGCCGTGCAGGTTTAGGAGATATCTAGGGTAGCTACAGGTAAGCGTTATTATAGGCTTACCTGTAGCAAAAAGTGGATCTTAAGGGTTTAAACCACTTTAAAAAAAAAAAAAAAAAAGACCCGCTTTGCGGTGCATTGGAAGCGCTGCCCATTCATTGCAGTTTTGTCAGTCATTGCTATTTACAGCGCTCCCAAACTGCCCCAAAGATGCTGCTTGCAGGACTTTTTGTAACGTCCCGCAAGCGCACCGCTCCAGTGTGAAAAGAATGAATGGGAGGCACTGAAAACCGCCTCAGTGTGAAAGTAATCTAAAGAAATCTATAACAGTGGGGATGTTTATACAGGCCAGGAGAAATTGCTCCACTGATATTTTATTTGAGGTAAAAGCCAGAGAAAAGATTACAAGAGAGGGGCTATGCTCACTGGTTGATTCAGTGGGGTAGGAATATTGCCTGCAACAGAACCTGAACTAGCCTTTTAAATAGAAGACACAAGGTAACTGATTCTGCTGCAGATCAACATGTTACTTTTGGAACAACTTTTTCTGTGGAGTTCTATAGTGTCAAAAATATTACCAACAAACAGCTGTTGTATAGTGACAGGCAACTTAATTTTTTTAAAAGATGGGTGCCATTTTTCAACCAGAAGAGCATCCACTGTGAGGTCACTTATGACTCAGAGCTATAATGAATCAAAAGGGGGAGGGGATTGGGGGATAACCAAAGACGGCTAATGATTTATGGTTCAGACTTGCTGATTGGCTCTGTCCAATCACAACACAGAAATTAACAATTTCATTTATGAACAGTGTTGCATGACCAAGCAATTGCCAGTTAAAGTAGCACAATGGCGAACAGCAAAAATGCCCTGGTCATGAAGGGAGTAAAACCTTCCGGTGGTCAAGAGATTAATCTGTTTCTAGTAATTATGTGACCACACAGCTCGTGGTGAGGAATTCCCTGAGCCCTGACATCACCCTGCCAGCGCCTATGCTCTGGATGTTGGAGTCTCCTCCTGTCAGTTGCAGCAGCCACTCAGCACCCAGAGCTGTGCAGTCACATGATCACTAGCACGTGGATAAAAACACTGATTTATGTACAATTGATACAGTCATGAAAAGCCTGAAGTGAAGATAATGGGTCTGCTGTTAGAGTTGGAGAAAACTTATTAAATTCACTTTCTCCTTCTATACTAGATTTATCCATAGGGGTCCAAAGGAAAAAAAGTATACCTAGGTGTAGGCCTCTGTATATCTATAGACAAATGTGTCTAAAATGGACAGCACAAAGTAAAGCAAGAAATAAGTTAATTGAGGCTGGGTTCACACTAATGTGATGCCAGACATTGCATGTGAATCACACCTCATTGTATGGCTGAAATCGCATCGCATTCGCACCAAAATGGTGCAGGACCCTTTTTTTGGTCCGCACTGGAATCGGATCGCATGGGTGTTCAGTGCGATCTGATTACTGTCCAAATTTACAGTTTGCACTGTGATCTGCAAACCAATTTGGGGGTGTCATTAACTTTACATTGACACCCACGGAGAGTAGAGAGATTGAGATGTGATGCGGGAACCCGCACAGAAATCTCACTCTGGTTCCCGCATCGCACAAGTGTGAACCGGGACATACTGCTACTCATAACTTCTGTTATATTGTTACTAACTTACAATGTAAGTCAAATGTAACACCATGCAAAATATTTTGGTAATTTTGTGTAAAAAAAATTTTTGAAAAAAATATATTAAGTGATTAAAGTTTAGCTGTGGTGTTTGACTTTTGACCATGGGGTTGATATACTAAATTGGTTAAAATGTGTTGTTGGTGGTTCCACGCAATGGGTTTGAGAAAACAAAGAACTGCTGCCCCTACAGATACAGCCACCTGGGTGGAGTACAAGGGTTAATTGGGAGAGATGTAGGTGTGGAGCTGTTCATATAAGATCTGTGCCTTTCAATATGATTTAGAAATAAACTTAGATGTACTATAAGGATTGGAGTGATCTAAGGTGACTGTTGCTAACAATTGACATCATAAATAGAGAATAAATGATATACAAAGCTAAAAATTATTAGCAAATATCTGAAGTGATGAGTGTTTGGTTTTTCTTGTGTGCTTCAACGTTTAAATAAAACCTTAAAGTGATAGGTGCTTCAAATACATATGTGTTACAACCCCTGCATTAGATATATAACAACCAAAATAGTGCAGTACATATATGTGGTTGCAGTCTTTCAAACAGTATACTAGAAAGGTTGTTGCAAAAAAAAAATAAATAAATATATTAACTGCTTCCCGCCCGCTGTACGCCAAATGAGGTCCTTGGCTTTGAGCGGGGATAGCTGAGTGATGCCTGTAGCTACGTCTTTTAGAGCCGGTGAATCTGCGCACCATAAGAACGATCATAGCGGCTGTTCCGCTGCTTGATCATTCTTATGGGAGGCGAGAGGGGACGTGCCCCCCCCCCCCCGCCGCCCTCTGGTGCTTGTACCGACTCACCGCTATGAGTCTATCACAGGATCCGCCAGCCCCGGGTGTTTACCATAGAGATTTCCGGTGGACCAGATGGTCGCTGGAGTCTCTATGATCGTTTGGAGGCCGGGCGCGATGTTATGACGTCACGCCCGGCCTCTGTATTAAAAAAAAAAATTGCGGCTTCAGCTGGGAAGCAGTGATATATTTATTTATTTTTTTTTTTTTAATTTCAGGCTTCCCAGTAAATAAAGTAAAATTAACAATAAAAAAAAATTAAAAATTTTAAAGCGCCCCTGTCCCATTGAGCTCGCACGCAGAAGCGAACGCATACGTAAGTCCCTCCCACATATGAAAACAATGTTCAAACCACACATGTGAGGTATTGTCGCGAACGTTAGAGTGAGAGCAATCATTTTATTTCTAGACCTCCTGTGTAACTCAAAACATGTAACCATTAAAAATTTTTAAAGCGTCGCCTAAGGGGATTTTTAAGTAGCGAAGTTTGGCGCCATTCCACGAGCATGTGCAATTTTGAATCGTGACATATTGGGTATCTATTTACTCGGTGTAGCTTCATCATTCTCATTATGCAAAAACATTGGGCTAACTTTACTGTATTATTTTTATTTTTTTTTAAGCACAAAACTGTTTTGTTTTTTTTTTCCCAAAAAAACCCATTCGAAAAATTGCTGCGCAAATACCGTGCGAGATAAAAAGTTGCAATGACCGCCATTATATTCTCTAGGGAGTTTGCTAAAAAAAATATATAATGTTTGGGGGTTCTATGTAATGTTCTAGCAAAAAAATTATGATTTTTACATGTAGGAGAGAAATGTCAGAATTGGCCTGGTAAGCAAGTGGTTAAATATATATTCCCAAATAAAGTGACTGGTGCTCTTCAAAATAGTGACTTTTCATGTGCTCTTCCATCTATAGTGCCGGCGCTCTTAATGGTGCCCCTTTTGGAATTGCACTCACCCTACACGGGTATTGCGCGTTCACAGTATATGCCACTGTGCAGCACTCTGAATCCTCTGTGTATTTAATTCTGATAGGATCCTCTGTGTTCCTCATATATGGAAGAAGAAAGTGCCCATAGCATAGTACCGCTTTAAAAACTTTATTGTATCAAAAAAACAGTGGAGATATACTCATATTTACACTGTATATGATAAGCAAGTTAAAATATAAAGCAGCCGGGATGATACAGGATCCACAGCCCTGACCGGAAGTGACGCAAAGACGATCAGCAACTCCACCCTACGCGTTTCATCATTGAAGACTTCATCAGTGATGAAACGCGTAGGGTGGGGTTAATGAGGAACACAGAGGATCGTATCAGAATTAAATACAACGAGGATCCATAGAGAGCTGCGCAATACCCCTGTGTGGGGTGAGACAGTTCGGTGAGTGCAATTCCAAAAGGGGCACCATAAAGAGCACCAGCACTATAGACAGAAGAGCACCAGTCACTTTATTTGGGAATATATATTCAATATATTTATTTTGTTTATTTTTTTTTGCAACAAACTTTCTAGTATACTGTTTGAAAGACTGCAACTACATATATGTACTGCACTATTTTGATTGTTATATATCTAATGTAGGGGTTGTAACACATATGTATTTGAAGCACCTATCACTTTAAGATTTTATTTAAAAGTTGCAGCACACAAGAAGATCAAACACTCATCACTTCAGATATTTGCTAATAATTTTTAGCTTTGTATATCATTTATTCTCTATTTATGATGTCAATTGTTAGCATCAGTCACCTTAGATCACTCCAATCCTTATAGTACATCTAAGTTTATTCTAAATAACATTGAAAGGAACATATCTTATATGAACAGCGCCACACCTAAATCTCTCCCAATTACGGTAACTCTCTTGATATACTAAATGATTCAATTAGCAAATAAGGTGAACCTGTAATCCCTTTTGAATACTGTGAAGGAATTGTGTGAAGGAAATTCAAGTAAGTGGTGTTCTTAGCAGATCGTTGGCTGATTGAAGTGAACAAAACTGGCAGGTTCCTTGGCGGTAAAGTATAGAAGGGTTTGTTCAGTTTTAATTTGATTAAATAGGTCAACAGTATTGTCTGAATTGGGAAGAGAATGGCAAAGTAGTTGTGGTTGACAAAGGCCCTACACAAGGCAGGTAGGTGTTCATACAGTGCTGAAAAGGTCATTGTAGACCTCAGACTTATGTCCGGAAGCAGAGTTGAGACTCCCCTAGGGACATAAGCTTAGGAGAGGCTCTAACTTCAGGATACAGCTAACGTATTACACAGGGAACACTGATGTGTACAAGGACCAGCCCTGCATCCAAAGATTTATGATTATATAATGTGTGTCGTAAATTGGAAAAGAAAAGGATTTTGTTTTTGCCTGCTTTTTTCCTTCAGCTGTACATTATGAAAGCTGCTTAACAATTTTCATTGTTTTTGTTTATTATTAATATATATTATTTTGTCTCTTTAGGGCCCCTTTGCAATCATGGAATTTTAAGAAGAAGAAACGTCTTCAGAGCGGGGGGGAACTCCCCTCCCTCTGACCCAACTGCCTCTCTTTTGTATTGGACTCATGGCAGGAACTTAAAAACAGAGAAATATAGAGCACAAATATATTTTTGTATAGTTGTTAAACAGCATTGGCTGGTTTACATTTGTATAAATATTTATTATATATAATATAGTGCCAAAGGAGTTTTGATGCTTGTGAATGAAGGAGACGGTGTTTTATTTTGACACTCGCAAATGAAGGAGTTTTGTTTTTTTGTTGTGTGGCTGATGTGTACTTTTGGAATTTGCAAATTAGCAATTATTTTCAGTAGTTTTTTTTTTTTGAAGATTTTTTTCCCCAAAAATGGATTTGGCATGGCCAGAATGTACGACACGGTGCCGCTCTCTGCAGCATGCTTTGGATGTGATCTCGGTAGTGACCCGAGGAAGCGGGAAACAAATTAAGGCTTTCCTTTGCTTTTACTGCTGCAATGCCACTACGTTAAGAGATGAATATGGTCGCAACGCTCTTCACATTGCCGCATCATGTGGAAAGAAAGAAGCTTTGGATTGGTTGGTGTCAAAAGGGGTAGACTTGTCGGTCAAAGACAAAGAATCTGGGTGGACAGCATTGCACAGAAGCATCTTTTATGGGCATATCGATTGTGCATTGTCCCTCTTAAAGGTAATGTATTTTTAAAAAAACCCTTAAGTGATCTAAAGATTATTGTCTCTTGCTTTTTATTTGAAGGACATTTTCATTTGTAAATTCAGTATTAAATACAGTATGTAATTATTAATACTATAAAGCAGAGGTCTCCAAACATTTTAAAGAAAGGGCCAATTTACTGTCCTTTAGACTTTAGGATGCCGGACTATGCCCAGTGGGAGTAAACAATGCCTGATCTTTGGTATTTGGGTAGAAATATTTGGTGTCAGTGGGAGGAGAAGTACCCGTTTTTTATTGTCAGTGGCAGGAATTATGCCCCATCATTGGTGTCAGTGGAAGAAATAGTGCCCCATTGTTGGTGTCAGTGGCAGGAATTATGACCCAATGTTGGTGTCAGTGGCAGGAATGCCTCAGGGCCAGGTAAAGGCAAGCAAAGGGCCGCAGTTTGGAGACCACTACTGTAAAGCATACATAGTTACATAGTAGGTGAGGTTGAAAAAAGTCCATCAAGTCCAACCTATGTGTGTGATTATATATCAGTATTACATTGTATATCCCTGTATGTTGCGGTCATTCATGTGCTTATCTAATAGTTTTTTTGGAACTATCTATGCTCCCTGCTGAGACCACCGCCTGTGGAAGGGAATTCCATATCCTTGCCGCTCTTACAGTAAAGAACCCTCTACGTAATTTAAGGTTAAACCTATTTTTTTTCTAATTTTAATGAGTGGCCACTTGTCTTGTTAAACTCCCTTCCACAAAAAAGTTTTATCCCTATTGTGGGGTCACCAGTACGGTATTTATAAATTGAAATCATATCCCCTCTCAGCGTCTCTTCTCCAGGGAGAATAAGTTCAGTGCTCGCAACCTTTCCTCATAACTAATATCCTCCAGACCCTTTTATTAGCTTTGTTGCCCTTCTTTGTACTCGCTCCATTTCCAGCACACCCTTCCTGAGGACTGGTGCCCAGAACTGGACAGCATACTCCAGGTGAGGCCGGACCAGAGTTTTGTAAAGCAGGAGAATTATCGTTTTATCTCTGAAGTTAATCCACTTTTTAATGCATGCCAATATTCAGTTTGCTTTGTTAGCAGCAGCTTGGCATTGCATGCCATTGCTGAGCCTATCATCTACTAGGACCCCCAGGTCCTTTTCCATCCTAGATTTCCCCAGAGGTTCTCCCCCCAGTGAATAGATTGCATTCATATTTTTGCCACCCAAATGCATTATTTTACATTTTTCTACATTAAACATCATAGCTGTTTAATGCTAGCTTAGTATTGTCCACAAATACAGAGACTGAACTGTTTACCCCATCCTCCAGGTCTTTATGAACAAATTAAATATGATTGGTCCCAGCACAGAACCCTGGGGGACCCCACTACTCACCCCTGACCATTCCTAGTACTCCCCATTTATCATCACCCTCTGAACTCATCCTTGTAGTCAGTTTTCAATCCATGTACTCACCCTATGGTCCATGCCAGTGGACCTTATTTTGTACAGTAAACGTTTATGGGGAATTGTGTCATAACATGACTACATACAGTAGTATTTCTTAATGAGCTGACAACGTTTCTTTAGAGGGATCTGCTGCAGGCTGAGAAGTCTTGCTTGTAGTGGCCAGACTGCTCTACAGATGAGGCTAAACAAGTATACTGAAATCTTTGTCTATAGGTAGAGCTGAAAGTGTTTCTGCATAAGCACAGGGAGGGGGTATGTGTTCAAAGGTACCCTGTCATGAGAGATTAACCACTTGCCTCACGCAGATATACTGCGGCAGAATGGCACGGGCAGGCAAAATCACGTACCTGGTACGTGATTGCTTTCCTGCGGGCGGGGGGTCCGATCGCAACCCCCAGGTGCCCGAGGCGGTCGCCTTTGGTCTGGCAGCGATCAGAGATGAGGGGGAGGCCATCCATTCGTGGCCCCCCCCCTCGCGATCGCTCCCAGACAATGAGAATCTTCCCCTGCCTCTGTGTAGTACACAGAGGCAGAGGAAATTATGTCATCTCCTCCTCGGCTCGGTATTTTCCGTTCTGGCGCCAAGGAGAGAAGACTGAAATGTGAGTGAAAACACTACACACACACAGTAGAACATGCCAGGCACACAAAAAACCCCCCCTTTACCCCCCGATTTCCCCCCCCTGATCACCCCGCCCCCCCCTGTCACACTGACACCAAGCAGTTTTTTTTTTTTTTTCTGATTACTGCATGGTGTCAGTTTGTGACAGTGTGGTAGGGCAGTTAGTATTAGCCCCCTGTAGGTCTAGAATACCCCCCTAATAAAGTTTTAACCCCTTGATCAGCCCCCGTCGCCAGTGTCGCTAAGCGATCATTTTTCTGATCGCTGTATTAGTGTCACTGGTTACGCTAGTTAGGGAAGTAAATATTTAGGTTCGCCGTCAGCGTTTTATAGCGACAGGGACCCCCATATACTACCTAATAAATGTTTTAACCCCTTGATTGCCCCCTAGTTAACCCTTTCACCACTGATCACCGTATAACCGTTACGGGTGACGCTGGTTAGTTCGTTTATTTTTTATAGTGTCAGGGCACCCGCCGTTTATTACCGAATAAAGGTTTAGCCCCCTGATCGCCCGGCGGTGATATGCGTCGCCCCAGGCAGCGTCAGATTAGCGCCAGTACCGCTAACACCCACGCACACAGCATACGCCTCCCTTAGTGGTATAGTATCTGTACGGATCAATATCTGATCCGATCAGATCTATACTAGCATCCCCAGCAGTTTAGGGTTCCCAAAAACGCAGTGTTAGCGGGATCAGCCCAGATACCTGCTAGCACCTGCGGTTTGCCCCTCCGCCCAGCCCAGCCCACCCAAGTCCAGTATCGATCGATCGATCACTGTCACTTACAAAATACTAAACGCATAACTGCAGCGTTTGCAGAGTCAGGCCTGATCCCTGCGATCGCTAACAGTTTTTTTGGTAGCATTTTGGTGAACTGGCAAGCACCAGCCCCAGGCAGCGTCAGGTTAGCGCCAGTACCGCTAACACCCACGCACGCACCGTACAGCTCCCTTAGTGGTATAGTATCTGAACGGATCAATATCTGATCCGATCAGATCTATACTAGCGTCCCCAGCAGTTTAGGGTTCCCAAAAACGCAGTGTTAGCGGGATCTGCCCAGATAACTGCTAGCACCTGTGTTTTGCCCCTCCGCCCGGCCCGGCCCAGCCCAGCCCACCCAAGTGCAGTATCGATCGATCACTGTCACTTACAAAACACTAAACACATAACTGCAGCGTTTGCAGAGTCAGGCCTGATCCCTGCGATCGCTAACAGTTTTTTTGGTAGCGTTTTTTAGGTGAACTGGCAAGCACCAGCGGCCTAGTACACCCCGGTCGTAGTCAAACCAGCACTGCAGTAACACTTGGTGACGTGGCGAGTCCCATAAGTGCAGTTCAAGCTGGTGAGGTGGCAAGCACAAGTAGTGTCCCGCTGCCACCATGAAGAAGACAAACACAGGCCCGTCGTGCCCATAGTGCCCTTCCTGCTGCATTCGCCAATCCTAATTGGGAACCCACCACTTCTGCAGCGCCCGTACTTCCCCCATTCACATCCCCAACCAAATGGAGTTGGCTGCATGAGAGGCATTTTCTTTATGTCCTCCCGAGTACCCCTACCCAAGGAACCCCCCCAAAAAAGATGTCGTGTCTGCAGCAAGCGCGGATATAGGCGTGACACCCACTATTATTGTCCCTCCTGTCCTGACAATCCTGGTCTTTGCATTGGTGAATGTTTTGAACGCTACCATTCACTAGTTGAGTATTAGCGTAGGGTACAGCATTGCACAGACTAGGCACATTTTCACAGGGTCTCCCAAGATGCCATCACATTTTGAGAGACCCGAACCTGGAACCGGTTACAGTTATAAAAAAAAGTGTAAAAAAAAAAATATATAAACTTAAAAAAAATAGTTGTCGTTTTATTGGTTTCTCTCTCTCTATTCTCTCTCTATTGTTCTGCTCTTTTTTACTGTATTCTATTCTGCAATGTTTTATTGTTATTATGTTTTATCATGTTTGCTTTTCAGGTATGCAATTTTTTATACTTTACCGTTTACTGTTTTATTGTTAACCATTTTTTTGTCTTCAGGTACGCCATTCACGACTTTGAATGGTTATACCAGAATGATGCCTGCAGGTTTAGGTATCATCTTGGTATCATTCTTTTCAGCCAGCGGTCGGCTTTCATGTAAAAGCAATCCTAGCGGCTAATTAGCCTCTAGACTGCTTTTACAAGCAGTGGGAGGGAATGTGTCCCCCCCCCCCCCACCGTCTTCTGTGTTTTTCTCTGGCTCTCCTGTCTCAACAGGGAACCTGAGAATGTAGCCGGTGATTCAGCCAGCTGACCATAGAGCTGATCAGAGACCAGAGTGGCTCCAAACATCTCTATGGCCTAAGAAACTGGAAGCTATGAGCATTTCATGACTTAGATTTCGCCGGATGTAAACAGCGCCATTGGGAAAGCATTTTATCACACCGATCTTGGTGTGGTCAGATGCTTTGAGGGCAGAGGAGAGATCTAGGGTCTAATAGACCCCAATTTTTTCAAAAAGAGTACCTGTCACTACCTATTGCTATCATAGGGGATATTTACATTCCCTAAAATAACAATAAAAATGATTAAAAAAAAAAAGAAAGGAACAGTTTAAAAATAAGATAAAAAAGCAAAAAAAATAAAGAAAACAAAAAAAAAGCACCCCTGTCCCCCCCTGCTCTCACGCAAAGGCGAACGCAAGCGTCAGTCTGGCGTCAAATGTAAACAGCAATTGCACCATGCATGTGAGGTATCACCGCGAAGGTCAGATCAAGGGCAGTAATTTTAGCAGTAGTCCTCCTCTGTAAATCTAAAGTGGTAACCTGTAAAGGCTTTTAAAGGCTTTTAAAAATGTATTTAGTTTGTCGCCACTGCACGTTTGTGCGCAATTTTAAAGCATGTCATGTTTGGTATCCATGTACTCGGCCTAAGATCATCTTTTTTATTGCATTAAACATTTGGGCAATATAGTGTGTTTTAGTGCATTAAAATTAAAAAAAGGGGGTGTTTTTTCCCCAAAAAATGCATTTGAAAAATGGCTGCGCAAATACTGTTTGAAAAAAAAAAATGAAACACCCACCATTTTAATCTGTAGGGCATTTGCTTTAAAAAATATATAATGTTTGGGGGTTCAAAATAATTTTCTTGCAAAAAAAAAAATTTTTTTTCATGTAAACAAAAAGTGTCAGAAAGGGCTTTGTCTTCAAGTGGTTAGAAGAGTGGGTGATGTGTGACATAAGCTTCTAAATGTTGTGCATAAAATGCCAGGACAGTTCAAACCCCCCCCCCAAATGACCCCATTTCGGAAAGTAGACACCCCAAGCTATTTGCTGAGAGGCATGTCGAGTCCATGGAATATTTTATATTGTGACACAAGTTGCGGGAAAGAGACAAATTTTTTTTTTTTTTTTTGCACAAAGTTGTCACTAAATGATATATTGCTCAAACATGCCATGGGAATATGTGAAATTACACCCCAAAATACATTCTGTTGCTTTTCCTGAGTACGGGGATACCACATGTGTGAGACTTTTTGGGAGCCTAGCCGCGTACGGGACCCCGAAAACCAAGCACCACCTTCAGGCTTTCTAAGGGTGTAAATTTTTGATTTCACTCTTCACTACTTATCACAGTTTCGGAGGCCATGGAATGCCCAGGTGGCACAAAACCCCCCCAGATGACCCCATTTTGGAAAGTAGACACCCCAAGCTATTTGCTGAGAGGTATAGTGAGTATTTTGCAGACCTCACTTTTTGTCACAAAGTTTTGAAAATTGAATAAAGAAAAAAAAATTTTTTTTCTTGTCTTTCTTCATTTTCAAAAACAAATGAGAGCTGCAAAATACTCACCATGCCTCTCAGCAAATAGCTTGGGGTGTCTACTTTCCAAAATGGGGTCATTTGGGGGGTTTTGTGCCATCTGGGCATTCCATGGCCTCCGAAACTGTGATAGGCAGTGAAGAGTGAAATCAAAAATTTACACCCTTAGAAATCCTGAAGGCGGTGATTGGTTTTCGGGGCCCCGTACGTGGCTAGGCTCCCAAAAAGTCCCACACATGTGGTATCCCCGTACTCAGGAGAAGCAGCTAAATGTATTTTGGGTTGAAATTCCACATATGCCCATGGCCTGTGTGAGCAATATATCATTTAATGACGACTTTTTGTAATTTTTTTTTTTTTTGTCATTATTCAATCACTTGGAACAAAAAAAAATAATATTCAATGGGCTCAACATGCCTCTCAGCAATTTCCTTGGGGTGTCTACTTTCCAAAATGGGGTCATTTGGTGGGGTTTTGTACTGCCCTGCCATTTTAGCACCTCAAGAAATGACATAGGCAGTCATAAACTAAAAGCTGTGTAAATTACAGAAAATGTACCCTAGTTTGTAGACGCTATAACTTTTGCGCAAACCAATAAATATACGCTTATTGACATTTTTTTTACCAAAGACATGTGGCTGAATACATTTTGGCCTAAATGTATGACTAAAATTGAGTTTGTTGGATTTTTTTTAAAACAAAAAGTAGAAAATATCATTTTTTTTCAAAATTTTCGGTCTTTTTCCGTTTATAGCGCAAAAAATAAAAACGGCAGAGGTGACCAAATACCATCAAAAGAAAGCTCTATTTGTGGGAAGAAAAGGACGCAAATTTCATTTGGGTACAGTATTGCATGACCGCGCAATTAGCAGTTAAAGCAACGCAGTGCCAAATTGGAAAAAGTCCTCTGGTCTTTAGGCAGCCAAATGGTCCGGGGCTGAAGTGGTTAAGGAGGCTCGCATAATAAATGCTCACTTAGTGCTAGTTCACACCAGACGCAGTTCCGTGTGCTTTGTTTTCTGCACAAAATGAATGCACAATGTTTTTTCCATGTATTCCAATGGCTCTAGTTCACACCATGCAGTCAGTTTCCGGTCAGTTTCTGCACCGGAAACTGACTGCATGGTGTGAACTAGAGCCATTGGAATACATGGAAAGCATTGTGCATGCATTTTTAGTGCAGAAAAAAAACACACAGAACTGCATCTGGTGTGAACTGACCCTTAGAGTATGTTAGTTCCTGGCCAGGTTCACAGTTGCAGTTTGGCTGCAGCGTGTCGATATCCACGATTTGCGTGTGTTTTAGCTGCGGTCCTATAGACTTTCAATTAGGTTTTGCATTTTTGACTGTGTACCCAATACTGTTTACATGGTGTTAGTTATTTTAGAAATAGAAATATTTATAGTGATATGTAATTGCCTTTCAACATTACTGTTTGTGTTATTAAGTTGGACCTCATGTAAGAAATTGACTAAATGAAGACCTTTGGGCATTGCTAGCATTCAGTCAGATTCTCCGGAAACAGGAATTGAGTAGTGTAAAGCTGGGTACACACGATCAGATTATTAGACAAATTTTTGTTTGTTTTTTGTTGAATGCTAGTCTCATAGCGAAAGTGAAGAGGTTACTCACCATTAAAAAATTCTCGTACGACAGAATTAAACGTCAGAAGTGACATAATGTGTTGAATTGTTTTTTATGTGTTCTTTAGTTTTTGAGTATGCAAAGTCTTGCTCTTATGATTTTTTTTTTTTTCGGCCAAAAACCGTACTAATTAAACGAAAATTGGATGTTGTGTTCACATCCGACAAAAATTTTAGAGCCTGCACATCCAGTTTTTGTCATCCGAAAATTCATAATCGGCTGTCGAAAGCACCATACTAACGATCAGAAAATCCGCAAATCGTTCATCGGACGAAATTTTACTTCCGATTTTCTGATCGTGTGTATGGCTATCACAGATAACATTTGTTTTAGACACTCTCTTACTTGGGGCCTATTATGTTTTAAGAAACTTGATCTAGAACCTCATTTACAAGGGGCAATTCGATCCACACCTCATGCAGAGGTGTTCCATTCATCCCCATGCAGGCAGTCCCATTCATGTCTATTGGGACACAGTGACTGCACAGACACAGCTGCTGCTCCCAATATGATATTCGTGTGGACTTGGGTGCATCTTCCCGAACCCACCCTGGGTGCATTCAAGACCATGCATCCCCACAGGTGACACATTGGAAGCAGTGACTGTATCTGTACTGTTGCTGTGTCCCAATAGACAGCTATGGGACTGCCAGCATGGGAATGCATACAACACCTGTACATCCCCATGCTGGTTAAACATGGCCTTGCATTGGTTACGGATCAAATCGCCCTATGTGAATGAAGCCTAACTCCAGACTTTCCAAACCTGGATCAATTGATGCTCCAGTACAGCATTGGAGGCTGCTGTCCTCTAATCTAGGGAGAGGTGCTGCTTTTTTTCCATGAGATTCGGCCAGTGACTTCCAAATGCTCTGGAATGGAGCCTTATTTCATCTAGGTAACATATGAGGCTAACAGGTTTTAGTGTACTTTGGTGAATAGTATGCTGTGAATTGTCACTTCATCTGCTGTTTTGTGTACTTCCAGCATGGCAGTAATCCGCACGTTCAGGATAAAGATGGATTTTCTGCCTTGGATCTTGTAATGAAAGACCGTCCTTCCTTTGTCATTTTTCAGAACAGCGGTAAGGGTACCATTTTTTTCTTCCTCCGAGACTTGTCAGCACTCCCATTTAATTCTTTTGTCAGTTACTGTTATGGTAACTTAAGTTCTGTTACTGTGTGATGCGCATGATAGTGTCAGGTGTTATATATCACACGTTGGAAAGAAAGTATCAAAACTATACATACAGTCAGGTCCATAAATATTGGGACATTGACACAATTCTAATCTTTTTGGCTCTATACACCACCACAATGGATTTGAAACGGAACAAACAAGATGTGCTTTAACTGCAGACTTTCAGCTTTAATTTGAGGGTATTTACATCCAAATCAAGTGAACGGTGTAGGAATTACAACAGTTTGTATATGTCCCTCCCACTTTTTAGGGACTTTTTAATACTTGGTTGCAAATCCTTTGCAGTCAATTACAGCCTGAAGTCTGGAACGCATAGACATCACCAGACCATGGGTTTCATCCCTGGGGATGCTCTGCCAGGCCTGTACTGCAACTGTCTTCAGTTCCTGCTTGTTCTTGGGGCATTTTCCCTTCTGTTTTGTCTTGAGCAAGTGAAATGCATGCTCAATCGTGATTGACTTGGCCATTGCTTAACATTCCACTTCTTTCCCTTTAAAAAACTCTTTGGTTGCCTTCTCAGTATGCTTCGTGTCATTGTCCATCTGCACTGTGAAGCGCCGTCCAATGAGTTCTGAAGCATTTTGCTGAATATGAGCAGATAATATTGCCCAAAACACTTCAGAATTCATCCTGCTGCTTTTGTCAGCAGTCACATCATCAGTAAATACAAGAGAACCAGTTCCATTGGCAGCCATACATGTCCACGCAATGACACTACCACCACCATGCTTCACTGATGAGGTGGTATGCTTTGGATCATGAGCAGTTCCTTTCCTTCTCCATAGTTGATCTTGGTCTCATCTGTCCATAGGATGTTGTTCCAGAACAGTGAAGGCTTTTTTAGATGTTGTTTGGCAAACTCTAATCTGGCCTTCCTGTTTTTGAGGCTCACCAATGGTTTACATCTTATGGTGAACCCTCTGTATTCACTCTGGTGAAGTCTTCTCTTGATTGTTGACTTTGACACACATACACCTACCTCCTGGAGAGTGTTCTTGATCTGGCCAACTGTTGTGAAGGGTGTTTTCTTCACCAGGGAAAGAATTCTTCGGTCATCCACCACAGCTGTTTTCCGTGGTCTTCCGGGTCTTTTGGTGTTGCTGAGCTCACCGGTGCGTTATTTCTTTTTAAGGATGTTCCAAACAGTTGATTTGGCCACCCCTAATGTTTTTGCTATCTCTCTGATGGGTTTGTTTTGTTTTTTCAGCCTAATGATGGCTTGCTTCACTGATAGTGACAGCTCTTTGGATCTCATATTGAGAGTTGACAGCAACAGATTCCAAATGCAAATAGCACACTTGAAATTAACTCTGGACCTTTTATCTGCTCCTTGTAAATGGGATAATGAGGGAATAACACACACCTGGCCATGGAACAGCTGAGCAGCCAATTGTCCCATTACTTTTGGTCCCTTAAAAAGTGGGTACATATTCAATCTGTTGTAATTCCTACACCAAACACCTGATTTGGATGTAAATACCCTCACATTAAAGCTGAAAGTCTGCAGTTAAAGCACATCTTGTTCGTTTCATTTCAAATCCATTCTGGTGGTGTATAGAGCCAAAAAGAATAGAATTGTGTCAATGTCCCAATATTTATGGACCTGACTGTGTAAATACTCTGTTTTCTGTATTTATTGTCTTTGTTTCTTTACTTCCCAACCCACAGTACATATGCCCTGCTTTAATGCCTGTTAAAGCGGTGTTCCGCCCAAAAAAAAAAAAAAAATGAAAATCCAGCAGCTACACATACTGCAGCTGCTGGCTTTATTTAAACAATAGGACACTTACCTGTCCTGGAGTCCAGTGATATCAGCACCACAGCTGATGTTTCCATCAGCTGTTGGGTGCTGCCGCCGCCATTGCCGGTGAGGGTACCCGGCAGTGTAACCTTACGACTTCATGCCGGGAACCCTACTGTGCATGCATGAGGCCCCGCTCCTCTCTCCTACTGGCCCGGCGACAGGGAGAGGAGGAGGAGGGAGGAGCCCTGTGGTGGAATCGCGGGGCCCGGCCTAGACTCCCGGAAGTGGGAAGAGGATACCGGTCTCCTGTCCCCCCTCCCCCCGTAAGGTGCCAATTGTGGCACCTGAGGGGGAGAGGAGACAAATCCACACTTTCGGGTGGAACTCCGCTTTAAGTTTTTTTTTTTTTTTTTTTTTTTTTTTAAACCCAGAACTAGGGCCTGAGACGGCACAGAAACAGGAAATTTTGCTTTTGCTTTTGTGTCCGGACAGGTGGATCGACCGCAATTGTACACACAGGCCAAATGTGAACCGGTTTCTACTGTACCGGCTGATTTTGCCCGATATTCAGTACGTGTGTACGGGGCTTAAATGATACATTTACCTTTCATAACATGTTGCATATTACACCCATATTCGGGGGGTAACATGTTATGAATGCACCGGGAATCTTCTCCCTGCGTCTGCTGCCACAATTCAAAAAAAGATGCTGCTCCCCCCTCCGCCCACCCATTGTCAGCCAAATAACCACCTAAAGATGTGCAGCAGTGCAGCTTGGTCAAAATACACCTCCACTGCCTGCTGATTGGAGAGGGAAAGCCTGACATCACACCATTAAAGTCATCCTTCTGGTCATTCTGCTTTTCTTTCCCTTTAGCATGTTCTCTATTGGTACATGTGCAGACAGAAAAACCTGACTGGCTCCTAGTACTCACACTCTTTCTTACAGACTGAGTGCTTTTTGCATTGGAAATGACAGGAGGAGGCTGGGTACTAGGGTAGCATGTAAAGCAAAACTTTATTAAGAAAGTCACGGGGATTGCATTCTGCAATTGCTTGTTGTCTCATTTTCCTATTGACTTTCTTTCTTCAAAACTCAGAAGAAGGCTAGATTCACACGGCTGCAAACAGATTTTGATTCAACTTTCATTAGGATTATGTGTTGTTGGTTGCATGTGGTTTGTATATTCTAGGGGGGCAGAATCATGTTGGAATCCCACCAAAGTACCACAGGACCCTTTTCCAAAAATTGCACTGCATTGATGTGAACAGGCACCATTGAAAACTGTGTGATTTCCATTGTCATAGGATTCTGTGTGACTCAAGTTTGCATTTAAAATCACAATAGTGGGAATGATTGAAACAAGATAGTGAGCATAACGGACAGGCAAGCAGTATTTTCAGGAGGCCAGCAATGGCAGCTGCCATATTTCTCTAATGAAAGTTTTCTTTTTGAAAACAAATATAATTTTAATGTAAAAATGCGTTAAAGCCTAACTCCAGGTTTGATTGCACTTTAAATAGTTTGAACTATTTCTTGCGCAGGAACAGGTGCACTTGCTGTTAGCATTGTATAAATTGAACAGTATACAGCGCTGTTCAATTACAGCGGGATATAGACTTCCCATCCAAAATTTTTAGAGAATTTTTATTTTTTTAAATGAATACAAGGCTTTCTCTGATTGGCTGCTCCTCCTCCACCTCAGATTTAGAAAATACAAAACTTCCTCTGAATCTCTGAATGGCTGAGAAATGCTCAGCCTGACTCAATTGTTTTCTTATTTCGGGAGTGGGGACGGAAGTCTCCATCCTGCTGTCATTACACAGTGCTGTAAACTGTAAGTAGGCTGATGATACATTCAGGTTATATTGCACTGACAGCAAGTGCACCTGTTAGTAAAGGGAAAACGAAAGGCTCATTTGGCTGTGTGTGTGTGTGTGTGTATACACTGAGCAAAATGATAAACACAACACTTTTGTGTTTGCCCCTATTTATCATGAGCTGAACTCAAAGATCTACGACTTTTTCTATGTACACGAAAGGCCTATTTATCTCAAATATTGTTCCACTAATCTGTCTAAATCTGTGTTAGTGAGCACTTCTCATTTGCCGATATAATCGATCCACTTCACAGGTGTGGCATAAGATGCTGATTAAACAGCATGATTATTGCACAGGTGTGCCTCAGGCTGGCCACAGTAAAAGGCCACTCTAAAATGTGCAGTTTTATCATACAGCACAATGCCACAGATGTCGCAAGTTTTGAAGGAGCGTGCAATTGGCACGCTGACTGCAGGGATGTCCACCAGAGCTGTTGCCCTTGAATTGAATGTTAATTTCTCTACCATAAGCTGTCTCCAAAGGCTTTTCAGAGAATTTGGCAGTACATCCAACCGGCCTCATAACTGCAGACCACGTGTAACCACACCAGCCCAGGACCTCCACATCCAGCATCTTCACCTTCAAGATTGTCTGAGACCAGCCACCCGGACAGCTGCTACAACAATCGGTTTGCATAACCAAAGAATTTCTGCACAAACTGTCAGAAACCCTCTCAGGGAAGCTCATCTGCATGCTCGTCGTCCTCATCGGGGTCTCAACCTGACTTCATTTCGTCATTGTAACCGACTTGAGTGGGCAAATGCTCACATTTGATGGCGTCTGGCACTTGAGAGGGGTTCTCTTCACGGATGAATCCTGAGGCCCATTGTTGTGCCATTCATCCACAACCATCACCTCATGTTGCAGCATGATAATGCACGGCCCCATGTTGCTAGGATCTGTACACAATTCCTGGAAGCTGAAAACATCCCAGTTCTTGCATGGCCAGCATACTCACTGCACATGTCACCTATTGAGCATGTTTGGGATGCGCTGGATTGGCGTACACAACAGACAGCGTGTTCCAGTTCCTGCCAATATCCAGCAACTTCACACAACCATTGAAGAGGAATGGACCAACATTCCACAGGCCGCAATCAACAACCTGATCAACTGTATGCGAAGGAGATGTGCTGCACTGCGTGAGGCAAATGGTGGTCACACCAGATACTGACTGGGTTTCAGACCCCCCCCCGACTCCCTTAATACAGTAAAACTGCACATTTAAGGCTGGCCATAGATTATAAAATTTTTTTGTACAACTTTCCTTCAGATTTACCAAAACCATATAATATGAGGTCAAACCTAAACACTTTCAATGTGTATGCAATCAGGTAGGCCCTTGCACTTTATAGTTGAAGGTAAATCTAAAAAAAATTGAATAAGAAAATTGTATGGTGTATGGCCAGCTTTAGAATGGCCTTTTATCGTGGCCAGCTTAAGGCACACCTGTGCAATAAACATGCTGTCTAATCAGCATCTTGATATGCCACACCTGTGAGGTGGATGGATTATCTCGGCAAAGGAAAAGTGCTCACTAACACAGATTTGTGAACAATATTTGAGAGAAATAGGTCTTTTGTGTACATAGAAAAAGTCGCAGATCTTTGAGTTCAGCTCATGATAAATAGGGGCAAACACAAAAGTGTTGCGTTTTATAATTTTGCTCAGTGTATGTGTGTGAATATATAATGTGTGTGTGTATATGTATGTGTGTGTGTGTGTGTGTGTGTGTATATGTATATATATAAAATATATTATTACAGTGATGTCCAAGGAGAAGATGGTTAATGTTTATTTTGCTATACCTAATGCAGATATGTCTTTTTTTAGATCCCACTGAAGTTTACACTTGGGGAAATAATATTAATTTCACTTTGGGGCATGGAAGTCAACAAAGTAAACATCATCCTGAACAGGTGGACATGTTTCCTCGCTCTGGCATATATATCAAACAGGTATCATTGATTATTAACCTTAAATACAAGAAATACATTCTCTTACATTTTCTTTATCGATCTGTATTTTTTAAATTTGAAAGTGGCACCTTTGCTGTGTTTTTAACCACCACTACTGACAGAGAGACAAAAAGCTCATACAACAGTATCTAATACTAGTTGGTAATACTATCTTGTGAAGTTTGAAAAGGATACACTAGGGATGTGGTTATATGGCAAGTTTTAAAGTGTTACGCAACCCAGGACCCTGCATTCACTATATGTGGTCTCCCACAGTACACAGAACACGGAAATGAAATTATTTTGGTAAATATACAGTAAACTGCTAAATGACTTTTCTTATTAGCAGTATATAGCAGTCTTGTAACTTCTATCAGTGTCCGGCCAAGCACTGTTAAATCTTGTAGGAGGAGTTTTCATTCCCCTATGTCATGCATTACCTCTGAACCTCTGTCTGGACAGTGCTGATTGGCCCTGTGCTGATCTCATGCACTCTCCTAAAAACAAAAAAAAGCTTTCTAGCAATATACACCAAACTGAGCATGTGCAGAGTGCCTTCAAGGCTCTGTACTATCAGCAGATGGATTGGGGACAGTAAAAGAAGGGGAGGATCAGAGAAGACAGGATCAAACAGTCTTTTTATACAATGCAGACGATTAACCCCTTAGGTTCCACAGTGAGTATAACAAGCATGCTTTACTGCATATACGGACTTTTACTGTTGTGGGTTTAGTAACACCTTAAGGTTAACTACATTCATAATTGATACTACTGGAAAAAGGGAGCATTGGTGCACAGAATCACCTCCTAACTACGTAAGTCTATCAAATTCTCCATTTCCAAGGTTTCAATTTGGTATTTTTGTGTCTGAAATTCTATTGTGTGTATGAAGTTAGAAAATACACTTATAAAGGCACCATTCCTATTGAAATCAAGAAAATTATTTTCATTGTGAACCCCTACATGGGGTAGGAATTGCATACAATGCAACTTTAATTGTGCCAAAATAGGGGCCAAAATCACATTACCAATAAAATCCAAGCCCTTCATTATAAAGATTAAAAAACAATAACGTCTATGAAGTACATCACGTTGCAAGCCATATATACATCTGTCACATAAACTGTGTAATTGATGCACGCTGGAGCATTGCAAGCCATATCAACATTTATCACATAAACTGTGTAATGAGGGCATGCTGGATCGATGCATTCTGCTAATTATGCTTCTTCAGGATCTACGCCTATTTAGGAAAATGATAGGGCTGTATGAATGTAATCATTAACATTGTGATGATGATATTAAGTAGTCCGGTTTTTGTACGATATGAATTTCTTACAATGTTTATGAATAAATTCATACAGCCATATCGTTTTAATTAAATAGCTGTGGATCTTGACGAAGCATAATGAGCGGAATGCGTCGATCCAGCACGCCTTTGTTACACAGTTTATCATAAATGTCGATATGGCTTGCACTGATACAGTTTGTAACAGATGTGAATATGGCCTGCAATGTGATGTACTGCATAGATGTTATTGTTTTTTAAACTTTTTAATAAAGAGCTTGGATTTTAATGGCATTGTGATTTTGGACCCTATTTTGGCAAATATAAAGTCCCATTTTATGCTATTTCTTCCAGTGTAGGCGTTCACAATAGGGTTGCACCCGTACTGGTGCTGATACTATGCATTTGTGTGAGTACTCGTGCAAATGCATCAATACTAAAAACCAATACCTTCAGGCTCTGTTCTTTTAGCCGTCAGTGGGATTTCCCACTGACAGCCCTGCTGGCAATTTTCAGTTATTAAGTAGCGGTGCCGTCGCGTCTTTAACCGATGTCTGTCAGCTGAAGTGTAAACAATACCAGAGGCAGACTGACCATTCCATTAATTTTACATTATGGAGAATCCATCATCGGATTGTTCCACCTAAACAAAACTAAACTTGGGTGAATGAGAGTATTCTGGTGGTGATACCTTGCTACTGGAGTCCCCAAGTAATAAAAGAAGCTTGGGATTCAACCTGGAAGATGTAACATTTCAGTTCTGGATAGAGCTGACCTTTCATTTGAGACTTAATGTAGACATTATAAGATGGCTTACAGTGTTACTAAACCCACAACAGTAAAATCACTCTGTATTTGCAGTAAAGCATGTTTGTTACACTCACTGTGGAACCTAAGGGGTTAATCCTCTGCATTGTGTATAAAGGCTGTGTGGTCCTCTCCTCCTCCCACCATCCCCAATATATTTCCTTATCAGAACCAGGGGACAAGCTGCACATGCTCAATTTGGTGTGTATTGCTAGAGAGTTTTTCTTTTTTTTTTTTTTGGGAGAGTGCATGTGATCAGCACAGGGCCAATTAGCACTGTCCAGAAAGAGGATCAGGGGAGAATGAAAACTCCTCCTACAAGCTTTATCAGGAACTGATGAAAGTCACAAGACTGCTATATACTGCTGAAGAGAAAAGGTATTTAACAGTTTATATTTACTAAAATTATTGCATTTCCATGTTCTATGTACTGGGAGACCAGATATAGTGGCTACAGGTTCTGGGTTTAGTAACACTTTAATAATAGTTTTGTTTAGGTGGTTTGGATCACAGCGATTACCTTTTGTAGCTTGCAATTAATAATAGTTCATCCATTCAGAAAAATACCGCTTAAAATAAATAAATACTAATAAAAAGAACATATTTTATTTTTATATATATATATATATATATATATATATATATATATATATATATATATATATATATATATGCATAGCCAGCAGTGCATTGTAATACAGGTTAGGATGACTCCAAACTAAAGGTGTTTTTTTTTTTTTTTTCTCTCTAGATGGTACTTTGCAAGTTTCACTCAGTTTTCCTGTCTCAGAAAGGGCAGGTTTACACTTGTGGCCATGGTCAGGGAGGTCGTCTTGGTCACGGCGATGAACTCACATGTCTGGTATGTGTGTATATGTAACTCCATCTGGGCCTGGTAACAGTTGTAATATGAAAAGCTGTAAAGATGATTGATCATATATAAGGATGAAAGAGATGTTCTCTTTGGGGATTATACAGAGCTTTTGAGTCTTTGAAAAAAGAGACAGAAGAAGAGAACATTGTGTTCCCGTTCGTAAAGTCTTGGCAAATCGCCACGTAGGCATGAAATTTAAAGTGTAGAGCTGTGGAAAAAAAATGAATTACAATTTAAAACACAAGCTAGAATCGTACAAGACATCATTTTATGCCATTTCAACCAGTCTCATATTCTTTTTATTCTATATGTTCTGGCATGTAACCTCAAGCTAAAACACAGCTACCTATTATTTTACTGAAAGCTTGTTTCAGCTGTTTTTGTTTAAACCTGATAGACCATATTATAGTTTTTATTCTTGTCCATCATATAATGCCCTAATTCCTTTTCAAAAGTACAACTTGGGCCTCATTCTCACGAGGCG
The DNA here is from genome assembly GCF_042186555.1 of Aquarana catesbeiana. Taxonomy (NCBI): domain Eukaryota; kingdom Metazoa; phylum Chordata; class Amphibia; order Anura; family Ranidae; genus Aquarana; species Aquarana catesbeiana. Next base: position 322,957,006 of record NC_133327.1, on the reverse strand, counting down.
GATCCGCTTCCATAGAGTCCGCCTCGGTCCGCCAGCTCAGCGGGAGATCTCTCCGTTGATCTCCGCTGAGCCGGCGGATGACAAGTCCCTCTCTGCTCACTAAGCGGGAAGGGGCTTGTCCAGCGCCGCTGCTGCCTATGGAGAGATCGGACGAAAACAGACAGCATGTCCGTTTTCATCAGATCTCACCCGATACAATCCGCCAGCAATGGAGTGGATCGAACCGGGTTGGATGTCAGCGGACATGTCACCGCTGACATCCGTCGCTCCATAGCCTAACATGGAGCGCCCGTTAAGGTCCGCCATCAAAACTGACAGGAACAGGAAAATTTCACTGGGGAGGAAATTGCTACGTATTAATACAGAATAGCAATATAAATATTTTCCCAATATATATTAGTCTTTTTTTCATTCATTTTAGCAGGTAGCAGGCACCGTATTTGATAGGCTCAAATGGTGAAATAAACAATTTGGAAAAGGCCGCGTTGTTGTTTTACAATCCCTTTACTTTTTAACCACTTCCCTACCCGGCCATAGTAATATGACGTCCACAGATGGGATCTCCCATCCTGGGTGGACGTCATATGACGGCCTGGGCTTCCCGGCCGTCTAGGGGGCGCGCGCGCACCCGCCGCGTTGCTCGGGACCCAGTGCATGTGCCCGGAGGCCGCAATGTCCGCCGGGCACCCGCGATTGCCCATTAACCGGGCCGGACCGTGGATCTGTGTGTGTAAACACACAGATCCATGTCCTGTCAGTTGAGAGGAGACCGATCTGTGTTCCCAGTATAGAGGAACACTGATCGGTCTCCTCCCCTTGTGCGTCCCCTCCCCTACAGTTAGAATCACTCCCCTAGGAAACATTTAACCCCTCGTCTCCCACTAGTGGTTAACCCCTTCCCTGCCTGTCACATTTATACAGTAATCAATGCAATTTTATAGCATTGATCGCTGTATAAATGTGAATGGTCCCAAAAACTGTGTCAAAAGTGTCCGATGTGTCCGCCATAATGTCGCAGTCACGAAACAAAAAGGCGATCGCCGCTATTACTAGTAAAAAAAAATTTATTTATTTTTTTTAAAAATGCCATAAATCTATCCCGTACTTTGTAGACGCTATAACTTTTGCGTAAACCAATCAATATACGCTTGTTGCGATTTTTTTTTTTTTACCAAAAATATGTAGAAGAATACGTATCGGCCGAAACTGAGGAAAAAATTAGTTTTTTAAAAAAAAAATTGGGATATTTATTATAGCAACAAGTAAAAAATATTGTGTTTTTTTCAAAATTGTCGCTCTTCTTTTGTTTATAGCGCAAAAAATAAAAACCGCAGAGGTGATCAAATACCACCAAAAGAAAGCTCTATTTGTGGGAAAAAAAGGACGTCAATTTTGTTTGGGTACAATGTTGCAGGACCGCGCAATTGTCGTTTAACCACTTGCCGACCGCCTAACGCATATATACGTCAACAAAATCGCACGGGCAGGCAAAATCACGTACCTGGTACGTGGTTGCCTTCCCGCGGGCGGGGGGTCCGATTGGACCCCCCCGGTGCCAGTGGCGGTCGGCTTTGGTCTGGGAGCGTTGAGAGGCGAGGGGGAGGCCATCCGATCGTGGCCCCCCCCCCAGCGATCGCTCCCAGCCAATGAGAAACATCCCCTGCCTCTGTATAGTACACAGAGGCAGAGGATGTGATGTCATCTCTCCTCGGCTCGGCAGTTTCCGTTCCGGCGCAGAGGAGAGAAGACATCTGAGTAAGTGTAAAACACACACAGTAGAACATGCCAGGCATACATTACACCCCCGATCCCCCCCCCCCCCCCCCCGATTTTTTTTCTGATTACTGCATGGTGTCAGTTTGTGACAGTTAGAAGTGGTAGGGCAGTTAGTATTAGCCCCCTTTAGGTCTAGAATACCCCCCTAACCCCCCCTAATAAAGTTTGAACCCCTTGATCACCCCCTGTCACCAGTGTCGCTAAGCGATCATTTTTCTGATCGCTGTATTAGTGTCGCTGGTGACGCTAGTTAGGGACGTAAATATTTAGGTTCGCCGTCAGCGTTTTATAGCGACAGGGACCCCCCATATACTATCTAATAAATGTTTTAACCCCTTGATTGCCCCCTAGTTAACCCTTTCACCACTGATCACCGTATAACCGTTACGGGTGACGCTGGTTAGTTCGTTTATTTTTTATAGTGTCAGGGCACCCGCCGTTTATTACCAAATAAAGGTTTAGCCCCCTGATCACCCGGCGGTGATATGCGTCGCCCCAGGCAGCGTCAGATTAGCGCCAGTAACGCTAACACCCACGCATGCAGCATACGCCTCCCTTAGTGGTATAGTATCTGAACGCATCAATATGTGATCCGATCAGATCTATACTAGCGTCCCCAGCAGTTTAGGGTTCCCAAAAACACAGTGTTAGCGGGATGAGCCCAGATACCTGCTAGCACCTGCGTTTTGCCCCTCCGCCCGGCCCGGCCCGGCCCAGCCCACCCAAGTGCAGTATCGATCGATCACTGTCACTTACAAAACACTAAATGCATAACTGCAGCGTTCGCAGAGTCAGGCCTGATCCCTGCGATCGCTAACAGTTTTTTTGGTAGCGTTTTGGTGAACTGGCAAGCATCAGCCCCAAGCAGCATCAGGTTAGCGCCAGTAGCGCTAACACCCACGCACGCACCGTACACCTCCCTTAGTGGTATAGTATCTGAACGGATCAATATCTGATCCGATCAGATCTATACTAGCGTCTCCAGCAGTTTAGGGTTCCCAAAAACACAGTGTTATCGGGATCAGCCCAGATACCTGCTAGCACCTGTGTTTTGCCCCTCCGCCCGGCCCAGCCCAGCCCAGCCCGCCCAAGTGCAGTATCGATCGATCACTGTCACTTACAAAACACTAAACGCATAACTGCAGCGTTCGCAGAGTCAGGCCTGATCCCTGCGATCGCTAACAGTTTTTTTGGTAGCGTTTTGGTGAACTGGCAAGCATCAGCGGCTTAGTACACCCCGGTCGTAGTCAAACCAGCACTGCAGTAACACTTGGTGACGTGGCGAGTCCCATAAGTGCAGTTCAAGCTGGTGAGGTGGCAAGCACAAGTAGTGTCCCGCTGCCACCAAGAAGACAAACACAGGCCCGTCGTGCCCATAGTGCCCTTCCTGCTGCATTCGCCAATCCTAATTGGGAACCCACCGCTTCTGCAGCACCCGTACTTCCCCCATTCACATCCCCAACCAAATGCAGTCAGCTGCATGAGAGGCATTTTCTTTATGTCCTCCCGAGTACCCCTACCCAACGAACCCCCCCAAAAAAGATGTGTCTGCAGCAAGCGCGGATATAGGCGTGACACCCGCTATTATTGTCCCTCCTGTCCTGACAATCCTGGTCTTTGCATTGGTGAATATTTTGAACGCTACCATTCACTAGTTGAGTATTAGCGTAGGGTACAGCATTGCACAGACTAGGCACACTTTCACAGGGTCTCCCAAGATGCCATCGCATTTTGAGAGACCCGAACCTGGAACCGGTTACAGTTATAAAAGTTACAGTTACAAAAAAAAGTGTAAAAAAAAAAAAAAAATCACAAACAAAAATATAAAATAAAAAAAAATAGTTGTCGTTTTATTGTTCTCTCTCTCTCTATTCTCTCTCTCTATTGTTCTGCTCTTTTTTACTGTATTCTATTCTGCAATGTTTTATTGTTATTATGTTTTATCTTGTTTGCTTTTCAGGTATGCAATTTTTTATACTTTACCGTTTACTGTGCTTTATTGTTAACCATTTTTTTGTCTTCAGGTACGCCATTCACGACTTTGAGTGGTTATACCAGAATGATGCCTGCAGGTTTAGGTATCATCTTGGTATCATTCTTTTCAGCCAGCGGTCGGCTTTCATGTAAAAGCAATCCTAGCGGCTAATTAGCATCTAGACTGCTTTTACAAGCAGTGGGAGGGAATGCCCCCCCCCCCCACCGTCTTCCGTGTTTTTCTCTGGCTCTCCTGTCTCAACAGGGAACCTGAGAAATGCAGCCGGTGATTCAGCCAGCTGACCATAGAGCTGATCAGAGACCAGAGTGGCTCCAAACATCTCTCATAAGAAACCGGAAGCTACGAGCATTTTATGACTTAGATTTCGCCGGATGTAAACAGCGCCATTGGGAAATTGGGGAAGCATTTTATCACACCGATCTTCATGTGGTCAGATGCTTTGAGGGCAGAGGAGAAATCTAGGGTCTAATAGACCCCAATTTTTTCAAAAAAGAGTACCTGTCACTACCTATTGCTATCATAGGGGATATTTACATTCCCTGAGATAACAATAAAAATGATTTTAAAAAAAAAAATGAAAGGAACAGTTTAAAAATAAGATAAAAAAGCAAAAAAATAATAAAGAAAAAAAAAGCACCCCTGTCCCCCCTGCTCTCGCGCTAAGGCGAACGCAAGCGTCGGTCTAGCGTCAAATGTAAACAACAATTGCACCATGCATGTGAGGTATCACCGCGAAGGTCAGATCGAGGGCAGTAATTTTAGCAGTAGACCTCCTCTGTAAATCTAAAGTGGTAACCTGTAAAGGCTTTTAAAGGCTTTTAAAAATGTATTAATTTTGTTGCCACTGAACGTTTGTGCGCAATTTTAAAGCATGTCATGTTTGGTATCCATGTACTCGGCCTAAGATCATCTTTTTTATTTCATCAAACATTTGGGCAATATAGTGTGTTTTAGTGCAATAAAATGTAAAAAAGTGTGTTTTTTCCCCAAAAAATGCGTTTGAAAAATCGCTGCGCAAATACTGTGTGAAAAAAAAAAATTAAACACCCACCATTTTAATCTGTAGGGCATTTGCTTTAAAAAATATATAATGTTTGGGGGTTCAAAGTAATTTTCTTACAAAAAACAATAATTTTTTCATGTAATCAAAAAGTGTCAGAAAGGGCTTTGTCTTCAAGTGGTTAGAAGAGTGGGTGATGTGTGACATAAGCTTCTAAATGTTGTGCATAAAATGCCAAGACATTTCAAAACCCCCCCAAATGACCCCATTTTAGAAAGTAGACACCCCAAGCTATTTTCTGAGAGGCATGTCGAGTCCATGGAATATTTTATATTGTGACACAAGTTGCGGGAAAGAGACAAATTTTTTTTTTTTTTTTGCACAAAGTTGTCACTAAATGATATATTGCTCAAACATGCCATGGGAATATGTGAAATTACACCCCAAAATACATTCTGTTGCTTCTCCTGAGTACGGGGATACCACATGTGTGGGACTTTTTGGGAGCCTAGCCGCGTACGGGACCCCGAAAACCAAGCACCGCCTTCAGGCTTTCTAAGGGCGTAAATTTTTGATTTCACTCTTCACTGCCTATCACAGTTTCGAAGGCCATGGAATGCCCAGGTGGCAAACCCCCCCCCCCCCCCCCAAATGACCCCATTTTGGAAAGTAGACACCCCAAGCTATTTGCTGAGAGGTATAGTGAGTATTTTGCAGACCTCACTTTTTGTCACAAAGTTTTGAAAATTGAAAAAAGAAACAAAAAATGTTTTTTCTTGTCTTTCTTCATTTTCAAAAACAAGATCTGCAAAATACTCAACATGCCTCTCAGCAAATAGCTTGGGGTGTCTACTTTCCAAAATGGGGTCATTTGGGGGGGGGGGGGGGGGGGTTGTGCCATCTGGGCATTTTATGGCCTTCAAAACTGTGATAGGTAGTGAGGAGTGAAATCAAAAATTTACACCCTTAGAAATCCTGAAGGCGGTGATTGGTTTTCGGGGCCCCGTACGCGGCTAGGCTCCCAAAAAGTCCCATATATGTGGTATCCCCGTACTCAGGAGAAGCAGCTGAATGTATTTTGGGGTGCAATTCCACATATGACCATGGCCTGTGTGAGCAATATATCATTTAGTGACAACTTTTTGTAAATTTTTTTTTTTTGTCATTATTCAATCACTTGGGACAAAAAAAATAAATATTCAATGGGTTCAACATGCCTCTCAGCAAATTCCTTGGGGTGTTTACTTTCCAAAATGGAGTCATTTGGGGGGGTTTTGTACTGCCCTGCCATTTTAGCACCTCAAGAAATGACATAGGCAGTCATAAACTAAAAGCTGTGTAAATTCCAGAAAATGTACCCTAGTTTGTAGACGCTATAACTTTTGCGCAAACCAGTAAATATACGCTTATTGACATTTTTTTTACCAAAGACATGTGGCCGAATACATTTTGGCCTAAATGTATGACTAAAATTGAGTTTATTGGATTTTTTTTTATAACAAAAAGTAGAAAATATCATTTTTTTTCAAAATTTTCGGTATTTTCCGTTTATAGCGCAAAAAATAAAAACGGCAGAGGTGATCAAATACCATCAAAAGAAAGGTCTATTTGTGGGAAGAAAAGGACGCAAATTTCGTTTGGGTACAGCATTGCATGACCGCGCAATTAGCAGTTAAAGCGACGCGGTGCCAAATTGTAAAAAGTGCTCTGGTCAGGAAGGGGGTAAATCCTTCCGGGGCTGAAGTGGTTAAAGTGCGACAGCGCTGAAAATTGGTCTGGGAAGGAAGGGGGTGAAAATGCTCTGTATTGAACCTGTTAAAGTGGTATGAAACCCCAAAACAAATATTTATTATATTGCAATATACCAATTCTTTGATGTGGCGGCTGCATTTTTTTCCTTCTTTTTTATGTCAATTTTTTATTGAAAGAAACAAAAGTGCATAGACACCGCCAGTGGTGGAAATAAGAAAGTACAAGGATATCACAGGTCACTTTGAAGTAGGAGAGCAAAGTTGTGAACATACTACATACCGACAAACCAGTAATATGGCATTAGCAGGGAAACAGATATACAGTACATATAAAGACCAGGTAGACATAAAGAACCATGTATAAGCACAGGTGTGGTACAGTTAGTTGTGCTTGTTAATCCAACTGGACCAAGGCTTCCAAATCAAGTCAAAAGTCGTTGCCCGATCATTCCATAAGGCGAGTGTACGCTCATTGGAATAATGCAGGGTTGGGAGCGGATTGGGATTTCCAATGTCTGGTGATCATGAACCTGGCTGCAAGTAAAAATATGTGTGGTTATAGTGTGAAACTGGGTGGGGATCTTGTCTATGTCCAAATTCAGGATGGCCAGAGCTGGATTGGATGAGAGGAGAACTCCTGTCACTTCAGAGATCAATTGAAATATTTTCATCCAAAGGCTAGTTACACATTTACAGGACCCAATAATTTGTAAAAGGTTTGCTATTTGACCACAACCTCACCAACATAGGGGTCATCTGGGCTGGACAAGGGGTGAGACACCAACGGAGGGCAATCTTCTGCGCCAGTTCCCAGTGTTGTATACAGTTGGTTTTATTTACTAAAGCTAGAGAGTGCAAAATTAGGCCCACTTCTAGATAGAAAGCAATCAGCATCCAGGTTTTATTGCCAAAGCTTAATTGAACAAGCTGAGGTTAGAAGCTGATTGATTTCAGTGAAGAAGAGAGCCTGATTTTCCAGCTTTAGTAAATAAACCCCAGTGTGTACTGCCATAAATTACTTTGAGGGCTGTGCACCACTGCGAGGCTAAGTAGGAGGTGGAGAGATCCTTGCCCCATTTTAGAAAGCGTTTGAATTTGGTGAAGGATAATTTGTCTTGTAGAATATTCTGAAACCAGGAGATCATTTGTTTTCTTTTATTAGGCTTTCTTTTCTTATTTTCACCTGGTGATTCAGCAAGCAATTCTGTTATTCTGCAATTCAACAGAACAAGCTTCCCTGTAAAATCATTATCCCCCCCCCCCCCCAAAAAAAGGTTGCTATAACTGAGGTGGGAGCTGGAGTTTGGCTTCAATTTGTTATTGTTATCTAAATCTGCTAGTACATCTAACACCCCCCTCCCCCCAGACTATTAATGCTGCTATCCAAAGGTTTTCCTTCATCCAGGGTGGAGGCATGCAGATACAGGAGGTGTGTTACTGGCCAGATCACTGGGTGAAAGCAGAGGAAAAAAGCATAAAAAAAATAAATTCAAAGAATGCAGCCACCACATCTAATAATGATTGCTAAGCTGCAATATATCAGATTTTTGGTTTTGGGTTTATTACCACTTTAAAGTCACTGTGATGTAGTGTAAAGGTAACACTCAAATAATTCTGAGTTTAAAGTGTATCCAAACCCCCAAAAAACAAACAAATTAAATATATTGCTGTATTTGTTTTTAAAAGATCTTTTCCCTTTATTTCCCTTTATTTTCATATACAACGGATATAAAAAGTCTACAAAAAAGTTGTTAAAATGTCAGGTTTCTGTGATGTAAAAAAAAATGAGACAAAGATAAATAATTTCAGAACTAATGTGGTTGCATCAGTTTGCACACCCTCTTATAACTGGAGATGTAGCTGTGTTCAGAATTAACCGCTTGGCATCCGGAGGACGTCATATGACGTCCTCGACTTTCGGGGCTTATATCTGAATGATGTCTGAGGCTACAGACATCATTCAGATACCGGCATTTTCAGCCGGCGATTCCGTACACCATAAGAACGATCATAGTGGCTGTTCCGCCGCTTGATCGTTCTTACGGGCGGCGGGAGGGGACGTCCCCCCCCTCCCGCCGCCCTCCGGTGCTTCTACCGACTCACCTCAGCGATCGGTGAGTCGGACAGCGGATCCGCCGGCGCCGGATGTTCACCATAGAGATTTCCGGCGGACCAGATGGTCGCCGGAGTCTCTATGATCGTTCGGGGCCGGGAGCGATGTTATGACGTAACGCCCGGCCTCTGCATTCAAAAAAACGGCTGTGAAGCGGCGATCGTTTTTATTTTTTTTTTTTGATTTTAGGCTTCCCAGCCTAGAGGTGAGATGTGGGGTCTTATTGACCCCATATCTCACTGTAAGGAGGACTGATCGTGTCATATTCCTATTACAAGGGATGTTTACATTCCTTGTAATAGGAATAAAAGTGATCAAAAAAAAAAAAATTTTTTTTTAAAGTGTAAAAATAAAATTTTTTAAGTAAAATTAACAATTAAAAAAAAAAAAAAATTTTTTTAAAGCGCCCCTGTCCCCGTGAGCTTGCACGCAGAAGCGAACGCATACGTAAGTCCCGCCCACATATGAAAACTGTGTTTAAACCACACATGTGAGGTATCACTGCGAACGTTAGAGCGAGAGCAATAATTTTGGCCCTAGACCTCCTCTGTAACTCAAAACATGTAACCAGTGAAAAATTTTAAAGCGTTGCCTATGGGGATTTTTAAGTACCAAAGTTTGGCGCCATTCCACGAGCGTGTGCAATTTTGAAGTGTGACATGTTAGGTATCTATTTACTCGGCGTAACTTCATCTTTCACACAATGCAAAAAAATTTGGCTAACTTTGCTGTTTTTTTTTTTTTTTTTTAAAGCATGAAACTGTTTTTTTTAAAAAAAAAAAAACGCGTTTGAAAAATTGCTGCGCAAATACCGTGCAAGATAAAAAGTTGCAATGACCGCCATTGTATTCTCTAGGGTCTCTGCTGAAAAAACATATATAATGTTTGGGGGTTCTATGTAATTTTATAGCAAAGAAATGATGATTTTTGACATGTAGGAGCGAAGTGTCAGAAATGGCCTGGATGCGAAGTGGTTAAGCAATCACATTCAAACTCATGTTAAATAGGAGTCAGCACACACCTGCCATCATTTTAAAGTGTCTCTGATTAACCCCAAATAAAGTTCAGCTGTTCTAGTTGGTCTTTCCTGACACTTTCTTAGTCGCATTCTACAGCAAAAGCCATGGTCCACAGAGAGCTTCCAAAGCATCACATGGATCTTATTGTTAAACAGTATCAGTCAGGAGAAGGGTACAAAAGAAATTTCAGGGCATTAAATATACCATGGAACACAGTGAAGACAGTCATCATCAAGTGGAGAAAATATAGCACAACAGTGACATTACCAAGAACTGGATGTCCTTCCAAAATTGATGAAAAGACAAGAAGAAAACTGGTCAGGGAGGCTGCCAAGAGGCCTACAACAACATTAAAGGAGCTGCAGGAATATCTGGCAAGTACTGGCTGTGTGGTACAACAATCATTTACATTGTGACAACAATCTCCTGTATTCTTCATATGTCTGGGCTATAGGGTAGAGGGGCAAGATGGAAGCCTTTTCTCATGAAGAAAAACATCCAAGCCCGGCTGAAAAACATCTGAAGTCTCCAAAAAGCATGTGGAAAAATGTGTTATGGTCTGATGAAACCAAGGTTGAACTTTTTGGCCATAATTCCAAAGGATATGTTTGGTGCAAAAACAACACTGCACATCACCAAAAGAACATCATACCCACAGTGAAGCATGGTGGTGGCAACATCACGCTTTGGGGGCTGTTTTTCTTCAGCTGGAACAGGGGCCTTAGTCAAGGTAGAGGGAATTATGAACAGTTCCAAATACCAGTCAATATTGGCATAAAACCTTCAGGCTTCTGCTAGAAATCTGAACATGAAGAGGAACTTCATCTTTCAGCATGACAACGACCCAAAGCATACATCCAAATCAACAAAGGAATGGCTTCACCTGAAGAAGATTAAAGTTTTGGAATGGCCCAGCCAGAGCCCAGGCCTGTATCCGATAGAAAATCTGTGGGGTGATCTGAAGAGGGCTGTGCACAGGAGATGCCCTCACAATCTGACAGATTTGGAGTGTTTTTGCAAAGAAGAGTGGGCAAATATTGCCAAGTCAAGATGTTGATAGACTCATACCCAAAAAGACTGAGTGCTGTAATAAAATCAAACGGTGCTTCAACAAAGTATTAGTTTAAGGGTGTGCACACTTATGCAACCATAATATTTTAGTTTTACTTCCCTCCACCTAAAAGATTTCAGTTTGTTGTTCAATTGAGTTGTACCGTTTATAGGTCACATTAAAGGTGGAAAAAGTTCTGAAATTATTTATCTTTGTGTCATTTTTTTTTTTGCACCACTAAAACCTGACATTTTAACGGGGGGTGTGTAGAGTTTTTATATCCACTGTATATAGAATTATTTCCTTGATCCTGTAATCACTTCCTGTCCGTTGTTGGTTATGCTCATCCTGGAGTTTAGATAACTTTAACCCCCTTATGACCACTTAACCCATATGAGCTTTAATGGCCACGCACTGTACATATGCAGTGCTGGGTGGCCGATGTTTCTGTGCTGAGAAGCGCGCTTACGCAAGCCCCTAGCAACAAGACCAAGCTGTGAAAGATAGCTCTTGGTCCCCTACGAATGATTGGTAGCTGACTGGATGGGCTCCAGATCCTGTGACCACTGTGACACGGTCACAGTGTTCATGTGGGTGGTGTTCAGGATTTTTATAAGGGATGCTGGTGCGATTGGGAAAAGGTTAAGTTGGCTAGATTATAGCTATGATAGTACAACAGTGGCAGCTGACAGCAGCTTTCAGTGGACCTCATGATCTGCAGCTGCCCTAGCTCTCCACACCTGTGCTTTTCTATAGTTGGTAAAAACCTGTAGTGGAATGCTGTACAGAGACGGCTTTTTTTTTTTTTTTTTTTTTCCTCACCCCTGCCGCCCAGTCTGCAAACCTGATAGGAGGAAAAGGAGAAAGACACCACTTTTCTGCAGCAGTGCCCCGACCCTTAGGTCTCATGCACACAGGACATTTATTTAACTCTCTTGGAAGCCAGTAGCGCTTTTGCAAGCTTCTAGGAGCTTTTACAGGCATCATACTCTTGAGCGTCAATTCGAATAAATAATTTATTCTGACCATTGAAATTAGTTAATACTCAAGCGCTAAACTCACCTAGCGTTTAGGCACATTTAGCAGCTTTTAGTAGCATCAAGCGTTTTTCTGCTTAACCTCTGCTGTTCCTAGACGCACTGGCAGTGGGGTTTTTATTTTTTTTGCCTCTAAAAGCTCCTGCAACTATACACTGCCAAAAGCCTATGTGTGCATGGACACATAGAATAACATGGAGGGGAGTTTAGGCAAGAAAAAAAATGTTATATGCCTCTAGGAGCAGCTGCAAATAAGTTCTGTGTGCATGAGGCCTTATACTTGTTTTTGTTATTTCATCATCTGGCTGTGCACCATGTGCCCTACTTTACTGATTTTACCTGAGTATGTATGTTTTTAATTTCTTCAGTAAACCTAAGTTTTATTGCGCAAGATCACGCTTTCTTTCAGTGGCTCCTTACAACTATTTACTTTCAAAATTGTAATCTCGGCCTACTAAAGCAACTAAAATTCTTTCAATCTAACCTATAAAGGCAATGATAATTTATTTAACCAGAGTCCAGTTTCAATTCAAAGTGAAATTTCACAGTTTTTATTTCTGTTTTATATATTTAGTATATCCCTTGTACATATTTCATGTTTTCTTTCTTTCTTTCAAGGTACCAAGATTGGTGGAAGGTCTTACTGGTCACCCTTGCAATCAGGTGGCTGCTGCCAAAGACCATACAGTAGTATTGACAGAGGATGGATATGTGTACACATTTGGCCTAAACACTTTTCATCAACTAGGCATATTACCTCCCCCTTCCAGTTGTAATTTACCCAGACAGGTATGAGTATTTCTTTTAAAAAGAGTCATTTGTAGGCATTGATGTGCACATTTCATATAAAATGTCCTTCTGAGCCTATGGTTTAATTATATTGCTTACAGTGTGGTGTGCTATAGAGTAATAGTGTATCTAACACAAATGGGAATGTGATTGTACCATTATGGGAAGCCTTGGTTACTCGATTTAGAGGGGTTAGAGGGGTTTTTAAACTAGGCGATGGGGGGGAGGGTCCAGAGACAGTGATAGCCAGCGCGGAAGATATTCCAGAGGGTAGTAGTGGGGGCATTAGTGGTAGGTTAACCAAAGCACAAAAACACAAGGTGAGTATAGAAGCAAGTCCTAGTTGCAATCTTGAAACACCCAATACGAGGACAATATGCGACCGGTCTAAACTATGTGGCATGTTCACTAATGCCAGGAGCATGGCGGACAAGATGGGTGAACTAGAGATACTGTTGTACAAGGAGGATTTGGATTTTGTGGGAATTTCAGAGACCTGGTTCAACAGCTCTCATGATTGGCTGGCAAACATTCAAGGGTATACCCTATACTGCAAGGATAGAGAGGGTAAAAAAGGGGGAGGGGTATGCCTATATATCAAGAATAATGTACAAGTGAATGTGAGAGATGACATCACTGAGGGGGCTAGGGAGGAGGTGGAATCTTTATGGGTAGAGCTCCAAAGGGATGAAGCTAAGGGGAAAATAATACTGGGAGTATGCTATAGGCCCCCTAACCTGAGGGAGGAAGTGGAGACGGATGTCCTATCACAAATTGGATTAGCAGCGAGGATGGGAAGTGTTATCATAATGGGGGATTTTAATTATCCAGACATAGACTGGGCGGAGGGAACCGCGCATTCATTTAAGGCTCGCCAGTTCCTTAGTGTCTTGCAGGACAATTTTATGGGTCAGATGGTAGACGCACCAACTAGAAATAAAACATTACTAGATCTACTGACCTGATTACCAACAATACAGACCTGATAACAGATGTGGAAATACGGGGCAATTTAGGTAACAGCGATCACAGGTCAATTAGTTTCAGTATAAATCACACAAATAGGAAACATGAAGGGAACATAAAGACACTGAATTTCAAAAGAGCCAACTTCCCTAAACTACAAACCTTGCTAAAAGGCATAAATTGGGATAAAATATTAGGAACAAAGAATACGGAGGAGAGATGGGTTTGCTTTAAGAGCATATTAAATCAGGGCATTAGCCAATGTATCCCATTGGGTAATAAATTTAAAAGAACGAACAAACATCCTGGATGGCTTAACTCCAATGTAAAAATGCATATAAAAGCAAAGGAGAAGGCCTTCAAAAAATACAAGGTTGAGGGATCATCCTCAGCATTCAGAATTTATAAAGAATGCAATAAGAAATGTAAGGGTGCAATTAGGATGGCTAAGATAGAACATGAAAGACACATAGCGGAGGAGAGCAAAAAAAATCCCAAGAAATTCTTTAAGTATGTAAACAGTAAAAAAGGGAGGACAGACCATATTGGCCCCATAAAGAATGAGGAAGGACATCTGGTTACAAAGGATGGGGAGATGGCAAAGGTATTGAATTTATTCTTCTCCTCAGTCTTCACGAGTGAATCGGGGGGCTTCAGTAACCAAAACTGCAGTGTTTATCCTCATGACACAACACAGGAAGCACCTACATGGTTAACAGAGGACGGAATTAAAATTAGACTTGAGAAACTTTACATTAATAAATCACCGGGACCAGATGGCTTGCATCCGAGGGTACTTAGGGAACTCAGTCAGGTGATTGCCAGACCGTTGTTCCTAATTTTTACAGACAGTCTATTGACTGGAATGGTACCAGCTGATTGGAGAAAAGCCAATGTAGCACCAATATTTAAAAAGGGCCCAAAAAACATCAGTGGGAATTACAGACCAGTTAGCCTAACATCAATAGTATGTAAACTCTTGGAGGGGATGATAAGGGACTATATACAAGATTTTAGTAATAAGAATGATATCATTAGCAGTAATCAGCATGGATTCATGAAGAATTGTTCTTGCCAAACCAATCTATTAACCTTCTATGAGGAGGTGAGTTGCCATCTAGATAAAGGAAGGCCCGTAGACGTGGTGTATCTGGATTTTGCAAAAGCATTTGACACAGTTCCCCATAAACGTTTACTGTACAAAATAAGGTGCGTTGGCATGGACCATAGGGTGAGTACATGGATTGAAAACTGGCTACAAGGGCGTGTTCAGAGGTTGGTGATAAATGGGGAGTACTCAGAATGGTCAGGGGTGGGTAGTGGGGTTCCCCAGGGTTCTGTGCTGGGACCAATCCTATTTAATTTGTTCATAAACGACCTGGAGGATGGGATAAACAGTTCAACCTCTGTATTTGCAGACGATACTAAGCTAAGTAGGGCAATAACTTCTCTGCAGGATGTGGAAATCTTGCAAAAAGACCTGAACAAATTAATGGGGTGGGCGACTACATGGCAAATGAGGTTCAATGTAGAAAAATGTAAAATAATGCATTTGGGTGGCAAAAATATGAATGCAATCTATACACTGGGGGGAGAACCTCTGGGGGAATCTAGGATGGAAAAGGGACCAGGGTCCTAGTAGATGATAGGCTCAACAATGGCATGCAATGCCAAGCTGCTGCTAATAAAGCAAACAGAATATTGGCATGCATTAAAAGGGGGATCAACTGCAGAGATAAAACGATAATTCTCCCGCTCTACAAGACTCTGGTCCGGCCGCACCTGGAGTATGCTGTCCAGTTCTGGGCACCAGTCCTCAAAAGATGTGCTGGAAATGGAGCGAGTACAGAGAAGGGCAACAAAGCTAATAAAGGGTCTGGAGGATCTTAGTTATGAGGAAAGGTTGCGAGCACTGAACTTATTCTCTCTGGAGAAGAGACGCTTGAGAGGGGATATGATTTCAATTTACAAATACTGTACTGGTGACCCCACAATAGGGATAAAACTTTTTCGCAGAAGAGAGTTTAATAAGACTCGTGGCCACTCATTACAATTAGAAGAAAAGAGGTTTAACCTTAAACTACGTAGAGGGTAGAGGGTTCTTTACTGTAAGAGCGGCAAGGATGTGGAATTCCCTTCCACAGGCGGTGGTCTCAGCGGGGAGCATTGATAGCTTCAAGAAACTATTAGATAATCACCTGAATGACCGCAATATACAGGGATATGTAATGTAATACTGACACATAATCACACACATAGGTTGGACTTGATGGACTTGTGTCTTTTTTCAACCTCACCTACTATGTAACTATGTAACTATGATTTTTGTCAGGATCAGCAGATATGTTTGCACTTATCAAACAAATATAACGTAACATTTATAAGTGTATATTTAACAGACTAATCCTAGGGTCAAACAAGCGTGGTGCAGGAAACCCCACGATCTGTGTGCATTTCCGTGGACCGCATGTAAATGGGTGTCAGTGCAATCTTAACACCACCCCAAACCTAGGTCACAAATGCATATGTTTTCCCACATCGGATAGTACTAGATCACATAGTACAAAAGTACCATGTTGCAGTGCAGTACCAAAATGGATGTATGCACGACTTTGGTGTGATGTGCAATTTGAGCCCATTCAAAATGAATGGGCTCAAATCGCACTGCACTGAATCGCATATGACACACAGGGGAGGCTGTGCAGTTCCTATGCAATTCACATGCGGTTCATATTGTGAACCGAGACTAAAAAGAGGACGTTTGTTATGGTTTAAATACACTTTAAAGCTGAGCACAAAGAGTGCAGCTGTGTATGCATTAAATACTTTAAGTGCAGTCAGTGTAAATTCCAAAGTTATATTTGACTTCAGTCTCCTCTTATCCCATCTAGCACTCCAACTGGAAGAGGGAGGGAGAGCCCTGGTAGCCAATCAGGTGTACTGTATTTACATGTACTAACAAGACCGATATTGACAGATGGACAATGCAGAAAAAACATTGGTCTGTTGCTTCCTCTTAACTGCCCAATCACAGATTAGGACAGGAAAGTGATCTAGCTTCTGTGATTAACTACAGAGGAAAATAATCAGGTCATATTTAAGTATTTTTTTTAGCAATATACTTTGTTTCTACAGGTTCAAGCCAAAACCTTGAAAGGCAAATCTGTCCTAGGGGTGACAGCTGGAAGGTTTCACACTGTCCTGTGGACTAAAGATGCAGTGTATACAATGGGACTAAATGGAGGTCAATTAGGTACGGAATCATAATAGAATTTTTTTTGCTGTCGTTCACAGTGAAAATGCTTTTTACTGCATTTCCCTTTTAAATGAATCCTGTCATGAGAGAAGCATGGAAGCCACACTTGCTGACTTCTCCTGAAAATGTTGGTTGTCTGGCTGTCATTTTTACCCTCTTGCTTTTACCACTTTGTGTGTTCCTGACCAATTGGGAAAATGTATGCAATGAAGGAATTCTTACTTCTCTGACTTATTCCTGGTCAATGACTAGGTGTATTGAAGCCAGATGTTGACATATAAGCCAGGGAGCTTGTGTTTTCCGAATAAGGACAGCAGCTGCAGTCCTCATATTTTTGTATCACAACAGCTTTCCCTTTGAACTCTGTCATGAAAAACTAATGGCTTGGTTCTTCTAGGATACCTGGTGGACCCCAATGGAGAAAAGCTTGTCAGCTGTCCTCGACAAGTCTCTGCTCTTCATCATAAAGACATTAACATATCTCTTGTGGCTGCTAGTGATGGAGCTACAGTCTGTGTTACTGAAAGAGGAGATATATACCTTCTTACAGAGTACCAGTGCAAGAAACTAGCTTCGAAGTGAGACATTTCTGTATATCTCTTACACATCTGTGGTATATTTTGTCAGTACTGCTATATGAACAGTTTTTTCTCTTTTAGGCAACTTAACTTAAAAAAGGTCCTTGTTTCCGGAGGGTATTTGGATCAGAAAGCAGATACACAGCATCTCAAAGAAAATGGTGGCCAGTCTGTTAGTTTGCTTGCCTTGGATCAAGCTGGAAGAGTATGTTTTCCCTTAGACCTTGACACAAGAAATGTGTGCCATAGTGGACTTTATTTTTATTTTTTTATTTTTTCAAACCACTAAAGTAATGCTGGATATTTTCTAAAAAAGATCTAGTACATTTGGACTATAATTACAACCTTTTTGACAATGACTACATTTATGGGGGTGTAGTACCTCCATGAAATCATGTGAACAAAGCCAACACATTTAGCCCTAAGCTGTCATTTTACCTCTTAAACTTCCCCAGCAATCGGCCCTAAACTACTGCCTAACCTCAACCTCAGTCTTCAGGTTTGCTTTAATCTCATCATACTCAGCCACATATACTTACCTTTCAATCATGCCTCTACTGCCCTGTTCAGTGCTGGGAACCAAAGGAAATACATGGTACTTTAGGGTATGTAGGGCTCATTACAATGAGCCCATCAGGGGTTGCCAAACAGGGAGTCCATACCCCTGTTTAAAGTTCAGGTGAATAAGTGTGGCTGCATAGAACAGTAGGGAAGCAAAAAGGTATGCCTATACGACTGCAGTGATCTGCATTGTTGAGGGCAAGGCACAGATTGACTTTAAACTATTGCTTTGACGTTTAAAGCTGAACTCCAGCTTTTGCTACACTTTACATAGTTTGTTTGGGCCTAGCTGGCTTGCTACACTTTACATAGTTTGTTTGGGCCTAGCTGGCTTGCTACACTTTACATAGTTTGTTTGGGCCTAGCTGGCCCAAACAAACTATTTCCCTCACTAACGTGATGTGCTTCAGCTTGTGCTACACTTTTACATAGTGGCCCAAACAAACTATTTCCCTCACTAATATGTGAGGCCGCTGGATGTGCTGTATAAACTGTATGTAGCTGAGGCTACAGCATACCATACTGTGTTCTGAGTTCGAGCCGAGACTTCCTGTCATTCCCAGAACACTGTAGAGTCTATCTGATCGGCACTCAGCCATTCAGACAAAGCGATGTATTGTAGCAATGAATGCAAAGCTTCCTCTGATTGGCTGAGTCAGAGATTGTGCCATCATCAGCCTGCCTCTCTGAATTAGCCAATCAGAGGAAGCTTTGCATTCATTGCTAGAATACATCACTTTCTATGAATGGCTGAGTGCCAATCAGATAGTGTTGTTCCCGGGTATGAGATGGGAAGGTCTCGGCTGGAACCCAGAACACAGTATGGTATGCTGTAGCCTCAGCTACATACAGTTTATACAGCACATCCAGGGACCTCACATGTTCGTGAGGGACATAGTTTGTTTGGGCCACTATGTAAAAGTGTAGCAAAAGCTGAAGTTCAGCTTTAACCTTCTCCCAAAACTGTCATTTTATAATGTATTTAAAGCCAAAAAAAATATATATTTACATTTTGGAGAACGAGGTGATGAGTTAGAGACTATGTCAAGTTTTTATTGTTGCCTTTGTCCCCACTGTGGAGATTTCCCAGTCTTCATTTGTGTTGGTGACAACTGTGGTCAAGACTGAAAGTTAGAAATATCCAACATTTTGATTTGTCACTGGAACAGGAATACAAGAGAAGTCATCTAATGTTGATACATTTTCCAATTACCACAGTCTGAGGGAAAAGCTCTTTACTTTGTTCCTTTTTACTTGCATTTTTTTCCAGATTACAAAAAAGAAATTGTTGGGTTTCAACCCTTCTCTACTGTTACAAAACAAATAATAACAGTTTTAGCAATACATACTGTACGCTTTTGACAACTGCCTCAACGCTTCTCTTCTAAATCAGTGTCATAAACTATAGGTCAAGGCTTTGTTAGTGATGAGACCACCGCATGACTATGTATTAAATGTGTCCTGGTTGTATACTACCTGAATCTGAAATATAGCCTATAATCAACGTGGTTAATGTAGCATAGAGCACATTCGTTTCTATGGGATGAAAACTAAAAGTATTCCCACCCACAGCACCACCACCCCTCTCAGAAATAGATAATAAACTAATATGATAGACAGCACAGAGACATATTGAGGACTAGAGAGCATTCAAGGCAAGGGGCAGAGTAAATTAGACAAAGTTGGGAGGTAAAGAGACCCTGACAATAGTTGGTGATGGTAAAAATATATAATAAAGAAGGTATTTCTGCTTTAGTAAAGCTTACAGAAATGTTAAAGAGCTCTCACAGTGGGTTATACAAGCATTGTTATTTTTCTGTTTGGCTTTGCTAACATTTTGATACTAATTCCCTTATTGGGTCCTAGTACAAATAGCAGTTCTCCTATTTGGGTCTTTGGTTACAAAGTCTATGAATCCCCACTTTAAATGAGTAACTTCAGTGTCACTTAAAGTGGTTGTAAACCTCAAACATGAAATATGAACAAAGCATATCCTTCTATAGTGTGTACTTGTCTCAATTAAGAGCACCAAGTGTCACTTCTGTCTGCTACCCAGACGGCTATCAGCATAAGTCACTTCTGATTTTGGTTTACCTGACACCGAGAAAAAAAGGTGACAGGGTAGGGAGCTCCAGCTGATTGACAGCCTCAGCTCTGTTCCTGTGTGCTGTGTAAAGGGGTGTGTGCCCCTTTCCTCCAATCAGCTCTCAGAGCTCTCCTTACTGAGTGTAACTTCAACTCTCTGCCCTGTTTTTTCTGAACTCTCAAACAAGCTTTAAAATTCAGCACTTTGAACAGATGTAGAGAAGAGAAGATTGTAGATAGACGGGTACAACTTATGTAGAGGGATTTGTTTCATATATTCATTATGCCAAAATAAATGAATCAACGTTAGGCAATTAGGTGTTACTACATTTTTGTCATGATTTGTTCTGCTGTACTATAAGTTTCTCAATTTATTTGTAGGTTTTTTGCTGGAAATCTTCCAGCAGTTCCCTGAAGCAATGTCGTTGGGTTTATGGCCGCCAGGTGTTTATGACTGATTTTGCCCTTAATAAGAATGAAATGCTGTTTGTCACTCACGAAGGTGAAGGGTTTACTGGAAAGTGGATATGTGAGAAGAAAAACTACACGGATAAAAAAGGTAATTTTTTGGAAATGGAAAAATTCTGTCAAGTAACCTGCTTCAAAAAATTATTGTGGCAAGTAATAGAACAGAATGGCAATTAAAGGGTCAGTGCACCCAGAACAGATATCAGTGTTTCTTAGATTCTGAAGTGTTAAACCCCCTGACTGTTTCATATGTCTCTTGGAAATTTCTTTGCTTGAGTTCCCAGGTCACCTGCTCCCTGTTGGGAGGTCTAACTGTTGGTGTCCTTTAAAACAGGGGTAGGCAACCTCGGCCCTCCAGCTGTGATGAAACTACAAATCCCATCATGCCTGTGATTGTCAGGGTCTTGCAATGTCTCATGGGACTTGTAGTTTCAAGACAGCTGGAGGGCCGAGATTGCCTACCCCTACTATAAAAGATCAAAGAAACCAGTAGGTGACTGAACCTACCAGACTCCACCTATAACTAAAATATTATTGTAATAAATCCTTTAAACACAAATGCATTATTCATTCTAAGTTCATGTTGGTAACTCTGAATGCAAGTGTTTTTAACTCTTAGGTGAAGCCAAACTACATAACTAGAACCAGTCAAGAAAACACATTTGCAGGAATCTAAGGCCTCATACACGGACATTTTAACAGCTGATTTTTTGAGCTTTTTTTGCTGCTTAAAAACGCCACTCCATGTTATTCAATGGGCTCATACACACCATGGCGTTTTTAAGCTGTAACAGGCACGGTCGTTTTTAAGCTCCAAAAAAAACAAGGACCAGCGCGTTCTGAGGCTCCAGCGCTAGAGCTGTTTTGACGCCGAAAAAAGCTCCAAAACGTGCGTTGTCGCTATACCGATGTTTTTTAGCGTCTTCAGCTGTAAAAATGTTTATGTGGGAAATTTGGGAGTGGAAAACAGCAGAGGGATGTTTTTGTAAAAAAAAACGCACCTTGGCGTTAACGCTTACAAACAACGTTAAACGCGCTTTGACGCCAAATCAAAACGCTAATAAAATCGTGTTTTTAACGCTGCTTTTTTCCAGGTGTTGTTACTAGCTTTACAGCCCGTTTTTTAAAACGTCTGCATGTATGAGGCCTAAATCTTGTCTTTTAAGTCTAATAGTGCAAACATGTCTCTCAGATATAGGTACGGTTGTTATTTCCTCCTTGTTGGAACAGAAATGTCAGCTCAGTGTCGGGGTTGTAAATCCCCCATAGTGATTGACCTGTCAGGGCTGATAATTTACACTCGACTGCTGGAGGAAGGAGAACTATCATTTAACAAAGCTTTTGGCTTTGTTCATTCAATAATGACAGCACCTTTATTATATAGTGTTTTTAAAGTGTCTGTTATCAACACCTTGAGCTCAGGCAAGAGTAATGCAACAACCCATCAGCAAGATACTCAGCCTGATGCTTCTGTTCTGAAAAGGAGAGAAAAAAAAACAATTCAAGGGTGTAAATTCAGAATATTATGAGTGTCTATAGCACAATGAGAGACTTATCAAGCAAATTAGCAATAAATGTAGATGCAAATCAGACTGCCTGTCAGTTAGCAGAGTCTATTGGGATGATTTACTAAAACTGGAGCGTGTAAAATCTGGTGCAGCTGTGCGTGGTAGCCAATCAGCTTCTAATTTCAGCTTGTTCAATTAAGCTGTTACAAAAAAAAAAATACTGGAATCTGATTGGTTTCTATTTACAGCTGCACCAGATTGTCTTCTCCAGTTTTAGTAAATCAGCCCTAATGTGACAGTTTTTATGCGTATTTGCGACCCCAGCACCTGTAATCCTGGTCAGGATGCTGCAACAGATTTGCACAGAGCCGTGACCGTTTTACCACCGGATATGAGACAGATTATTTGTAAAAACAGATGCTCAATTAAGAAGTGGCCAGGGACAGTTTTTATAGAATCACAGTGCTACCTGAGAGCAGCAGAGGAAGAAATTTATGAATGAAGCTGCCTAATTAGCATAAGTCTGTCTCACTTCTCCTGCCTAGCATTGCCAGACTGTGTGACAGAATTGATAAATGTCCCCAGTATATTATCTAGTCTTTTGTTTAATGCACTACTTATTATATTTTCTGTAAAAAAGAACATTGTTATTGCCTTGTCTGCTTTAGCCTGCCTGTTGTACATATTACCTTACCTTACCATATTACCCCTTTTTCTTTTAGATCCCTCTATAACAGACCCCATTCACAGTGATTCCAACAGTGTTTATGAGCGAATTTCTCTTCAGAAGCTTCCCTTTGTTCACAGGGCTGTTAGTGTCACATCAGATCCTAATGGATGTAACTTTGCCGTGTTACAGTCTGATCCAAAAACAAGGTAATGTCCCATGCATGTTCATTTAATTGCTCGTTTTTAGAAGAAATTTAGAAAAAAAGTATTTTAAAGTAAGTTTTGACATTTGACCCCATGTACCTGGCAGTTAGAACGTGTAAATAATTTGGCCAAAACTTGTAAGATCCAATTGTGGCACAACTCAACTGCATTTGTATGGTTGAGACAATCAAAGCAGGACTACAGTATGTCTTTTCATATACATGGGACAGTCAGTGGTAGATTAAAGTGTTTCTAAAGGCAATTTTTTTAAATTAAAAAAATAAAACATAATATACTCACCTGCTATATGTAATGGTATTGCACAAAGAGGCTTCGAACCTCCTTTTCTGGGGTCCTCCACTGGTGATCTTGGCTCCTCCTCTTCCATGTCTAACCCCATTTGCTATGGGGACAGGCATACGGCCCCATCCCCCACTCTGATCACAGTAATTTACTGACAGCAGCGGGATGCTCCCACTGCTGCCTGATCTTCCTGTGAGAAGAGAGAGACAGGGAACACTGGATTGATGCAGGACTCAGGTAAGTTTTGAGGGGCAGGGGTTGTGGGCACAGCAAGTGACAAAATGTTTTTTTTATCTTAATGCAGGGAATGCATTAAAATAAAAAATGTTTTTGGCTTTAGAACCTCTTTAATTACTCGTAAATGGTAGGGAATGTATCAAATGTATAGAGGTTGATAAGCGGTTAAACCTGAGGATGGCTAATATGGAAGCTTGAAAAAGATGGATAGGAAAGACCACTCATAGTGGCTAACGTTAAACTGAGAAGGAAAAAAAAATGCTACCCATCAGAGGTTTCGGCTTTACTTCTGTTATAAAAATAAACAGAACAAATGATTCCTCTGGGAATTGCTTGCTCGTTTGGAAATTTTGTAGATATACTATGTAATCGTATACTCGGATAAAAAGCAAGTTCATTTTAGTCCTTTTGTGTTTGATAGTGAGTTGTAATGTTACTCATATTGTTTTTTATGTTTTTTTTTTTTTTTTAAAGTATATAAATGATTTACAGTCAGGTCCATAAAGATTGGGACATCGACACAATTCTAATCTTTTTGGCTCTATACACCACCACAATGGATTTTAAATTAAACAAACAAGATGTGCTTTAACTGCAGACTTTCAGTTTTAATCTGAAAGCTGGTGAAATTTACTCTGGTGAAGTCTTCTCTTGATTGTTGTCTTTGACACACATACACCTACCTGCCCCAAGAACTTGCCCCAAGAACAAGCAGGAATTGAAGACAGTAGAGGCTGGCAGAGCATCACCAGGGATGAAGCCCAGTGTCTGGTGATGTCTATGCTTTCCAGACTTCAGGCTGTAATTGACTGCACAGGATTTGCAACCAAGTATTAAAAAGTGAAAGTTTAATGGATGATTGTTAATCTGTCCCATTACTTTTGGTCCCTTAAAAAGTGGGAGGAACATATACAAACCGTTGTAATTCCTACACCGTTCACCTGATTTGGATGTAAATACCCTCAAATTAAAGCTGAAAGTCTGCAGTTAAAGCACATCTTTCATTTCAAATCCATTGTGGTGGTGTATAGAGCCAAAAAGATTAGAATTGTGTCGATGTCCCTATATTTATGGACCTGACTGTATGTGGATATATTAAAGGTTATGTCCTCATTTTTAAAGCTTTGAGAATTCAGTATAGATGAATAGATTAACTAATGTACTGTAAGTTTCATATACACTACAACCACTGTTAGCCTGGTCTCACAAGAGAATGCTGCATAGAATATGGTAGAAGAAAAGGGCAGCACTCTGTAATTTTGCTTTTTTACTATAATATAGAAATCACTAATGTAGCATTTTAAAGTGATTTAAAGTCTCGTTTTTTTTGCTATAAAAATAACAAACATGTTATACTTACCTGCTCTGTGTAGTGGTTTTGCACAGAGCAGCCCAGATCCACCTCTTCTAGGGTCCCTCTTTGGTTATCCTGGCCCCTCCCTGCTGTTGAGTGCCCCCGCAGCAAGCAGCTTGCTATGGGGGCACCAGAGTCGAGCTGCAGCTCCGTGTGTCCATGCAGTACGGCCCAACCCCCTCTCTTTCCTGATTGGCTAACTGACTGATAGCAGCGGGAGCCAGTGGCGCCGCTGTTGTGTCTCAGTCAATCAGGAGGGAGAGTCCCGGATGGCCAAGACACTCGTGGACATCGCTGGACAGAGATGGGGCTCTGGTAATTATTAGGGGGATGAGGGGGGCTGCTGTACACACAAGGCTTTTTATAAAATATAAAATAAAACTTCTGACTACAACCACTTTAAGCTCTCAGGGACTTCTTTGTCAAGGTATAGCTTGATATAGATGTCCTTTAACACCTAGATAGTTACATAGTCAGTAAGGCTGAAAAAAGACAATAGTCCATCCAGTTCAACCTGTGTAGGTGCATGTGTATCAGCGTCTAATGTGTTCCCATATCCCTGTATGTTGTGTCCTTTAAGATGTACATCTAAGAGTCTTTTAAAATTATCAATACTCCTCACAGCCACCATCAGTTGTGGGAGAGAGTTCCACTTCCTTATTGCCCTATCAATGAAGATCCCCCTGTGCAGTTTAAGGTTAAACCGCTTCTCCTCCGGTCTCATGGTGTGCCCCTGTGTCCTTTTACACTCCCTATGACTGAATAGTTTATTTTCGATGCTGAGAACCCCAATTGAGATCTTTGTAGATCGCTATCATTTCCCCTCTCAAGCGTCTCATCTCCAGCGAGAATAAATTTAGTGTTTGCAGCCATTCCTCGTAATTGAGGTCCTCCAGTCCCTTTTTAGTTTAGTTGACCTTCTTTGAACTCTCTCCAGCTCCAACACATCCCTTCGGAGGACTGGTGACCAGAACTGGATGGAAAACTCCAGATGAGGCCTAACCAGAGTTATATAAAGTGGCAGTCCCTGGAGTATATCCCTTTTTTTTATGCATGCTAATATTCTGCCTGCTTTGGTAATAACAAAAAAACTTGCCACCGCCCTCATCTATAGCTGGCTATCACAGTAAGCAGCATTAGAAGGCTAAAACAGGTTCACCAATTGGGACATGAAGTTGTCCTGTAAAACATTCATGCAATTACGGGCCTTTAGTGAGTGAGCTGTTACCTCTGCCCAGTCGATATCTGGATAATTGAAGTCCCCCATTATGATTACATTTCCCTGTTTCCCTGCCATTTCTATCTGAGATAGTAATTCCAGCTCCTCCTTCTCCTTCATGTTGGGTGGCCATAGCATACCCCCACTGTTAATTTCCCACTTACTTCTTCTCTTTGAAGTTCTACCCATACTGATTCCACCTCCCTCCTAGTCCCATACATAATGTCACTCCTCTCTGCCACCCTTGCGTCACTTTTGACATATAGACACACCCCTCCCCCTCTTCTCCTTTTTCCCTGTCCTTTCGATACAAGGAATACCCCTTGTTATTGGCCAGCCAATTGTTTGAGCTGTCAAACCAAGTTTCAGTTATTCCCACAAAGTCTAAGTCCTCCTCGTGTAATGCAGCTCCAGATCCACTATTTTGATAGCTAGACTCCTAGAATTTGTTTATACTCCTCTAATGCCGTGTACACACGAGCGGAACGTCCGACAGGAGCTTTTCATCGTATATTCCAATCGTGTGTATGCCCCATCGGACTTTTTACGTCGAAAATTCTGACAGACCTAGAAAGAGAAAATGTTCTAAATTTTTCCGACGGAACCAATTCCTATCGGGAAAACCAATCGTCTGTATGCTGTTCCGACGTACCAAAAACAACGCATGCTCTGAAGCAAGTACGAGACGGAAGCTATTGGCTACTGGCTATTGAACTTCCGTTTTCTAGTCCCGTCGTACGTGTTGTACGTCACCGCATTCTGGACGCTTGGAATTTGGTGTGACCGTGTGTATGCAAGACAGCTTGAGTGGAATTCCGTCTGAACTCCGTTGGAAAAAATGAGTTTATTCCGATGGGAAAACTGGTCGTGCGTACAGGGCATTAGTGTTGTATGAGTGCATATTGTTTCCCCCTTTGTTTCTCCTGGCTTTGTTTTTGAATTTAAATTGCCCACTCACTTACCCCAGGATTAGTTGTTATGGTTATATTTTCACTGCTATAACTACTGCTGATTCTCCTATCACCCTCTGTAACCTGCTCCCCTGTCTGCAATCACTTTCTCTGATCCCCCCCCCCCAACACCTAGTTTAAAACCCCCTCCAGCTTTGTGGCCATCTTACATCCCAATAGGGCTGTACCATCCCCATTAAGGTGCAGCCCGTCCTTAATAAAGAGCCGGTAACCGACTGAAAAGTCATCCTAGTTCTCCAGGAACCCAAACCCCTCTTTCCTGCACCAGTTCCTCAGCCACTTGTTCAGTTCCC